>NC_047152.1:5115271-5715271 GCF_009819705.1 Hippoglossus hippoglossus | reverse complement strand
TGGAACGCGAACACAAAGAACTGTTGCGTGTGTGTGTAGCGCATGTGCGTGCATGTGATTTGTCGGGGGGAGTTAGGGTGAGAAACAAAGAGAGAAGGGAAACCGACTTGGGAACTTGCGCCTTTTGGCGGGAACGCCAGCGTACTGTGAAGAACTCGACTGCGCCGGGCGATAAGCAACATCCCAGCATGCTCTGGAGTGGCAAAAGGAGGAAACGCAGCAGCATGGAAGCGGGGTGGGGGGTGTGGCGTGTGTGTGTGTGTGGGGCTGTCGGTTCTGCTTTCCAAAACCGTGGTGCTACTTCGACTCTCTCAAGACTCTCATGACACACGTGCAGAAATGAATGATAGAACACAAACAGGCAGAGGCAGAAGTGTTTGCCATAAGCCAGGGACGTAACACACACACACACATAAATACACATTTCTTCTCCCCGCCGCGGTCCAGCTCCTGCATGCTGGACGTCAGTCAGAAGCGATGTGCGGCAGGTTTTTGGCTTTGAACCCCCGGCTCGGTCTCTGATCTGTTTAAGACCCTCTCCAAAGCCCCCCGCTCGGGCCAGATTAAGGAGGCTGCGCCGGCGCTCGGCTCGACACCAGGCACCCAGAAAAACTTGCTTGGGAAACAGCCTCTCTAATAATTCCCTTTGACGGACTGGGAAAAGCTCTGTTTACAAATACGACGGCAGAATGAGAGCGATACAGGGAGGAGAGGAGAGAAAGAGAAGAAGAGAAATCTAATAAAACATAGATTAGCATCGCCGGGGCCCACAGGGCGTTTATGGCCTAGTTTTCCTATTCTCCTTTTCTTTTCTTTTTATTTATTGTGAAGGAGTAAACGCTGTCCCTCCCACTCCTCCCTGCTTCATCTCTGCGTTTGGTGGGTTCTGTGGAGGAGAGACGCCGTCTCTGAAACTGGGATGGGAGGGCGAGGAACTGGGTGGTGTGTGTGTGTGTGTGTGTGTGTGTGTGTGTGTGTGGGCGGGTGTTTATCCCTGCATGTGTGTGTCACTGTTCAAGGGACCTTAAGGCTAAAAGTGGAGGAGGTGGAATGGAAATAGAGGGAATGGCAGATTGATGGAGGGCGAGATGATGAGGCGATGGTGTTGACAGAGGATCAGACAGAGCTGGTGGGTCAAATGGGCGTGTGTGTGTGTAAGTGTGTGTATATGCATGCATGTGTGTGTGTGTTTGTTTATCTTTCAATATTCTCCTGGATGGCGACGATTTTGGCTGTCAGTCAAAGAGTTGTCCTTAGAAATGCATTGATGTGAAGCACCAAAGTGTGTGTGTGTGTGTGTGTGTGTGCAACTTACGTGTACACTCTTTCAGGGGGGTGCTGGAGCTTATGTGGATGTTGTCTATCCAGATGTGTCCTCTGGTGCCGTGCACAAAGAAACCCTCCATCACAACCTACCGCAACCGACGAGGGAGGAGGAGGAGGAGGAGAAAAAGTTTGAAAAGAAGGGGAGGAAGAGGAAGAGGGAGACAGGATGAAGGCAGGGGGGGGGGGGGGAAGCAGAGGGGTGGAGGCAAATTGAGAATGGGGACAGGCAGCAGGAGGAGGAGAAAATGGATAAAAAGTTAATACAGCGCCTGTGATTTCAAAGTTGCACTCAGCACTACTCGCAATCATCCTCCCGTTCCCTGCAAGCTTCTTCGGCTGACTTTTTTATGAGAACATTAACTGCTTGTGATGTCTCTGACAAATGCACAGCGATCCCCAAACAATCACGCAGCCAACAGGGACAATATGAAGACAAACCCCGGCTTGAGGTGAAAGAGAGGGAAACTAATGCCTTCGTGCACTCAGAAGAATATATCTCATTCTAACCTACTCTGACAAAGACATTAAAGGCACATTTCAGTTTCTGGGGAGACAGTAAAACTTTTATTCAAGTTCTTATTTCAGCTAAAAACGAGGGTTTATTACCTGGAAGTCTTTCGGGGAGCGAGGCAGGATCGTGCGGGCCCTCCTTCCACAACGCCTTGGTCGTCCGTCAGCGTCCAGAGCAGGGTCTCCTCGTTGTGGGCGTCCCGTCAGCAGCACCTTCAGGTGGCCCTGGGCCTCGCCCCACAGCTGGTAGGAGAAGACGAGGCAGAGGGGGCCCGGTTTCCCGCCGCCACCACGGGGCTCACGAGGCGGGCGCTGCTGCTGCTGCTCCGTCTTCAGGCTGGCGTCCATGTAGAGATAGCTGTTGAGCTCTGGAGAAGGGGAGCGAGACAGATGAGAGGTCAATACTCAAGAAAGACCCAGAAATCCAAGTAAAAACACAAATGGCATCGAAGGTTCTCAAAATGTGCAACTATGCCGTTTAGTATTTTTAGCACATTGACAAAAATGAGCCGAGTTTTGTTTAACCTTGAATTTGCTGGTGAAAAAAAAAAGAGCTTGATTTAATGGGTTTTCATTTCAGCCCTCGAGGCAATAAAAACGAGGCTGTGTAGACTTTGGATATCCACTGTGAATGGATGCTGCTGCGATGACACACAGCCCTCATCGATAATCATGACACACACAAGCCGACGTGAACACATGCCTGCACGTACAAATCTGTTTTCTTGACTAATCACCTGTTGTTAACAGGAACGCCACATCGCACAATAGTCGCGTGAAACAATGGGGATATGACCAATATAAACACGCAGAAGAATAGGGTCCGGCCAGAGAAGAGAGCGTCATCTGTATGTGAAACGCAACCAGAACTCGAGCCAAGACCCTCGGGGCCTATTCCTCATTCATTCCCTTCCAGGTAAATGACTTCAACAACGGAAAAAAGTCCAACAAAATGCATTTGTTTACACCAGAGGATGTTTAGTTTGCAAATTGGATGCCGACATGAACTCCATTGTGAGGGAGTGAGATTGGTGAGCCGGCTGTACAGTATGCATGAGTGTGTGTGTGTCTGTGTGTGTGTGTGTGAGAGAGGAACTCGATGAGGCGTCTGGTGAAGAATTTCTTAAGTGGGCCCTGTGGGAAAATGTCCAGTATCAACAATCTGCAGATTAAGTCACCTGCTTTATCATGGAGATGTGTGTGTGTGTGTCTTTTTCCATTTGCTGTTTCCCAGTAAAACCACAAATTTTGTCTCATCTTCCTCTCACCTGAAACAGTAGCATCCAGTTGGGGTGTGTGTTTTTTAGCGCTGCCATACACAACATATTGAGAAACTGAGCTGATAACCTTTCCCTCTATGTGTGTGTGTGTGTGTGTTTGTACGGTCCTTCCAGCCGTTCCGACAAGCGGTATCTGGAGGGACAAATCTTCCTCCGACTTGACAGCTCCCCTCTGCCCGCCATGCGCCCCGCTCTGCCTGTGTGTGACACTTCAGACGCCGCCTGTGACAGTGAGTCCCTCGGCCCTTTTCCTTGCCTGCGTACGACACCGGACGAGCGGGAGTGAAACATAACGTGGCGACACCATGAGGCGTTTTATCGCTCGTTCTAACGCGTGCACCAAAGCCTCCTTCCGCTGTCTCTGCCTAATGTCGGAGCGCGGCGCCTCGCAGCGAGCCCCCCCCATTGTTGTGCCTCTTGTTTGCCAGGACAGCTCATAATCGAGACAGCCTTGGCGTACACGGCACAACAGAGCATTATTAATCCACTTCACAGCGTTCTCCTGCAGAGAGACGCAAACAAGGACTCAATCTATGAAGCCTAGTTAGCACAGTTTTATTAAGCCAGATAATATACAGCAGCTACTTCCAGCTCTGTGTTCTATGAATGCTTTCATTACTCAGGTCTTTGAGGTGAGGAGATCATAGTCTCTGGGTCACGTGAGGAAAAGGAATCCTATCGAGGATTAAACAGCGATTCGATAGCGGCGAAATAATGATCCCGCGTCGGCTAAGATTTCCGACCTTTGACATCAGTGGGAAAAATCAAAGGCCGGCGTGGCGTTTAAAAAAACGGCTGGAAATGATACTCCATACATGAAAGCCACAACCTGAACTAATCTACGCAACCTTTCCAATCCGGCCGTGATGAAAGACGCGGCTTTGAAGCCCCCCCCTCCTGTCAAAGACGGTTATGACCTAAATAGGTCACGCTTCAGGAAACCGTCTGCCTTTGCTGTTGAGATCTGTTGCTCCGCTGAACATAACCCAGGTGACATCACACATCCAACGGAAAAAAAGGGGAGGCAAGCTGAACCTCTTGTTCAATTCAAACCAGCTGGAGAATCGCTGAATCTTTCAGAAGCAGTGCTCAAAACCAATGAATTTTAAAACGAGGCTGGGATAAAACCCCTGTACCCTGCCTATGAAACATTATAAATAGTGCTGTATAAAAAAAGTCCTCCTAAACCCAGCAGGAAGATGTCTTCTGTAGCTTTTAATAACACGCCAAAAGCTGCACTTTTGATCCTTGGGTACGTATGAGGGGAAATGAATAATTTCTTCAAGGAGTGTCTAAGTAGATGGAAGTCTACACAGCCCCAACTGGGATGTGCCTGGGGTAATGGAGGGGTAGTAAAGGGACGGCTCCTCTTTGGAATCTCCTGCTCTGAACTTAATTGGAGCTACTGGGTCTTAACCTCTTCCTGCTGAGATGTTGGACTCACAGAGGCCCGTGTCACATGTGAGGGGGTGTGGGCCTGACACGGCGGCGGTGGCGGCGCTTTCCCTCCGATTCCCTCGGTTCATTTTCACTCGCTCGGGCATGACGGCGCTGCGGCTAAATTAGACCGGTTTCAATTTAAGGAATTATTTTAATCAAATTGGGAAAAAAAAGGGGGCTCAGCGCAAGGAGAACAACTCCATTTAATTATAGAAAACAGAGTCGAGTCTAGACCCAGTGAAGTTGATCAATAAACGCGACGCAGTTGTGGCCGTGCAATTTTCCGGACCCAAATGAAAGTCCCCGCGTGCAGATGCATACATAAAAGCTTCTACAGAAACCGAAAACAACATTTGAGAGGCTGCATTCAACGCCTGCAGGTCCCTGTCTGTCAGCTCCGATGGGAAATATGATGTGGAACCAGACAGATGCGGTGACTCGTGCAAGGAGACTCACCGTGGCTGTGCAGGGACCAGAAGAGAGGGGCGTTGGAGTCGTGCGTCCACCACACAGGCCGTGGTCAAGTCGCACACGCTGTCTGATGAAGAAGAGGTGCCCGCTGTCGGAGGAGGAGGAAAAAGGCAGCGTAAGAGCGAGGAGCCAGAGTGCACATGAGAAATCACAGTCATTTCAGATAAAGAGGGAATCACACGGCCCTTTCAGAGGCTTTCATCTTCCTATTACAGCCTCCTATAGCGCTCATTCGTCCTGTATTCTCCTGCTTTCATGTAAAACACTCTCACCTGTAGTCGTGATGGGGACAGTGGTGGTGTCGGTGTTGGGAGGCAGAGTTGGCGTGACCGTTTCAGCCGGCGTGGTGGGTTCTGCGGAAACACACACAACACATCGCAGGTCAGAAACAATCCTCACATGTCAGACGACCCGCAAAGAGGATGCATTAATCACCTAACGTTTGTTTAAGGGGTTATTCACATTGCTATTATTTCCCCACCGTGTCGTAAATAAGGGAGGGTGAGGAAACGTGGACAAGGAGAGGAAATGATTAGGAACAAAGGCAGAAAGAAGCAATGCAGTGGCGTTGCAACAGGGGAGGCTGAATGGGCTGACTGCCTCGCAGTTACAGCCACTCACCAGCAGGGTAACACAGTCCCCTCAGCACCCCTACTTCAAGAAGGACAAGACCCCCGACCTAGCCCCATGCCACTAACTTTCTGCCAAAAGCTTTGTGGTTTGAAGGCTATATGTTTATCGGGGGGAAACTTTGGCCTGGGGCCCCTAAAGTCCCTTGATACGCTCCTGGAGGTATATACGTGCTTTGTAATAATTCTCAATTCTGCTTCTTTTCTCATGATTTCAAAAGCAAAGCAAACTGATTATAATTATTTTTGAAAGCTGTTGGATCCCTAACATTTTTTTGTGCGAAGCATGACGGTGCAGTCATCGGTGGTGCACTATTTCTTCGCCTTATAACCCCTTGTAAAAATGGCAGATCCACCGTTTCCCACGCTTTCCCCCCCCCGCAACTAATCTCTTACGCCAAAACAGCTCAGGTTCACGTTTTTTAAACAGAATCAGGGAGTTCTGTTCCGATAAACCAGATTCTTTTTAAGCCAATAAACACCACGTCTATGTGTTCCTACTAAGGGTGAATTAAAGTGCATGTGGAGAGTGTGAGGTCAGTGTCTGGAATTACTGCATCTCTCGTCGAACTGTCTCCACCCGGCCGTCCTACCCAGAGCGTCAGAGAGCCAGGCGGAGGCAGACACAGATAGCCCCTGGAGCACCCTAGAGGGCCCCCCCCGTCACAGTCTGGGTGCTCGAGCGGGCGTCAGTGGTCCGTCCCAGCACCGACTCAAATATGCAGACGCTCAAGATGCACGGGCACACACACACACACACATGTGCTCGTGCACATGCAGAAAGCCTGGCGCTGAGGCTGATGGATGGACGAGTCTAACAAACTCCCCTCGACCTTGCGCGGGATGATCACACTCTGGGACCACTCACTGGCTGTCAGGGAGGATACACAGCACATGCACTCCATCTCCCGTCCTTTCCATCCTATGTGTGTGTCAGTGTGTGTGTGTGTGTCTCTCACTCCATAACTCATGCAAGCTCGAGAGAACAAGCACCGAGCGAAATGTATGATTTTCTCCCTGCCCTTAACATCTATTCAAACGCACATTCGTCATAAACAAAGGTAAACAACACGCAAAGGCATCAACAAGCCAAAAGTTTACCCATTAAAACACATCACATGTGCACGCAGACACACACATGTCGAGCAGGCTGCAGCCGGAATGTGAAGTGGGAGAAAGCGTGGCGTTATTAGGAGCAGATGGGTCAACCCTGGTGCGTTGTGGGAGTTTGGGTCACGTCTGAAGCAGAGATGCACATTTATCATGTGAATTAACTGTGTAGTCGGATTTTCCCCACAATTTCTGCCTGTATAATCAGCGCTCATAGTCATTAACAACATTTGTTTACATAGAGACTTGTTTTTGTCACATTTCGCTTCACGCAGTCGAACACATTTGCACTAATTTGACATTAATGGCCGCTGACATGGGCATGTGGGTTCGTATCATATTTCCTTTGTCGGCTTCTCCTGCCTCGTCACATCCAAGCCGATCCAAACAACTCCAACACTTTGAACGTCTGTTGATCTCATGTGCTCGAGCCTCCTCCTGTTCATTTCCCTCTTTCTTGCATTGCTGCCTTTATCATTCAAAGAGTATAAAAGGCGCTAGGGTCAACAAACGCGGCGTGATGCACAATTGATCCGCTTAAAGGGAACGTCCCGGGGACACGAGCACGAGGGCGCCCCAGCTGGACAAATGGCAAACATGAAAGGGTCGGCCACAGCGGGCAGCAGCTTCTGACATTAACCCAACGGTAATGTCACGTCCTTTATGCCGGTCATTAACTACCTAATGAGACTCTTATCGCTGCCGGCCTCCCAGAAAGGTAAAGCGAGGGAAGCGGCCCTCTTCCTTCCTTTCTGCGTTTTAAATGCAACACCACCTCTCGCTCCCCGTCTCCTCTTTATTTGGTCTCTCTTGCGCTCGCTCTACCTTGTTTGCCTTTTGGTGTTTGCCTTTTTAATTCCAGTCTAACCTTTCCAGTCAAGTCTCGGGACCGGACGGTAAAAATATAAACCAACACGGCGCCTGCACGTTACCTGGGTGCCGGTGTGCATACAACTAAAACACACACACAAACACAAGACGCGCAAGCGAGTCCGCCCATTAAGATTCCGCCCGGCTGCCGAGCACTCCATGCTTTTCAAAAGGTCAAGCCTTGTCACAGTGTAAATGTGCTGACCTTTCCAGCGTGTGACAGAAGTGTCGGGGGGGGGGGGGGGGGGGGGGGGGGGGGGGGGGGGGGGGGGGGGGGGGGGGGCAAGGGGAATGGGATCGACTTGTACGTTTTGTGGGGGTGCGCATGTTTATGTGAGAGCGTGCGCGAACATATGCAACCTGCCCACCTGCTCCTTGACACACGTGTGCACGGGCAGGCCTGAGTGTGCATGTTTGTATTGCAGGAAAAGTCCCTCTGCGGCGGATTGTTGTCTTACATAATGTGTCTACTGCTGCAGGTGATGATGCAAGTCATCATCATGCACGGGATGAGACTCCAACATTTAGAAGTGGACCCAGGGGAACCGCCGGCAGAGATAATGGAGATGCGCACACAAATACACACAAAGTTGCAGCTGTGCATGATCCCGAAGTTACACAAAGACACACACATGGATAAATGTTTGCGATGGCTTGTTTTTCGACGGCCCGACCCCCTCTGCATAAGAGATATCGCTCACTCCCGAAGAATCTGACTCAGCATTATGTCAGAGAAGAAGAAAAAAAAAATCTTCAATTATGTAGAAAGCCTTTCTGTAAATCTCTACTTGGCAGTCCGACCCACACACATACACACACACATACACACACACACACACTCACGCTGATGAATGGCTATGCATGCACGCACGTACACCACAAAAGAACGTGATGGGAAAGACAAGTGGCCACTGTTTGATATTCTGTCGGGTTAAATACTCAGATCACACCTTGTTCACACGCTGCACGAAATGAGATGCAACGAAGACGTGACATGTACGAACAGAACAGAGCTCCAGACAAATCGGAAGTCGAGATTTTTTCGATTTCGTCCCACGACGCTTGACGCCGAGCGTAAACACAAAACACGGCTGACCCTGACAATCTTCTAGCTGTAATGGCAGCAGTGCAGCACCCTTGAATACATAACCAACAGTGAATTGATATATAAACTTTAAACTATATAATGGTTTGAACTATTTTAATGATATACCGGCAAATAAACTTAACCTTGCCTTACTCCATCGGGGGCCGCCATTGTTGTACGACGTCAGAAAACTAGTGTGAGCTGCGGTTCACATTTCAGGTGTGTGTACGTATCTGTGAGTGCTCCCATGAATAAAATGATCCCATCTGGAAAAGAGAAGGAGAAGATATTTGTCTTTTCTTTTTTTTCCCTCCCACAGATCAGTTTCAAACTTTCGTTCCCGGGCCCATACATTTTTGGAGCACACACACGAGAGAAAAACCGTCATGGTAGGAGTGTGTGTGTGTGTGTGTGAGAGAGAGAGAGAGAGAGAGGGAGACAGCTGCAAATGAATCAGGGGAAACAGAAGGAGTCGGGACCAACAGCACGGAGCGAGCATAGAAAAGAGGTGCAAGTGATGAGTAACAGAGGAAGAGGGGAGGAGGGGGAGAAGGAGAGGAGGCATGGTAACGAAAAAAGAACAAAAACATTTATGGAGCCACGCACCGGGCCTCAGGGTGGGAAAACAAAAAACTGCAACCATGTGTAGGAGTAGGGGGGGGGAGTGACGAGCCTTATTCTGCTTTATTGTGGGAGCAGCTGCTGCAATGCTCGAACTGCACTAAATTAGATTTGGGGTAAAAAGATATCCTTTTGTTGTAAATCTGAAAGATTAAAAAGAACGAGGACAGAACAGAGAGAAGTGAATCGTTTGTGTGTGGGGGGGGGAAGTGAATGATTCACAGGATGTCAGCGGCCGTCCTCTGTGCCCTGCTGAGTTTCGGAGGCCTGCGAACAATGTGTGACCCTGAACAGCAATTCTCCGTCCTGCAGAAGCCCCCCCCCCCCCCTGCTCTTATCTGATAAAAATCACTCGAGTGGTAACCCCCGAGGTTTGTTTTTCAGGGATGGTTCGTTTTTTGCATCGATCTTTTGGGTCGGGGTCGCTCCTGAGCCGCACCCCCCCCGAGGGTCACTCATCAGTCAGCAAGGAAAACACATCACTTCCGGTGAGCCACAGCAGCGCCAGGTGTTTCATAAACTGCCTCATAAATTAAATGACAAGCGCATTCAGCGGTTGAGTGCACGGCTCCTGCAGGTTTCAATAAGGTAAGAAGTACATCAGTATTTCAGTTCCACATTAGCATTGTTTGTAGTTTTATTACAGCGTGCTAATATCCGTATAACTGAGGAGAACTATGCACGCTCCTAAACGTTTTAAGTGTGACGGAAGAAGCGTTAAATGGACATTAACATAAATAAAAGATACAGAAATATATGGAAAGCTCTATTCACTCATGTATTGTTTTTTACTCTCGATTATTGTTTGACAAAAAACAGACAATAACTGACCACATAAATCATTACCGCCTCATAGTGGCAACTCATATAGAAGCAGTGTGTATATATATATAAATGGCAGATGTACATTTGTTTCTAGAGATGTGGTTGAGGTCAAAACGATGATGTTCCATTCTTAATATTTCATCTCTCTTCCACTGCCGAGCAGAAAACGCCATCTGCGCTCATGCGAACCCACAAACACACAACGGCACAATGAGGGTATGGCTTTTATAGAGGCCTGATTTCTGTGGTGTGTGTGTGTGAATGTGAGAGTGTACGTTTAAATCTCTTTTCGTGGTTTGTTGGGGCGTGTGCGAGCGCTCTGAGTGTGTGGTGTCTGCGCGGAGCATGCTGTGCTGTACGGCCTCGACCGTCCTGCAGAGGCACGGAGGGAGTGGTAAACAGTGAGCGTCCACATGCGTCGCCGAATGCACGACCCCACATCTGGACAGCAGACCGCGCTGGAGAAGCCGAGGAAACCAGCGCTCCCTCTCTGCGGGGACGCATTCCTGTAAACCGAACCCTGTCCACTCCCAAACACGTTGTTGTAGAAGCTCACAG
Source organism: Hippoglossus hippoglossus (assembly GCF_009819705.1). Lineage (NCBI taxonomy): Eukaryota > Metazoa > Chordata > Actinopteri > Pleuronectiformes > Pleuronectidae > Hippoglossus > Hippoglossus hippoglossus. The sequence continues at coordinate 5,704,544 of NC_047152.1, read as the reverse complement.
GGAGTCGAACACACGCAGTCTCTTGCAGATATCAGGAAGGAATCTGAGACTGTACTATCATTTTCCATTTCTCTGCCAACACCGGGTGTCTCCTTCCCCCTCTGGCACGCTCTAATGACTGTCATGCATTCTAATGCCAGCCTCACTGTTCCGGCGAGCCACCTTCCTCAAGGTCCATTCAGCTCCGGATCGCTCTCTGGAGTTTATTACAGTGTGCGGCGAATTATTCAGCCAGGGTTACTATAAGCAGAACATTATCATACATAAAACCATTCAAATACTCGTCCTACCTGGAAGGTCACAGCCCAGTATCTCCACTCTCATCCCGATCCCCGCTGGAGACCACCTCTCTGGATACAGCCTGACGTACTGGGCCACCGTCCTCCTCAAGTGACGCAGCTCCGGGGTGTCGTAGTGCGTGTTCCCCTCGAAAATCTGCACATACAACAAGATAGTTTGCTGAACTGGTGTCTTAATAAAAAACAAACAGCATCGTTTTCCACATCCTCCCTCACCCACCTTCGGCAGGCTCGTCTTGCTGTCCATGATGAAATTCCACTCCTTCGCGTTCAGGCTGTGCGCCACTTTATACTTGCGAACAAACGCCCGATTATCCGTGGTCGCCCCGCTCCCTGCGTCTCCTCCCCTCGCTCCTTGGGTGATCACGCCACGCACCGTCGTGGGCACACCTAGGTCCACCTGAAGGGATTAGATTTAGATCACTGACAACCAACAACACAGGGTTATGGTTTAATTGCTGCTGTGCGCATGGTTTTAGCTCTGAGCAATAAGTGGAAGCAAGATTTTACAGATGCTCCTTGTTACATATTAACTATTTTGAAAGTGTAAGAAATAATTACCCTGAACAAATGACACATTTACTCATTTTTACCACCATTAGCTATAATGTGTTATTCTGTCTGGGGTCCACTCAGGCAAGTCTGCTGCAATCTCCTATACTGTGTTCCATTACGCCTTCATAGGTGGAAGTGAACGTAAAGAGTGATTCATATCAAAACACACAAAGTGTCATGATGAACTTATTGCCAAAATGTACGTACCTGCAGCCACTGCTCTCCCGCCAGGGGCTGTGCAGGGGCGGGGAACCAGCCGGAGCGACTAGCCACCAGGCGGGCGGTGCCGGGATTCCACACCATGTCCCGGCTGGAGGACGCCGAGATCTGCGCGTCGGGCAGCAGGCCGGACAGCAGGCCCTGCAGGTCCGAACACGGAGCGTCTGGAGCGGGGGGCGAGAGGTCAGAGATTAATTTAACCTTCAACCTTCTGGAGGTTGTGGGGTGGGGGGGAGAGAATTTCCCTGTGATGACCTAACACACGCCGTTACACATATTCCCACCTGGGAGCTGTTAAGCTTGGCCGCAGGATTTGCACTACAGAGGGTTAAGAGCAAACATGAGAGGGTGAGTGAGGGAGGGAAAGGAGACGTGGAGCAAAACACTAGATGCAATTAGAGCCATTAGCTGATATGAAAGCACATGTTAAGTCTCATGCTGAATGGGCTCACTTCATGCACTTCACATCTCGCACAAACACAATGGGTCTATTAAATGTGTCGTTCACCGCATTGTGTCTTTATATTCTTTGTGTTGTGTCTTTATATTCCATACAATAGCCTGGCTGTTCACTAGGCTGCGCACATTTAATGTACGTCCCGCAGCTGAGGGAGCGTCCACATATATGCGGAAGCAGAAATGGAACTCGTCCAGATATGGATGGGTGAGTTGAGAGTAACTTGCTGAAGGGGGGAGGGGAGTGTGAGAAGGTGGAAATGAAGGATTAAGGGGATGAGAGAGGTATAATTCGAGGAGCTGGGGAGAGAGGGATGGTTGAGAGGGAGGCGGAATGAGCGCGGAGGGGGCGGTGGAAGAGGAAGAGGAAGAGAGGGAGACGGAGGAAGCGAGAGAGGGCAGGAGGAAGGCAGCGGGGGAGACATTAGTTGTGCTGACGGTTTTAAGAGAACCCAGATCAAAGTTTCATGCTGTTATGTCACTGCAAAAGCAGGAGATTTAAATAATGAATAAAAGCCACAGGAAGTGTATACGAGTGTGTGTGTGTGTGTGTGTGTGTGTGTGTGTGTGTGTGTGTGTGTGTGTGTGTGTGTGTGTGTGTGTGTGTGCTGTCTGTGTACATTTCAAAGGGCGTGCCTGCTTTTGAGGTCACCTGCTATATTTAGAAGCCGCCGGTGTGTGCATGTACCTGCGCTGTTACGGCAAATAGCTGCTTCAGCGCAGCAGCTGTTGATGCTGCGGCGAATCACAGTTTCTGATGTAAGAGTGAACGGGCGGGGGGGGGGAGGGGGGGCATGAATGATTGATCGGGACTCATTTCTAGACGTGGAGGAGCTCGCGCGGGAAAAGTGAAACCACGAGAGGGAAAGCGAGGCGCCGTTGGGGGAGTTGGAGACGGAGAAAGTGAGAAGAAGAAGAAGAAGAAGCGGGAGAGCGTCGAGAGAGGGAAATGACACTGTGGAGCCTCGGAAGGAAGAATCAAAGAGTCACAGTTTCTTTTAATTAGCCCGAGGGTTGCCATGTTTAAAAAGATAGCAGGGGGAGCGTGGGAGGGAGAATAAACACACATGCATGTGTGAGGGAGAATGTGTGTTTCCTTTTAGGCTTTGGGAAGCTATTTTTTTTTTTGCTGATGTTCAAAGTCTTAAAAAGCAAATTATATTTAGCGTTCAAAACATATTTTTTTCTTCGCAAGACAATGGGGAAAGCCAGGCCGCCGACCACAATGTTGCTGGTTTAAATCCCCAAATCCCCCAAGTGGACAAATAAAGGATTTTCCCTCTCTCTCGTCACCTCCGGTAACATGTCCTTGAACGAGAAGACGGAGCCGGAGGGCGCAGCAGGAAACTGCCGTATTCCTGTTTTTGAAAATGTGACGCGGGATGAGAGAGTTGAGGCCGCACGCACCTGTGATCTGGCATCCGTAGAGCTCGAAGCGCAGGGCGATGCCGTTCCTCCAGGTCTGCGGTCGGATGCGAACGAAGCGGGCCAACACTGGCTGCGGCACGCGGTTTAAGCACCACCTCGGCCGGGTCGGTGTTGGCGTGGAAAATCTACAAGACAAAGACAGAGGTTGGTTATTGTGAGAGGGAGATTGTACCGTACATACCTGCATGCCCGAGTGCCTGCACCGTCTTATCTCTCTCTCTCTTTCTCACACACAAACACAGATTTTGCTCTACCCCCCCCCCACCCACAGTGCAAGGCTTCGCATGGCTACACACACACACACACACAGTGGCAGGGCGGACAAGCCGGAGACAACCCAAACACAGATCCGATGTCACAAGCCCAGCTGTCGATGTGTTTTGGGGTCAAAGGTTCGGCGCTGGGAGGCTGGGAAAGCCCGACGATGGATGAGTGTTCTCTGCCTCTCTCCTTCTCCTCCTCCTCCTCCTCCTCCTCGCTTCACTTCTTCACCTCCATGCTGGTGGTCATAGGAATCTGCGGAGAACGTGACCTGACGCGGCCAAACATGACCGGCCCGCCGCAGGAAGTCTGGTCCAGGTGGGCAGGATGTGAGGGGAACTTCTCTTCCTGAGGAGCGTCAACATTTGCGTCTACATTACCACTCCCTTCCTTCCAGTCGCTAATAAGCGGCGGCAGGGGTCGGAGGGCGAATGTAACCGGGGCGGTCAGAAACGTGACCCGTGGCGCTGAAGGGCGTTGGAAGAGGACGTTGAATGACAGACACGAGGTGTCCTTTCTTTTCTTTCAGAGACACAAGAGGACTTCCCAAAACTCAAATAACTTCCTCCTCGATCTCCACCTCTTCCTCCCTCCACTCTTTACCACATCCCTCCATCTCAACACCTCCCCCTTAAATCCCCTCTTCAGGACTGTACAGTTGATATCTCTCCCCACCTCCGCTCTCACCCCCATATGCCTTTCTTCCTCTTCTTGGTGGTTTACTAACTGAAACCACACACACAAAGAGGCAGGACAACCACAGGAAACCGCAAAACACACACAGACGCACACGCTCAGATAAGCAGAGGAAGCGTCCTTTTAACCGTCTGAGGGGGTTAAGTGTCATTCACTTCTCCGTCTGTGGTCGAAACGAGGCCGGCAGATAGGAGAGGCCTCCGCTGAACGGCGGATATCAGAGGAGAACACGTCGAATAAACATCACAGACGCGACGCAGCGGAAAGATGGAAAGACAACGGCTACAAGCAGCTGAATTAAAGATTAAAGGGGCTAACATGATTTTTCTTTTACTCGAATCCAAGCGCAAGGATGATCAACCTAGAGCGCGCTCTCCCGTCGCCTAAAAATTTGATTCACTCTCCTTTTGATAATGTTGTTTTTTCATTATGAGAGACAGAGCATCTGGAAAAATATTATCCTGCGATATTGGTGCAAAACGACCCAAATTTAACATCCCCCATCCGGCACATGCCTCTCAAAAACCAGGAATTCCATAACCAGCAGGAATGGGAGTGATATGACTTCAAAAATCCGACTGGAGGGGTTTTATTTGATTTTGGGCCCGGCCCCCCCTGATTTAATCAAGTGGAGCTGACACTGGTAATACAAAGCAGCGTGAGTGTTTGAACAGATAAGAGGGTCTATCTCCGCCTGAATCTGCTGCTAGATTGACGATAGAGGCCGGGCGGTGGATGTGGCTCTTATGGGGGTTACGCAAACACCCACGCACGCTCGCACAATAGACGGAGTGCTCTTCAACGATACCCGCAGATATTCTTACTGCGAAACAAAGAGCAGCAGGAGGCGGGTGAGACGGAGCGGACAGGAGAAACACGAGGAAGGGATAGTGGAAAACAGATGAGCAGAGGGGAGACAAAGGTTGAACGGAGGCCAGTGGATAGACAGTAACTTAATGAGGGATACGGAGGGAGGGAGAGGTGGAGGACGAGAGAAAGGAGACATTCATCACTGGAACAGGAAACAGTCAATCCGGGTATTTATCTCATCATAAGGCATTTCCTCAATTTTCAACTAAATTGCAATCACGTTATAAATTCAAGCTTCCACGCATCCTGTGACCCGAAAGTTTCAATTTTCACAAATTTGGGGATAAATGGCTATTTTTCAAGAACCATAAACAGTTTGACTAAAAAAAGTTGAAGGTTTGGAGATGTACAATGTGCAAAACTTTTCAAAATGACTAAACGGTGCATTAAAATGCTGCCAGCTGCTTTTCAGTTTTCATCTTCGGATAAAAGCAATATGGCACACACACACACACACACACACACACACACACACACACACACACACACACACACACACACACACACACACACACACACACACACACACACACACACACACACACACACACACACACACACACACACCAGCTCTCGAGAGACACCCTTCATTTCTCTTTCTTGGTTGCGAGCGGAGGGAGAGGACAAACTTCAAGAGGCAGGAGAGACAATGAGAAGTTGTCAGTCAGCTTCTCAGCTTCTCAGCTTCCTCCCGTCTATTGTGGGGCTACCTGAAAGGTCACCCTCTTGACCCCGGCGCCATTACTCCCGAGGTTAAAGGTTAATGGCCGCAGGAAGCAGATGGTTGGTCATTGACTAACTTGTTGATAGCGTGGTTACTTTTTGACTAAGCGGGAATGTCCAGGGGTTGAAAAGCATGTTTGACTCATAGATGTGTGAGGAGACAATAACACGTCTGTCTGTGCAGCTACCAGTCTGCAGTCTGGGCCTCCTCAATAATCTGCCCGACGACTGGCGTGTTTCCCCCCCCCTGCTCATGTATGTGTGTGTATGTGAGCCCCGCCGCCTCACGTGACCTGTAGGCAAGGTGCACTGAATAATTAACGTTGTCATGTTGTGGTGTGTGCGCCAGTGGGGAGAGTCATTAAAATATAACGACGCTCCACTCACTGTCTAAAGCCTCCCACACACACATGTGCCGGTCAGACTGGTTTGTATGGACAGTGGCGCGACACAGGCACCGTGCTTGTTTAACTATTCATGACCTCGCGGGAGAACGAGGTCACCGCGAACGCCGGTAGTGCGGTGTTATTGTAAACACCTTGTCTAAAGACACCTGCAAACAGATCCTGATCTGACTAAACATCGTGTTTGAGTGAAGAAGATTTGTGGTTTAAATATAAACATCATTTGTTCACCATCTTTTTGCGCTTTCACTCTGTTCTTTTGGCACACGTCTCCTTCCTGTGCCAGTGTTTACCCTCAAGCATGATGGCACCACGGGGAGAAGCGCTGAGCTCGGTGCAAAACATTATTCATCGCCCGGCTGTGTTTTTCTGTTCCCATCCCAGTCTCTTTGTCTGTCCATTACGCTCCTCATCCTCAGCTTCTTGCTCCACTTATTCCCCTCGGTCTCCCTCCTTCTCTCCGGCCATTACCTCCCTCCTCCCCATCTTCTCCCCAGACGTCGTCCTCTCTTGCCCCCCCCACCTCTCCTTCTCGGTTCTCGGCATGAAGATGTTGACAGTAGGAACTGGTTCCAGCTGGCCGCTCTCCACTACTGGCTCCGAGAGGGGCTCGAGGTGTGTGTGTGTGTGTATGTGCGTGAGTGTGCATGCTAAGGTGGGAGCGGTGATCCTTAGAAATTGTTCTACACCACCTTATGTTGAAGTCTTCCACTTTGTACCAGTGTTTCCAGCTGTTTCTCTGAGAATGTGTGTGTGTGTGTGCATGAAGAATGAGTAAGTGGAAAACAAAATTTGTGTGAGTGTGTGTCTGTGGGTGTGTGACACAGTGTGACGCAAGCACAAATGCTGTGTGGGCTACTTTCCCTCTCCCAGGTTAGTGTGTGTTGAACAGATTTAGCATAGCCTCACAATGCTTTTCAGTAAAATCCTTACTACTGGGGCTGATGGGATTTTCCTCACAGTCAGACAGTGTGTCTTTAATGTTAATTTCTGTGAGTGCACGTGTGTATGTTTTTGTGTGTAAATGTGTGTGTAAATGTGTGTGTGTGTATGTGTGAGATATGCAATCCCTCAGTGTGCTAGTGTCACATCAAGTAATGAGTTGCATATGCGAGCTGTATGATTTAGAATTAACAAGTCACACGGGCGTCAATCTGAAAGTGTTTCGGCATGCAGAAAGGGAGTCAGAAAACACACACACACACAGACAGACAGACAGACACACACGCAGAAACACATGTGTGCACCCAGAGCCTGTCTGCTGGTGTGACTGAGGTGATTGCGATCTGCGGTGCTGGTGTTTTTCTCACATGACACTTTCATTTCTTCGTCGTTTCCCACAATGGCTCCTCTCTCTCTCTCTCTCTCTCTCTCTCTCTCTCTCTCTCTCTCTCTCTCTCTCTCTCTCTCTCTCTCTCTCTCTCTCTCTCTCTCTCTCTCAACGCTGGCCTCCCGTTCAATAAAATAAACTTTATTGGCATTAAATCCTTCTGTCTTTGTGAGCACAGCGAATAAGGACACAAATCTCGACGACGAATATCAATGAGCTCGATAATAAAAAAATAAAACAAGCTCACGGCTCAACCTTCCACAAACACACACGTGTTGTGCATCACCGACGCTCTCTCAAAACGACATTAGCTTCACGCTCACTGTTAAATGACAATTAGTCGAACCAAATCCCAGTCATTACAGGACCCCCCGACGAGAGTTGAGCTTCAACCACTTAAGGGCTCTTCGGGGGGCTTAGGACGAGCTAACTGGGAGTTTGTACGACATGACTGGTGGATTAGCAGTCACGGAAGATTCGAGTGCAGCCCGCGGAGACCCGACGAGAACCTGGCTGCCGGTGAGATCGACAGTTTCCGCATTATGAAATTAGGCCAGGCTGAAATCGGGACTCCGGAAATGTGCAATTCGTGAAATGCGTTCCCTCCTAAGTCCAACCCATTCATCACTGTCAGCGATCGGAGAGAGAGAGTTTTAGCCAACGTAATCGCAGATGTTAAGCGAAACTTGAGTCATCTTTTCTTTGTTTTCATGTAGATAATGTAACGTCCCATTAGTAAAAGTATTAAACATTATTTCCTGGATTTCCTGGAGTTGGGTGTGGACTGAAACATTCACTTTAGGCTTTTGTTTTCTGTCGAATCCATAATTTTAACACTAACCCTACTATATTTTATTGATAATTTTCCCTCCGGACTTGTGCATTCTTGGTGCAAAAGCTAAAAACATAATCGATTTTCAACTTTCAAAATCATAAAAGAGGCAATCTCCCTCCACAAATGCATGTTGATGCATCTGAAAGTGTCTGAACGGTTTCAGACGGATTAGAGGACTCAGATTACACGGTACAGACGGACACGCATCATATAGATATGCGCACACACGCACCGATCTCCAGACAGAGAGATCAGCCAGAGGTTATTTAAAGTGTGTGTGTATTGGGGGGAGGGGGTCCTGTGGATATTGCACGTGTGTGAATGTGTGTGTGTGTGTGTGTGTGTGGGGGGGGGGGGGCGTCTTATAAATTGCACAGATGTTGACTTTTTAAGTCAAATCCACGTTTCGCTCAATAATCTCCACATCAAATAACCCCCCCGCCGGCCCCACCCAAACCAATCAGGAGCAAACGCAGAAGGAGGGGAGGGGTCGGTGGGGGTCTGTGCGGGTAAGCATGTGGATTAACCCCCCAGCCGCACATCACCCACCCCCCCATCCCCTCGCCACTCTCTATTTTTCCTGACCTCAACCTAGATACGAGGGACAGAGTTCGAATCCCCCGGAGAGACGGGCTTTACTGTAGCTCCCCCAATGACAACAGCAACAACCACCACTGTATATACACTAACACGCAGGCCTCCATCAACAGACGACGCCCACAATGAGGCATCGCACGCCTCCACTTCCACAAACTAACGCTCCTCTTTAACACCAGCTCGCTGCGTCCACACCTGCCGTGGCTTTACAACCCCAGGTGTGTGTGTTTACGTGCGTGTGTTTGCAGTGGGGTGGGAAAGAGATGATGAATTTGCAAGCGTGGGTAAGGGCACATAGAGGACACCATTGTTCTTGTTTGTCAGCCCCCCCCCCCAGCTTTCTCTATCTCTATCTCTATCTCTTCCTCCCTCCCGTTCCCTCTTTCTCCGCCTCATGACTGGGTTCATGATTCAGTAAACAGGCTGGGACGGGGAGAGGCTCTTCCAGGAATGCTGCGTGCACTGATACGGCTCTTTGGAAGCAACACAACAAAACCCTGTTATTGGAGAACACATCATGAGAATGAGGGTCAGAGAAAGTTCTCCACCTCACTGCTTCGTTCGACCTCCGCGTGTGAGAACCTACCTTGTGGTTCTTGCCGTGGCGGTACACCATCCAGTCCTCCCCGTTGGTGCTGACTTCCAGCTTGAAGGTGGTGACGTAGTAGGACTTCTGCGTCTCCTTGGAAACGGCGCCTTGTGTGGCGATGCCCGTCAAAACCTTCAGGAACTGGAGGTCGACCTGGGAGGAAAAAGTGAGAATTTAGATTAGAAAAGCAACAGAATGTTGGGCGTTAGGGATTTATGGGGCTCGGGGTTGATGTAGATAACAGAAACAGACCAGCTGCTGTGAGTATCTGTCACACAGACAGCAGGGGACGGACTCCAACTGTGGCCTACTGCTGAGGAAGCCTATGTGTGTCTGTGTGTGTGTGCATGTTGTTGTATCTATGAAGGGAGGAAGGCTCCAGGCAAAGATCAATGGCGCAATGTTCGGATGCATTCCTGAAGAGCACCTTCATCAATCACCGGCTCCTCGCCGCCCGTGTGTGTGTGTGTGTGTGCATGCACGTGAACCTGTGTGTTTGAGACAGGAAAGATTCAGAGCACAGAAGCACTTCCTTATCATCCGTTCACAGTTCCTCCATTTCCTTTATGTGTGTGTACGAGACAAATTCCCCTACATGTGTTGTCCTCCGCAAATGAAAATAATATTGATTTAGATTTCTCTTCATAATGAGTTTCATTTCTTTAAATGTAAACGTACGTGAAACACAAGAAATAAACTTGCCGTGCGATCTGGCACATACACACCTGGATATACTCCTTGTTGCTGTCCTCAGACGGCGTCCAGGCGTTGTCGTCGTTGTTGAGGCGGGCCTGCCGTGGCAACCAGCGGCTGTCGTAGAAGGTCGTGGACGCGCTGATCTGATCGTCGCTGATCTTGCCCGACTCCAGCCCGAGTGCCATGCTGCAGTGGAACGCTGTGGAAGAGGAGGGAGAGGGAGAAGGCAGAGGATTAACTGTGGACGTGGATTTACACTCGAGGTGTAAAATGAGCTGTGAGAAAGAAGGAAGGAAAAAGTTGAAAAGAGTCGTTTTTAAAGCGACTCAGAGGAAGATCTAAGCGTAGAGCTTGAAGACAGAGACGAAAAAAGATAAATCCACAGAGAGAAGCGGGTGGAAAGGAGACGGAGAGCTGCCCAACAGGTGAGCCGAGGTAAATTGAGGTGAAGTTAATTTATATTCTAAAAGAAAATAGTGAGAGTCTGGGTCTGAGAAAACCGCGCTCCCTAAGGAGGGAGCAAAATAAGCTGAGAGGGGTGAGGGCAAACTTTGAGATTGAAATAGCATTAAAGTAGGCAGAGAGCTGAAAAGATCGAGAGGCTAAGAGGAGTGAAAGATGAAGAAAGAAAGATGAGTGTCAGCAGGGATGACGGAGGAGAAACTGCTGAAAGAGAGAAAAAACAGAGACGGGAATGAAATCAGGTAAACAAACCTACACAGAGAGAGAGTTTGAAGGCAGAAAAAACACACACACACAAACAAACGCACACACCACCACACACACACACACACACTTATCTCGCACTCACAGTCGGTGACTTCTTTGTGCGTCATGTTGTAGCGGGCCGAGAAGCCGTCTTTGGCCACGGCCATGTCGGTGTGGAAGGAGAGGGAGAGCAGGCCGGAGGACGACTGGATCTCTGGGGGGATCTTTGTTCCGCAGTACCGGCCAATCAGAGGCGCCACTGCAGACACACACACATAAATACACAACATTTAATTCAAATAGTTTCATTTTTACATCATCTAAACAGGATATTATAATAAAAAAAATAGATATAAACCAGAAAGGTGATGGTTGTATTTACTCCTTTTCTAATATGATGCTACTTCAGGAACCTGTTTCCCTCCTCCGCTCAAAATAAAGAAAAGAAATCCACGCTGCTTCAGTAATTGTTGTCTAATGAGTCGCAGCATGCCCTCCCCCCCCCGTCTCTCTTCCTCCCATCATTCCTCTTTCTCCCCTCTCTTTCCCGTCCATCCCTCCATCTGCCATGTGTGTCTCAGCTAGCGCCCAGCAGGGGGATAGAAATCCCCGCCTTAATGCAAGCTGCACTGGGATCACACACACACACACACACACACACACACACACACACACACACACACACACAGTGAGGATTACAATAGTCTCAAAAGTAGCTCCCTCGCCAGACAGCAAATTCTTCACCCTTCCATCTCGTCTCCCATCCCTCGTGCACGCCCGAGGACTTGGCTCCCTGGAACTGGGTTACACTTTAATTTCCCCCTAATTCACAACTTTGAATGGTATAAATTGTTTTCAGCTATCAAAGCTACCGAATTCAAGGCTATAATTGGAATTTTAAATCCACTCGGATCCCTTTTTAGCAACCGAAAATAGAATAATTAGAGCAAATCCTCAGTTCTCGTCTTAATATTTAAAAGAAAGGGGCGGAGGGGGAGAAAAGGAAGTCAACACGAGCGAGGTGGGAAATGAAGCACTCACCATCACTAATGTGGTTTTCAACAGCGCCACAGTGGCGAACACCACCCGATGGCGGTCACTATCAAAGCCCTTGATATTATCCTCAAATCTTCTTCTTTTTTTTTTTCGCCACTTCCTGATCCCAGCTGATAGGCCGCTGTCGCAACACTCGGCACCTCCCATTGGACGCAAACCTGATATCAATCATCGAGCGTGGCCGTCACTCTCACTCACCCGGGGGAGGAAGGAAGTGCTCGGTGATAAGGAGGGAGGAGGGGGAGGAGAGGGAGGAGAGGGAGGAGAGGGCCATGGGAAAGGGCTGCTCCTCAGGGGGGTTGAAGCACTTGCAGCACCGCGTGTAATAATGTTCCCTCTATGCAATGTAAAGGAACGCAAGGCAACACTTCAAAGAGAGCGATGGCGGCTCAGGAAATTGAAGGCTGGTATGCAAATAGGAATGTGTGTTATCCGCACAACCAGGAGACATCGATTATCCAAGCATTGTGTGTCCGTGCACAGTGTGAGTCAGTTTTTCGACATCGCTACTTGTGTAATGCGAGCGCACGTGCGTCCTCACCTTGCGGCAGCCCGTCCCACACGTCCAGCCAGTCGTACTTGCAGTCGCCCTCTCCCACCAGCAGGGGGTCGTTCTCCAGGTCGAAGGTGAGGAAGGTGAGGGTGATGTCCATGCGCGGCGGGGCGATGATCATGTAGGAGCACTCCAGGTTGTGCGGGTATTTGTCGGGGAAGCCCGGCGACTCGATCATGCCGGACGGGCTGGTGAAGTTGCGGAAGCAGAATTCCGACCCTGGGCGGAAGAGGGGGGGGGGGGGGAGAAAGAGGATATTTAGAAAGGAATAAGCAATCGGTCATATAAAGGGGACGATACGGGCCGCGGGCAATCGATCACGCGGGGATATCTCATCTGACTTGCAGAGGGTGTTTCAGAGAGTCGTTTATCACAGACAGCGAGATGGAATATACAGTAGCTGCGGCGGTGAGACGCACAAACACACACTTGTATGAGAATACACAACACGCCCACTTGAGCATTTCAGTTCTCGACCACTTGTGCGTTCAAGAACAATAAATTCGTGATCAAGACGGCAACAAAAATCCATTATAGTGGGATCACGTCGTGTGCTTTTGCTTTGCCCTTAAAAAACCCCGTCCTCATGCATACAACAGCACATTCTGTGATGTGACACGTTCAATGATACACACTTATGCAAAGCTGAGGAGGGGAGTAGTCTGACCCCTTGCTCTGCTGCACACATTCAAAACAAATATTCTCTCTTCGCACTCCGCGTCCCTCTCACTCCCACACGCCACAAGCGTTGCGTAATGGTTCTAAGTGGGCCCTCAGCGCCGGCTCCTCGTTGGCCATGCAGATTTATGCGCCCGGGGCGGCTCACCTTGAGCGGCGGCAGCTGCGCGGCTCAGATCATCCGCCCATCAGCCACTGCTCCCCGCGCCCCACTGGGGAGCCCGAGTCACGGCCGAGTGTTTATGGACCGGCACATCAATGAGGGTTCGGCACGTACACACACATTAAACAGACAGGGGACTTTGTTCAAATGTCACACACTTGTAGTCTCATTCACAATCCCTGGCTATTTTTCCCACACTGTCCATTCGCCGTCTCCTCCAACACGTCTATTTTTGTATATATTATGAAGGAGGGCAAATATCTGCGTCTGATAATTCTGCCAAGAGACGATAGAATTTTAATTAGATCTCTGTGCCTGTGGTCGTGGGCTTTTGAAACCGTCTGATGGCTCTTATTCTCGCACTGGACGTTGTTATTTCCAGCTCTTCAGTCGAAATTACTTGCAGACGGCCGGCAGATAGAAAATACATTTCATGCACGTTCAAGACTCTTGCGGTGAAGGAATCTGTTCCTGTGATATTTTCCCATCAGCGGGCGTGTTTGAAAGCGGATAGGGATGTCGGGTTGAAGAGACTCAGGGGGGGCTTCTGGTGGATTTCAAAACCTGGGAACGTGGGGCCGCATTCAGCAGATATATACATTGAGAAAAGCAGGGTTTAGGAGCACAGACATGTTTAACAGCGCATTCCTTCTGCAGCATTCCTCCGAGGCACCAGGCCTTATTATCAGGCAGCCCTATAAAAGCGGAGGGGTCGGCCAGTTGCTCCGAGGCCATCTCCTCACTCCTCATAGTTAACGACGCAAAACTGACCCCAATCAGCAGGAAGAGAGAAGAAAAGAAACCGCTCAGGAGATGTGTCTCTGTGTCTTTTACTCTTCTCCTCTTTAATTAACTCACTGTCATCTCTCTACGTGCAGTGTGTGTTTGTATTAATGCGTTTACAAGCACATACAGTGTGTATCTGTCGTTCCATGTATTTTGCATACATGTGCATGCGTGTTGTACGGGAAGATGTTCACACGAATGTAGGAATCTTCCCCGTACGTGTCGACTCCCACACGCGCCGCAACATCAAAAACACCAGCCAAACATCTGCCTTCATGCTAGAAGCCTGGCTGCCTACACACACACACCACACGCTTACACACACACTTACACACACACACACGCTTACACACACACACACACACACACACGCTTACACACGCTTACACACACACACACACACACACACACACACACACACACACACACACACACACACACACACACACACACACACACACACACACACACACCCACACCAGCCATGTTGAAATATGACAGCAATTTACAGAGAGCTACTGGCGATATCTCCCCATCTCCTCCAATACTGACCTCACCTCTCTCCGTGTTGTGTGTGTTTTTTGCGAGTGTCTGCAGCTCCTCTGTACGAGTAAACACGTGAATCCATTAATAAAAAGCAATAACATGCGTGTGATTGTAATGTGGTTAAAACAAAACTGTGCAGTATGCATGAGCCATACGTGTCTTTTGCATGTTGTTTGTGTGCGACTTTTATTAACCTCCTTGCTTCGTCTCCCGTGTGTGTGCATCTGAAGGTGTGTGTGACAGCTTCCCCAGTAAGTGTGAGACCCAGTAACACACTGGCCTTGTTTCTTACTAGGTCACAGTGCAGCAGTCTGGAGTCCTACCGCTTCAAAAAACTTCAATATGAGCACAGCTTGACTCCATCGCCTCCGAACACACCGCTCTGTGCTTAGACCGGGGTTTTTCGCTCTCCACGCCACCACGTGCCGACGCCGTGTGCTTTTTTCCGCCGTATGCATGAGTACCTTCCCTTTTCGTTAGCGCTCATCAGTTCACAGTGTATGAACATGCCAAAAAAAGGCCCCCCCGTCTACCCCCCCAACAGCCCATGTCTTGGCCCCTGGTTGGTGCCTGCCTCTCACCATGAGCTGCCATTTGGCAAGAGCTGTCTGCTGGCGAAGAGGGGGGAGGTTAGGGTGTGAGTGTGTGATAGTGACATGTGGGAGGGGGGAGGCAAGAGGGTGGGTTGCTGGGTAGAAACCACTCGACTCTTGCACATGAGTGCTTGATGTAGTGGCAGCTTCACATGTTGTGTCGGGGGCAACCCTTTTCCCTCCTCCTCCTCCTCCTCCTCTCATTCCTTCCCTCGCTCCCTCCCTCTCTTCCTCGACGCGCAGAATCTGTGCTCATTCACTCTTTCAACTCGTCTGGAAGTCGTCTCGCTCCTCCCGGCCTCGGCACGCCAAAACCCTCACTGAGGGCTCACCGTTGTCTGCCGCACATCAAACCCGCCTCGGCCTGCGCTCTCTACCCGCCCGTCATGCATTCTGCTCCTCGTACGCAGATCTCTCGTGTAACGCTGGTTGTGCCGAGTTAAGGATTTTCATTGAAGGAAATCTCTCCCGAGGCGTCTGGGGAGGGGGGGGGTGTGTGTGTGTGTGTGTGTATGCGTGCGTGAATGTGCTGCGAGGGAGGGAGGGGTGGAAACCTCACAATAACAACAACAACAAGAGTGTAAACAACAAGGAAAGAAAAACAACATTCTTGTCGTGCCACGGTTTGACACTTTAATAGACCCAGAGAGACATTTTTCATCATTCTGAAGCAGCTTTTTATAGACAGGAATGCTCATTGTAAGTCAGCTGATGCCTCTGTTATGTGTTCTGGAATAAATTGCCATCAGTTTTTAATATTAAGCACAAGAAAAAGACGCACAAAAAGCCCCCCTGCTGTTTGTGATCAAAGCGTAGTGTAGATTTCTTGACTCGTATTCACGCGGCTGCTCGTGTCTCATCATTTTCAATTTTTTGGACGCGTTCTCTTCATCGCTGATCCGCCTTAAACACTCTTTGCGCTCAGTTCATTTATTCATAAATCTAATTCACCTTCGCCAGCTCATTATTTGAGTGAAATTCCAGCAGTGGGACGACTCTGGAGTCTGAGGAATAAACAACCGCATGGCAGTCAGCCATATAGTAACAGCCGCCACTGATGCAAAGGTCACCATCCAATCAGCACGACGGCATCAGGAATCCACAGAGGGCCAATGTTTTGACTGGCGCTCGGATGGGAGTCTAGCTCTAGGCTGCGCTCCCGCCACGACCCTGCAGATACCGCGCCAGTGGTCACCAGCGTTCAGGATGGAGACCCAATGCCCTGGGGTGCTCGTCTTAACGCCGGGATTGGCTGCGGCATTATCTGCTCCCACTACGTTAGTGGTGGGCTTTGGGGCAAACTGGGAAAAAAGGGGGCAAGTCTTCCCCCTGTAGCCGTGGTAACAGCGTCAGCGGCACGTGACTGTGTGTAAGTGAAAGTGTATGATGGGTGGATGCGGGGGGGGGTAGTCATGGCTGAATAAAGGGTTAAGCATGCATGAGTATGAGCAAAGTAGGCCACAACAATAAGGGGGAGGAGGGGAGATGTGCACTTTCGCTGTACAGTAGGATTACGTACATGTACTGTGCATGTATGTGTGTGGTGGGGTTGGGTGGAAGGATGTTGATTTGGGACAAACCCTCACACCGTCTCCCCTGCAGGAAGTGGGGGGGTATCAGGATGGATGTAGAGTCAGAGGTCGACTCCTGCTCCTCCTGGCTGGAAATAATTAGCTTTCACTGCACTGTAGTCTATTACACACACACACACACACACAGTGACACAAACAGATTGCTTCTCCAATTCAAAACCCCCTAGAGTTGTTACAGTCACCGCTTATGTAATAGGGTTGAATGAACAAAACCAAAACAAGCCACAGTATCATTAGTCTGTAGAAAACAGGCCAAGAAGTGCCTCTCTCTCCACACACACACACACACACACGCGCAGACACACACACGCACATACACTGTCTGACTTCTAGACACAACGTGGTGGGGTCACTCTGTGCCGTAAGCTGTGCTGTCTGTTCAAGATGGGAAGGAAGCTGAACACACCCCCACCCACCCACACACCCACACACACACACACACACACACACACGATCTCTATCTCAGCTTGGACGCACCCTTTAAAAACACATACGTGCTCATAAACACACACTAACCCACACACGCTGTTCCAAAAACGCTCCACTGCAATCTAGGATTCCTCACAATCTTAAAATACAGTTCAAAACTAAACACACCTCAGCAAAAGTTATAATTTTTGCAACGCAGCTAAAAATCCATTAATGGGGATAAACATCACTTCAGTCCACTTTACTTTCCCTCTGATAAATAAACACATCTCGGTCGGGATCTGCGTTTTCCCGTCAGAAGTTGGAAGCGGTGTTTAGTGGAAACTCGTGGCCCCGGCCACTTTAAGACAAACAGCTTTGATGAGAGAGTGTGCAGGCGCTGGAAAACGCCATAATTAACACATGGCCTCAATCACGCATCCTGGATACATTTCACTCCCTGACTCACTCCTCCTCCGTCGGCCCGTCTCCCTTCACCCCAATCATTTTCCCACCGCGGCTGTCTCCGTTTGTCTGCCTCTGTACCTCTCTCTCTCTCGCTCCAGCACACACACACACACACACACACACACACACACACACACACACACACACACACACACACACACACACACACACACACACACACACACACACACACACACATCTCTCATCCCGCCCGCGCACACATACAGACGTACAGGATCTCGCACAACAACCTGAGTGGAACCACCCACACACGCGGCGAGCAGACACCTACATGGGCTTCACACGGTGACACAATCTCTTATAGCCCCGGAATTTATACCAGGATCTTGTTAGAGCCATGGCAACCGCATCCTCCATCCCTCCATGAGTGTGTGTTGTGAGATGCAATCTACAGTATTACACCGTGGAGGCTGGAGTTGGTGGCCTTGGTAACGGAGCTGAACGTCAAACCTGGGCCACGTTCACTTGACTTGAAGGTAGAAGGTGACAACTCAATGAATTCATCCCGTGAGATGAATATTTATATTTGTTGCTTGTTTAATGGTTTTTTTAAAGTTTAAACTCTCCTTTAAAAATACTTCGAATTTAAATGTTGAACGTCTCGCTGAAGGGAAAATGTTTCACTTGCTGCAAAGACAATCTCACTCGAGCATAAATCTTTCAGCTGCCTCAAGGCCACGCAAGACCATTTCGCCTCCTGCTGCGCACGGACGCACACGCACGCCACCACCAAAACAAATAGACTCTGCTCTACCACCTGACCCGTGAAAGCGCATCTCACCTCGTGCACTTCGGCGACCTTGAGGAAAATTCCATCCCGGCAACCACACTTATCCCCATCAATCTCCTCGCCTCCGCCTCTACCATAAACCTTTAACCTTAAGTCCTACTCCAAGTTGCCTCGCAGCTCTCTCCATCATCCCACCGCCGCCACATCCCACTGCCGCCTCCCACTGCCAGCCCCTCCTCACCTCCCCAGAGGAAGCGGATCCCTGCTACAATTAAGCAAACATTCCTCACATGCTTGCAGGCGGCTTGAAAGTAGTTTAGTACTTTCTTTTTTTTTTCTCTACCGTCTCTGTTCAAGTTTTGTTTACACACCCGGCTGCCTCTGCTGATGTAAATTGCTGTGAGAGTGTTGGGGTGAGCGATCACAGGTTTCGCACCATTAACGTGGAACAAAGACGCGGCGCAAAGACAAAACCATTAACTCCATTGTTAATGGGATGCAGAAATGTTTGGTTCAGGTTTTCCATTGAGTTCTCAGAGTACTTTCACACACTGTTTACACTTTGTTCTTTAGCTGAACATTTAACAAACAAATTCATGTTGAGATGCAGATAAAAAAATTATAAATGACTGTATTTGCTAAAGAGTGATGGACGTACAGTTTGCAACTCAATCCCAGTCGGGAACTTTTTCCGGTTTATTCCAACACCACACAAAAGCACAATCATGCTCGACTTACTCCCCAATAATGTTTCCTCACCTGTTTTGAAGATCTCGTAGCGCAGGGAGAAGCCCGCCCCCTGGTGGGCGTAGTCCGAGACGAACCTGATCTGCAGGGAGGAGCCGGAGGAGATGATTGGTGCCGGGGCGATGTTGCTGCAGTGCCGACCCAGGACGTCGGCGGTGTCCAAGGTCCCGTCGCGGATCTCGATGAAGTCATACCTGATGGAAAAGGAGAAATTAAAAACTGAGATTAATTCCTGTGATATAAACATATTATAGAATATTTTCTCACGAGCATCCTTCAGAAAACAATATCAACGTTGAGTTTATTCTCAGCTTAATGCAGCAGGAGGGGATTAAAGAGATAAAAGCAGAGTAGCGGCCGGGGAGATAAACATAGATGGATGGTTATGGCATTATGCAACAGGCTACGCTAATAAAAAACAGACAGGTGTGGACCTATTTACCACCAGAGTTCAGCCTCAGGACACAGCGCACTGTGTCCCAGGGAAGGGTTGAGAACACAGCACAACTCTAAGAGACAAATACATTTACCCTTCACAGACTTGGCTTTCAGTCAAAGTACTTTACTGCATTCAATATCAATAAAAAAACTGAAAACACTGAATATTTGATCCCAGGAAGGAAAACTCCAAACGGACCGTCTCAAACAAATGGATGCAAACCGGAGGTGAAGGCAAGTGGGCGGGTTCATTAGTAAGAGGCATAAAAATAGACAGAGGAGCTCATGAAAGAATAAAGAGGTGAGGACTGGGGAGGGGAGGAGAGGTGAGGGCGCAAGGGGTGAGGAATTAGGATCAATAAAAGTGAAGACACCTTGCTTTTTCGCTTCCACATGCTTGAGCCCTAAGCTCATCGTGACCCCCCGACCAGACCCTGAACTATAAAAGCACATAGTTAACTGTCAGGTCAGTGTGTGTGTGTGTGTGTGTGTGTGTGTGTGTGTGTGTGTGTGTGTGTGTGTGTGTGTGTGTGTGTGAGAGAGACAAAGAGAGAGAGAGCCCACCTGGCTGATCCAGAATTAGCTCACAGCCTTGTGTGTAGTTCCTCCGACAGTATTAGACACATGCAGCTGCACAGTCACAGAGGCAACGCACTTCGACGTTTGTGGACGTTTGATTTTGTCGTTGTGGAACACCAGATGGGTGGGGTTTCCATATGTACACTCACATTTGTCAAAAAATTCATGTTCCATACTTGAAAAATGGACCAGAAATAAAATGTCACAGCAAACAACATGTTGTTGGTGTTTTCTGTTGTTGTGAGTCAGAAAACGACTTCAGCTCCACTTAAATCGCTCTGCATGTGTGAAAAAAGCCATCCGGTCGCCTGGCTGCTGTTTACTGACAAACTTCCACTTACCCCCCCCCCCATATACTTTGTGATATTTTCGGGCCTGAGATGCAATGAAAACTGTCATTAGGTGTAAATCACAATCCTCCTCTGCAGCCAATCAATTACATCACAGCGTTGTTGATGTGATTACAGACGGGACCAGTGAACCACCGGGTTACAGAGGTAATAATTTCAGGGTTGAGGTTGTGGGAATCTCCATAATTTTAGTTTGTCCTGCTTAAGCTGTATTTTTTTAAAGATACTCCAAATTCTTCTCCCTGAGTCGACAGTCATATAAAAATAACTTTTTTTTTGTGTGTGTGTGTGTGTTTCTATTTTCCACTAGATATGCATGTTGTTATATTTCACGTTGTGCAACTGCGACTAATTTCCTTGTAATCTCGCCCTGTTCCTCGTTCTCAAAATACTGCTAACAACGTTCACCCCCCCCCATATATTGTGATTCCCTGCGTAACTAAGCGCATCGCCGCGGGAGCCTTGCAGCTACGTCGACGACTGCCCCTCCCGACATTCACACACACAAACACGCTTGTCTCGAATAGTTCATATGACGACGCCGTCAAAAAGACACAACAGGGCCGCTGTTGTCCCGCTAATGACTGTGATGGGCTCCTCGGTGCTGAGACGGCGCCACAGATGTCTCCTGGTCTGAGCCCCTTTTAAAACACAGCATCTTCCTAATAGTGTCCTTAACTGTAAACCCCCCCCCCCCAAGAAGAAAAGTGTGAGAGGTACCAATCAGCAGGTTCTGATTTATTACCGCAGCTCGGAATGAAAACCTGGATTAAGAGGAGTCTCTAAGCCTCTTTTTTTGTCTGCCTCGTCCCTGCAGTGTATTGATTCCCCGACAGAGCATTCGAGCTGAGACTGCTGATGGAGGGATAATCCCAGCCACATAAATCTGGGTCGCAAAGGTGACGATCAAAGTGTGAAAACGCTGCAACGAGCTGGTAATGTCGCCGAGGCGTTGTCTGCACCCCTCACCACATCTGAGGTTCGCTTTGTTCAATTTTAAGGGGAATAAGCACAAAATGGTCAGATTATGAGGTTACGCAACTGACCAGTCGTCGCTGTTGTGCAAGTGTTTGGAATGTGCTGATTTGGCTTCTGTAGAAATGAAATCCAGATTTCACAAACGGATGCTGGATCCAGATGTGCACACTGCTGTGCATCAATTTTACACATCAAGATCAGTGATATTTATGGTTTTGTCAGAAACTATTGGACGATTACCATAAAAAACAATTTAGGTGCGGCTCCACATCAGGGGGCGCATGCTGGAATATTTATCTCTTTCTTTAACATTGCGAGATTGTTTTTAAAACGTTTTGCTTGATTTCTCAGAGAATAAATCAAGGATCTTGACCAAAATACACAGGCATGTTGAGGGGAGAGATGTCTATGAGTGCAATTAGGTGCAGATCCCCCCCAAAAATCTGGATCTAGGGATCACCAGCAGATGTTAGGACGTATCCTCAGTTGTGTATGGCGGCATCGAGTGTTTCAGCTTTTTAATCACAAGACCCTCTCTTCTACGATAGGCCCACCACAGGCTGATCAGTCCTGGGTGTGTGTCCATCACATCTTGGCGCCCTGTTGGGGGTCTTTCCTCCTGATCCATCCTTGCAAAGAAATGCCTTTTTGCATATTTAAAAAAATGCTATTCTCCTGTAGAGCGGGTGTGTGCTCAAAATGCAATAGATACTGTTCATGAGGCTTTGGGGGAACTTGAGCTACTGAGTAAAGAAGCCATTGTCCAATTCTCTTATACACGTCTTGGTTGTAATCCGGCATTACGGAGGCGATCGCAGAGGCTTTGGCGGCGAGCTCCCACGGTGAGCCCTGTAAGAGCGGCGGCGATCCCTAAGTACGCCTGCTCAGGGCTGTAAGTGACACACGCTCGGGGGAAAACACACCAGCATGTGCCAACAAACACACACACGCAGGAGGACAGACATGCACACACGGATATAGACAAACATGGACGTGCGCGCGTCCACTCTGCGCTGTATCGCCAACACCGAGGATAAAAGGCCCGCGAAAGAGCTGAGAGCCTAATTAGGTTTTAATTGATTTTGGAGTGGGTCTCTATCCTTCTTTCTCCCGCTCTCTCTCGCTCCCTCTTTCTGTCTCGCTCTCTCCTGTCATGGATTAGCGTCCGTGAGTGAGTGTTCCTCAGATGTGATTATTGACCTGTTCGCTCTGCCTCTCCCCAGACTCTGATGAATACATGCATGAGGGCCTGACGTGTGAGAGCCCTCTGTCTGTCTCTCGACAACACACACTGCAGCACATTCCAGGACATTGCACGCACACACACACACACACACACACACACACACACACACACACACACACACACACACACACACACACACACACACACACACACACACACACACACACATCTCTTACACATGCGCAAACCTGCGGCACATTAGCATCGGATACCACTCGCACACACACACTCAAGCATACATGCACCCCAAACCCCGCCCTATGTCTGACACCATCCGTTCCCAGTTCTCTGTCCGTCTGGCTGCCTGTCTGGGTCTGCATGACCAGCCCTCTGTTTAGGGAGCCGTTATGGGACACCCCCCCCCCCCTCACTCATTTCCCCCGTAGAGACTAGCTGGAGCAGCGGGAGAGGGGTTAAGGGAAACTAAACCCTTGAGGGCCAGTAACTCTGCACCAGTCCAGACATGTCCGCTCTTCCTCTCTCCGCTCGTACATCCCTCCGCGCCTCCGACACAACAGCTAATTGCCTTTCACACCTTTGCTGTTTGTCGAGGAGCAGGGACATTTCCTGCAGGCGTCGGCCCCTCACACACCACTCCAGTGCGTATACGTACATATGTATATTTACAGGTCTCCGGGCTCTCCTGCGGCCTCCACGAGTGGTCACTCTCACTGCGATAATCACCGGTATTCTCATCTTACTCTAGGGCAGGTTCCCTGAGGGGCCATGGGGCGCTGAAGGGGGGGTGCATGGATGACCAGGGAAAATATGGAGTGAAACTAAAGCCGTTTTCAGACATGACTGAGTTATGTGAAGAAATAAAGAAAAGAAGTCTGCTGATGCTGTTGTGCTGACTTTTATTTCCATCAAATTGAATTGGACCCTTTTTAGTATTAGCTGCTTCCCCTTTAGTGAATTATGATTTAAAAAATGAGAACTCTGCTTTGGGGAACAGTCTTATTTATAAAACCCTGTCATTACCTTGTTCTTCAATGGCGTTCTCACGTGACTACCCATCTGTGAGAGAACCAGCTCTGGATACCGTTTCCTTCAGTGCGATTATAAAAACCCGACATAAAGAATTCATTGGGAGCGTTGAATTACACAAAAGATTAACACCTAATTTGCTGCGGGTGTGCGTCATGGCCGCATGATTTATTATTGTTTGTGCCGATAAAAGAGCAGCAGCTGTTCTTGAATATCCGGAAACCAAACTTGGCTGCGCTCAGACACTTGAGGCCCTTGGTGGAAAATGTTCTTCTCCCACTCCATTGTGTCGTTCCCTCTGTTTTCCACTCTCACAGAGCACAGAAAACCCACAAGATCCTGATCCGGTAAACAAGGAGCAACTGTCTCTCGCTCCCATCGTCTCTCTCTTGGTGATACAGCAGCAGAAATTAGGCAAGAGGCGGAGGGTGCGCTTCAAATATCTACACACACATACACACACACGCCCTCTCCTCCCACCCTCGGAGGGGACTCTAATAAACCATAAGTGCCTCTGAAATATTAACTAGATGCTGCGAGCCAAATCCCTGCAGATCCACACAGCCTGCCATCTTCAATCTAACCCCCCCCAAAAAAACAAATAGCACTCCTCTTCCTCTTCTCCGCGTGCATGCATCCCCTCCCTCTCTCCGCTCCCGTCCATCAGAGATTCATGCTCACAGGCGACTGGGGCCAAACCGCTGACCACGGCCAGTCTGGGCTGGACTCGCCCCCCGCGGCCCCTTCCGAGCGAGGCATCGATCCGAAGCATCAGACCATAACTGCCGTCTGAGCTGCAGCCGCGACCCCGCCGGCCCTGCTGGGCGCACTTCAGCCCATCGCTCTTTATCGATATGTATTTGCGATGGAAGTTTCCTTTGCCCCTTTCTGGGCTGGAAAACCTCAATTAATCCCAACGCTTTGAGTCATTGCTCACATCCCGAACGTCTCCATCTCTGTGAGAGCAACTGATCACAGAAAGTGTCGCCCTAACACACCCGTTACTCATTATATCATCATTACAGTGCTGGCGGATGATGCTGATGACCGTGATCTTGTCCTAAACGCCCGCCAAGTCGCAGATATTGACATATCCCAACCTGAACAACTGCCTTTAGTCGTGACCTGTGGCAACTCATCCGTCTCCCCTTTCATCCTTAAACTATCACCCTCCTCCTCCTGTTCTCTCTCTCCCTGCGGCCACGGCTGATCATTTATCGATTTCCCATTACAAGCGGAATACAGACATTGATCCCCCACACCTCTCTGCCCCCCCTTTGGGTATTGGTAAGAGGGTGATATCGTGCGCGCACACATGGGAACACAGGAGGGTGGGGATGGTGACACCTCTCACTGTGGCAGGGCGATGCGTGTGTGTGTGTGTGTGTGTGTGTGAGATAAAGTTATAAAGTCATATCGTCAAATCTTCCCACCTCAGTCTGCATTCAATAACAAATAACCACATAAAATTGAGAAGATAAAACCCAGAAAAGTGGAAGAAATCGATCTTTCTGAATGACTAGTTTTACGGCGTGTGTGTGTGTGTGTGTGTGTGTGTGTGTGTGTGTTGTGTTGTCTTCTGCCTGTTTCAATGTTTAATTCAAGCGAGTAAAAATAAAACACTTCCTCCCGTGGCTACAGGAGAGGGAGAATGAAAGAACAAAGGAGGGGAAAAACAGATAGATCAAGAACGAGAGGGAGGAAGATGAAGGGAAAAAGAGGAAAACAAAACGTGAGAGAGAACGGTCTCCACCTCTCCTCCTCAGCTCCCCGGTATATCACTAGGTTAGCATCCTGGGGCCCGGTGATGGCAGATTGCATTAGAGATATGGGCCTGATATTTCATCTAGCCTTTATTACATTTAGTTCACATCAATCGGCGGCTGCCTGGAGGTAAGAGCTATTTGGCACGCGGCCGGACTCCCCCCTGAAATGAAATCCTGAATTAAAGTGCCACCTCAGACATGAAGCCCGCTGCATAAGGCTGCGGATTTGATTGCTGCAGTCGAGCCGCGGGCTTGGCCATGCTGCATCGTGCGACTGTTTGGACCACGCTGATGGGGAAAATCCGCAGCGGGCCAGGGATATTAGCTAGAGCTCAGCTCCTTTCCTGGGCTGACCAAGCACTTTTCCCAGTTTTATACGGGCCCTAAAGTGCCCGAGGGGAGTTGTGATGGCTGACGAGCACTCTTACGCCGACAGGTTGCATGCTTAAGTGTTTGCGTGCTGAGAACACATGTCCATTTGCAATCTTTACGACCGTGTTATCATCTATATTGTTCCTTTCTGGTTGCGTTGCCATGATCAGCATTCTGCACCACATCGCTCCGCGTCTAACAGGTAACACACAGACCCTCTGGTTTTCTCCGCTGCCGTAATCCCAGCTGTCACGCAGATTTTCCGACCCTGACCGAGATGGTGGGCCCTCCACCTCCGCACGCCCCCGGCTCCCTCTGCCCTAACCTCGCCAGGGCACCGTGGAGAAATGCCAAAAATTCGGACTCCCCGCGCCTCGCTCACTGACACCACCATGCCGAATCATACAGGCAGGGGGAAAAAAGAGAGGAAGCAACCCGTAACAGCACTACAGGGCTCGGATCAATCTGGGTAAAAAAAGCATAACACAGGACGGAGAGAAGCCGGGATATCGAGCCGCACTTTGGCTTTTTTCAACTTATTCCCGCTGCTATTTCTGCAGCCCTGAAGGGACTACACTCCCTGCGTGAAACACATGAAGGGCAAACACATTAGTTTTAGAGGTTATGCATAAATAAATGTGGCCAATCCCCTATTTGTCTAATGGGCCTTTTAATAGGTGGGGGGGGGGGGGGGGGGGGGGGGGGTGTGTTATCACTTGGAGGTGCAGGGACGAGTTGCATGGAGGGAAGAGGGAGCGGGAGCTGCTCGTCGCACAAACACTCGGTTACATGCTTGCAGAGTACTCATATGTAGACGCCCTTTCCACCCACAGACTCTTTCTCACACACACACTCATCATATGAGATGAAGAAGGATGAGTGGGCGTATGTGCAGGCCAGGCCTCAGCACCTCCAGGCAAGTGCAAAAAAAAAAAAAAGAAAAAAGAAATAGACTAACCCCTATCCCAATAAAACCCTCTGTGGAGAGGAGAAAAAGAGAGGCATTTCAGTTTTCTCTTCCTCCTCCTGCCCCGCGCGCCTTGGGCCTGTGAGAAACTGCTTGACACACTGCTTATCAACAGCTGAGCCATTGCTCTCTCCACCGCTACAAGTCCAGAGTGCTCCGGCGTCAGCACTGCGAAGCCGGGTGTTATAACACCCCTGCTGCAAAAAAGGAGATAATTATGCGACACTTTGCCCCCTGGGAAAGTGTCGGAAACCCGGACACACAAAGCAGAGACATCAAAATCACATTTCCAGCTCCTCGCAACGTGACACAACCGCGTGAATAGAAGCGACAATAATTGCGAAAACCCCCTTTCAGCCAAAGCGGTCATTGACGGCCCCTTGTGAGAGTGGCGTTTTCTCCGCGCTTTGTCGGCGAACAATGCAAAAAGCATCGAGCATTATTAATTCTTCAATTTACAGAGAGAAGGGAGGAAGAAAGGGGGAATAAATGGCTGTAATTGCACTGATAAGTCTCGTCTGTGTTCACTTTAACAAAAACGAAGCAAACAAAGAGTCTCAAGATTCTGTAAAATTCCCTTGAGTTAGATGTTTTAAAAGTGGATTAAACAGTGGAGACCGTGACTTCTCCCTCCGAGGTCAAAGACAGGAAGACATATGATTCAGATTATTCGTGTCTCAGAATAAGGAAACTGACCAACGCAGTCGTAACAGCTGCGCCTTATTCTCCTCTTCTTCTCCTCCTTCCCTTCCCATGCTTGTTCTCTCTCTCTCTCTCTCTCTCTCCTTTTGCCGTTTGTCTTTCCTGTCTGCCCTCCGCACTCAGACGTGCAGGTTTTCAACGCAGCCTGGCATTTGATTATCAGATGAAGAGGGGGGAGGGGGGGGGGGGATTATAGCCTGATAATGTCAGACACATGCACAAAAATAACTCGTGCAAAACTTTTGAATTGTGCGGCAGGAATCAATAGATCAACCTTCAACGTCAATCATCGGCTGGAAAACAAATTGTTTGTTTGTGCTACATCACATAACACAAACTAATTATTGATCCGAATCCTTCTTTTCTATTCAAGCTGTGTTCAGACATGAATTCAGCAAAATGTCCCAAAAACTGCCTTCTGAACTGCTGAGGTTTTGTGCAGCTGACGTGCCCTTGAGCAAGAAACTTCATTGCCTGAAGAGCCCTTTAACATGGCAACACTGAAAGTCTGTGGTTGTACTGGGACGTAATGTGTGTAACTGTGAGAATGTGAAAAGAGCTCGCCATTCTCTTAATAAACTTCACAAAAGGAAAATAAACCCACAGTCCACTTAATGGTTTGCGTTTTTGCGGAAAGATTCTATCTACGATTGAAAGTTCCTTTGTTATTGACCTGTTGCGGTGAAAATGTGGGGAGTGATTCAACATCGTGGGATCAAGCCAAACCGCTGCCGGTGAATTATACCAGTATGTTTAATCAGAGTGTTTCAACAGGAAATTGCTTATTTGAGATATAAATACTGTTCTAATGAAAATGTCAAGACAAATCACCATTCAGCCGGAATATTAATAATAATAATAATACACCATGATAGAAAAGGACTTACTTGCAGTCCAGCCTCTCGATCTCAAAGTGCGGGTTGAAGTTGAGGACGATGCGCTGCGACGACTCCGGCGCCGTGATGATCCAGTGGCAGTTCTGGTGAGGCGGGTACTCCAGAGGATAACCGGGGGAGGTGATGTAGCCCGCCTTGCTGGCGTCGTACATCCCGCCGCACTCCAATGCTGCGATACAGACGGAGAGGGGGAACAGTTATTGTTTGTAAAACAGACAAAAGACAAGAACTAATCAGTATATTGAGCGTGTATTTATTTTAACAATACAGCTGCATGGCAGGCCGGGAATCAAACCACATAAATCCCCAGTAAATGGTACGCTCCCAACAATATGAGACGCTCCTTCATCTACCTTGTTTCTCCGTATGAAGATGTGATGAGCAACAAATGAACGGTTAAACAAAGAAAGCAATTTAGGCCGTCAGTTAGCGGGAAATTGGAAAAACTTCTCCATTGTGGATTCTCAGTGTGAGTGGGACCACATGGATAAGCTATTAAAACAATAAAGGATCATCACTGCGCACACACACACACACACACACACACACACACACACACACACACACACACACACACACACACACAGAGAGAGAGAGAGAGAGAGAGAAACACACAGAGCCTTTTTCACCCTCTTCCACACCCAGGCTCTTATCTCTCCAGCTCCCCACTGGGAGCGTTCTCCAAGAGTAATTGTTGCTCTGGCAAGCCAATCTGCAAACATTAGGACACATTCCCTGATCCTATCGCGCTCTCCCAGGAACAATGGGCCGCCAATGGCGTCGCTCAAACGCTTGAGACAGGAAGTGACACACAAGACGGCCTTGTTTAGCGGGGTTCTGGGGGGTTCACCCCAAATCTGTAATGAGAAGCTACCGCGGCAACAAAAGGCCCCATTCTCTGCTCACGGCTACGGCAGCGCTCGCGCTTGGCGTTATCTCCCATAAACACGCTAAACACACAAACTCCCACGCACGCACAATAAGGAACATGTATATGGGTAGTCTGCGCACACCCAATGGGATATCACACACACGGCATTGTGCACAATGGTTCTTTTATTACTCTTGCACTGCAATAGAGTTTCAGGCGTTATTATCTTTACAGGAAGGCGGAGGCGAAACGTGCTCTCCATGACAACAGCGAGGGGTGGGTTTCGCTCTGTACCTAACGCTCATCGTACAGGCATGCACGGTGCGCTCGTTCGCGGCGCACCAGTGGGATCTCTAAATGTAATGAACTGTGATATTGAACTCATGGAGGAGAAAATGTTTTCTTAATATTGCAGCATGGCGCACGCCGGCCAAACAAGGAGAAGGAAGGAAAACAAAGCGGCATCAGGCAACGAACTGGAGCTCATGGTGTAGCACTGCACCACCAAATGGCGGGCTCCACCACTCAGCCGCCTGAGCTGCATCTATTCTTGACATAAATGGGTTGATACCCTCGCCTGTTCTTTCACATTTCTGTGAAAGCATCAATAAAGGAAGCGGGGAAAAAAAACAACAAAAAACACAGCACCAAAGGCTTAAAGTGTAATAGACCCTTCAAGTGTTGACATTTTCCACCGCCTATTGTGCTCTAAAAGGAACACTTAAGATTCTCTGACATTTGATAGAGCCGCGATGGCTTCCCTTACTTTGTTACTGGAGAGGAGTGACGCCCACGCTGGCACGCGGAGGGCACACCAGCTGCCGTGATTCACGCGATGCGCGCGAACCCGGGCCGCCCACGTGCAGTGAGCAATTACTCGTGCGAGCTGTTACACAAACGTGCACACGAGTTCAGGTGCGCGCGTGCACACGGCCGCTGACTCCATGTTCAACGGGCCGCCCACGCGCACGCTCTCACACACGGAGGGCCTGTCAATCACAGGAGGTGAAAAAAAGCTACCTGCAACATTTAAAAAAGATAGCATGGACGGCGGAGAATGAAGGAGACAGACAGACAGACACACAGACACACACACACACACACACACACACACAGACACACACACACACACAGAGACATCTCTTTATCTGCTGTGCCTGTGCAGACAGTCATTGTTCAGGAGCCTATGGAGGGAATGGTGTACAGGAGGCTATCAGCACGCAGAGCCTCGGCAGATTAAGCCGTTTGGGGAGAATCCTGCAGCCTCGACACTTTTTTCCCCCGAGCTGCCCATTCAGTGGCCTCCAAGGAGGATGAGGAGGAGGAGGAGGAGGAGGGAAATGGGAGAAGGCGAAGGAGAGAGAGAGAGACGAGAGAGAGGATGAGAGCGAAGAGGGATGAGGAAAGAGCGGATTGAACGGGCGAGGCGATGGATGGAAGACGGATTGGGAAGGAAGGGGGGAAGATTGATCGGATGGGGAGCGGGCGAGGGCGGTGGGTGGAGGTTCGATGCACAGCGGGCGGGTGCGAGGAAGAGGGGAGGAACGAGTGACAGGCAGGGGGAGGAAGGAGGGAAAAAGGTGATAAGGAGGGAGAAACACAGAGGGTGAGAGAAAGATGCAGTGAGCGAGAGGAGAGGTGGACGAAGAGGAGGGACTATATGATGTGTGTGTGTGTGTGGGTGATGTGCAGAGAGCCTGACGAGCCTCATTAAGACATGCCTGCTATCCAGCGGCTCCCTGTAGACACTGACCCCACAGGGAAACCTCTGTCAGTCACTGCACTGGCAGCGTGTGTGTGTGTGTGTGTGTGTGTGTGTGTGTGTGTGTGGTGTTGTGCTGCCATAGAGAACAAGAAAAGAATGATAGTGATGCAGCAGCAATATATCTGCACTAAATGAAGCGCTGAGAGATTTTTGATTACGGTGACGGATGTGTGTATTTTTTCCTAATTGCTTGGATATCCACACTAATTAGTACAAAATATGCATATAGCAATGTGTGCAGGAGCTTGTGTGTGTCTGTTGTGTGTGTGTGTTTCAGTGTCAAGCAGCATTTTGGGGCGAGGACAGAAAGCCTGGTGTTTGGTATGAGTAACACAGGGAAGCACTCAGGAGCTGCCAGTGAGCTCCATGAATTACACTGTCTCTTCTGCTAGAGGAGCCATCTGTCTACACACCACACACACATACACACACATATGTTCCTACCATGCAGGCACCAAACCCCTATCACATGAAAACAATGTCACTACTGTATGTGTGTGTGAGTGTGTGTTTGTTCACTGTGAGTGCATTTCCAGAAGTGTGTTTTTCATTTAGGATCATGTGGAGGAAACACCATAAACGCGTGCATGCCTCTACGTGGTGCCATGCCATTTTGTTTTTTTTAAGTGCCACTGTAACCAATGTTTAAAATAAAGACGGCAAATCGCTCCCTGCTCGGCGTTGTGCACATCTCCCGTAGTCGCTCCAGATCAAGCCAGGCCCGGAGACGTCTTTGTGCCGGCTGTGATTGGCTTTATCTCCATTATCTGAGGGAGAATGTGCATATGTCTGCACGTTCTGTAGCATGTGTGTGTGTGTGTGTGTGTGTGTGTGTGTGTGTGTGTGTGTGTGTGTGTGTGTGTGTGTGTGCCCCTGCTCTCATTTCTATTAGTCGCCTTATCAAGGGGTGGGGGGGGGGGGGCTGAAGTATGGCGTCACGCTCTGGGATAAGCTGCG
This sequence comes from Hippoglossus hippoglossus, assembly GCF_009819705.1. NCBI lineage: Eukaryota > Metazoa > Chordata > Actinopteri > Pleuronectiformes > Pleuronectidae > Hippoglossus > Hippoglossus hippoglossus. The sequence continues at coordinate 5,672,663 of NC_047152.1, read as the reverse complement.
AGGAGAGGAGAGGCGCTGATAAATCCCTCCATCATTCCTAGTGTCTCTCCGGCCCCTCCCCTCCCCTCCACCCCGCGACCCCCCGCCGCCCCACCTTAATTAAAAAGTGCCTATCGCCCGAGTGAGGGAATGAGAGGGGAGAGTGGGCAGCACTCATCCATTCAGTCAAGAGGCGAGGGGGGTTTGTCTCCGCGCCTCCTGCTTTTAATCTCGACCCATTCCACAGTAGACTGGACCCGGGGAGAGGGGACGAGTGGCGAGGAGGGAGAGATTCACCTTCGTTGCCCCCCACCCACCTCCCCGGCCCGGTGCTGAGGCAGAAACGACCTTGCTTATAATTAACACACTGGTTTAAAGCTTTTGTTTTGTTCCATACTTAGTATTACTACACTATTCTTTATTAAAACTGCATGTGGATCTGATAAGGTGCTTCAGTGCCTTATATCTGAATGATGCAATCTATTTAAAAAAAAAAAGTAGATTCAGTGCTTTTAGAAAAGTTTAGAGAGTATTTGAAGAACATTCTTTTGCAGCCTGAGAGGTGAAGAAAACAGGCAAAGAGAGTCCACAACGCAGTGGAATATGAAAGCAACATTTTTTATCACCTCCTTTCTTCCCTTATCTACAGCGCGGCAGCTGGATGGTGAGAAAAATAAATAAAATTCAGATATAGTTCAATGAGTAAATGAAACTGTAAAAGTCAAGGGGGGGGGGGGGGGACAAATGGAAACTACACCTCATGAAAGTTTCAGTGTTTCCAAACAGAAACATCTAATTTTGCACGCGGCCCAGAGGTCAACGAGGATGAGGAAATAAATGCACATATATACATTTTACATTATGAGCAACAAGACGTCCTTTTGATGTCCGGATGCTGTAGATGCTATATATTCTGCAGCCATTTATCAAAGACACCAACAATCAGCCGAGAAATGCAACACACTCAGTCAGCAACCACTTAAATGTGACTTTTTCTCATTTAGGAACTCACAAAAGCCCGATAACATCCTAAAAGAAATCCTCTTTTCTTCTCCTCCCTCCCTAACAGGATAAGTGCCCCATGCTAATCAGCTAAGTGGACAATGCCGGCCACCGTGATCAATGCCTCAATGGATCAATCGAGTAAACAGATGGTTGCTGGTGCCTGCAGGGGGTGGGGGGGTGTAAATAGCGCGGGACTAATCCTGAAACAGTACCTGACTACGGTATCGCAACTCCTGCTCCCCGCGTGCACCCTTTTGTCTCCGTACGGGCCCGAGCAACTTCTCCCCAAAGATTTAGAGCGGAAGGGCGAGCTGTGAAGAAATGAGCCTTTCTGCAGGAGTCTGGGGTGATTTGTTGCCCCTCTCTCCACCCCCCCACCCCCCCCGCCCCGATATTAGAGACTGTACCGACTGCGGTTCTTTCTTTCCTCTCGACTTAACACCCTTTAACTGTTTCTTCTTGTTCCCTCTCCTCTTTAACCCCTTTCTGTGAGCGACAGTAAATTTCAAATGCTATGCCCCTTGACAATGGCGGCCCTCTCCCCGGCTCCCTACTAAGCCCGTCCCCGAGCGCCCATTAAGACCCCCTGTGTGTGGCTAATGCGACGGAGTGAAAGACCCAGCTCTATTTTATTTATGGGGGCCTTGTTTTTAATTTCACCCCCAAGAGCGACGGGCTGTTCCAGGGCTTTTCAACGTGAGCCCGTGCCTCTCATACCTGCCTGGTATTGAACCGGCTGCTCGGTCTGTCTTTGGCTATGAATGCTAATAGGTGACCTTGTTTTCGCAGCTGATACCTCTGAGGCTGGGGCAGATTAAAACGCAGAGAAATGCAAAGAATCGAAAAAAGGCGGGCGGCGGAAGAGATGAGGGAAGAAAGGGCAACGGCATGAGAGGAGAGAAAAAACAAATAGCGAAGGAAAAAGTCTGTTCACTCAGACGCCAACATCTGGAAAACAAATGATTAAATGAACAGAAATCCAACTCTGCAAGAAGAAGATACCAGAGGTGGAAAGGATGCAGAGCCACCCACTCAATAAACATGCAAATGAGCCGCTTAATGGCCTGAATATTAATGCTTGTGGTAGCGAGTAATTAATGTACATGTCACCGAGTCAATCTACTGTGATTACAGCGCAAAGTGCACGTCTATCTGCTTCAGATGCAGCAGAGACAGGGACCATTTGGATTCCGAGTGAAAGGTGCCACCCGCAGAGAACAGCGGGGCCACGACTGGAATGTCCGAGCAGCCGAACATCTTTCACGGATCGTTTACCTCGAGACCGTGGCAGATTTCCGTGCTTGCGGAGGACTCTGGCTGAGATGCCTCGGGCGTGCATCCGTTCGCTGCAAAACATTTTCGCTTTGCAGGGGGAAAAACCTTCGGCTACTGGAAATGTATCAAGTTGCTAAAAAAGCCCAGATGGAGTCTGTCATCAAAAGCAGAAACTCTTTGGAAGGGAAAAAGCTTTAATGTGACTCCAATGTGCTTAACTTTCATGAGCGCATCCCTTTGTGACTAGGTTTTTCTCTGATGGTACATGCACCTCTTTTATTCCCATCCTCTTTACCCCCACTTTAGCTGTGTCACCCCAGACGATAGTGTCACTTCATAAACCCTGTTCCCTCACCGACCAGTGCCATTTAACTCTGCGACCCCTGCACGCTTTGATGTTGCCCTTTCCTCTCACACTTCTGTTTGATGCACGGTCCACACACAACCCCCCCCCCCTGCCTCCCCACCAGCTTCTCCGAGGCTTCATCTGCCTTGTTCACTTCATGTTTCTCGGCGTCACGGCCTGGTGGATGCCACGCTCACTTCTCCCCTCACTCTCCTGTGCCTTGGGTACGATTGCATCTGCCTTCCATTCTCCTCTGCAGTCATTATCTCCCTGTCCCCTCACATCTCTCTCCCTCTCCGCTGCACCCAGCCTCTACCCTGACTCTTGTGAACCTCGCTGTTGTCTCCGTTCTGTTCTCTCTCAGTCGCTCTTTTCTCTGGCATCTGTGAGTAATGTGGCTCTTGAGGGGAGCATGGAAGCAGGAACATGGTGCAGTGTCTTGGCAGGAGAGGGAGAGAGAGGGAGAGAGAGAGAGAGAGAGAGAGAGAGAGAGAAGGGGGATCTAGCTCCTTGCTTGCCTGATGGCTGCCAAGAGGCCCACATCTGTCTCTGATCAACGGGTACACAGGCACATGAAGCCAGTAAAACACACACACACACACACACACACACACACACACACACACACACACACAGAGAGAGAGAGAGAGAGAGAGAGAGGGAGGGGGGGGGGGGGGGGGGGGGGGGATGACTGCCCTGTCCAAAACAAGTATCCTAAACAAGAGCAAGAAAGATTTGAACTGAACAGAACTCGGTTTCCTTTAGGAACAACAGCACTCAGCCACATTACACAAACAGCATATTTGGAAAACTCAGTCCATTAAAAGAGGGATATACAAATTCTTGTAAACAACCACACACACACGCACACACAAGAAAAGAAAAGTAAATTCTACTAAGCACATTTCCTTTTACGCACAAGTCCCACCTGGCGCCAGGAAAGCGCAGAGTCCCGTAAACTATAAACCTGTGACACCCGCAGTCAAAGCGCAGTAAAAGCATCAGGACCAGGTGCCTGCAAGGGTGAGTGAGCGAAAGGCCATGTGTCATCCTACTGGTGGCGTCACTTCTCTGCACGGAGAGCCCACCGCATATTCCCATCATCAAAACCATATCTCCACCATGCACGTTTCTTGTGGAATAATTAAGCAACACGTTATTATTATTTTAATTATTTGTACGCAGAGTGAGCGGTGTGTGCTCCCTGGTGTAAAATCCACATTTAATTACGCTTCTCAATAAAACTGGTGCCGTTTTTTCTACTTGAGCTTTGCCCTCATTTGTTGACTGGTTCTTCCGACAGTACAGCAAGAACTAGCCCTGCTTGAGTGCCTTAAAGCAAGGCTCCGGGTCCCTGCCGTTGCTGTTCCGCAACCTCCCTGCTTATTGTTATTTGATTGCTGAGAGCTCGCCGAGGTGACGGTGCGCCGCCGCCGCCGCCTGGGGGCCGCCGGCGCACGGCCACCAGCAGCCCAGCCTTCACCCAGCACAGGGACACGAGGGGATAATGAAGGAGGGAGAGTCCTTTCGGTGGCTGCTGGAGATAATGATTATAATGGTGGTGATTACAGTCCTAAAAGGCAGATCCTACGGCGACAGCGTGGCTTTTACGCACGGCGTCTTTGGACACCAGCATTTGTAAAATAGCGGGTTAAAGCCGGTGCTTATACGTGTAAATAAACCTGCCTCCACTCGGGTGTGAAGCTGCATTTTAATCAGCTCGGGTTTGTTTATTTCCCTTGGTGAATTATTAAATCAAAGCGGGGGGAAAACAACTCGGGGTAAACAATGTGTTTGGATTTTCAAAAAGCTTCATGCATATAATCATTCACAGCCCAGTGAGCTGCGGCTACAAAGCTCCATCCTGGACCCAGTCTAGCTGGGACAGATAACTGTTTCCGATCTGCTGCATATTTGATGACAGCATCCAAGTTCTTTAGTTTTATATGCGTAAAAAAACAGCTTGGCACAAGGATGAATTAATTATGGATTTGAATATTAAAACGCCATCATGGTTCCCACGGTTTTCCACATCAGGCTCATGTTTAAACATACTGTGCATGTGCGTAACCTTCGGCTTCCACCTCATATTTACCAAATTTAAGAGAAAAACATCCGAGAGAGCAAGAGGCGCATGGATCTGGTTATCACACAATGGCTTTGTCATGTGTTGCAATAATCTGAAACATATGACAAGGAACTATTGGGAAATATTTTTTAGAATTGTTCAAACTGGTGAGGTATAATCCCAGAAGATTAAACTAAATGTAAAGTCATGCTTGCGTGATATATAAATTTGAATTGGTTGAAACAGATGCAAGCAAAACAAATCAAAGAAGTGACTCAAACTCACCCTCTTCTCCTCTGACTCTAAACGCCAGATGACACATTGCCATTAAAAATCCAATCAGCGATGGCACAAAATCCATCTTGGATGATTCAGAAAACTCGCGGGGAGCTTGAAGTTTCTAATGTTTCCACCTCGTGTTGATAGAAATTCTCCAAAAATGAGAAATAAAAAAAAGGGAAAAGGGGAAATGAGATCCACACCCCTTCAGGACCAAAAAGAGAAGAAGCTGGTAACAGGGAACATTAAAGATCTTGAGTAATAATCCCACGGAGATTATTAAACCATAGGAGGAGAAAACTAAGTGACAACTACATGTCACTGGCGGAATTCAGATGTTCAGTTGCGCAGCGGCTTTGCTTGGTGAATCTGTCCATTCAGAGGAGGGATGGAACCAAAACCTTCATCCAGCAAACAGTGTGCAAACAAACTCCTGCATCAGAACTGCGTGTTCCACAGCTGGGAGGCTCCGGGTGGATCTCTGCGCTCCGGGGAGACAGCGGCTCCACTGTGCGTCAAGGTCCAAACGAGCGGCTCCCACTCCGCGTATCCACTGCCTCTGCGTCCCCGCGTATTTTGCGCACACGGAGCTCGCGTCTCCACTTGGAGGTTTTACTAGCAGCAGCAGGCTGGAGTCGTAAAGTAACAGATCTCACAACCTGGGAAGCCGGATTCCGCAGCTGCGTTTTAACGCGGTGCCAAAGTCTTGCGTTGCGCTCTTGCGTTCCCCAAAACACCCAGAGATCATGTCCTGCTCTCTCCTGCGTTTTCTCCTTCTGTGGTGGTGGTGGAGGCTCCGTGCAGCCTCAGCTCCTCTCCGAACGCCGGCGTGTGCTCCTCGCCCGAGACGGTGAGGTGTGTGTGGAGCGTGTGTGTGAGTGATCTCCGCTTTTTGAGCCGAGCAGCTATCGCGTTACAGTCGCGGCGCCTCGGCTCCGCCCCCCTCCAGTCGATGGCTGATTATAGGGAGGGAGAGAGAGAGAGAGAGAGAGAGGGTGCACGGGCACGCGCAGTGGTCTCACTCTCTCTGTGACACATGCACACACACACAAACACACGCACAGAGAGAGAGAGAGAGAGAGAGAGAGAGAGAGAGAGAGAGAGAGAGAGAGAGAGAGAGAGAGAGTCGTGTTTGCAAGTCTTCAGAGGACATTACATGATTTCCTTGGGACTTAACCAGTTACTACTTGCCTAACCCTTAACCTAACCTTAACCTTAATCTAACCATACCCTAAACCTAATCTTATCATAAACCTAACCTTAACCTAACCTCAAAACATGTCTTCACCTTAAAATGTAATGATTTTACGTTATGGGGACCAGCTTTTCGTCCCCATAAGGATGACAAGCCCCCGTACAAACACATTCACACACACACACACACACAGATGCCACAGATATGAACTCTTCCACAGATAAGGCCGAGATAAGACATATTGTAATTGTAAACCAGTCGGCACAACTTCTCCTCGGGCTGTTTTCAGAGGAACAGAGAGGAGACGGTGAATCCCAGAAAGAGTGAGTGAGAGGGAGGGAGGGAGAGGAGTGTGTGACCGAGGGGGGGGGGGGGGGTTGTGTTGGTGGTGGTGTTGGCAAATGGCACGCGGCCGGCTTTCGCCACAAAAGACACATCAAAACGACCGGGGGCCAATGTCAAAGCCCTCAACTCAACGGGGGGAGAGCCCACCTCGGCCCTGCCCAGGCTCAGCCCTACAATCAACAGGCCTAAATACAGAGCGGGGAGGTCGAGTAATGACACAGTAGTGAGCCCAAAATAATCTGCTGAGAAAGGCCTCTGCAGCGTCCAGCCCATGTGCCCTGCCTATGGCTTGTATTACCGTGCAATGTAGCGGACCGGCTGAGGCCCCGGCTGTATAATGAGGTACAGTATGTAGCCTCGCTGGCATCTTTATTTGGAACAGCTAGGTGCATTCCTAAAGGTCAGGACACATGGGACACTTTTTCGAAGCAATGCAACATACTGTGCACCTTCTGCCAGGGACTTTAACCCCTTTGTGGGTGAAGCTGCCCACTTTTTCCCCATAGATTTAAATATGGGAAGAAAAAGCACAAGATGACGACGAGGAAATGCAGAAAAACATTATTGTTATGTTGGCGTCCGCTCCTCACAGTCGCGAGTCGTAAACAAAGTCAACAAAAGGCCCCCCCCGCGCCCTTGACAGAAGGTTGTATGACAGGTCTGTGACTGTGTGTCTGTCACCCCAGTCAACTGTCACCCTCCGCCACGTTGCACCCCCCAGGTTGACTAGATGCCATCGACTTGCAGCATCCTCGCAGCCCCGTCAGTCATCTTCAAGCCCACCTCTCGCCCGAGGGTGCGGCGGCTGTCACACGTCACCGCGATTGGCTAATCTGAGCCTCTGGGTGGGGGCTCCGCACTGGCATAAACCAGTTTGTTATTTCACGGAGCTGTTTGTGCGTATTAGATGTGTTTATTTCCTGCGCTACTCATGTGTTAGTGTATATTGATGAGAAAGCATTGACTAATGGGCGCCGGGTGAACTTTGCTTAACCCCCTTATTGACCTTTTCGGCGAGATAAAGGGAGATGCAGGGAGATAAAGGGAGAGCACAGGCTGGATAAAACCTTCAAGGAACACTGGGTCACTTTCTGTTCCGTTGCCCCCTCCCAGTCCCCAGGGGTCATTTGATACTCCTCTCTCCCATTTGTCAACATCTCTGCCCCCCCCACCACCCCGTCAGCTTTCAACCCCCAAAATATTGGGTCAGCACATGGCTAATGGAGGGCAGCAGTTCCACAGGAGAAGCAGAGAGAGAGATAGATACAGAGGGAATGTGTCTGGGGATATGTGTAGTGCAGCCCTCAGTCATTGGCTGTGTATGTATCGGCATTATACCAAAGTTACCATCAAAGAAGCTGCAGTAGACGGCGGCAAAAGGGACAGAGTTATGAAATAAAGAATGAGATATGGTGCAACCAACTAAAATGGAACCCCTATCCCTGCCAGAATGTGAGGTGTTATGAGCCCCCCGTCTTAAAAAGCCACAGGACTCATGCATGTCTCAGTGTCAGAGGCCGTTTAGGTGTCACAGCAGTGAAATCGAACCTGCAGCTGCAATACGTGAAGCCCACTTTTTTCCTCTAATGTGTTTTTCCCCAGGTCTCGGCATCCGTAGTCCCTCTGTCATCTCTCGGCCGCGGAATACAGTCGACAAATGGCTGCCATGCGGTCCAGCTCCTCACCTCAGCGCACCTGCACTGTGTTCACTCATGGGTGGTGGAGGGGAACACAAAAGGGTCTCTCTCCCCCCCATTATGTGTGTGTGTGTGTGTGTGTGTGTGTGTGAGGCAGAGACAGAGAGAGATAGAACCATACTGCCTCTCTTATCACTACCGGCTCCAGAGACTGACAGCATGACTGATAACTCTCCCTCTCTTTCTTTCTCTCTCTCCCTCGTCTGTCACACACAAACACACACACACCTCTTCTACCTCTTTTCAGCTCTCTCGGCGTCCCCCCCCCCCCCACCACCCATCAGTGTGTTTCGCCAGTCAGCCGGCCACGGGTCCAAAGGAGGGAATGGCTCGAACGCCCTGGTATTCGCCGAGTGATCCCAAGTCGACGCCTTCAGCTTTCTTCTCCTCATCGCGGACAGACACGGCTTTAGATCTGAGGATGGGGGGGGGGGGGGGGGGGGGGGGGGGGAGATAAGCTAGAGATAGCCTCGACTTGACCCTATCAGCATCTCGAGTGTGTGTGTGGAGGTGGGGTGACGGTGAGGGTACTGGGAGAACATCAAAAGTGGTCGGTTCAACGAGGCAGGCGCTGCAGCTCGCGCTCCCGGAGCTTTGCGAGCACTTTCAGGGGCGGCAACCACATAATGAAGTGTTACTGTTATATACACACAGGTTGAGAGGCCTATAGACGCTGGGCGTTAAAAGAAAGAGGAAGCTGCTGCACCTCTAATCTTATAAATGTTTCCTTTTTTTTATCCACACACTTTTCTTTACTGCTGCAGTGACCCAATTTCCCCTTGGGATCATTAAAGTTTCATCTGATCTTTATCTTATAAGCATATCTGTGCACACACACACACACACACACACCAGCTCTGATATTCCCTCTGTTGAGAAAGATCCCCCCCCACCACTTCTTTAACCAGGAGGCACAAAATCACAAACCTCCTCCATCTTCCATCCTGCTATTTCTAGACTGACTTGCCACCGTCGGATTCCTGATGGGCCACCCAGGATATGGGCATGCCCTGGCCGGGGTAATAACTACACACACACACACACACACACTGTACACAACCTACTGTACTGCATGCACTAATCTTGGCTCTGCTGCTCTGTCTGGATTGTATGGAAACATCTGGTGTCTGTCTGCTGTCTAAACCCTCCTCCTCCTCCCTCTCCTCCTCCTCCTCCCTCTGTGTGTATGTGCAGCTTCTGCATGTGCTACCTTGGGTACTAAAAAACGGCTCAATCATCAAAACACTTTCAGAAGCAGACGGAGAGGAAACCTCAAAGTGGAGCGGTGCAGAAACGCACGAGGCTCTGATTTGAGGAAACACCCTCGGAAACAGCAGATTTCTCTCGATCTCGCCGCGCAGGTTTTCATCCAATCGGCCCAACATACCTAATCTGACGTTTTGCGGTTGCTTAGATCAGTTTGTCACCCACTGGCTGCAGTTACTCATGATTCCTGTGCAGTACGCAGCTCAGCCTAAGGGGGGCAGGCAACTGCATCAAGCTGAGGTGGTGAGAAACCCATGCTCGGGGGCAGTGTTTTAGGAACATGCTGTAAATATAGACCCACTCCCTGTTAGATCATGCATACATTAAGATAATTGATATATTAGATCTACACACTTAGTGTAGCGCATGTGACAGCTACCCAGACTAATCGTGCTCAATCGTAGCATATCCAAAGCAGCTCGGAGCGCGAATCCACGACTGATTCAGTAAATAAGTCATGGGTGATCAGCATGTGCCAGCTGCATTGTTTTGATGAATGGCGATTCATTAACCTGTTTAATAACGTGCTGTTTTTGTGATTTTGATACGTGGAAGATGGCCACGCTGCTGCTTTCTGTGCCTCTGCCCCCATAGCTGTTGTCAGCTTGCTTCAGAAATGTTGTTTGCCCACTTTAATTGCAAGACGCCTGCTCTATTCCCAGGCCGCCCCTTGTTTATGATGCAGCATCATTATCGTCTGTACGTTGCGGCAGAGAAAAGGGGAGAGCGCGTCTTCCTCCGCTCCTCCACCAGGATCTATTTTGCTTCTGCTCCGTCCCTTTCATGTCGTTCCACTGGCCTGCTGTGCGTCTTTATAGTCACATCAAAGTGACCTTCGCCACCCTGCTCCCTCCAAAACCCCTCGCCCACCCCTCTTTTTAGTCTGAAGCCCAGAGAGAGAGACAGAGAGAGAGAGGAGGAGGAGGAGGAGGAGGGGAGGGTTACAACACATATTTTCCAGACAGCTTTCAGCACCTGACGTGTTGAGCGGTTTTCAAATAACAGCGGAAAGACAGTCGACATAAAAAAACTTCACCGCAGATGCTGCAGCTCATCTTTGGGCTTTTTTTCTCTGCTGCAAAAAACAAATGTTGAGCAAAACAGGATCCGCTCTATGTTTCCGCACGTACATTTTAATATATTTGCCTTTTGTGCATTCTCCCCCCCCGGAAGTCTGAGCCCCCAACACCACCACCACTCGCAGGGTCCGCAGGCCCCCCGCTCGCTCCGCCACGGCAGGAATGAGCGCTGAATTAGGAGGCAATAATAAAAAGACAAGAGGCCATTCTCCACGCCTTGTTTACTCTGCGGGGCCTTTATCACTCGGCCTCCGAAGGAAAGATCAGCGCTTGACAAACCGGGAAGAGAAAACACTGGAGGATAAATGCATGCTAATGAGGGAGAGAGAGAGAGAGAGAGAGTTTTCTTTTGTTTTGAGATGAAAGTATCGTGAGGAGCTACAGTTCTGCACCTTTCTGCAACAATATGTGGCAGAAAACGAAGAATAGTGTCTTTATTATAGGAAGTCAGGCTCTGAAGACTTAGATTTTCAATTTAAATATAGTGCACGTTACTTCTACTGTGCTTGTAAGGACGCTTTGACACCTCGAACGAAAATAACTGGTGTGAAATGTTCATCAAACCACATTCCAGACCAGAATTTAGCTGAAAATGGATTCGGAGTGTAGCGTGAAAACATATTTTGGGATAGTTCGGACGTTTGGACCAACCTGCTAAAAGAGGTGGAAGACATGAAACTAGGTCCAGACTTTCAGCTGTGAAAATGCCAAGTTGAATACATTTTTTTCATATATGAACATTCATGATACAAGATGATTCCCTGTCTTGAAAGAAAATGTGTTTAGATAAAGTTGGATTGGGGAAGCATCTGTGAACTTTTTCCTCCGAATTCAAAAAAGATGCTCGTAATTAGCTGCTCGACTGAAGGCGACGCGACGAAGCCGGAGATGTGAGGCAGGTGGTCGGAGGAAGTCGGAGATTTGCCGCGTGTCTGCCGCGAGAGAGGAAGCGAGGGAAGAAAAGAAGAAAAAGTCTCATTAACAGAAACAGGGAGAGACACTGAAAGCGGCGGCGGCGCAGGAGGGCACTTAGGATAAGATGGCGGACAGTTTTCTTTATAAAAAGCACAGATCTTTGAGAAAGGCGGCTCCTTTAGTGTGGTTTAACCCCGGTGCATTCACATTACCATGGTAATCTTATCAATAGCGTGTGTGCCTGTGTGTGTTTGTGTGCGTGTAAAGACAGCTAAAGCACTCAGCCCCATTAGCAAACCTAATTGACTTACAGCCTTCTGACCACAAAGGTAACATCTGTGTCAGCCATGTAAGTGAGTGGCCCCGTGTCACACACACACACTAACACACACAGACACACACACACACTTTTAAATGACATTTGCTTCATCGTGCCTCCCTTTGTCACTGATTGACCTTGATATGCATCAATGGAGGCAATATGGACCATATCTTTGTCCCCTTGAGATGAGATGGTGGGAAACGGGGGCCTCAGAGGGACACACTAGCACATGGGAAAGCTGGGAGTGAGTATGTTGGGTTCCAGGGTCTGACAGTTTAGTTTAGATAATAAGGATTCAGTAGAGAATCAACAGTTTATATGTTTCTTAAATAAAGAAAGTAAGTAAAGTAAAACATGATTCAGCAAAGTCATATATCAGCACATTTAACTCTGATATCTGAGGCAGTGCAACACCTGCCCATCGGTTGAACTAGATTGTACAGGATATCGTTTTTAAGTTTTTTATTCCGTCCATTTGTTCTTCATGTTTAAAACCTCCCTGACCCACGTTCTATTCTTTTGAAAGCGTAATCCAGCGATTTATTGCGAGGGACTTGTAAGAGACGGAATAAAACAAGAATGTCCGCAGCGGGGGCTCATAGAACTGAAACCGGCGGAGAGACATGAAAAGGAAGCGACGGACGGACAGACAGAGAGGGAGAGAGAGGGAAGAGGCCGACAGGTGAACGAGACAACCCTATGGATCCATCATTATTTAGCGGTGGATGTAGAATATCAAATGCAGGACAGGAGACGCCTCCGCATCAGCCGGCTATTATTGAGAACGACTAATATATTCTGAAGAGAGAGAGGGAGAGAGATGGATGAGATACGGAATCGGACGGAGACTGACACTCAATCTCTCTGAATAGTAATCCAATAACGTCTCCAGAGTTTCCTTATGGTTAATCAATTGTGCCGGAGCGCAGAAACAAATCACCGTAACACCAAGTCAATAACCGTCAGTCGTGGAAATACCTCGCCTCAACCGTCGGTGTTTATCAAGGCTCATCTCTCGGAGAGGAGGCTGACGCGGGGTATGTTTGGTATGCGCCCTCACAGCTTCCAGAGGTGTCCCAGGCTGCTTGTAATTTAGATATCGATAAGAGGGGAAGATAGCAGCGGCGTTATCAAGCGCGCCCTGACCTCCGGTGAACCCCGGGCGCAGCGGAGACGGATGATGATCTGCGGGGCAAACACAACAAACAAGTTTATCAGGGAGGAGGAACAGGTCGTCTCACTCGTTTATACAGTAAATCCTCAATATAGAGATGACTTTTAAAGAAAGTTAAAGTATATATTTTGAATTACTGATCTGGGTCCCAGGACCATACGACAGCTCACATCTCTCACAGGGCAGCAGTGGAAATTTCATATTCTTTTAGTGGCGTCATGGGAATGAATCCTCCATGTTAGTGGAAGGGACATGGGCCAAACTAAAAAGTATTTAGAATAGTAGTGAGTGTAAATTAATATTTCTCAAAGATGGTTTCTGTCATTTTAGGTAGTTCCTAACCCACTGATGTCTGCTCAAGAGTTTCTGATAAGTTTAGGTTTTTAGTTATTTGATATTTGGGGTGAAATGTCATGATTGACAGCTCAAACTAATTCACGATTGGTCGAGAGCATATATCTAAATCTCCAAATGATGTCATGTGTCCACATCCAGGATATTCTAGCTTCATTTCTGGATAGTGGGAGGAAGTTGAGACACATTGTCCATCTTTATATACAAACTAAGATCTCACTAAGTTTAACTTTAATTCATTCACATAATAAAAAGGATTTCTTGTTCTGGACTGAGCATTTTATTCAACTTTAAAGGCATTTTAATTGATATTCGTCAGGATTCTTTCTGTTTCACCATCTCGGTGGTTACAACTTTTCAACACATCGAGAAAGATCTTTTTAAAAACCAACTCAATGGAGAGGAGAAGTAAAAGCGAGGAGCGTCCAGCCGGACCGGACCTGGTGCCGCCTCGGGCTGAACGAAGCGCCTGCGGCTGCAGGGTTCACGGGGTTGATACCATATTAATTACAGTGGGGCGAAAACTGTGGAGGGTTGGTGATGAATGAAACATGTGACCGCTGTCACTGCCAAACGCAGGCGTGTTGGTGTTGACCCAGATAAGCTGATCTTTGGTGTCGCGTGTTTTAAAGTTCTGTCTGAAGATACTGGCTCACGGCCCCATGTGCTGAGAGGCTGGTTTGGGTTTCTCACGGAGAAATACAAGAAATACTCCAGTCAAGTCAAGACTCTTTTTTAATTCCTGCTTTAAATAGTATTATTCTGTCTTCGTCTGCTTTCACTGGTCGAAAATCTCAAAGGAAACTTGTACATTTCTAAAGTGGGACTTTGTTAAGTGATAAGAAAAAGCTTTATATGTGAAGTTCTTATGCAACCAGATTAACAGAATCCTCGTCGGCCATAATACTACATCTGCACAGCCTTTAATTATAAGACATTATCAAAGGAGCTCATTTGTTTTTTCACTTGTAATTCTTTCTTTTTAAATTACATAGAAGTCCCATCGAAAATCAGGTTAATGAAATAACGTGAGGGGATTTTGATTGTGCAGGGACGTATCACTCTGATCTGTTTATCAAAATGAAATAAGAAGTTCAAGGTCTTACAGAGGTTTGGTGTCAACGATTTAAAAGCTTTTCTTCCCCCGAAAGTCACATAATTGACGAGTAAACTACACAAGACGAGTGTTAGAACAGCTGGTCTGGCAGTTTTCAGGAAGATGTCCGGACTGCAGTGGCCTTGCTTTTGCTTGTAGCCCAAACATCAATCTCATACCAATAGAGCTTAATGGACTTTGAGCTGAGCGGAATCAGACATTAAAACAAACCTCCTGTGGTGCGAATCAGACATAATGGCAATCTCCCCTGCGGGTGAAATAATAGTATTTATTTCTTAACGAATTACCAATTAATTAGTAAATTATTGAGTCTCCTCAGGCAGAGCGCTCTCTGATTGGCTGACCTCATATCCACTTTGCTGATCTGGAGAGCGAACGTAATGAGAGAAGATGAGATTTCAGGTGGGATGTTGATTTTCTGTTTGCGTTGTATTCTATCGCTGCTGTTTCACCACCATCTCCTAAAACGTATGTTTTAACAGATCATCGTCTTCTCACGCATGATTCTCATTTTATATAATAAATAGATAAAAAACTTGAGCAGCTCACGTAAGACGGGTGTTTAATATTAATAATTAGCTGTAAACGATCGTTTCTTCCTCAACACTCGCTGCGATGCTCCGACTTCACGGACACACAGTTGCCTGTGAAACATCTTCATTAGCGAAAAGCTGCTAAATATACACTTTAGAATCCAGTGAGAGGCGTCTGATGTGTCAGTGTTCAATTTGGATGCTCTTGAGATTTAACTCTGTGGAGCCGAGTTGTGAATTGGACGCGTCTCTGCTGGTTTGGCAGGGTTTTCACACACACTTGTGCATGTGTGTGTGTGTATGTGTTTGTGTGTGTGTACCATCTGTAAGTGAGTAGTGTGTGTTTTTACAGTGACAAGCACGGTCGAGAGTCTTGAGAGGCTGATATGGTTCGGTACGTAGCTGCAAAGCCAGTGGCCATTTTTTAGAAGAAGATAATGTCACTTGAGTGAAGAAAGTTCTTTAAAAAAAAGTTAATTTCAACAACTAAAGCCCAATTAGCTGAATATATTCACTGATTTCATGAGAAAAATCGGATTTCAAGAGTCGGCACAGGACTAAATGACCTTTATCTCCT
Source organism: Hippoglossus hippoglossus (assembly GCF_009819705.1). Classification (NCBI taxonomy): domain Eukaryota; kingdom Metazoa; phylum Chordata; class Actinopteri; order Pleuronectiformes; family Pleuronectidae; genus Hippoglossus; species Hippoglossus hippoglossus. Next base: position 5,657,137 of record NC_047152.1, on the reverse strand, counting down.
TTATCTGGTGTGTGAAAGGGAGAGCGAGAGCACGAGGGGCTGTCATGTAAAATAAAAGAGAACATTATCTTCCTTTCCCTCCTTCTCCGCCTCTCACCTTTGTTTCTTCTGAAGAGGAAACAACAATGGTGCCATTAAGTGTCTGAGGGGGGTCTTTGAAGTGAATGGACCCTAAATGGTGTTTTAAGAAGGAGAGAGGAGAGAGGGGGGAGGGGACCAGGGCAGGGTCGGGGGGGAGGAGTAGCTGGGCAACTCTGTAAATTAACCAACGAGCAATCGCGTAAGTAAAAGACGTACACACAAACTTAACCAGGGGTTGAGTTTTATCTACATCGTCACTCTACTGACATTCTACAATAAGATAACGGCTGCAAAATGATCCTGTGACAATCATTTTGACTGAAACATGGTAAACAGCCCGACTTCACACTCGTACCCATTAAGTGTCGTTTCCCCGGTGCACATCCTTCTCCTGTATTTTGTCAAACAATATGAAAATCGCCCCCGAGTCACTCGCCAACGAGCAGAGAGCTCTCAATAAAAATGGGGTAAGCTGTCAATCAACCGGCTGCACGGGCCCAGGCAGAGATGCTGCACGGGCCCATTGGAAAATACGGTGATTTTCCTTTGGACGACATGGTTATCATAAATCGTGAGGTGCAGAATCATCCAATATAAATGTACGGCTAAGTGATACCAGCCTTGCATTATATAATAGCAAACTCTCTAGGGTGCACCTCCTACAGTAAATATAATGTATGGATGCATAAGCTGATCATGTCGGTTAAAAGCTCTATATATTAAGGATGGAAATAAAATGGGAATCAAACTGGGATCAGTAGAGACAGAAAAACACATCTTTAACTTGGGCTTGAACTGAACCAGGCAGGAATATGTGCATAAACCCATATATATGAGGCATGGTGCTGACTTGTATCAGTGGATGTGAGTGTGAGGGGGGGAACTGGAACAGCAGAAACGGGAGGTGGGGGATGAGAAATGGAGAAAAGGACCGAGCGAAGGGAGAGAGGAATGAAGAGAGAGGGAGGAGAAGAAAGAATCAAAATGTGAGGAAGGCTGAAAGAAGGAGAGAGAAACTGTCATATCCCCACTGTAATAGGGGAAATGGAGCCTTTGCTGATTGGAGTTGCCATGGCAATGGTTGGCACCTAGTATATGTGTGTGCGTGTGTGTCTGTGTGTGCATGGTTGTAGTTGTGTGCTCCGGGTTTTGTGCATGTGAATGTGCTTCTGAGCATCTGGAAATGTTTGTTAATGTGGGTGTGTATATAAATGTGTATGCATGTGTGTGTGGGTGAGATGGGTTTGAATGAGGGATCTTGTTGGGGGATTATCAGTGTTGTCGAAGGCAAATGAGGAAGGGGACCAGAGAGGCACAACAAAGCGAGCCTGCACTGTGGATGGAAAACACACTGTAAACACACAACCAGGAGAGATAGTGTGTGTGTGTGTGTGTGAGAGAGAGAGAGAGAGAGGGATAGGGGCAGACGGAGAGCGAGCGATGTTGATCTTGCACTGAAGCACTGGCAACATTGTCCTCAACTTCCACACGGCTGCGCACGTTGGGCCGATCTAATCTGAAGAACTGGAAGCGAGAGCGAGGGGGGAAAAGAGCCAGAACGGAGAGAGGCGGCTTGGACGACCACGTGCGATCGGAAAACGCTTGTCCAAAATCTTCAGACGGCGGCACAAGTCGCCTGCTCGAATACGATCGTCTTCCAGACGGAGAGTCGCGCTGAACTCAGCCAAGTCAGAGAGAACTCAAGATGCAGTAAATTATGAAAGTACACACAGTACTTAACTCAAATGTGCACTCTCTGACATGAAATAGTAAAAGCACGACTCCAAACGCACACAAATAAAGGCAAACCACAACAATCTCCTTGGCAGCGGCACACACACCATACACAAGGTGAGCCATATTGAGTGTATTAGCAAAGCCATTGCTCTCTGACAGCGACACACACACAGGCCACGCTCCTCCCCTACAGGTAATGACTGCAGCCCGCACTCATTATTTTCAATCCCAGGTTCCAGGGTGGTTACCGTCGAAAGGTCAGGACAATAGCCTCTAATTGTTTTCGGGGGGTCACCAACCTGTTTGTGTAAGCCAGCACCTTGTATGTCACGCTCATTAGTAATAATAGCCACAGTGCCGCGGCATCGCACGCCCCGCTCGGGGTCAGGACACTTCCTGGGACTTCAAAACTGGCGGCGGCGGCGTGGAGGCAGGCTGGACGGCGTGCTGCTGAAACCCACACAGCAGCAGGGTGACGGATGTGTCGAGTCCGACCGGCCAGACTCGGTCTTGGACGGTAGATTCGCAGTTTATCTGAAAGGATTAATCTTTGACTTCTGGATGCGATTCCGCGAGGCGCTTCCCACACATCACCTGTCAGTCAACAGTGTGGGCAACACTGTTTCCTCAAGTTTTCTCTGTGGACAAACTTTGAGTTTTTGTTGGTGCTGCTCACTTCCTTAGTGGTTTCAGCTCTGGTGGCTGATACATGACCTACTGTGAACCAGGGGACCAATCAGAAATCCGTTTTTAACACGAATAAAGCAGCAAACAACTATTTAAAGCTCAGTTGTCCTCTGAGCTTCTCTGTGCTTTGTTGCGTCTGCATGGTCATCAGAAGGTTCCTGGTTTGATCCCTAGCTCTCCCACAGTGTGTCAAAGTGTCCTTGAGCAAAATACTGAACCCCTAACTAATTCCTAAATTCCCTATTCTAATAAAACAGTGCTTTCTGTCTGCTTCGCCTCGTTTTTCAGTCTGTGTGACGATGTCCTCAACCATTTCAAGGGCAGCAGAAAGTTTTAAAAAGGACTTGTAGGAAAGTTTGATCTAAATCAGTATTAAACAGATGTTTAGTTGCAACGACCCTCTAATCATTTCACTTCCAAAGTGACGGTTTGATTCAGGCTGTGTTTTGTAATCACAGATACATTTGTAAACTTGTTTGCTATCCTCCGTCAGCTGCCGTCTCATTGCTCCAATGCCACCAGGACAAATCCCTGCACAGTTATTAGACTTAGAAAAACTGATTGTGATTACAAGGTTTTTTAATATCCAAACAATGAAGAAATAAATGACAGCAACAAACCACTCATTACGGGGAAAAGGCCGGGTTCAGTTTCATTCCGAATTCCCGCCGAGTAAATAACGACAATCTGCCCGAGCCTGTTGTCGTTTCACTTCTACTTCAAATCCTCAGCCACTGTGGGAAAGTGCTCGCATCCATAAATCATTCACTTGTTATTCTGCAACCCAGATACGGAAGAGTTGCAGTCACACAGCCTCCCGTCCCACGTTATATCCGTCTCTTCTGCTCTCTGTGGCTGTGATAGAAAGATCCCGGCACAAGTTTCCGACTTAGCAAATGTCGATCTCTCAGAGGGTTGAGAAGCGACTTGCTTCCAAAACGACCTCAATGGGATTTTTCTTGTTTTTTTTACAGCTTCCAAAGCGTGATAATTAGGCCGAGGCTAGAGAGGCAGGCTAAAACTGGGATGCCATTTGCAGCATTTGCATGTGTGTGAGTGCATGTGGTGGTGCGGAGGGTAACTGAGCTGATCCACAGTGCACAATGGACTGGCAGCTGCTGTAAACCATAGCAAGGTCATCACTACTACAGCTGGAGAGTGTGTGTGCAGCTACATTTCCCTCCATCTATGAAATATCTCTCCAGGAGGCCTTTCCTAACTTTTTCTAACTTCCCTATAATAAAATGCAAACGAAGCAGCAAAACCTTATTAGTGTGTAAAATATCCAACGCAAAGTGTACAGTAGGTGTTAAATGCACTGTTGCATCTCGCTCTCTAATAAGAAGACACAGAGAATAAAAACGGAGGAGGGAACCGTTTTAAAAGTGGCAGAGTTGTTGAATCGCCTCCCCCCCCCCCCCCCCCCCCCCGTTTTTCATGTTGCCGGATCGTATTTCATGTCGTCTGGAGACTGTTATGAGAACATCTGGGATCACAGCCAAAACCGCTCATCATTCATGTTGCTTGTCTGTTCGCTGTCCGTTTAAAGCGTAAGCCCTTCGCTGACAATAGCGAATAAACAGGAAAAGATGAAGAGAATATTTCTGGAGTCGGTTTGTTCCCTTTAATTACGTCTAGTGTGACACTTTTTTGATATGCAAAACAAAAATAATAAAAAATCCTGGCGAGTGTGTGTGTGTGTGTGGGGGGGGGTGTGAAGCAGATGAACAGAGGAACACACTGCACCTGCGAGAGGAGAATTCTTACAGACCCTGGCGTTGCTCTCATTCCGGTGTTTTTCTCCTCAGCGGTGAAGACCGTCAACTCCTGGCTCCGGTCGTTTCCTGTTTGGTGAATAAGAAATGATGAAAAACCTTCAAATGCCAAATTCAGAGAAGCTTCCGTGTTCTCTGGTGGCCTGCACACTGCACTTGTGTGGGTGGACCACAGGACCCTTTTTTTCCCCACAGGAGACATTTTGACGTGTCGTGGTGTTGAAAGCACATTTGGCCGCCTCAGTGTTGGGATCACGATCGTACCGTGACACTTGAACTGAGCGGCACCATTGTTTCATGTGCTTTTCCTACATATGACACGTCAAAGTGCCTGCTGGGAGAATTTAGTCCCTACACGACAACAGCTGGAACTCACCTTGCTGCAGAGATGTAGGAGCGTACATCCAGATCACATGTCCGCCCACAGCGAGTCGCAACCCACCGTGACGTCAGCCACTGGTTTGTGAACGGCCAGTTTGGAAGCCTGGTGTTTGGCATTTTGTCCAGAGCCATCTTGGATTTGTGAAACGCCCACCTACACCTGCAACCTGTTTCCATTGGGTGGTACTAGCTGTCAATCACACAGTATCCACGCCCCCATACATACGATGCCTTATCGTCTATTTGACTCTAAATGGGATCATGATTTATAAAGTGAACATCATGTTGTTTTGAAGAAGACTTGAAACTAGCTGATTCATGATCCTAGCTAGCTACAAAATATCTTATTACTATCTCTGTTCTCTGTCTAATAGTTAACGTTGTGGGTTGAGCATGGATAAACAATCTCAGCAGACTTAAAGGGACCGGCCCAGTTTGGTGATGATTCTCTGTGGGCGATCATTCTTACATTAGTCATTCGATCCATAGTTGACATAAAAATATTGATTAGTGCAGCTTTAAGGCTTCTGGAGGCTGGAACAGATGTCAGCTCTTTCCTGTTATTATATCATTACAGTCATTAGCTGAGGGCTCAAACAATATTTTATGATGTGATTCATTTCCTGGAGAGTTTACACTAGTTTTGTTTTTCAAGTGGTTGGTAGAAATGTGAAAAGATGGAAATATTTACAGTTCTGCACTCTTAACACTTTTCTATAATCTCTCCATCTATTTATTGATCTTCACAGAGATCATAATAAGAAGTTTGGATTTTATAAACTCTGGAAAATGAGTCACAAACCCAGCCGAGCAGGATGGGATCACTGCAGCACAACGTGGTCCTGCAGCAACATGAGGAATAAAACTCAGGTTATTGAGAATGTCACATAAGCTGTGTTTATTAAATCTTCCCGCTACGCCTCGACGCTCTAGATTTCCTTCTGGTGCCATAAGTTTTTTAATGAATTGGCCGGCGTCCAGCAGCACCAACATCACCTCAACAATAGCAGCCTTTGCTCGCCACTAAATATCTGATTCCTCTGCTGATGTGAGGCGCTAAATGTGGAGATGCCGTTAGTGTGGGCAGGCACAGTCCCCGGCTATTATCTTACCAACGCCGTCTTGACATAAACATTTTGGAGGCAATTAAAGATTATATGCGAGCGTGCACGTGTGTGCGTGGCTGTCAAAGAGCAATTACGGGGACAATGTCCTCAATGTGGTTCCGGACGGCTCATTTTCACATCAGAGGAGACCGCGATGTTTCACGATTTGATTAATGTGTTTTCAAGACGTGTGTAGTGCGCAGGGACGTATTTGCAAAAACCCACGCACAAAAAAAAAAAAATCACAGATCACACACACACACACGGAGATGAGATGGACGCGAGGCAGTAAATGGCTCTTAATTGATGCACTACATCCTTCGTTTCATTATTTACAGGCTCGCCTCATTATTCCAACATTCCCAACTCCGAGCACTTCACAGAGCGGCTTCCACGGTACAAACAAATAAAAGTGGGAGCCCGGAATAGCAAATGGAACCAACTTCATCATTACGGGAGGATGGTGTGTGTGTGTGTGTGTGTGTGTGTGTGTGTGTGTGTGTGTGGTTGTGTGAGGGAAGAGGGGTTTACATTATTCTTTACGAGTTTGATCATATGTGGAGAGAGGACGCTGCAATGTGCACGGTTGAGCATAACTTTAAATAACTAAAAGCAAGTCCCCATAACGTGATTCATTCAATTATATGGAGACATCTTTTAAGGTTAGATCTAAGGTTAAGTTCAGTTAAAGGTTAGAGTAAGGTTACAGTAAGTGTTATGTAAAGTCCTCTGAAGTCACCGAGAGATAGCAAATCAGAAAATGCTTTTCTTTTGTGCATTTTACACCAACATGTATCCACAGGGGAGGTTGTTTCCTTCAAGCTTCCTTTACTCTACAGGGTTTTTCAGCACTTTTTTCAAGTCGCAGAGGATTTGCCCTCGATCGACGCCCAATCGCCATTCTCCAAACGCAAAGACGCAATTAGAGAGGCTTGTGTCCCAGGTACATGAAGTGGTGAGGTGCCCCCTGCTTTTTTTTTTACACTGCACATGCACAAATCAGGATATAACACAAACTCAGTGCAGCTTTTACATCAACTGCATCGGTTAGTTTTCTCAAGGGCTCCAGTTTCCATTAGAGGTACAAACATACACATACTTGTGTTTTTATAAACCATCATCATCACTATAGTTACCTCTTGTTTCCTCCACCACTCCTTAGACTGTTTCCAAAAGAAAAGTCAAAATTCAGAGAAGGAAAGACGTGTTTAGATCGTAAAGCTCAAACTTCACAGGTCCCTACATCCTCGGAACCTTTACTTCTTTAAAGCGAAGGGGTGTTAATATATCTCCTAATGCTAATAATGAGCTTTAATATGCTTTACTCTCCTGCCAGCAGACGTCTTATATGAGCAGGAGTCGATTTTTCCAAATGATGTAAATGTCGCGTTGGAAAGAAATGTGAGGGTGGAAGAAATGAAACCGGTAAAATACACAATTAAACAAACAAAAAAAAAGGGCGTGTGAGCATTTTCCCTTCATGTTCGATCACATCTGGGTGTGTGTGTGTGTGTGTGTGAGAGGGGGCACGTCGGAGTAGGCCTTAATTGAAGCAGGGTGCTGTGCCAGACTAGCCATTATGGGGCCGAATCTTGATCTAATCCTCAGAGTTAGTGGCCTTAAATAGATAATGCTCCTGTACTGGCGTCTAGTCACTGGGGAACATATGGTCCATGGGAGTGTGTGAGAGAGAGAGAGGGGAAGAGAGTGAGTGGGTGCAAGTGCATGTGTACATGAACAGGGGTAGACAGCTGAAACCAAGCCAAAGGCAGAGCGGCATGCCTGTAGCATGAGCAGCGAACTTTCCAGAGTAACTGAGAGCCCCAGCTGGTCGCTGCACGGCGATGTAACTTTAACACCCGGGCCCAGTTGTCCAGAGGTAACCTGATCCTGTTCCAGATCGGACCCAATCTTTATAAAAAATAAATCGGTTTACATCATGTAATCCAGTCCGGATCAAGCTTTTCAGCAGGATCGGGACACCTGAAGCCCAAAGTCGCGGGACCCTGCGCCTGGTGATGATGTCATGCAGGACAACACAGGCGCGTATTGTGTTGCACGCTCGCTGCCGTTCCACTCGCAAGCTGTTGAGGCACGCAAATCATCTTCTTCACAACTCCGCCTACGTGCTCGGTCACATGTTTTGCGATGAGTGGCGTCGAAGCGTGGGACGCTCAGGTGTGTTTGCTGCGGGAGGAAGTTCAGACGAGGGGTTCAAGGGTTTAAAAGAAATCTGTGATCCTGATTTGATAATCTCGATCAGTGATCCAAGTCAAAGTTAGATGATAGAATGATTTAAGTCTTTAAACAAAGTGACATTCTGGATCCCTGAGCTCGAAGGCCTGAGTAGAGCCCGAGGAGGTTGAAAACAGAAACAGTGATGACAGACGGACGGCCCAACAGACTGAGAGAGACAGCAGCAGACAGATGAAAAACAAAACAAGTGTGAGAAATGCCAAGAGCAAGAGAGAAAAAAAAAAATCAAATTTAGGAAAAAGAACCTGCCAGAAACAACAATGGCAGAAACCCCAGTGTGCTCAAAATTGCAGAGCCGCAGCATTAGAGCAGCTTGTCAATCACAAGCTCCCCCCCTGACTAGCACGGAGCAGGTGAGCCGAGGTTTAACTGATACACACACCGACGAGTCAATTACAGGCCGGCGAGGCAGAATGTCACGGCCACCCGGACACTAAACCTGGCGGCTTAACCTCCTTACGCTGCATCAATATGCCTCAGCGGAGAGGGACGGAGGATGAGGAGCAGGAACAGAGCCCGGCTGCTGCTGGAGACTGAGCGGGTGCATGCCCCGCATTCTCAACACTCACACACCTTTGAGTACTAATGTCATATATCTCTGTATTTTTACATTGTTTCCTCTCAACGACTCCTTTTTTCTTCCCCTCAAGTTTTCGCTCAACTGACTCACACTCATCTCCTGTCACTCTGCCCATTAAACACACATGTATGTCAGAGAACACTTCACCCTCCACTCAAGAGGACAAATCGGATGTGAGCGTGGACGCCCCACAGGCCTTCACCCCTCCAGGGCGTCTCCTGCTATACGTGTTTTCATGAGTCACTTCTCAAGTCAAGTCGACTGCAGGCTCTCGTGTGGAGAGACCTTAACCTTTAAGAGTGTGGAGTCCGAGTGACTGCCCACATTGCTACAACGCAGGGTTGTGTGTGTGCATGTGTGTGTGTGTGTTTGTGCTGGGATTTAAGCACAACACAGGGAATCCCCGGCTCAGCCCCACAGCCCGTCTCCCTCTGAAGTGGGGTGGGCTCAGATAAGGCGTGTTATAAAAACACAGTCTCTCAGAGGGTGGTCAGACCGAGCGGGTCACACATCTCTGATGTTTACAGGGGAAATCCACAGTGTGTGTGAGTGGGTACAAAGAGACAGAACGAGCCCGTGTGTGTGTGTGTGTGTGTGTGTTTACATAACTCAGGCTTTCTATCTAGATTTGTGAGGAAATAAGATTTTTCTTCAATCAAAACCAGAACAAAATCATTCATTTTATTTTGTATGTTTGCAGCTTTATCAGCCTCATCTGCAGGGGAGTTTTATCCAAGCAGCAAGTGAAATAGATTGGCATGCTCTCTCTCTGTGTGTGTGTGTGTGTGTGTGTGTGTGTGTGTGTGTGTGTGTGTGTGTGTGTCCCTCTCATTTCCTCCCTATCACAGAGCTTATCTGTGGACTGCAAAGAATTGGGGGAGAGGAGTGACAGAATGGAAAGAGGAGATGGAGGAGAGAAACAGAGAGACGGAGCGATGGAAAGTCAAGCTGCGGAGTGAGAAGGGCAGGCAGGTTGCTGCGTGTGTGTGTGTGCGTGTCTGTGTGTAGGAGTGTGTGTGTGCAGTTGTGGCAGCTCCACTGTTATGTCTAGAAAAGAGGCATAATGAAGGGGCAGGCACATTCAAATGACTCAGAGAAACTACACATTATGCCTTTTTCTTTCTGCAGCGCATGACACAACTCTGCGAAAGACGCTCAAAACTGTCTGAGCGGAAAACAACTAATAAATAAACAATTATAGATATATATAAAAATCCTGTGTCGAATGTTTGTGCCACCTGAAACTCTTTGCGGCTATAAATAGAAAATGTCTCACAGTGTTTTTGCTGCTTGTGAGAGGTGGAATCCGGACGCACAAACCGGTTGCAGGAGCCGGCAAGTTTGTCTTCACTGCAGAGAGCTTCTCAATTAGCCACTAATTGCCTCGCCTTAACGAGTAGGACATTTCTTAGCACTAATGAAGCTGGTGGCAGGCACCGAGTGTGTGTGTGTGTCACTTGGAGCTACAGTGGCAAGGTGTGTGTGTGTTTTTGAAAGAGAGAAAGCGGAGACCGGAGCAGAGATCTAATGGAGTTGGGGGCCGCAGCTCATTTTCAGCGAGCTGTTTGGCATTCTCTGGAAGGAATGCGTGGCTGCATTACACTGCTGGCTGCCACAGTGACTTTCCAATGAGGCCCCACTTTGTCTTCACCCTTATCTAATCCACACCGGTACGGTCATCTCCGCAAAACCAATACGAGGCTGGAAATCAAACCGCCGGCTTAAACCCCACTCGGTCCAAACATGAAGGAAAGTGAGAACTTGTTTTCAACTTCTACTACAGCATCGTACCACAGACTGTCAATAAAGATGGACGACGCATCTCCACTTCCTCCCACTATCCAGAAATATATATATAATAATTCAATATATAATATGTCCCTCTGGTAAATAAGGATGTCCTGTACCTCTGGCTCATAGCGAAGACGACACATCGCGCTCTGTGGAAACTAAGCGGGTCCCGGCATCTGGATGAGAAGGGCGCCAATTTCACAGTGCTTGCCAGGCGGTCAGCTGAGTCTCCGACACACACACACACACACACACACACACACACACACACACACACACACACACACACACACACACACACACACACACACACACACACACACACACACACACACAGGTGTGAGGGCAGAGCAATACGGATGTGCTGTGTGTGAGAAACAGCAGTAGAAGCCGATAAGTAACAGAATGAGGATTTAAGTTAAGGGTATGAGTGTGTGCACGAGAGGCAGCTCAGTCTGGACACACACTAAACCACAGTTTGGCAGCAGCACCGCCTCTGGAAACATTTAGAACTTTACATGCACTTGCCCTGCCACACTTCCACTGAATGCATGTCAAGTGCTGGACAAAGTGCACACACATGATTTCATACGGTCTCTCTCTGACACTGATGCATTTCCCCGTTGCACGCTTCCATTCTCTGGCTGTCGTCCTGTGTGTGTCAGAGGCCACGGCCGGTGCTGAAAGCCTGATGGATGGGGCCCCGGGGTCACGGACTTCAGCTGTGGCAACATCACAAGCCGGAGAACCACGCCGCCAGCCTTGGGGTTCGCACCGGAGTGCAGAGCGCTTTTTTTTTGGGGTGGTTTTTCCGGAGTGAAAGGAAAGCGGGGAAGATCCAGGTGGGGTTTGGACGAGGGTACGGAGGCAGCGCAGGGACTACTGAGGAACTCCACAGGGAACAGGTCCATTCAGAGGTGCATCCACTGGTTGGAAAGGTCTCGCTGAATGTGCTCATGTTTTTGATTTTGAATGAAAACAATGTCAGAAAAGCAGCCTACTGAATAAATTCATGCTAACTGGCTGCAACCACAAGAGCTCACCACACTGAGGTGACGCCCGTTTCAACGCCTGAATGCGCTGCAGATGGTTTTCCAGCTGCCTGCTCCCCACATGTCACATGACACCAGCGTTGTCACAAGGAATAAAGCCACTTTTTCATAAAGGAGTTGATAGAATATGAGCTTATATGAGCAGATGTTCGGTGAAACGGGAGAAAAACATCCTGCTTTTCTCCATTAATGGAATGTATGAACCTTTCATTGTTGCCACGACGATGTCATCAGCTCCAGAAAAAAATTTAAAAAGGAAGGGGGGGCTGCTGTGCCAGGAGCGGCGGTGGCGGCTGCGTTGCCATGGCGACAGTTGGTGTAAAAAGATGGTGGTTGGTGGCTCGGCTGTGGTGTGTGGGCGAAATGACGAGAGGCAAGCCAGCGAGCCAACATTGCTTTTAGGGTAAATATGGTCTGAATTAACCGTGTTGCTGCATCGACTCGGCAAAAAAGAAAAAAGGAAAAGAAAGGTAGAGACATTAAGTAAGAATGGATTTGTCTTAAACACAGCACAAGGTGAAACCAAGCAAGAATATTGCACAGGATATGAAATTATTTCCAATATCAGCCCGGCTGTGGAAAATTCAATTTCACAGCTCGTGAACAATATCAAACAAACACGCTGGGTGAGAAGCGCCCACTCCAACGTGAGTGATACTGTATGAAAAGGCTGCACGGCCCACATTAAAGAGAATGAGGTGGGTGAAGGGCAGGCTAACGGGTGCCGCTAATCCATAACTCCACTCATCTCCATATTCAGGCCGTTTAAACTGCACATTAGCCACCAGCGATATTCCCGCGGCCCGTCTCAGACCTGCAGGGTGGGGGGTTGGGGGGGTTTGCTTTCTAATGAACTGTATAATTAAATGAGAAGCTCGGCTCGGCCCGCTCTCGACCACTCCGCCATCCCCGAGACCGAGCTGCCCTAACGAGGGCTGAATTGAAATGAATGACGGCAGGTGAAGGACAGAGGGACATGGCGGGCTATCACGCCGGAATGTGCGTTTAATGAAGAGGACGCCAAGGAAGACGGAGGGGGCGAGGGGGAGGTTGAGGTCGCCGCGGGCGCCAACCCATACCGCCATACTGCGGCATGATAGTGTTCAGTCCCCCCCCCACACACACACTCTCTCTATCTGCTTCCCCTCCGTCTTTCTGTGTGTGTCTCTCGCAGCTCTGTCTTTTTTGGGCTGCGTAGGCGAGATAGAACCGTTTCAGCTGCCTTTACCTCCCCAGAGCGAGGCTTTTGACTGACACATGCTAACAAGTTAAGGTGTTCGACAGGGGCGCCGGCTGAATAGGTAATGCTGGGAGAACATAACCAGGGAATTCTACCCCCCCCCACCCAGAACAAAATCTGCAGTTCATTGACTGGGGAACAGAGTGTGCTTCTGCATTTTCTTTCTTCGCCCTTAAAAAAAAAGGTTTATGAGGTGGCAAATTCATGCATAAAAACTTTTGAATAACACAAGAAGAAATTGTGTATTTTCAAAAAGCAAAAAGAAAGTGAGAGGAATCATCAATGAACTTGAACAAAAGGAGGATGGGTGGAGGGAATAGACGAATAGATGTGAAGGAAGGGTACGGCTTTCCTTTGAATCAAAGGTCATTGGGTAGGAGAGGGAGAATTCCTCACGTGTGTGAGCCGACTCGAGGCATGAAAGTGTGTCTGTCAGCGCGTCGACGGCCGTGAGCGTGTCCAGTCTGAGTGTGTGTCATGTGGTTGATTAAAAGAATCTCCTCTTGACGGCCGTGAACAAAGAGGAAACACTCACACACATACTCACACTGTAACTGATCCAAGTTCCCCTTGTAGGGATTCCCAAGCTTTTGTTTAATGGACGTTAAACGCAATTAATTCTTGGTTGTTAAGTTGCTGTTGTTTATCGTCTCTGGCAGCGAACTGACCACATGCATTCAGAGGAGGACGGTTTTGTCCCCCCCTCCTGATACAGTGAACGGCCAGTGGAGGCATCTTAAGTGCTGTGAATGGCTTTGAGGACGTGGCCCCTGCTGAACCACAGGAAACACTGACTGTCAGAATCAAGGATGTGTAGGTTTCCTTCGACTGAAGTTGAGTTTTGATGAATCTAAATAATGAAAATATTCATAGTTTCCTGTTCATTTTCTTACTCCCTTAGTCACCTTTACTTTATTGTAGAGCAAGAGAGTTTATTCTTGACTTTTAGTGGATCTTTTTGTCCGGAGAGAGCTGTAGAGCAGAAAGCAGCTTGAGCCTGTGCAGTTTGGTGTTAATATTAAGTTACGGGGACTTGATGGAGGTATGCGCTCTATTAAATGTAATTCTAGTTTTAACGTTTGCTCATTTTTTGGTAAAATTCCCTCGTTGATGTCTGATGTTTGAGAGCCCTCTCATTGTTTTGTTATCTAGATTTTACTCTTGAACAAAATAAACCATGAATGCAACAATTTCATCAGCACAAATTTCAGTGCCTTTGAATGCCTCGCAGAAGAGGGCTTTAAAAATGTTCCACGCTTGTGAGTGTACTGCCGCGGCATTAATACCATTACCATGGCATTATCATGGCGCTATCGAGGCATGGTAATGCCTTCGATAATGGTAAAGCCACGGACCATGTGACGCTTAATGGACTAAAACGTGCAAACCTCCTTTATGTGTCCTTTAAAGTGTGAAACGTGACTAAAATACTTGTCTCTGAAGGCTAAAATTAGCAGAGCGGCTTTGTCTCTTCAAATGTGCTTTAGTTCTAAGCGTGAGCAGGATATTTGGGGCCGGTTTCTAATCACAGGATGGTGAAAATCATCGGAATTTGGTCACTACGCGGATAGAAATGTGTGATTAAAAAGCCTTTGTTCCGTTTACTCTCAGATAAACGGATGATCTGAAGTAGGTGAGGCGCATTGATGTCGCCCCGACTGTATCTGGGAAAGAGTTCATTTGCTTAAAAATGGGCTTAAATGAAGACAATTGATCAGGCATTTATCTGGTTTGAAAAGGTCGATCCCAGCCCCGACACGAGGGGGGGGGGGGGTCAAAGCAGCTCGGAGACGAGACAGATCAGCAGAGGCCTGCTCCCTGTTGGCCTTGAAGATAATTAAACCCTAACTGATAGAAACAGCCTCCTCCACACTCTAATTATTCCCCGTTTCAAGTCTAATTTCACCAATCACTGCCATCTTTGTTTCTGAGAGCAAATTGGGCCATAATCACTTTCTAGTGGAGATTTCCCTGCGTCTAATTGTCGGAGATGATTCAGTCATTATCAGAACGCTGGCTTCTCTTATCACTCATCTCACAGGGCAAATTCGTCCGGAGATCCAGCTCAGAGACATGAAGCTGAATAGAGTATTGGATTTTTTTTAAAGTGATGACTCGTGGGGGACGTGAGTATTTGAAATATATTTGGGCTAATTGGTTAAATGAAACGATTTAGTTCTGCACAGTATGAGAATTTCAAAACATTTAATGTTGTAAAGTGTAAAAACAAAAAAACATGTAGTTATTTGACAGCATATTTAATCCAAACCACCATTGACACATTTAAGGAGATTTCATTGCACTAAGCTTTGATATGTTTAAGGATAAAAATGTTGAATTAAAGTTTCTATTAGCTGCACAGTGGATGAGGAGTCACACAGCGGATGTCGTATTATTAGAAACAGCAACAAAATATCACATTTAGACTCATTTTGTAACGATATGGTATCAAATATACATCAATGCATCGGCCAAATAAAGGCAAAAGACACCGGTGTGACGGCAGGATGTGAAGGAAGTCCGAGCGACAGAACATCAAGGACAAGGAGACACTTTGAAGGGCAGTTATTTCCTTTTCCTGTTTGTCCACTCAACTTCCTGTGTGTCTTTTGTTATCACAGTCGGGGCCCGGTCAAGGTGATCGCGCTTGACTTCCTTCGAAACGCCAGCGTGTGAAAAAAACCACTGAGTCAGCGCCTCCGTCACGCTCAGTTCGCTGGATTCTCTACGACATGCGGCACCAAGTTTACTCCTCGTCTCTACTGTGTGGAATTAACTTTATTTCCCTTAATTTCATTTCTACGTAGTAAAATTATATCAAAATAGGATCCATTTAGCAAATTGACACATTTGTAAATAAGTGGCAAACGTATATATATGTATATATATATATATATGTACATCCACATACTGTATAAGTCCCTAATGCTTGTTAAATCTGCCTTGGCCTGTGAGGACAGCTCCGACCAGATGGTTCTGAAAATCAGCCTCGTTTCAGCCCCTCAGCTTGTCACTTAACGCCCTCAGGCTTCATGATTGAATAAATTAATATGGCAAAATCACACTTTGGCAGCCGGGATGACAGCTGATATATGTTCGGAGCTATTTATATACTCTAGAAGCCTCGTTTGTACAGGTGAGTGGGGTGGGTGGGGGGGACTACCTTTTAAACTGCACCTATCACTGGGTTCTTCCGTCTTGGGTCGGGCTGCCTGTCGTCCCTGTAGGTGTAGCGCTCGGGGCTGCCGTAGCGCTCCGTGGCGACGGGGTTTCTCTCCGGGCTGGTGTAGCGGCCCGGGCTGGCGTCCCGGTAGCCGTCGGCTCGCCCTCCGACGGCTTCGTAGTAGTGGCGGCCTCTGGGACCCGCGGTGGGAGACGGGGGGACGTCCTGCCTCGCCGCCGTGCGGGGCTGCTGTCCTGCGTGGGGGGACGAGGGGTAGTAACGCTGGTTGCCGGACGCCTGCTCGTACTGGGTGCCCTGTTGAGGGAGTGGGACGCGGCCTGCGTGGCTGGGGTAGGGGGCTGCCTCTCTTGGCATGGATCTGGACTGGGTGGGGTAATCATATGGATCCCTCCTGAAAGAGAAAAGTTGTGTATTGTGAGAACAATTGCAGCTGCATAACTTTTTTATTTGTCCCAGATATTAGACACAGACACACACACAATCGCACATGTATATACGTACGCTTAAGACTATAGAGGAAGACAATATCTAACACCAGTTGAAACTGGTTTGGAGTGGACGTGCCAGAGACGCGGCCTCCCTCACCTCAGCCTGTTATTCAGTTTACACTGCGAGGCTGTGGCCTTGGCAGGATCGAGTTGTGGGGGGACATGGATGGAGAGATGCCAAGAGATAACAGCAAATGCTTCGGTAAGCATATATGAGGTAGTGTGTGTGTGTAGGAATGTGTGTGTGTGTCCCAGGGGTCCGCAGTAACGAGGCAGCCAGCTGGAAGTCTCCAGTTGCCTCCCACTAGCTTTGGGTGATTAGGGGCTAAACCCCTGGGTAAGGCGACACGCGGGCCTCAGGGTGACGGGAGGGGGAAGGAGAGGGAGAAAGTGAGCGAGGGGAGGAAAGCAGGAGGGAGGGCTGCTCACCTTTCACGGGCCAATTCAAATGTTTTCCGTCTTATGTGCTGTTTCCAGTGCGGAGGGTGACACACGAGTCCGGCGAGTAAGCGAATCTAAAGTCAGGTCTTCCCTGGCCTCGCTGGGAGGGAAACTCGCTCCATTTTTAAATGCGGTGATGCCTGGTCAACATCATAAATGATAACTTTTGACATTAAACGTTTTCCCTCGTATGAAGTCAGCAGGCAAACTTCTTTTTTATGGTTGTTCCAAACCACCACAAGACTGTACAGTGCACGTCACATAGCACAATGTAGACTGTCAGTAATATATATATATATATATATATATTTGTATATGTACTGTTAAATCTCATACTTTTGGGTATTATTATAGAAAATTGGTCTCAACTTAAAAGGATTCCGAATTATGCAAAAAGCCAACATCTGCATGGTTATTCTAGTAAATGTGCATCAATGGTTAAAACATGGCCGAACAGTAAGTGTGTAACCGGCTCTCGCTCAAACCTCCATAATGTTTTATCACTCAGCAGTCGAGGGCGACAAACAGATTTAGACATTTGCTTCCCAGCCCTCAACAATGGCTCCCACTGTAGTTATTACACAGAAGCCTTGAGCTTATAGCCTCTCCCTTGTTCTGCAATCATATCCGTGCGCCTCCTCCGTCCGGTCCCCTGAGTTGAGATCAGCACCTGTTGACTGGCCAATTAGAATGACTCACTCAGCGCAGATTAGGTCGCGCACAGCTCGGTTGTGTGTGTGTGTGTGTGTGTGTGTGTGTGTGTGTGTGTGTGTGTGTGTGTGTGTGTGTTACTGCGTAGAAACAGACTTCCCTGGAGGATATTCGTGGACTGTGGTGATGTGGATTTCTATATGTGTGTGTTGGTGTGTTTTCTGCTGAGCGGGAGGCCTGACCACCCAAACAGAGCAGTGGGGCAGCGTACACAGGTGGTCCCATGAATGAACAGCGCTGCCTTGTCAGTCAGCGGGGCAGTTAAGACGGAGTCGCACATGCACACACACATATAGATAAGGAAGAAAAACGGGAGGAGGGAGTGGAAAATACCAAACGAAAGAATGAAAGAAAGAGAGAAATGTGAGAGGTAGAGAGAGATTTCATATCAAATTAAGACGCAAGGAGCAGATGTGGAGGGAGTCTGGGTAAGAACAACCTTCCTGTACGGCTCAGCGAAAAGTGGAGAGAGCAAGAGAGAGCAAAAAAGAGGGATGAAGGTCAACCTCCTCATTAATCCAGATTAAATGGTGAAGGCCACCAGGGGAGGCGAAGGGAGGGAAAGAGAGAGGGAACGGGTGATACAGAGATAGAGGAGAGGGAACACCTGGGTCCTGAGCTCGACTCCGGCCCACCCAAACAGACGGGAACCTTCGCCAGTTTCCTTTCTTGTCTCATCACTCAACTCCCACTAGATGCTGCATGTTCCATTTCCACATCTTTTCCACTTCCCCTACTTCTCATTCACCTTTGGGACCTCTCCCTATAATATCTATTTATTACACCTTTCTTCACACCGCTCCTATTTTAAATCAAATCAAAGCAAATCAGACTTTATTGTCATTTCACATGCAACAGTAGTGCAGGCAGAAGGAAATGGCCTTTCCCTGGGATCACTCGATAAGATAAACAAACTAAAGGAGATCACGCATACAAATACAAAATGAAAAACACACATTGTCCCTGAGTCCCATATATTGTTAATATAATTTATACACCTCTCTTACTGTGTTTTCATCTACAGCGCAAGGTTCGCTTCCCAAAGATAACAATCAGCGTAAAGCAGTGATATAAGCCACATAAATCCACATCTGGAAGAATTTAGACAAGGTCCATTACAGCGGATTTCATCTACAGTCACTGTTACGCTCCAGACATTTTTCTGAAACTTTCTGGAGGGACAGTCTGTGTTTCCTTCAAGTAAAATGTCCGACTGAGATGTGAGAATACAGCAGGGAAACATCCGTGTGGGCGTGTTGATGACATTTCTGATACACAAGGGACAAATACAAATCTGTCAGGAGGAAAAAGAGGTGTCATGTTTTACGTGTGTAAAAGACGTCAAGGCGTGAAAGGGACCCTTAATACTTTCTTTCTTCAATTTGCTGGATGACTAATGGCGAGGATAAATTCCTTTAGTGCAATGATACGACAGTCTGGATGACCTTTGACCCGGCAATGACATAGCAAAGTAGCCTCGGTCTCTTATGGGAGTATTTACGTTTCTTTATGGTGACGAGTGTCTGAGAGACCAAAAGAGAAGTTAAAATGTGTAATATCAGATACAGGAAGGATGTTGTGCAAAAGCAAACATACAGGAAGTTGTGAGATAATTGTGGGTAATAGCATGACTACCTGCAGCCACATGAGAGCGCATTTGTGTGTGTGTATCCGGCCAAGCAGCTGGGGGATTAGGGGGTGCGCGGGCCTCAGCGACCCACAGGGAGTTCCTCATCCCTGGGTCACGCAGCTGGCTTCAACTTGGTAGGAAGATGGATGTGTTTAGTCTGGGTCCCTTTGTTAACCTGAGCCTCACTCCAACCATGTCCAATGTGCGCAATATTTGAATTTTCCATAAATTAGGATTGAATTTGGCGGAGATTTGCAGCATTTGAGAGTCGAGAGATGAGCGCATGGCTGTGTTTGTATATCGTACGTGTCAGAATGAGATCTGTGTTTACGTGTTCGCTGACGTAACTTCTTGTGAAAGGCACCGTAAGAGGGAAGGAGAAAGAAACACAAACACGGCAGAGTAACACAAAGTCTGAAAAGAGATAATAAATGAACGAGGAGTGATCTGTCATCAAGTTTCTATTACCCCAGAGGTCGAATATCCTGCTGTGCACTGGTTTACCTGTGTGCTGCCAAAAGCACAGCGCCCCCAAGGCCAGGGCTGATATTTCCTACAGAAACTTTTGACTCACACCAAACACGCCAAACACGGCAGATTACCGCCGGATTAAAATGTTGGTCGCCTTCGGTAATCACAATTAAACGGAGCCGCGCCAGTCGCCGCTAATCTAGTCTGAAAAGAGCTTATGACAACAGCCGACGTGGAGACAGTAGGTGTGTTTCCATTCAGCTGTCACACCGGGTTTCACGCACACTTTTTAAAATGTCAATGTAGTAAAAGAGAAAAAAAACGAGCAAATGCAAATTAGATGTTTCTGTGAGAGACAAAAAAAAGAAAATGGAAGGACTTTCAGGAACATATCAGATAGGTTGTTTTTCTTTGTTATGATTTAATATACGTGCTATTAGAAAAGAGGTATTATTAATAAACCTACAATTTAAAGATGCAAGGGACTGACGAGGGGAGGGATAATTTACAGGTAACATTTCAATGAAGCTGTTTTCAGACATGAGCTCGCAGCAGGAACTTTGAGGCGAGATGTGGAATTCTGGGTAGAAGATGCAGGAGGCATGTATACATTTCCCGGTGGAAATTACATGTCTTTGTTTACAGCACAAGTATTCTAATCACATATATGGATTATTCTTCCAGTTTCGCGTCCGTAACATGTTAGAAACATCATCGACGCGTCCACTCGCTCGCTGTGAATCTTTCAGACCATTCCCTTCGTGCATTTTACCAAGAAGCTGGCAGGGAAAGGTCTTGAAAATGTTTTGAAGAACTGAATTTGACATTTGCGTTCTCACATACATCCCCTCTGGAAAATGTCCGGAGTTCAGTGTGTGTCTAAAAGCAGTAAAAGTGCAAATCCAAAAATTGTGCCGCTGCATTTGTGGAATGCAAAACATCTGTACAGAAAAGACGACATTTAGAAATAGAGCGGCAGAGAGAGGGGAAAAAAAAAGAGGAGCCATGTTTAGCAGGAGACAGGCAGCGAGACAGACAGATGCAGACACCACTGAGGTCTATATGGAGCAGCAGAGCAGGGTGTGATGTGAACCACAGGGACCAACCAGAGAGGAAAGCTGTAATGACACGCTGTGTAATACATCTGACTCACACCTCGGGAACATCAACACCATATACCGCACTCACAACCTCCCTCTCCAATGTGTGTGTGTGTGGGGCGAGTGCAAATTACAGACTGAGCATTACATACATATTTATATACATGTGAATGTCTGTCGGGAGTGTGTGTGATTACATGCAAGGCAGCGGAAGATAAATGTGTGCGTTTGTGTGTCCATCTGGGACGGTGAGAGTGTGCGATGCCATTTAGGCGCAGCTTCCACCTTGTGACAGTGAAGAATCCGGGTGTGTGGTGATAGTGGCAGATGGGAGTTGAGGGGTGGGGGGCGGTGGCTGCACCTGCCCCCTCGGGAAACGGAAGAAGGAAATTAGGGACCTATCCCGGTCCCTCAACTGCACCCGGCCCTCATGAGTGCTTTACACTAAACAGCTGGAAAAGAGCCAATGCGTCTTCATCAGACCGACACAAAGACACACACACACACGACAAAAATGGGATTAAACTCGGAAAACAGCAACCCAGTGTGAGCTGTGACATTTGTGTCAATCGCGTATATTACATCAGATAAAGGTTAAAAACGTAACTTTAAATATTCATCTTAAAAAACATAAAACTTTATGTCAAATCAGTGTCACCTAAAGAAAAATTACAGATGTTAGAAATGCAGAAAGCCACATCTAGGATGTACTTTTCCATGATACTTTATTAAAACTCTTAAATAAGGTTGATATTGAATGTAGCTTTAGGAGGCATTCTATATATAGATAATAAACTTCATTTATATAGCACTTTTAAAAATAACAAGTTTACAAAGTGCCTTTCTAGTCGATTCCTGCTCTGGCTTCCGTTTAAAGTTCACGTCCAGTGTGTTTGTCTTCTTCGGTTCTCACACGTGCATTAAGAATCAGTGCAGATGCTCAGACACTTAACTGCACTGCACCTAAATGACATTAGCACATTTCACTTATTAATGTTCTGATTGCGGAGATGAGGAGAACATACAGATGCATACGCAGGCACATCTGGCCGTCATGTGCTCACCTGTTGTGGCGGGCAGACACGCGTCGCATGCAAAATGCATTAATTGCTCGGTGGAAAAGAAAAGCAGCTGCTGCACCTCACTTCCAACCACTCCCACTCCCACACACACACATTCATATGCATGTGTGCAGATATTTTTCTGGGTGAAATGTTGGATGTGACAGGATTTTTTCGGAGGAACCAGTGCTGCCACAGAAATGGTTTCATTCCCCTAATTCAGCCTGTGGCTCAAGGAGGTGATATCAATATGGAGAAAGACTGGAGAGCCTGACCGATATGACATGTCAGCCGATATATAGAAATTATATAAATATATATATATTATAAATCCTTAAAAATATAAAAACATTGCCAATGATTCCTAAGATGTCACTGTTTACTTATGAATGTCAATGAGGCTAAATGTTTTACAGTTTAACTAAACTTTATAATAAAGAGAAAACACAAATACAACCAAAATATATTGAACTTGCAGTAAGAAAATAAAAACTAGAATTTTTCTTATTTAAAGTGATTTGTATTCATTGATTTCTGTGTCTCTCTGGATAGAAATTGATAAAAAGAAAATAATATTTTTTACATAAAGTATAAATGCACATGTTTCCTGCATTGTACTGTGCAAAATCAAAGTTTTCATATCGGCAGTCATATCTGTGAAAGGTTCCAGATAAGTTGTAGCCAGAACCACAACGTTCCTCTAGTCATCAATTATTGTAAAATATGTGTATTTAAAAAATGTAATACAGTACATTTAGCAAGTTGACATGTTCATTAGTGCATGATGCATTCTCCAGATTCTCCAAATCTGTCCACGTCCAAACTCTGCACGCACACACACACGCACGCACACACACACACACAAACACACAAAGCCACAGCACTAATGGCACTGAGCTAGCTGAGTGCTACAGACACAGAGCAGGCCCTGGCTCTGCAGCAAAGGAAACCATTAGCCGCTCTGGCCCCGGCCACCGAGGCAGCTCCGCTAATCAAACCCGGCTATGTCAACAGCGGTGGTGGAAATTGGCTCTCACCTAAGACTCACGTGCCTCATCTAAATGGGCCCGTGTTTACACTCTCTGCTACTTTATACGAGGCTAATGACAGGGAGACGTGGACAGTGTCGGAGGCAGGTAGCGGCGGCTCCGACTGCAGCGCCGAGGCTTGGGGTCGGGAATGAGAAGGCGAGGAGAGACGGGAGGCGCCGGGGCCAAACGGCCTGAATCCAAACCGACAGTTTCCCATAAAGCTCATATGAACATTTAATGACTCATTCATCATTTCAGTGATGTCATGCTTCCGATGACAATCAATAACCATTTATTCTGCATCCACGTCCTTTTCCATGTATTCTGGTGATTTGAGGTGATTTAGCTGCTGCTGCTCATTTTCCCAGTGACAATATATGCCAGAGAACAAAAAATTACAAAAAAAAAAGGGAGATTTACTTCTTGGACCGAGAGGGAGAGAGATCGTGTAATGGAGACACACTGGGGGAAAAGCAGTGAGGTAACAATTGATGACAGAAACAGATGGGTTTTCGTTTTTCTCTAAATGCAGAAACTTTCAGGCTGTCCACAACTCGCATTCAATTTCCCAGATTATTTGCAGTTCAAACTAAATTCACCGCGTACCTCTTCTATTCTAACCATAGACTCTATATAAAGATGGACGATGGGCCCCCCCTTCCTTCCAAAATCCAGAAATTTTGCTAAAATATCTTTGGCATCACTTCTGAGGGGCAGTCATGTCGTCCACCTTTGGATACAGTCTGTCATTCTAACAGGAGACCATTTGAATTCACAGTGACCCCTGTGTCTCATCCACAACGTGCCCCTCTGTATTTGCGCACCGGAATCGTGCATTTGCAGAACGCCGCGCCGACGTGTGTACACGACAGCCTCTGTATTCCTCGCTGAGCTCGCAGGGAGCACTGCGGCCTCAAAGTATATATCTTTTGGTTTATTTATAAAGCAATGATTTCATTTTCCCTTGCACGCGGGCCCGAGAGACTGCGGGAGAGAGGGACGGGGAGGGAGAGGGATGACAGGAGAGCGAGACGAGATACAAAGAGACGTAAGAGAGATATAAACAGAAGTGACAGAAAGATGCAGGTGGAGGGATTGATGGAATCAAGGAAAAAAGGCCCGAGAACAGAAAAAGGGAGAAGTTATTGTAAACCGGTAGAGCCACCGGTGTCTCGGCTGTGCAGGTGGCTAAAGCCCTTTCATTTCGTACCGCTGATTCCATTACACTCTCCTGTGTCTGAGCGCAAACACCGTTAGCTGGACAAACACACCGCCGCCTCTGCACACCAACGGGGGCTCGTTCCCTCATAAAGAACCCGCAAATAAGAGAAAAGGGTCACAGCGCCTCTCGGGAAATCAAACAAAACAATCGGCACGTTGCTTCAGATGCTCTTGAGCTGCTTATTTAACCATAAAAAAGGGAGGTTTGTGGGGGTGGTGGGGGGGTCACGTCACCTTTTAAACCAATCATGTAGGGTCCTGGAACGACATCGGCAGCTGTTGTGGGGCGAATGTTGAAGAACGATAGCTTTCCAGAACCCGAGGAATTAAATGACTTACGGAGACAATAACTCTTAAGTGAATCTGGGCGAGTTTGAAGTGAGTCATTCGACAGCTGGACCGCAGAGGGTGGGGGGGGGGAGACAGTCGAAGTTTGTTTGGGGGTTTATTAAAAAAAACGAAAATATGATTTCTCCGCTGACCTTGAATGAGCCAATCCGGATTCACAGAGAGCGCCAAACTACGGCTTAACCACATTACAGTGCTGAAATGATAACGGACCTTTGCGATAAATACGTCCGACCAACCGTGAGAGGTGGGAGTGAAATTATAGGAGCTTATTTCCAGTTGATAAAATAAAACAGTGAACCAGTAAATACGAGCGACTTCATTCTATTCTAATCAACGGAAGAATCGTTCACTATTTTCTATTCCGTGTTGCTGGGTGCGTCCACTCAGGACGTGGCTCATTAAGAGCGAACGCTTCCCCAGGTGAAAAGGTTCCTGCGCTGAGACGTGGTGGAGAAAACCAAGTGCGTGTGCGTTAGTGTGGGCATTTCCAGGAAGGTCGAAGAGAGCCCTTAAGGGACGCTTCCCACAGACCCGGAGGACACTCAACATGCTGAGGACAATCGAGGAGCTGCCCTCTGGTTTTTAAAAAGATGGGCAGAGAGCGAGTCCCTCTTCAAACGACGAGCACGAGAGGCTGCTGAGAGGGACTGACCGTGCACACATGAGGAGAGATGTGCATGTGCAAAGGGCCTCGTGAGTCCAGACTGTCAGGTCGTGTGGTCAGAGTGGACAGAAAAAGTCAATTTGGAACAACCTACATATGAGACATAAGCAGTTTTCAGACATGAACTCCTGAAAATGTCCAGAAACTTGGGTCTGGACCTTTTCCTGAGTTTGCCTTTTAGTTATGAAGAACGCAGCAGGAGATTGTTCGTGTCAGACGCGTTCACAACAACAGGAAAATGTCAGGAACTTTCAGGCGAGGGCGTCTGGGAAGAGCAGCAGGAAGATATTCATATTCTTCCAGTTTTACATCCGTCATGTTATAAATGTCATTTATATTAAGTATTTTCACATAGGCTCACGCTGTCATTTCATCAGGGGGCTGCCAGGAAAAGTTCCAGAAAATGTCTGGAGCAGCTGACTCGGACACGCACTGCAAACCAGTAGAACCCTACTAAGTCTAAAAATAAATTTGACCCAAGGAGTCAATTGGACGTGTGAAGACATTAACCACTCACACACACACGTCCCTCTCAGTGGGTCATTTCCATTGTCCAGATGTGACAGCGGCTCAGTGGGGCCTGTAGTTCTCCTTCGGTTGGAGACCTGTGCTCTCTTGCCTTCACCGGCCGTTGGCTTCACATTAATCAGCCAATTATCGGCCGCGGCCAGCAACAACTGCCGCTCCAACCTGGCCCCCTAATCCAATCACCTTGGGGAAGTGGGTCAGGGGGTGCTCTGATTGGATAACCTGAGGCTGGGTCGCCGCGCCCATGACCTGCTGCTTTGAATTGGTAATGATGTTAATATTCTCCATATGGCCCTGCCTGTGTGTGTGTGCTCACATTTGTGTGGGTCCCCGAGCGCAGCGCCTGTCTGGAGGCTGAGCTGTGCCGCAGCATTAATGGCCAATGGAGAGGGAGGTAGGAGCCAAAGTAGCACTATCACCCTCCCTGGAGCAAACCTCTCGCTACGCGCCCACTTCCAGACCTCTTTCCAAATCCTCTTTCCCAGACTCCAGCCTCTCTCGTTGGCTGCTGTGCAGTAGCCCTCAGCACTAAGTCCCAGGCTGAGGTCCACCTTTTTTTTTTTTTTCATCAGTCCTGCTACTTTGGCATCCACTCCTTCAGGTCCAAAGAAACTCTTGATTTGAGGGGGGGGGGGGACAGCCAGACAGACCTCCGTATAATGAAGCCCACAGTGTTGGCTGCAGCCCTGTGATGGGAAATGTTTTCCAATACAGTGAAGAAAGTACGATGGGTAACAGGGGACACTTTCTTCCATAGAAATGTTCTGTGTTCCTGAAAGCTACAAAAAGCCAGAGTAATAAAAGAATCAGAATTTAACCCATTAAGACCAAGGTGCAGAATAAAAACCCCAAAATACAGTAATTTCTCAGCTTCTTGTAACTTGTTTACAAATGTGTGACCGGGCTCTCATCCGGCTCTCAAGCACACAAACGTCACACCCTGTCTTAAAGGTATATACATGCAGAGGTCGAATCAGGTCTTAATGGGTTAATAGACGATGCTGGTGAGATTTTATCATGGAAGCTATAACGCACATCGAACAATCGTCCATCTCGAATTTACCACCATTCTTCTAATTCTTACCTCCACTATATTCTCTCTCCATCTATGAGGTGCTGCATCTCCTGCACACGCACACACACACGTGCACGCTCGCTCACACTCACCTCCCTCGCTCGCTCACTCCCACCCCTCCAGCTGCAGCCCCAGCCGGCTCCACACAAAAGGCAGGCCAAATGTATGCTAATGAGAGCCAGGCCAATGGTGGAGCAGCACTCATTTTGAGAGGAAATGGCTTTCAATAATGGCGGCCCCCGGGGGATTTTGCACAAAGTTCAGCTCCACTTTGAAAAATGCATTCAATTCACTGCTGTGTGCGCGCTCTCTCTCTCTTTTCTCTCCTCCTTTATTTTTTCCTCTTCCCGGAATATATTTGCGTCCCCTCCCTCCTTTTTGGCTTCTCCAGTTCTGCGAGTGCGAGTCGATGGAGTTTTTGGGGGACAGAGGAGTCGTGATTTGTCTTTACGGAAACATCAGAAAACAAGAACACACACACACATACGCAGGTTTTAAAAAGTGTTCACACTCCAATCTGGCACTTTTTCTCCGCCTTTTGTTGCTTTTGCCCTTCTGCTGACACACGTGTCTCCAGGAGCATGTTAACTGTACCACGTGCCTTTCAAGCAGATATCGTCCTGTGGATCTTGGGCCGGGGAAAAACTTCAAAGAGCAAAAGATCAACAGTTAAATAACACAGAGAATATTTCTGGAGGAAACGAACATTATCTGAACCCGACTTGTCATCTTCACACCAGAAAATAGAAACCACGGTGGCTGCTACTTGGATGTATTCAATAAATCTAAAACATTATATTTATTATAGCCAGTGTTGAATCCAAACATCCTGTGTTTGCAGACACATTTTCTTATTTTAAATGTTTTTTTTATCTGTCATCCAACAGAAATAAGAAGATGCTTAATTAAAAAGCCTCTTAAAGCCTCTTTTTTTAATACGCCGGAACACACAGATTAAGCTTTAGCTAAAAGTAGTGGGAATGCATTAGGGCTGCACTAATGATGAGTTTCCTTATCGGAGGATGCATTTTTATTTCTTCTATGAATTATTTTGTCTAAAATGTCAGAAAACAGAAAAAGGGGCAACTATAACTTCCCAGAAATCAAGGTGATGTCTTCAAACTGCAAATTTATGAGACATGCAATTTAAAATGATAAAAACCAATAAAACAGAAAAACAAGATATTTTAGGGGTGGTATTTTTGCCTGATGAATGAACTTAAATGATATTAAGTAGTAAATCCTCACATCCTTGTCGTCTGAAACGACAAATTAGTTATTGAAATTGTTATTAAGCAATTTCAGCGATAAATAGACGTTCATTTCTGCTCGTCTGAATGGCTCGGAAGGTTTTCAATTTTCCGCATTTGCCTCAGTTTCATTACAGAGAAAGTTTGGATAAGTATTTTCTTCTTCTGCTGCGGTACAGTGCCGGAGTGTGGACGGACTGAGCTGTCAACGATCACCCAAGTCTCCCTCAGTCCCTCCGTCTCCATTTGGGTTTGTCTCCACAGTTACAGCTGGCTGATCTCTCTGTCCCTCTGCCGCTCGCTCGTGTTCCTCCTTCTCCTCTTCGTCTCTCTCGCAGATTCTCAGTCTCGTCATCGTCACCCCCCCCCCCCCCCCCTCCTAAGCCAGCGCTGATGTCTGGGCTCCCTGGTGCCTGTCATATCAGGAGGGGCAATAACCCATGAAATGACTGTTCTCTTTTTCTCACTCTCCTCCTCTCCATCCCGGTGTCCCCTCTTTTACCTCATTCTCCTCCTCTCGCTTTCCCCTCGCCCCATGCCACTCCACGCTCCACTTAGCTGCCGGGGCGCAAGCATCACAAAAATGACGTTTGCTCAGCATGTGCGCACACACACACATACACACACAAATGCATGCACAGGACGGTGAAGTTTCTGGACTGGATGTATCACTGCTGGGTTCAGAATTATATGGAGAACAGCACATATGCACCTACTTTGACGAGAGAACATTGAAACATGTGCAGTTCCATGAAAACCACACGGGAGGTTGTGCATCCATCATAAGAGCAAACCGTCCTGGGTGTGTGTGCACGTGTGATGCTCCTGCCTGTGCCCTGCTCTTCGGAGAGCTGATCACTCCTGTTCCTGGGATGAGTAGACACTCCCAAGGCAAACACTCCAGATTTAATTATAAGCTCCAAAGAGGATTAGTCTGTGCCGTGTGTGTGTGTGTGTGTGTGTGTGTGTGTGTGTG
This sequence comes from Hippoglossus hippoglossus, assembly GCF_009819705.1. NCBI lineage: Eukaryota > Metazoa > Chordata > Actinopteri > Pleuronectiformes > Pleuronectidae > Hippoglossus > Hippoglossus hippoglossus. The sequence continues at coordinate 5,628,269 of NC_047152.1, read as the reverse complement.
TGTGTGTGTGTGTGAGAGAGAGAGAGAGAGAGAGAGAGAGAGAGAGAGAGAGAGAGAGAGAGAGAGAGAGAGAGAGGGAGGGGGGTGGGGGGGGCAGACACAAAGGCAGGGGAGGGGCAAGAAGTTATCCCTTCATTTCCTGCACTTAAGAATAAAATACATGCATGTGTGCATGTGCTCTCACCTGGGCTGCGTGGGGTACTGCCGGTCTGGCTCCTCGTAGCGGTGCGCCGGTCGAGATTCAACTCCTCTCGCCGCCATCTGTGAGGAGACACGGCACCTTGAATGTTATTATGTAGACTGGAAAAGGTCAGAGGTTCAATCGCTTAACAGTCAAAATAACCATCGACACGCCCACTGGTTCGCAGGGAATTTCCATCCAACAAATCCATCCACAGTTCAGTGCATCTCCAGGCTTTATCTTAAAGCTTAGTATTAACGCAGTCTTTAAAATACTACATATAAAGTATTTGAAGCGTGTGTGCAGCCTTGTGGTTTGAGTTGAAACACGACCGGGAGAAGTCCTGGAAGGCCCCACATGCAGCAACATAAACATACGTGACCACATGTCAGCACTGTTCCCCCCCACAACACGTGTGTGTACATTTCCTACAAACACACAAGTCATATTTGAAAAAAAACGACATTTAAAGTGGTGTTTGGGTAAAGGTCTCTCATCCACACACACACCAGGAAGTGGCTGATTAAAGCCATGTCCACGCTGGGCCGGATGAATCTGGAAAAGGCTGTTTACTTCGTCGTTGCCCTCTCTCTGCTGGTAAACACGACGGTGGATTAAAGGCGTCGTGATCTAATGGAGCTGGACAGTCGCAGCCCGGTTGCTCAGCTTGGTCTCAGCAGGATAAGCCTCTGTTCTGTCACCTCGAACTCCTCACAGGGACTTACACATGGCCGGCAAATGGAAGGAAAGTTGATGAATAAATGAGGAGGAAAAAAACTATGGTGGGTTTTCACAGTCACCAGAAATGTCCCAGATACAAACGCTGCCATCTTGCGTATTCGGAGCCAGTGGTGAACGGGAGATGGAGCCACAGTTGACGGACCAATCGTGAGTCAGTCTCAGCTGGCAATCATGACGTGTTCACCCTGCTAACATGGAGGAGGCAGGGTTTATAAACTATACTGCAACAAAATCTATGAAAAAGCAGTATAATAATGCTCCTCACCACCGTCATCAAAACACCAGATGAGGGAATATCTCTTGGAAGAATCCCCTCAGTCCTCAGATTTATAGGATCTGTGTGACTCTGCCCTGGAGGCTCGTGGTGATCCCGGTCCCTCACTGAGACTTTCATTTTCTGTCACCAAACGACAGCACAGATATAAAAACGGTTGTTTATTGCTGCTCATTAATGAGACCCCTAAACTCTCCCTGCCACAGGTGGAACCACTTTTTATGCTCACGATATTATCGGAAAAGATAAACATAAATACGAACCCATGACACCTTCATTGTCTGGTTCTTTGCTCGTGTGCTTTTTCGTGGAAAAGATGCATTTTTCAGGTCATTTTTTGGGAGAGAAAAACCCAGGATAAATGATCAAATATAAAAACAAAGACGTGTTTTTAAATCTGGTTGTGTAACATGTGGACACGGTCTTAGGTTGACACAATACGAGGAGGGTTTAAACAAACCATGCCTGAAGGCAGAAGAGGAGGGAGGCGGGGGCGGACAGACAGGGAGAGAACATACAGTTTCAATTATCTGCAATCGAGATTCTGGGCTTTCCACATACAAACACAGGCTATTTACTCAAACGGACATTTCATCAGTCAAACACACAATGCACCACTGTAAGCAGAACACACACACACAAACACACAGGAGAGCTGGTCAAACACACGCCAGCAGCCACATGTACAATAACCCGACATGCACATGTACGCATGAACAAGCAATCGCAGGTTTGACAGAGACACGCGTGGAAATCTAAAGAGGTAAACAGTCAGGCGTTTGATCCGGGCGGACAAAGTGATGCAACCACAGACACACACACACAAACACACACACACACACACACACACACACACACACACACACACCGGGCTATTGCTCTGTTTTGCATGTACGGAGGAGTCTGAACTCACTCTGCATGTCAATGTGGCAGCATTACCTGATATCATTAGTATGTCTCTGTAATGTCGGCGGCTCTAATGTCCCTGAATGGGAGCCAGGAAGTGAAAGCACATCAGGGCCTTGGCAGGGGCAAGAGCCGGTGTGTGTGTGTGTGTGTGTGTGTGTGTGTGTGTATGTTAATATTATGGCAGTCTGGGAGGGTGTGTGTGTCTTTGTGTGCAGGTTTTAATATGATGCCGGGAAGTGAACGCTCCATCTTGTGTGTGTGTTTGTGCTGCACAGGGGACATTATGCATAAAAAAAGCATAATGTGAGGTAAAGGGGGCATTAGTCTTAGCAGGAAGCCGGGACTCAGGTGGAAGACCTTCTGTGTGCTGAACGGGGCGTAATACATCTTCTGGGCATGAAGCGAGGGAGGAAAAAGAAAAGGGGATTGAGGAGGAGAATGATGAGGACAGGAGGAAATGTGTGTTTAGATAATATGAGTGAAATATTGTGTCCTCTGATTGTATTAACATAATGGCCTGCAGCCCGAGGTCTGGATGATCCCTTTATTAGCTCACACACAGATTAAGGATGTCCGTCATATGGATGCGATTCAGACGGAAGCCCATTTCCTTCAATTTAGACAACCGGCTTTAGTGCCAGATGATACTCCTTGAAATACACACACAAGTAAACAAACACGCAGAGGGCGACTCGGCCTCACCATGGAAACTGGTAAAAACGGCAATATGAAATTCATCCAGGTTGCCGTGAAAACGCCGCGGCCCGACTTCACAGGCGGCGGTCAGCGAGCGAACAGCCCCGTCTCCGCGGCTTCAGAGGTGATGACACACACTTAGCCATTCCTGACACGCGGCGCGAGTTCATGTCCTCATCCTGAACCTGGTGACACCTCACACGCCGCTGTGTACATCTACAGTGAGAGGGTGTGTGTGTGGTTATCAGTGGAGAAGTTAATTTTTTGTGCAGACGGTAGCGGACTGACCACAATACATGCACACACACACACACGAGGGGGAATTTCCCTTTTCTCATTAGTGTCGGGCGGTAAAACTCTGAAAAGACTTTGTGCATTTACTGCATTTGTGAGTAATTCATACCCAAAGATCTTCAGACGTGTTTCAACACTTTGAACGGTTTGGTGCGAATGAGCAGAAAGTCACTTTAGCATTTTTTCCAAATTAGACAGCTACGCGTTGACAGAGCCAGACGATAAGAATCAGAACACAACACACGAGAAACTAAAAGACTTTGTTACACCCTTCACCTTTCGAGACACTTTCTCAATGGGGCAGGGGGGGGGAAGCGAATGAGCTTTAATGCATCGGAACAATCTCTCCTGTGAAGAGTTGAATTTTGTGGAGTCACTGCGTATGCGGCGATTCAGCAGCTGACAAACGCTCTGACAGAACGCTTTGGCGAGTGCAAGAGTGTGAATGAGCAGAAAGTCACTTTTCCATTTTTCCAAATTAGAAAGCCACGCGTTGACAGTGCCAGATGATAAGCATTGGAACACAACACACACAAACACACACACACACACACAGAGACACACACACCAATCTACTCTGGCAGCACAGCTGTCGCATTCATCAGAAAGTATTGCCGCAGCTCAGGAAATGAATTTCTTGGAGCCCTTTTGGCTTTGCTGTAAATGTGCGATGCTCATATATACAATGAGGCTCAAATGATAGTCCAAGTGCTTTGACACAATGCCTGAGCAGGGCTTTCATCCCTCGACTGAGATACTCCGATTTGTCTTTTCCAAGCCGCTTCCCTCTGCCGTCTCTTTTCAAATGGCATAATTAGACTCCTGTATTGCCATCTATTCCTCCTCGCATCCATCCATCCTTTTCTCCCCCCCCCCCCCCTTCCATCCATCTTGGATGCTAATGAAGCATGTGTCTCGGCACGGCGCCTCCGCCTGGCACCCAGTACCCGCCCTCTGTTGGCAACCCTAACCCCACGCCCAGGCACAATGATGCAGAATCCACCCGATATCCATCTTCTCCCTCATCCCTTAAAAAAAAAAAAACACTGATGAGACTTTGCTGACTTTCCCCATCGGAGTTGAGGGAACAGACAAGACGCAGAAGTGCATTGAGCCGGAGGAGAAGCTGCTAGAGATGTGGCGTGTGCGTAGGTGGACTCAAGACAAACAACAGCAAGAACTTATGAGCCGCAGAGAGACTAACTACTGCTGCCTCTAGCTGTTAACAGCTGGGAGTATGAACTTGAAATCAGCCATTTGTACATGCGTGCACATGCCTGCGTTGGTATAAGTGCACACGTTGTCTTTCAAGAGATCACTGCTGATAGAAGAAGAAATATAATATAATAAAACATCTGGCCTTCTGAAATATTGTGAAAACAGCTGTTCAAACAGGAAAAGCCTGCAACATTGATGTGTGTCTAACAGCATCTATCATTTTTTTATGCAGAAAGCCAGAAACATAATTTAGATTCTGTCCACAACCTTGAAAAAGCATCTTATTACCTCGATCCGTTTTTTTTGCTGACATTAATTGCATCAGGCTCCGGTCGGGTTCGGATAGAACAGACAGAATACCCGTCGGGTTTGTGTCGGGCTCGGTAAGTTTTCTCTCAGGCTCGGACAGAAGAAGTAGTGTGAACTTGGCTTAAGGGACTGTTGGCCCTTGGCGGAGGTATTCGCTCTCCTGAGTGCCGGCCTGGTTCTCTCCGTTTTCTCAGAGTCCACATAAAGCTGATCTCAAGAAAAAGGAAGCCGATGGAAAACAGATCGTGGCTAAATGTTGGAATTTGGGCCACGACTTTTAGTGTAGATGGAGAAAGGGACTATCTGAGAATAGAGAGCAAGTTAGTCCCTCTACATAGGTGTTGTCATTCTTTATCATTTCCTTGTGTTTTTCAGCAACAGGACGTTTCATAACCAAAATCTAAATTCCTACTCCTCCTCAAATGGCTTGTTGGCATAGTAACCGACGAATAACCAACAACAAAAAAGCTCACAAAGGTCAAACAAGCTCTTTCGTGCTCGTCAGGTCGAGCCTGTTGGCAACACAACAACATTATGCTGTATTAGGAGGCAGTGTGTGTGTGTGCGTGTATACATCTCGCACAGGAGGCTCACTTTGCCCCCCAGTGAACACTAAACACCCCCACACCTGGACCCTGCTCACTCTGAGCTCGTTAGCAGCAGATGGCACACCCACACCCACACACACACAAACACACATCGAACACGCATACACACACACACACACACACACACACGCACACACAGGACCAAAGGTTACACACACTCAGACTGGAATGCAGTCTATTTTGGTAATAGGCCAATCTGCTGGTAATTGTCTTCATTGTTACTGTTTATTTAGGCCTCAACTCTTGACCTCGGAGTCGCTCTTTACATTTACATACAGTCGGGTTCAGACTATGACTTGGATGTGTGTGTGTTTTGCTTAGTTAATCTTTCCTCGTGAGGACGTAACAGGTAGTGTTAAGATAATATTCAACTCCTTAGCGGAGACAACTCACAGTGATACTGCTGACTTCTTTCACTGGCTGCGGCTCCACGCAGGCTACTTTATCTGTCCAAATAAAACTTGCTCTGGATTAAACCGTTTATACGAACTCTAAATAGATTGAATGTTGTTTACATGCATCGGAGGAAGCATGTGTTCAAAACTGATTTATTTACAATGTACTAAAGCCGCTGGCTCCGAGAAGAAAAACACAATAAAAGATGTTATGCAGGCCAAGACTATTTCAGAGAAAGTGGCAATTAGCCATGAACATTTTGTATCCTCTTTTTTTGAGGGGGTTACATAGTTCACATGTGTTCTCACTAGATTGTTCTGAATGTTAACAGTGTCATTGGCTTTTTGTTGATGAAACTGCTGATCAATGGACATCAAACCAGATTTGTGACTTTTAAAAATTCTCTTTTTCCTACACATCTATTTTGTTACAGCATCAGTCTGAAGTCAACATGCCTCTTAAACCTGTTCCGTGTGATTGAGTGTGTGTGTGTGTGTGTGTGTGTGTGTGTGTGTCTGTGTGGCCATGGCAGTGGCCATGGGGTGTTGTTTATTAACTTACTGGGACTGTGTCCCTGTTCCTCTCCCCCTCTGTGGGTTTGTTTGCCTCCCCACTGCTCACTGAAATAACATCCAAATACCCCTGTGAGTGTGTGTGTGTGCGGGTGTGTGCATGTGTGTAGTTGTTTTCATCTGTGCCTCTCCAGGTCATGATGCCCGGAGAAGGAATGTCTGTCTCGTACTCAGGGCAGAATTATGTTCAGTTGATTTTTTACCGAGCTGTGATACAACCGTCATACAAAGTGTATGTGTGTGTTTTTGAACGTTCGAGTCACACACATGCTGCTAAAAACGCCTCCTTCCAGTTCTGTGCAGTCATGTGTCCACAGCACAGGTTAAACAATTCCCGGTTGTCCCCTTCCTTACGGTCACAGATTTGGGGGACATGGGGGGTGGACATCACGACCAGCGATGGAGGCTTTGATGACTAAATCCAGCTCCTCATGCCATCAAACTTCCCGCTGCAAATATTTTGAGGTTGATCTGTTTTTGACCTTTAGATGCTTTGATGTTACTCACGTCGACACCAGATCCTCAGTGAGAGTGAGCGGCAGCGAATTTAGAGGCTCAGCTTCAGGAAAATCCAGATTGGTCTCACATAGGGTGCCGACATTCGTCTATTTGTTTTCTTCCAGTTTCACGTACGTCAAGTGACAGAAGCTCTGCTGTCACAGACCCAGACATTTGCATTCTCACACTTTCAGGGAAATATGAGGTTCCACTGTCGTCAAGTCCTCCTCGAAAGATAATCGAATGTTCCTCTGAGACACTGTCGGGTAAAATTTCTTGACCTCAACAGAGGGAGACAATCACGCGTGCATGTACCGAACCTTCTCCTCTCGAATCCAAACACGGAGTTGATGACGCGCTATTGAAGTAAGAGCGAGCGAGCGAGAGCGAGGAGGAGAACGGGAGATTTCTATCAACTTGCAGACAGATCACACTCTGCAGTTTGTCCGTAGGCCAGAGACAAGCTGTGAGGATAAAGACAGACACCAAATAAGTCCCTGCAGGCCTTTGCTGAAACCAGATGGGGAGGAGGCAGAGGAGGCAGCGGGGGGGGGGGGGAAATTAAAAACTCCTCACCCGCTCGCTGTGCAGCATTAAAATGAACTTACTTAAAACAAAAGAGAGGCGGGGAGGGAGAGGGACGTGTTGAGCCTCAGGGATGAGCTGCAGAGACAAGGACAGAGAGGAGGGAGTCCGTGGACAGAATCGCTCATTGTGACTTTGCAAAGAGAAAAGAGGGAGAAAGGTGCTACACACAGAACTCTTGATAGCGGTGGTTCGAAACATAATGCTGGAAAAGAGATGTTCGCTGTTGTCTTTGTTTCCCCAGGAGTGTGAGCGAGAGTTCAGCCCCGAATCTGAGCCGGTGTGTTTCAGAGCCGGTAAAGGGGTAAAGTGCTCCTGTGTGAGCACCAATCAAACGATGAGATGAAAGCTAATGGCCAGGAGCAGGCAGTGTAGTGATAGGAAATTATGGAGGGATTATAAAAATGAGTGAATCCTCATTCTCTCCGTCTCTTTGCTCTTTAGCAGTATCAAAGTTGCGAAACAGTATCATCACTGGCGCCTTTGAAAGGAACCATTATAATTAGTGTTTATGATGGTTCCTTTTTTTTTTTACTAGAGCAGTGCCCATTCTAAACAGCCACGTTTGTACTACTGCACCCCCCCCCCCCCCCCGCTGTACAAAGAGCCATTCGCCTGTTTATTCAACGTTTCGGTGAATCTCAACTCAGTATGCAGAGCTCTAAACTGGAGAATCAGCTGTCATGTGCCAACGCGAATCAGTCTGCATGTAAACGTGTCCTTGGGCAAGACACTGAACCCCCCCCCCCCCCTTACGACTGTTGCGGCAGTGCATGAACGGTGTGTGATAGAAAGAGAAGCTTTGTATGAATGGGTGAATGTGACCTTTGAGTGGTCCGTAAGACTAAAAATACATTGTTGTCTTGAGCTTGCACACATATATATGCATACAGAGATTCCTCACATTATAGGAAGACACTGCCATGTACAAGTTCAAAGATAAAACACGCCGACTGCAACATACTGTACAAGTTCAAGTCCAACCCAGAGCAACCACTGAAATCATGTAAAACCAGAGATATAGAAGAAAGAAAGACAAAGACAAAACCCCTTTTACAACATCAGGAAACATCTACGACCTTATCCACGACCCTGATGACCCCAGACCTTAACAACAGCGGCGGCAGATGAGAAAATACTCGAGAGAAGGTTGTTATGTGCTCCAAACACTCAGCAGCATAATGTGCTGTCTCCAGACCTTCCTGAAGTTTGAAAGTGCTGCGAGAGGTATTGTTTATTCAGGATTGTTTGTGAGCATATGGAGGCGCAGAGGAGAAGATCAGGCTGCAGGTGGTTTGGAGCAGTTTATATGGATGTTTTGATCCCCTGCAATTGTGACGGGTGTGATGCCGTCGCGAGATGATCTCGAGCGTTGGAATCGTTTCTAGCACAGGCTGGAAATAAATGCTCTTAATCCGCAAAACAAATACACACACGGTTTGAGGTGATTTAAAAAAAAATAAATAAATAAGCAAGTCAATTTATTTTCAGAATATTCATGAAGCATCAGTTCCTGATAATGCAGCATTCTGGAACACAAAAAGGTATTAGCGCAAAAATTCAATTAAATCTGCATTGCAAAACATGGAATTATCTCACCTCGCTGGCAAACGCCGTAACTAAAATGGGCTCGCAAGGCTGAATTTGGACTAAATGGCTTGTAAGGAGGAACAATCTCTGCAGCACGACTTTAATTTTATAATTATCACCCTAAACCCCGACATTAACAGACTGCAGAGCGCTTTACTGTAAGCTTTACCTCCCACTTTACCTCTCCTCTGTCATTTCCCCGTCTCTTCAGCCACTGTTTTTTTCAGGAGCTGGTCACAGTAGCTTGTTCGGGATTATTCTGGGGTGCATGATCCAAACACTAACTTGTGGTGGGGCCTGTGCAATTACACGGGGCCAGAATAGCGCTCAGCCTGGTCCAGAGAGTCAGGGACCAACGGGCAGCCTTTAATCAGCAGAGGCCTCGACAGCTGCACGGGGCTATATGTGTGTGTGTGTGTATGTGTGTGTGTGTACGTGTGTGTGTGCGCGATGTAAGTGCAGAGAAAGGGTGATCTCAGAGGGGGGTGATGAGGACTCCAGGATCAGCTGACTATTTCTTGTAATGACTGAATTACTCATAAAGGTTTATGTGTGTGTGTGTGAGTGTGTCTGTGTGAGCTTTCCAAAGTGCATTGTGTGTTTTTATGTGTTTGTGGTATGCTACCTCTTAAAGTTCTCTTATAAAACGTGTGTGCGCGAGCATGTTGGTTTGTGTGTAGTTTGTGTTCATAAGTATTGTGTATGCATGCTTTTGATGTGTTCATACATGAGTACACGTGTGTGTGTGTGTGTGTGTGTGTGTGTGTGTGTGTGTGTGTGTGTGGTTGTAATGTCAGTAAAGACTAAATTACATTTTCTATATTTGTGAGAATGTTTGTGAAAAAGTAGGACTTAATGGAACTTGCCTGGTGATCCAAGCACTTCAAATGCGGCTTTACCCATGGGGATTGTGTGTGTGTCAGAGAGAGAGAGAGAGAGAGGAAGAGTCACAGTGAGAGAGATGTTGAGTGATGGTGTGTGGTCGCCAGTTTTCCTTCTCTCGTTCCTCATTAAATTGGTACAGGAGCATCAGTTAAACGTCAAATCTACACACACACACACACACACACACACACACACACACACACACACACACACACACACACACACACACACACACACACACACACACACACACACACACACACGGCATATGCTAACCTGATTAACACTAACATTAGACTAACATTAGTGCAGCCTCCTTCAGGGAGACGCCCCCGGACCAGCTGCTCTCGCTCTCTCTCTCTCTCTCTCTCTCTCACACACTCTCACTCTCTCTAGTTCCAATTCATCTTCTTTATGAACTGAAACTTCTTCTTAACTAATTAACTAGTCGGACAAGATCGGAAACAACGAAACAAGCTTTTTGTTTATAATGTCACGGTCACTATTAATGACGGGCAAGGATCTGTCAGTTGTGGTAGTGAGGAATAAAGGAATCATCATTTGTAAAATGACTGATCTTTTCATCTGTAGGGACGTTTTAAGGTGGTTGAGGTGTTAAAGGTGCAGTAGTCGTCGTGTGTGTATGCCATTGTGTTAGTTCAGAGTGTGTGTGTGTGTTGTGTGTGCAGCATCAGCAGCTTCATGCACGATGGAAAGATTTGATTGGCTATAGGTGAAGAACGTCTCTTGTGAAGAACTCAGAGAAACAGACCAAAGCTATACATTTATTCCTTTCTGGTAACTCCTATTTAATTTCATTCAGACTTCACGAATTAAAACATCTCTAATCCCTAATGGGAATTTTCCTTTTCCTTTGTCCCAGTGAGCAAAGATTTAATGTCATGCTTAAGGACACTTCAGCGGGGGGGGGGGGGAGCGCTTGCTTCCCTCTTCTTCCACCTCAGCTTCATTTTTCCACCTGATTTTATCACCACGTCATTCTCTCCCTTCCCCTCCCCATTCCTTCAGTCGTTTATGTCAGTGCCTCCATGTGTCTGTCAGTGCCTCCGTGCCATCTGTCTCCTCCTCGTGCCAACCCGGCTCCCCCTGTTAGATGGGCCATTTCTCATCCTCCCCATCTTGGCCCTAAGGCGTCTCTTTAAATCGTATTTGCTTCCATGCTGCCCTCTTGCTTTGGTCATGTTCTCAGTTTTCTTTTGTGCTTTTTCTCCCAATCACATACAGAGTGTTGTCTTTCACCACGGCACTTCCTGTTCCCTTTCGCCGGGCCTCCTCGCTGCCACTCCCATTTCTCCTCATTTACTTAAATCCCTCATTCCATTTTCTCTCCCTCGGGCCCCCTCCTCTCAGCTTCTGCCGGGATACGCTACTTTTTCTTGCAGCTTCCCCCTGAACAGTAGGCGCACAGCGGGAGCAGCCTGCCAGCACATGCATTACACCTGCGCTCTGTGTGAGTCGGTGTCTTTGCTGGGAGAGACAGGAGTCGGAATTGTGCGCGGCAGAAGGTGTCGGGCGAGAGCGGTGACGGCCAGTCACTGGGACACAGTGGGAGCCCGGTAATCTCACCAGTAAACAAAAGGAAATATCAATATGTAAACACAAAGTGCCTGCAGACGCGTCTTTAGAAAAAGTGCTGCTGATGATAACTAGTTCACAGACGAATACGCTCACATTCATTAGGACTGTGGGCGAAAACAACTACAAAACACCGGGGCTTTTGCCTGTGGGCATGAAGAACCCTACAAAGATCCCCGGTGCCTGTGTGTGTGTGTGTGTGTAGGCCATCTATCACCGTGACAGGCTGGTGCGTGTTTACTTAATGATGTGGGGGTTTATTTATGAAGTGATGGCCGACGTGTGGGAGGGGAGAGAAAAAGTGAGAGAGCGAGGGAGGGAGGGAGGGGGGGGAGAGATTGAGACAGCCCGAGGATGTGACATTAAAATATCATCAAGGTGATGGATGTCCGCGTGCACGGCATTAGAGAGAAATACAAAAAAACAGCTGTGCGACGGATGACAAGTCGTATCTGGACTTACGAGTGTCTCTCTGTGTGTGTGTGTGTGTTTCGTAATGACTGCGGAGTGTGTAGTCGCGCGTGTGGTTCTCTGTGACTCCTGTGTTCATTTGGGTGTCACATGTGCTGCCAGCGTTGTTTACGATTCACAGGGTAATGAGTTGAAGATAAGATGCATGAGTTTGTGTGTGTGTGTGTGTGTCTGTGTGTGTGTGTGTGTGTGTTCCTCCGACACCAAGAGAGCAAACAAGCCTCCACTCGACTGCGGCGACATCTCTTTCCACTGACCGTGTTATGCAGCCGTAGTGCACATACAGCCGACTTGCATTATGATAAACATTTCATGACATGCAATCTGGACCAGAGGAAACACAGACCCATGTGAAGCTCCCTGGACGTTCAGCTGCATCACAGAGCGGAAGGGAATAAGTGACTCCTGTCAGTGCGACTGCAGACGATGCACGGGGACAACCACAAGGGGGCAAAGGGGCAACAAGGGAATTAATGAAAGATTGAAGTAGTTTCCTTCAGGGTAAGAAAACCCACTAAAACCTCAAAGAGCCTTTAAAGATGTGATCAAGAACATGTAATAGAAGGAAAATGTATAACGACTCACCCACCAAGTTGCGGCCATTGTGCAACTATCCGTCTGAGGGCGGAAAAACAATTAGCTTCATCCTATTTGGCCAAACGTTTGAAACTGAAGAGGGGAACTCCACCGATTTTAACCACGAACATCAGCCCCGACGAGGAGCACTCAGACTGTGAAATCGGTTACATCACGTCTCATGTCGAGTCGGAGGAGATGACCCGTCTTTTTACACTTGGTTTAAAAGGCGCCTGAGGGAAAATCGGCACGGCGTGAACAGACCCCATTTTCCAAAACACAGCCCCAATCCAAAGTAGAGCTGGAAGAAAGTTGCAGACGACGTATGTATGATGCTACAAGTGAGGCAGCCGCAATCAAAAGAGGCAACACGTGTCATTTTTCTACCGCTCAAGGCCCTTCCCCTGAGATCCATGTGGGTCCGAGAAATATTGACAAATAAGGTCATGACCCACATCAATCCAACAGCCTTCTAACACAGGTACTAAAAACTAAACCAACCCCTGAAGACCTCTTATCTCAAAGTATTCTGTCAAATTAGAATGATGTCATTATGTGAGGAATTATATTTAGAGAGGTTCCCGGAGCATTTTTAGAATTTGGAGCACAGAAGAAGAAGAGATTTACGGGAAAAAGAAAATTGCTGTTTCATCCGGGTAAAACTAATAAAGGCTACTTTACAGACGTGGTATCGGATCGGTATTAAATGCCTAACCTGCCAATTTCCACAGAATCGGAGGCGCTTTCAAATCTGGAATCTGAGCATCTCTAATTATTTTCAATAGATGTCATCATCGCCATTGGACTTAGATTTTAAAGGCATTTAAAAAGATATAATTTGGTTGCATCATGGGAAATGTAGGCCGCAGCATTTAGGGAGCTTTAACAATACAAGAAAGTAAAATAATAAAAGACTTTAAGAAGGTGATGAATATAACAACAATAGGGCGTCGGGTGTGAAAAGTTATTCCAGACTTAACCTTACAGAACAAAGGAGTCTATAAAAAGACTTAATTAGCCATCAGGACGTTACATAGAGCCTATGATTAGCATATAGAGAAAACAGACAGAGAGAGAGGGACAGTGTGATTGTCATAATTACAAGTGTGACCTATTCACAGACAGGGAACACGAGGGGAAGGGTCAAATTAGAGAGGGAGAGACGGACAGAGACAGAGGGAGATGAGAGGTGGAGGAAAGAAATGAGGACGGGGACATGAGGTTCTTTTAGAAACTAGACTTAAGTGCATGCACACACACACACACACACACACTAAAAAGCCAGTGACACCCACATAAAAGGTTCTTGCCTCACACCCCTCCACATCCAGATCATGCAGATAAATGGCTGCTGAAAGAATAAAACTGAGCCATAAGTAGATATCGTAATCGCAGCCTTTTATCCCTGCTTTTTGTTTATGTCAGCTCGGGTTAGTGTGTTACCCAGCATCCTTTAGCTGAACAAATATAGACCCACACACACACTCATCTCCTCTTTCAACCACACACACACCACTCGGGGAGCGAGAATGGTGGCTCCTGGCCTTGTGTGGAGAGCTTTGAAAACCTTTTTAACCATTCAAGGCTACAGAAATGGCCGGGCATAAAAGAGCATCGGCGGCGGCAGCAGCGTGGCGATGGTGGCGGCGGTAGTAGCAGCTGTTAAATGGCTGATCACACAAGGCCGAAGCGAGCGAGCGCCACGCTCAAGTGGTCTGCATTTAGGCTCCTCTCGTATCGTACAGGGAGAGAAAAAAGGTAAATGTGTGCCGGGGAATTAAAAGTGGACGATGTTAACTCCAACTTGTCAGCCATCAAAACAAAAATAGTCGTATTCCATACAAATATTTTCATTAACACACTGAGAATACTTATAGGAAACATTCGAATTCAAGTGTAAGGTACTTTTATTTTGGCATCCTAAAAAGTAAAGCAAGTCTTGTGTGTGTGTGCTTCATCCTGATCTCCAGACCTAGAGGATTCTGGGTAACATAAACCCTCGCCGACATAAACAGAAAGTGAGGATGAAACGCTCAGACTGTGGTCAGAACATCTATTCACGTCTCTGCTTATTCTTCGGTGGTCGACTCTCTCCAGGGCGTCTGTGTGTGTGTCTGTGTCTGCGTGAGCTTTGTACAGTCGCCCTTTGGTGTTATTTCAAAAAGTATTTACATTACATTACAGCTCGAGTGTAATTCACCTACGACAGTCTCTCATAACGCGGTGTCATCGGATTTTTACAGCTGCCAAAATAAAGGTGGGAGCAGCTCTGAGGTCGTATAAATGCTGATGTTTCGAAGGCAAGATGTTTTAACTAACAGTTGACAATGCTTAATTTTATTATCATCAAAAAGAGGCTGGAGTTAAGCAGCAATTGAACATGACACAAGTCAAACTATATGTGATGTTAAGTAGTTAGAATGATATATTTTGTTAAAATGTTATGTTTTGGATCGTTCAGACCGATGGCAGGAAGTTGAGACAGCATTAAACAATAGAAGAAGAAAAAGAAGTGGGGGTGGCTTGCAGGATTGCTTGTTGTCCTCGCCTCCGATGAAAAAAAAAAAATATATATATACATTCAATTCTAAATATATAATTTCACATATATATTTCACTTGTTGCGCTTCATCATTCCATTATCATCTTTTCTCTTTTTTTTACCCCATGTAACTTCCCAGATGTTTTACTGTTTCACTTTCTATTCTCGCTATGCATGTGTGCATGATTGCTAGTGGGGTGTTTCATTATCGGGTTCCTCAGGGGAGGAACCCACCGCTGGGTTTTCTGCCGTGGACACCGCCGCCTGCTTTTCATGAGAGAAAAATAACAATCAGATCAGAGGTTGTCCTTCGCACTCTCTGTACTTTAATTGCATCAGAGTTTTCGGCGCTGACTGAGTCACAGTGAACCCAGGCAGAAACGCAGGCTGCACTGGGATGTGTAATGAGTGACGAAGCCCTTCGGGCCTCAAAGAAAGCGGCCGTGGTGTGTGTCTGCGAGCGCCTAATGAAGCCTGGTTCTCTGGGCTTCATTGCTCAATAAACAGAGACTATAATAAGCGAGGAAGCGAGCACAGCAGGACGCAGGTTGTGTCAGGTGATTGAGTATCGGAGATGCCATCAGTAAATCCATCCCATATTTCCCAGAAGCCTCGGATTCTCTCTTTGCTCAGTTGTGTCATTTAATGAAAAATAAATCTAGTTCTGAGGAAATGACTTTGCAAATCGCTGTGGCCACTTTCGCCGATTCTGACTCGGATCAAAATGTGATTTTCTGCATCCTTGGGCTCACTATTAAAGAAATCCCATTTTAAAATGGCTGATAAATGGCTATTGATTTCCATGGCGAGTATGCTGAGTTCAGGAGAGTGCGGAGGTAAATGAAATGATTCCTCCGGCTGGATCAATACAGGTTCAGGGACATTTAGCGGTGCAGCTTGGCTTGGAGAGGCAGCTGCAGTACAGTGAGTCGCTTCAGACCGCTGTTGCTCTTTTCCGAAATGAGAAGGAGAAAGCAGGTAGAGCCAGTTCGGGGCAGACAACACTATCATGTTTCCTCATGGAGGCAGGATGAGAGAGAAAGAAAGGCTGAAGTACAGAGCTGTGTGTATGGAAATGTCACCAGTCTAATAGATCTCTCCATGAACTAAATGAGCAGGAGAGCGGGCGCCGCCTCGGTGACACGCGGCGACTCGAAATGTTAACAAGAGAGCTGGAAATAGACACCGGAGAAAACAGGCTGGTCTCACAGGAGCGCTGCGGTGCGCCGGAGACACAAACACACACACACAGTCCAGTTTTTCACTGAGGTTTGAACTAGACACCGAACACTGGCGGACATTTCCGGGCTACACTCCCACGGGCACTCACCCGGTTTGGGTCGTTGTCCAGAGCTCGGCGTCGTGCGGTGTCCAGCTCCTCGTAGACGGGAGCGGCGCGGCTCGGCTGGTACTCCCGACGCATCCCTTGGAAATGCGGATCACTGTGGAGAGACAGAGAGGAAGGTGTAAACAAAACCAAACAGAAACATTTTGGTTGGAACTGATGTGGTTCAACGTTGAATTATGGGATTATTCCATGACTTTGAGTTCCAGATGTTGTCTGTTCATTTTAAGTCTAATTTTCAGCACATCTTCATCTTGTGTTAAATCCACAGGAATTCTTTGGCGTCGCAGATACAGCCCTTGACGGTGGAGGAAGACTGATAAGCAGACGGATAATATCAACAAAGTATTGCCTCTGCAGAGACATCAGTGCCTCAACTGAACTTTCTGCAGCTAAGAGAGAAAACCAAGAAAAAAACATTGAACAGAAATGGTATAAAAACTTTCCATGGATGTGCCTTTTCACTTTAAAAGCCACATGGCGCAACTGCAGACAGATGATCCTGCTGAATCCGACCTTTGCAAAGTCAGCAAAAGGTGAAAATGAAGAATATATGAGCGAAATAGAAGGGTACTCTGTGGTGTGCATACCCCTGCCAAGGGCCCGACTTATGAAAACACATTTAAATTCACTAGATCCATATTGCACACTAAATACGCCTGTTTTTTTTTCCATCAAGATCCATGAATTATTCTCTGAGAAATGTTGAAATATGCCCTATTTTACAATGTTGTTGATCTTCCCCCTGATCTGGATCTGCGCCAATATTTAATGGATTCTCTTTCCTGACCAACACTGCATCTTTCGTGATAATCCCTCCACTAGTTTTTGCGTAATCCTGCTAAATACCAAACGAGAAGGGCACTCACCTGCACCAAGGCTAAAGCAGTTTCCCATTAATTATCTAGACTGCGGTGGCACGCCATATTCAACATTGTCCCGCCACAGTTTCATAATGGACCAAAACACTTAATAACATAAGAGATGAACAGACGAATAAAAAGAAAACATAACCTGCTTGCCAACAACTTCCGAGAAAGAGGAAAGAAATAAGAACAGGGAAAAAACTTAAAGGCGAGCTGGTGCTCACTGGACCTAAATGCTTGATAAGCTACACACCTGAGACCAAAAACCTGGGCAGACATAAACACACATCAGAATGGTAACACACGACCACACACACAAAAGGCAGGAGACAGAAATCGTGCACCTGAGTGAGCACAATCCTTCAGGATGTGCGACCAAAGTACGACCCAGTGCTGTGGTTTATCCGTGTTTACCGGCTGCACTGGAAACAAGCATCTAATATTGACACTGATATGCTGTTTGTTGGCTGTTTGAGATACATATCCAGAGGAAAAGTCAACTTTCCACCCTTTGTCTGCATCTGTAAAAACAACACACACACACACACACACACACACACACACACACACACACACACACACACACACACACACACACACACACACACACACACACACACACACACACACACACACACACACACGGCGGGCCTTTGTCCGACACGTGAAACACCCACACAGCCTTCATCAGGCGGGCGCTGCGCCGTGCATTCTAATGCTCCGACCTCCAGGCGGATATTGACCGAGGCAGGGCGGAGGAGAGAGAGCGGTGGGAGACACAGAGCAGATAGGGAAGTTCATTAGTGAAGTGCGTAGCTTACCTGTTTAAGTCTCTCCTGTGACCCTGCCTTTAATTAGAAAACCTGGACGCAGAGTTGTGTATTTCTGCGTCGGATTGTGTATTGGTACGTGGGGCACTCTGACATTGTGTTTGTGTACCCCGACCTAATGCCGCCTGCCTTCGATCCAGCTCAGTGGGGACAGGAGGGCTGAGTCACACACACACTTGTGGCTGGCGGGTGCGTTGATATGCAGAGTGCTGCTCTCGTTCCGCTGCCGAGTCCCTGTCGACGCTCGGGGCGCAACGTTCGATCCTGATTCGCTGCCACGTGGAAGGAACTTTCCCCACAAAAAGTTTCAGCGGCGCTTTGAAACACCAACACAGATGCTTGTGTTTTATAAAGATGGATATCACGAGGCCGTGCTAATTGTTGCTTCTACGCACGCAGCCAATCAATACCGATCTCTGCGTTCTGCGGATGACCTTCCTGTTCAAATAGTCACACTTAATCTCTTGTATTATTTATTTATACTTTTTATTACCCAGAAGCCCCTTCTCCACACACACACAAACAAACAGACCCTCAGAGAATGAATGCACAGAGCCAAGACGAGGTTTTTGTTGTTTTTCTTTCCACGCCACCCCTCTCCTACCGAAACCCATTAGCCAATCCCTGGGCCCATAATTAAGGCTGCCATTTTGATGGAGCGTGCACGTCGCTCTCCAAATGAAACAACGCTGTAATTATCTCATTACGCCGCCGCCTCCATCACTGACAACTCCAAATATCATCATATTAATGGCTGAAGACAGAGGTTGATTCTGGATGGAACATCGAGGTGGTGGGAGGGGGGGGGGAGCGCATTAGGTCTGTTCAGAAGCAGTTTGCTACGAGTTGGAAAATTCAGCAGCTTGCTTTACTTAGCAAACAGTGAAAGACGAAGGTGCGACGGACACGTGAGACTGTATAAACACACATGTGCATAGCGTGTTAAGTGTGTGCGGATGTGTCGTGTTTGGACAGAGACGCGGAGGCACCGGCGTTGTCATCGGCAGCTAATATCCGCTGCTGATCGACATTTTAAACTCCGAAAAACGTCTGAAAACAGCTCGAGCCAAAAGAGACAAATAAAAGACTGTTATATAACGATATATCGATAAAAGATAATAAATATAAGAGAATTACTCTCTATATTGATTTCCTTTAGAGAAATGTTTGAATATGTGATGTAGCGAGGTCTCACAGGAGCATCGCCCGGAGTGCCTGACATGTAAATGCTGTAAACTACAACTAATCAATAACTCAATAAAGCCGTGTTTTGCTATATTAGCTCAACCACAGAGGTTGATACCACTCAAGTATCACATTTCATCCATATTTCAGAGTATCTGACTCCGCGGGATGATCTGACGGCGCGCTGAGCGAGGGGAAAACTGGAAGAGCAGAGGGAGAAGATGAGACATGGGAGCAGGGGGAATGAAAGACGCGTCAGAAGACAGAACGAGAGCAAAGCCGAAGCGGCGGCATCAAGACGGCGACGGGAACTTGGAAAAAGAGTGAACGAAAGAGCGGGAGAGAACTGGAGTGAGAACAAAACCAAACCGTCAAATGAAAGCGAACAGGATTGAGAGAGAGAGAGTGTGAGAAAAGCAACTACCCTGTGGTGTTAGCCCGTGTGAGGCCAGACTAATTAGGAAGTGTGCGCCGCCGCCGGCTGGTTTGGCGACTTTTTCTCGCTGTGGCTAGCTGATTTAAACAAAATACACTGGGGGGGATAAAAAGCTCAGGAAGGCAGGTTTTCTCTTTGCCGCCCGCACGCTGGAGGTAAGCACACATCAAAGTGAATGGTCAATGTTTGGTTTCCTGGTGTAATACTGGGAATAGAGTCGGACAGAAACTCAGTGGAGCTCCAAAGTGGAGACAAAGAGGGTTTTTCCTGTTGAAAGAGAGGCAGCACTTTATACTCCATCTGTTTCTGAACCCTTCTGGGGAGGATGCTGGGGCAGCCTCCAGCCACACCGAACTAGAACTGGTCTTTTATAGGTTTGTACTGGTTTTACAGGCGATCTAACTTGAAGATACAATAAAAAATGTATGAGAGGAGGACTGAATATCAATTTTCAAATTTTTTAAGGGGCAATTTAGCAAAATAGGGGGTTTACGGAAGAAATCATCGCAATCAAAGGTGTAATATCCCGACTTTTAATCCCTTAAATGAGTAAAACTAATTTCCCATGATGCTTCCCGATATAATGCATACATCTTTCAAATTAAAAATTACTTTCTTTGAATTTTTATAGGGCCTTCGAGAGCAACAACTGTTTCCACTTCTCCAACAAACTGATATTAGTATGTAAAATTTATGTTAAGTCCCTTTAAGATAATAACTAAATAATGTTTTCATTTGCAGCTCATGTCCATGGAAATTAAAAATGCTGTGATTTGGATATTTGGGATTAAGGGATTTTGTCAGGAGGAATAAATCTCTGCTTTGTTAAACTGATCAAAACATTGGATCCGCTGCTGGTCAAAGGTTTTTAAGAAAACCCCAATTTATGCAACAGGCCCATTACTCATCATGTATCTGTTTTCTGTTGTTAGGCAACAAGTGGACGACCATAAAAATCAAACCTGATTAACTCACAATCTAACACCGGCTTCCTGTAACAGCCGGTTTTCATCTGTGTAGCTGGGCATGAATAAAAGAACACTCGGAAGCTGGCGGAATATAAAACAGAAACATTTTAATTGCTCTGAAAAAGACACAATTGATAAAATAATAAAAGTCAAAAAATGCCTGTATATGACTTGTTGTTTTCAAGAGAACAAGACAGGGCTCAAGAAGGACTTTTTACACTGGCTGCACCCGACGCAACAATCATGTTTGAGTTATGGTCACGTATGCTGGGCTATCTGCTGTGTGTGTCTGTAACCAGGGAAACCAGGCGGGAAAATAATCGTTTGACACATACCCACACACGCACTAATCCAGACCTGCTGAATGTCAAGCGCCATCGATGCGCCCGATGAAAATGTTTATTTGCACTTGTCAGATGAGAATGAAAACGGTGGCACTCGGGAGCCCCGGCTGCAACACATCCTGTTCTCTGATGCTGCCGAACGACTACATCCACGGAAGCAGACATGCAGAAGATGTCATTTCTGAATGCAGCACACAAAAAAACGTGTGAATTTTCTTGATACGGTTTCTGCTTTGCACTTGAAACTGTTGCACCGGAATGGAGGGGGTAAAATGGACGGAGGAGAAAACCAACCCCAGACCTTGTTGCTTCTTTTCTATATATTTAAACAATTAGTCACACCGGTCTGACGGACTGTTCGCTCTGTCAGGGAAACTTAGCAGCACCTATCCTTCGTGCGACTGCTCGAGCCGTGGCAGAAACCTCGGATGGCATGTTCGCCGATTTGTCGTTGTTGGCTTACAAGCTTCATCTTCCCTCCTCGCTCCTGTTCCCCGCACAATGGCGCCTTTCTCTAAAAGCACACCTCTCACAGGTCTTTACCTCTCTTCTGCCCTCTCTCCTTCCTCTTTCATCTCCTCCCTCCCCGTTTCCTGCTCCGGCTACAAAAGAGCGCCTCCTGGCTAATAAAATTTGACAAGCATAGCTAACCTTTTTTCTCCACAGGTCAGCCTCTGGCATGCCTCTAATCAAATGTGACGCCCATCACGGCACACACCTGCC
Source organism: Hippoglossus hippoglossus (assembly GCF_009819705.1). Classification (NCBI taxonomy): domain Eukaryota; kingdom Metazoa; phylum Chordata; class Actinopteri; order Pleuronectiformes; family Pleuronectidae; genus Hippoglossus; species Hippoglossus hippoglossus. The sequence continues at coordinate 5,606,631 of NC_047152.1, read as the reverse complement.
ATTGAGGTGCCTAATGAAAATGTCCGACGGTAAATTAGGGAGAGACGGCGGCGAGGAGTCCACCGGCGAGGGCGCTGACGAGGGGGGGGAGGAGGGGCACCGGCGTGTCTCGGTTGGCATAGCTATGCAAACACGTGCGAACCGTGCATTGATTCGGATAAAGCTCAATTAACACAAGGTATTTCAGAACCATCTCTTATATTAAACACATTTCCTCCTCGGCATCATTTAAACTGTGTCATGAAAGAAACAGATATTAAAGCTTGGGTGCTACAGCTTTACAAAGACTGCTGACATAAATACACACACACACACACACACACACACACACACACACACACACACAGTACCTAAACACACAAGTAAGCTCAGACCAATAATTCTCGTGCAGTGGTATGAAACTCGCCGGACCACACACAGCATTGTTGCTAGGTTACACCGGGCTTCCTTGCAGAAATATTACATGTGGGTGGGCAGGGTGTGCAGGCGTCTGCTTCTGACCGCGTGTACGTCTGTGTGAAGCGGAGGCACGAGAGGGCTGCTGCCTGTGTCTGCCTGTGTCTTTCTCTCAAGAAGTGCACGTCCTCGTCCCAAGCCGCAGGTGGTGGAGTGGGAATGGAAAGAGCCGGCAATGAGGGGAGCATGTGCGAGTGTGGGTTGTGGGAGGTGAATGGGTGTGACCCTGGACACGAACCTGAGGTCGTCTGACGCGGCCGCAGCGGTATTTAAAAGCAGATTCTACAGAGGGAAGAGCCGTACCTCTGAGCAGAGAGGACTTAAATAGCGTTGTGCATTTAATGGAGACTATTTTCAGTGTTGGACCATGTAACAGCGTTGACCCTGGTTTGACGACAGCGTGGGGACACTTGTCGCTGGTTGTCCATCTACTCACTTCCCTCATCTGTCAAATAAATGCCTGACGACACAATGGCGCTCTACGGCTACACAACAAGTACTTGTTAGTACATCAGGATCAATTCTTTTTTCGTTTTTCATCATCTTATCAGCTAATATGTTACTTTTCTATTTTTGTTTTATTTGTCTGCATTCTTCTATTAGGTCTCCCAGTAAGATGTCCAGTAAAGTGAGCCCATGTGACAATACCGTGGGAAACCAGTTTGAGACCCACGTCCGAACACACGTGACAGATCTGGTGCAGAATCCAAGGAGACTGTTGGGCCTTGGCGGAGCGATGCCCTCTACTTTCTAGTTGGACTTTTACTTTTTGTCAGAGTTAACAAGCCAAAGAAGCCTCCTCATTTATCATGTTAATGCTTAAGACGATCTAATATACATTAGGAGCGACGGGGGGGGGGGGGGGAGAGAATGGACAAGTGACAGTGGAGGAGACACGGCGACGGAGGGAGAAAGTGAGGAGAAGGAGAAAACAGGCTGGTAATGAAGTACCCACCACTAGTGGATGAGAGCTAAAGTGGTCTAACAGATCTGTCAGCCTGCTAGACTGTGGCTAATTATCCCTCCTCCTCTTTTGTCTGCATCCTCGCCTCTGTCACTTCTTCTCTCTCTTGAATTTACTCAGCCAATCTAATACGTTTTTCTATCTCTATCTCTCCTCCACTTTGGCATCGTCGTTCCCTGCACTCTTTCTCCTGCTTTTCTCTCTCTCTCTCTCTCTCTCTCCCTCCCTTCTGTCACTTCTTTCCGTTCCCATCTGTCTCCGTGTCCATGTCCAAACCGCTCTCCCTCCTCCCCCTGCATCCTCTCTTCCTCTGGATTAGATTGGGTGTCTGGGGCTTAGTTTTTTTTAAATTTTGATTTGCAAGTCAATAGTAATTTCTCTCAAGAGTTAAAGATGAGGGAAGTTTTCATGCGGCCGGAATTATTTCATGTGGGAACTGATAAATTTGCATTAGAGTCAGATCTAGATTTTCTTCTCTCTCTCTGAAAAGAAGAAAATTCACTAAATTCACTATAGGTATTCATACCATCTAAATACAAGTGTACGTCAGCACCGTGACGGTGGCTGAGCTAGAGGTTCAGCAAAAGGACACACAGGGCGATAATGTGCGTTTTCCGAGGGCCCCTCTAGTCTAGTTTGAAATGTGCAGCATCAACACAACAAAAATATGCAACTCTCCTGGTCCTCCTTAAGATCGGTGTGGATGTTCATACATATTAATCGTCAATGAACACCTCAAATGGTCTTGAGTGATTTCAGTCAGGTTAATTCTGCATTCAAATCTATATCTGACTTAAAATTCAAACAGTAAGAGAGGGCAGAGGGATGTGTTGTGCTGCACCTGGAACCTTTATATATGTATGTGAGTACATACCTGTGTGTGTGTGTGTGTGTGTGTGTGTGTGTGTGTGCACATGTGAGAATGTTACTACGGTGAGGGCATGCATTCATGTTTTATGCATTTTCCAACTTGGCAGACCATGAATGCTGATCAAGGCGTGGCGTTTGACCTTGTGTGTACACATCGTCATGCACAACTTTTGTGTATCCACGCACGAGCAAAGATGTGAATTCTATACACACATTTACAGACACACAGAGGTATGACTCCTTGAGAGGTAAAATTAAGAGAGACTCAGCGGTTTGGTCCTCGGAAGTTAATCAAAGCCTCTTCCACCAGGCTCATCCCTTCCCTGACTCACCTGTTAGCTTGTGTGCGATGCTGGTTCTGCAGAGCAGGCGACGGTCGGGGCTTGTTGACCTTGGCGTAGAGCCCGTCCAGCTCCTCGGCCGAGGCCAGGGACGGGTTGGGCCCGGCTATTGTTGCCGCGGGGGAGGGCGTGCGACTGATGAACGGCTGAGGCGAGGGCACCTGGCGGAAGTTGCTGATGCGGGCGTAGTTGGGGTCAGTCTCATCGTCTTCCACGTCGGGGAAGAAGGCCGAGTCAGGGGTGAGGTGGCCGGAGTAACGCGGGTCGTAGCTGTCAGACAAGAGAGGAGGAGGCAGATAAACACAAAGCATGGAACAAATACATTATTGATGATTTACAACTGATCTATCCTGCTTTTTACGACCGTTTCTTAAGCACTTTCCTCTTTTTGTTATTCATCTTTGAGTGATTCATACCCATCTTTGGTGTCAGGAATCCTGGCCAGCTCCTCCTCACTCAGAGCCTCCAGTTTACTCTTGGACGCTTTCGCTGCATCTTTGCTCTTGTCTTCTTTCTTCTTGCCAAACCTGGACGACACAAGACAAGAGACATTCTGTGATCAGGGAAAGTGGAGGTGTAGTTTAGTTTGTGCGAGCTTATCCCTGCAACTTCCAGTTCACTTAACGATCTTGAAACCTCAGGTATGTACTACCCCAGTCTACCGAATGCACTTTTATTTTGGAGGGAAGGATTATGGGCTTCAATGGGATCCTTTTGGAGGCTTTTATGATGAAAAAGTGAACCTCTCTCGAGCAACAGAGCTCACACGGTTTGATGAAAGAGGCTCTAACTCGAACAAACACACCACACACACTCCACCTTGCGTCAGCTTTTCAAGTGTTGACACACACACACATGCATACATACGCAGGCTCGCCCACTGTCAGGCAGACTCACTCCAACTCCTGTGCGATCATTAGCGACTGTGCCTGGAAAACGACTGCTTAATGATAGATATGGGTATTATGTCACAGCAGGGGGGGACAGTGTGAGGGTGTAGTTGTCGCGCAGCACACGGAGCGTGGATATTTTAACATTGGGTCCAATGGAATCGTTACACCGCAGCGCGTTGTGCTCGGCTTATCAACTTTGCCATTACGACCATCATCATCATTATCGCTCTGGAGCTCGGATTCTCTCATTTTGCGGGGAAAAATAAACTCGTCACCTCCGCTCGAGTCCTAATGAAGATCTGCGTCGCACTTTCAAGAAATTAACCAAAGCTTTTCCTCTAAATATTTCATATTCCTCACATAATCTTTCCCGCCGTGCCCGCCACTCTCTCTCCCTCTCTCTCTCTCTCTCTCTCACCACCAACCTACTTCTCTTTCCCTCCGAGCTCCTGCTGAGCCAATCTAATGTCTGTGTTTATCTCATTAACAGCGAGGCACTTCTCATTACTGCTACAGGCAGATACGTGGCCTGAATGGTAACCCGCTGGCCTGGCCGGGAGCGGCGCGGGGCTTCAGAGCTGAAGTGAAACGCCGGGAAGGGACGGCACACGGGCGCCGCCGCCATCCTGCAAACCAATTAGTCTTGTTTTTAGTAAACCTGCTCCATTCATTTACTCCCCCGAGGGTTATTGTCGCCAACGGCAGGTCAAACGCTCACATTGTTTGTGTGAAGCAGGTGATCAAATGCTCTTCTTCTGCTGCGCTTAACACTCAAATTGCTGGTGCACTTTATTTCTGCATTAACTTCTAACACGTTTAGCTCTGGCAAACCTGAACCAGAGGAGATATTTAATCACTAAGGCCATACAAACAGGTATTGGTCTTAAAACAGCTCCGCGTCTGGACATATGCGTGCCACTGTAAACAGGAAGTAGTTTGTCTACTCTGCAGTTGGTTGTTTGGTTGCAGAAAATGCTAAAAGGGAGAAACAATGGTGGAAAGTGAGAGGAGGGATTTATTTTCTTGGACTGAAAACAAGGTGGAACTGTGTAGAACTGGTAAATCCTTTCTAAACATCTCTGTTTCTGTCCGTCCAGACACAACAAAGCTGAAGCTGTAAACTAAAACAGGGCCAGCGGCATAGAGAGAGCAGTGCATAGAGTAGTGTGAAGTAGTGGTGACAGCAGGCGGAAATGGAGCCTACAGGTCCTTTTCCAGTGGTAATCAACATCTTTATCAAATCAACAACACCCCCTAGCATCTGGCTTTTGTATGCAATGGTATATGCAATAAATTGATTAACGACTTGGGTCAAACGACTCTGCAGTAGACTCGGGTGTTGACTGGCTCCGTCTCCGATCGCAGCGGTGAAAACATGGGTGAATGTGCGAATTTGGCAAGACGGTACAGTGGTAGAGCGCCTCAGTTATCAGTAAATTCATGATGTTGAACATGAAGAAAGGTAAACTCCTCTAATGGCACTGGGAAAGGAAACGAGTGCCCTTTTTAGCAGGCTAATCCGCATTTTAAAGAAAACGTTTGGTGTTAAAGAGGTAAAATTGTTAGATTTGACCTGGTCGACCTTCATGCCTGTTTTCACACACTAAGTACGACTGATCGTAACATTAGTAGAAAATATCCCTCCAAAGTAAAACTGGCAGCAATAACAGCGTCCCCCCCTTTAGGTTGGGACCAGTTTTTAAATCCTCCTGCAACACCCTCATTTTATTTTGATTCACTGGTGCAAAGCTGTAATGTTTTCCCACCTCACTTCCTGGAGATCACTTGCCACAGAAACCGTGTGGGCGCTGCCTCAGCATCTTTTCTCTTTCCTGCAGATGCTTTTATTTATTTTTTTTCTAACTTGGAAATATTTTGATTTTCTAAGCACTCCCACATTATGCTGGAGCCAAATGCAGACTGGCAATTATCTCGGTGGAAACCATATAGAATTCAGTATTGTTGGAAAAAGGAATATCAGCATCAATAGACATATAATTATATTACACATAAATATATGATTATCCAAAAATCCCATGTTTATCTGGCTGAGCTGCCGGGTAGATTCACCCCCCGCCTCCACACACACACACACACACACACAGAGCTCTTTAATCAACATTCTGAGGGGGCAGAGGTCCACAGTTGGACCCATCATTATATCTGCATTAATTAGGAAAGTCGCTTTTTCTCACCGCATTGTCTGAAAGGAGATTGAAGGAAAAGTAAAGAGGGGGAGAGCGGACTGGGAGTGGGACTCCCAATTAGAGACATGTACCTGCCATGAGGGAGGTGATTATCCCCCTTCTCTGCCATTATCTTATCCCTTCTTCATCGCAAAAAAAAAATCCCTTCTGTTCCCACAACTCTTTAACAGTCTCATTGCTTTTTTTTCTTCTTTGTCTTTCTGCCTATTTTTTATTACCTTTCCCCGCTCTTTGTTTCCTTTATTAATTCTTCCTCCTCTTAGGACTCTTTCTGTTCCCTCACTCTTCTTAGAAATTTTGACAGTTCATTTCCTGTCGAGTGCGAGACTGCTGCTGGATATGAAATAAATGACAGATCTGCGCTCGACGAGCACGAGTAGAGGTAAATAAATGTGCAAAAACAGCTCTATAAACACGACACACACAGTGATCCAGAATCCAATATATTGCTCTCACACTCACACACACACACACACACACACACACACACACACACCGGAGCAGACAGCAATATACATCAACACACACTCAGGTGACTCTGCAGGGAACTGCAAACAGCCGCATGGAATAGGACATCTCATTAACTTAGCATTATCTACCTACACAACCACCCCATCAATCTCTCATTAGGGGGAGAAGTCGGGGGGTCCGGGTGAGTCAGCCGGCTCTGGTGTCCCACTTAATACACTCCTCGCTGTCACAAGAGCTACTTGGAACCATTATTAGTGCGTCGCTGTCATCATTAGCCCGGGGCCGCCGCTGCGTCACCTTGGGCGTCACCTCGGCGGGCTCGGGATCCTGGGAGGAGGCGACGACGGGGCTGAGAGTGTATTTGTCCCTATATGAATACTATCATGAAATATCTCAACATCTATTTTCTGAGAAGGCTGTGACCTCTCCACCTGTTCTCCATCCTTTGGCCCTTTGCTCAAACCTCCTGCGAAAGGTTCGGCCGCAAGAGACAAAGACTGTCGTGTTTCACAAAATCAACACCTTGATTTGGACAAATCCACTCACACCTCTGCAAGGTAGGCAGACAGGAAAGAAAACGGAACAGTAATTACTCCAGCTCCTGTCATTCTCATTACGGTAGCAGAGGAGGAGAGGGTGTGAAGTGCGTGCGCAGAGTTAGCCGTGCTCTAATGAGGCTCTATGTGTAACGTGGTGATCACAGCTCGCCAACGGGGGGATGTCCCCAAGCCGACCTGCGCAATTAGCCCTCTGAGGGGGAGGGAGAGGGCCGGAGGGAGCAAAGGAGCGCACCCTGTTCGACAAACTTAACTGTAACGCCTCACTGTCTCAACAAAGCGTGTCAGACGCATCTCCTCTATGCAGACGAGCCAACGTCATCTCCAGCTTCCTGCCATGAATCTTTCAAGGAATCAGCTCTTATGCTTCTGCTGCTTTGTTTCCTGCAGTTGAGAAAACAACTCTGACAGTGTGCACCGTGAGTGGAGTGTGTATAGTCTTAATAAGCTCTCCTGTCTGCTGCGGCGGGGAGTCGGTGGGTGGCTAGTTATCACCGGGCATAACAAGGGATGTGAGAACTCTGTCTGGCTCGCTGGGTGTGTGTGTGTGTGTGTGTGTGTGTGTGTGTGTGTATGTGTGTGTGTGTGTGTGTGTGTGTGTGGTTGTGTGTGAGGGGGAAGTCAAATTTCAAGATAAGGACACGGATGTAATTGACGTGTGCGAGTTGCATGTGTGTGAGCTCACACGTGTGCGGTCCTGATGAAGCTTGTGAACACCTTGCCGTACAGTGCTTGAGGTGAGGAGCAGACACACACACAGACACACAAACTGAAGCTCTACACAAACTGAAACACACATGAAGGGCTCCACTCTGCAAAGCAGCTAGTTTAGCATCCTGTCTACCTTGAAGACAGAGGAAAGAAGAAATGCAGCAAGTACGATAGAGACTAAATTAGACAGGAGAGGAAAGCAAGTTAAAAAAATAACAATAATCCATATTTGTAGGTCTCTTATAATGAAAATACAAGTATATGAATTCAATTTTGTAAAGTAAAATACAATAAAGAGTCAACTTAAGTAAGAATGAGTGAAAGAAAGTGAGAGCATCTGTCAAACCGTGAACATAGACGATATTTATGATGAGTCAGCGAGCCTTTCTTCATTCCAGAGCCTCGAGGGCCCCGACTGCAAAGACCCTGCCCCCTCCAGCCAAGGATCTAAAGCTACATAACGGCTCATGTGGTATAAAAGTGTGGAAATACAGACGTGCAGGCTGTGAGGAGCCTTCAAAGTATTCAGTAGGATTTTTAAAATCATAGTAGTTATGCTGCAGCAGACGCAGCGGCGAGAGGTTTGTCACTATTGTGTCAATATGGTGCTTCTCCAAACATTCAGGGGTCGGACAGGGGGGTATCGTCCCTGCTCTTCTGCCTAATTCATTTATTTTCCTTCCTTCATTGATAAAAAGCATCACAAGAAGCCTGGTGTGAGTTTGGTAAATGAAAAGAACTTACAAAGCTTCTTTATCAAGATAAACATGTCTCTAAAATTTGAAAATGAGTCTAAATTTTGATTGATCCTGAAAACTTTAGAGTTCCACAGAGACGAAGGCAGCAAATAGCTCAGCACAAGTCAGAGAAAACTGTCCAAATCTCCTATTTGCAGAACAAACAGCAGAGTAAGACAAAAAGGTAAAAAGAGAGCGAGAGAAAGGCAGAATAAGAATGAGTAAGTGAGGAGGAAAAATGAATTAAATGAGCGAGAGAGGGAAAAGTGAGAGCGGGCTAAATAGCCTCTATGCCTTGGAGACTAAACAGGAGACACTAAGAATAAGAAACAGCCCTGAGAAGTAACAGAAGAAGAAAGGGAAAGTGAGAGAAAGGAAGAGAGATGGATGGGTGAGCCAAAGCTCCTGTGAAAGTGCAGCTCGGCTGGGGAGGAATAAGGAGCTTAGGAATATATAGAAGCATTGCTGCTGCATTCAGAGGCACGGGGAGAACAGTTAATCAGCCAAGCAGAAATGTTATCGCAGTAATTAGATTGCTCTGTATGTATCTGTGGCGGAGCGCGCACATCTCGGCGGAGTCTGCAGTAAAAATGGGAGAGGAAGGAAGGAAGGGAGCAAGACTGAGAGGGAAAGGGGAGACGCGGAGAGAGAGAGAGGGGGGGAGGGAGATTAACACTGGAGAGGGTGGTGATGTAACACCGAGCCTTCTTCTCCTGTTCTGGCAACGCGGCGCTGCTCCGCGGTGAGACTAGTCGGAAAATATGTCAGGCCCGGAATAGACAGAATAACATCCACGGGAGAAAATAGACAAACAAGAGCTCTTTAAAATTGGTGTGGTTTCCTGGTGGAAATTAGGGATCATGCTACAAGTGGACTGACACCCGGCGACAAGGTCACGCCGGGCCACGGAGACCCGCTTGGCAACGGCGTTAACCAATCCTGGCCCGGATCAGCTTCCATTAATGTGCGAGGGGAAAACTGCAGATGAGATCCACCCAATGCTAATCATAGTTAAAACGGCCTCACTTAGAGCGTATTAATAATGCAAGGGAGGAGGATGCAAGTTGATGATTCATCCGCTGCTTCTTATTTTGATGTGTGTTTGTTGAATTTCACAGGCTGCGACTGTCTAATGGTCAAAACCACTTTCACGTCCTCTTCTATAGGACTTTAATATAACACCTGGAGGAGAGAAGATGGAGGGAGACAGATTGGTATGAATGCACAGCAGGTAGTCCTCGGGGGGGAGACAAAGGAAGATATGGAAGTCTTAATCAACGCCTGACCGGTCCCTCGAGTGCGGATACTTCAGATGGAGTGAGCCAGGGAAGGGAGGAAAGGGAGGAGGAGGAAAGGAGGTGGTGAGACAGGAGGGAATAGGGAAAGGAAGGGACAATGAAGAGAGGAGGGAGAGGAAGAGAGGAAGGGGAGGATGATGTTGGGATCGAGCAGTTGAGGTGAGAAAGGACACGAAAACAAAGACGAAGATGAAGCGAGGGGGGGAAAAGGAGGGAGTCCGCTGGGCTTCCCTTTAATTGTTTGCATCTTTGATATGTGGCATATTTTAGCAATTCCACACAAAAATCTGTCACCTCTGGCAATTTGTCCTGTCTTTCCTCCCTGACTTCCCACTTCTGTCAGGGAGCCCATTAATATTTAATGAGCCTGCCGGTCTACACACCTCAAACCCTGCCATTATAGGAGGTGGTGTATGTGTGTGTGTGTCTCTTTGTGTATCGACAGGTCACACAAATTGCATGAAATCTAATTTTATCACTTAATCACTCTGGTATTTAGCAGCACAGAAAGAGTTTTGGTTTCATGTGCCATAATCTCTGTAATCTAGGCGCGGATTCCTGAAGTTCCTCAATTCACCCTAATTTGCATAATGCACGCCTGGCGAATAGTCGGGCACGCCCCCTAGCAAAGCGAGGTAAAGTGAGAGGCCGACATTTCCTACATGCATTGGAAGCGGTTGACCAATCAGAGCAGATCATCGGGAGGGGGGGGCCTCGAAGAGACAGGAGCTAAAACTCAGTGTTCCAGACAGATGCTGAAAAGAGGAGCAGCAGCAATGGACAGTGGGAGGAAAGTGACGGAGCAGACGAAGGAAACCAGAGGGGTAACCTCTCCATCTTTCCAACATGATTCAGTTCCCTGATAAATCTCAGCTGCAAAACACACAGGCGTAATATTCTCCCTCGGTGTTGTGCATACGAATGTGAGAAGACTGAATGTGCATACATGAATTTTAATCCGTGCTGCATAGTTCAGGATCCTGTCAGCGTTTCCCCAGCTGGGGGCTGCAGGGACAAGGGCCAGGTCACCGTGGCTCCAGATGAGAGCCATTGGCAGAGCGGGAAAGGTTACACTGGTGGTTCCCTCAGCCCCTCCACACATCCTCGGACAAGAAACACTTAACCTTCTCCGTCTGGAAAGCAGAGGTCACGCCGTGTGTGTGTGTGTATTACTGGGAGATATGTGAGGGGGACACAAGCAGCTCTCGCATGTGTGTGTCATTAGCAAGACCTTAAATGACAGAGGAAGTCCATCCATCACTCGTGGCATGAAGATGACTGGATGGGACATAACCACTATTGGAGGTGTAATCGCTTCCTGGCGCCCTGCCCTCTGAGTGCGTGTGTGTGTGTGTGTGTGTGTGTGTGTGTGTGTGTGTGTGTGTGTGTGTGTGTGTGTGTGTGTGTGTGTGTGTGTGTGCCCGCGCGAGGACGTAAGATCAAATGCTAATTGGTCGTGACTGTTTCCTGTGGCGACATGAATACCTTTAATTGGCCGGTGAGTGATGGGCAGTCGGCGGCCGAAATGCCGCTGAGCCGTCTGGCTGATACGAATGTGTCTGCGCCTCGAAACCGTCCGTCCCTCCGGGTCAATTCAAATGTCATAACTCGATCGGAGCTGATGGATCGAGGAGCTGATCGAGGAAAATGGAAGTCTCCGCTCCCGGCCTCATTTGATAATTACCTTCTGGGTTAATAATTCACTACGCAAATGCTCGGGTATCCTGTTCCTCAGCGGGATGAGTCACAGACGTTACCAGTGGAAGTTTGATTAATAAATGACTTTAAATCTCTGCCACTTTAAAAATGTGACAGCTTCTTATAAAACCGAGGATGTAAATCAGAAGGGAACATTCATCAAAAACTAAAAATAAATATACTTAGAATAATATGGCCGGGTAAAGCTAGACGGCTTATAAATAAACAGGAACTTTGTCGCCCCCAAAACTCTCTGGCAAACTGTGAACGCAGGAGGTAAACAAGCTGTTTAGAGGCCCATGAATAAAGTAATTAATTCTTCAACTGCTCTGGTGGAGCGTCTTCACGGCGAAGCTGCGGAGGAGTGAGTCGGCACGCCTGCCTCACCCCCTCCCTCCCCGCTGAAAAGAAAAATGGAGGTGTAAATAAGAGAAAGCGGCTGGAGAGGAGGAAGGGAGGCAGGTGTAGCCAAAGCATGAAAGACAAGAAACATAAAAGCGTGAGAGAAGAGAAGAGTGACTTTGATAAAAGGGGGAAGGCGTGAGCCATGTGGAGGGAGGGAGGGAGGGAGGGAGGGAGGATCGAGGAAGGGAAGGGCGGAGGATTGTTGCGACTGCCCCTTTATCAGCTGATATATATGCATGAGGATTTCCTCATCATCTCCACTGTCAATTCCCCATCCCTCTGATATTTGACTGACAGCTCGCATCAACGCCAATACACCCGCACATCATATTCAGGGAGAAGCTGCCCATCGCGCTGAATGGAGGGTAGAGACGGAGGGAGAAAAGTTAATTTGTTTTTTCCGGCAGCTGCCGACGGTGATAGCGTTCCTCGTCTGTTTGCCTCCATGGCAAAGTTGTAAATTAGAATTGCGCCTCAATAGCGAGGAGAGGAGGCTGCTCCTGCTTTGCAAAAAGCTCATTCTCGACGACGGGTTGAAATACTTGGCAGCTTTTCACATTTTGGGCAGCGGGGAGCAAATTGTGCACAAATATGAATTGAGAAAAGAAAGAGCTGTAATTTCGAGACTACTCTGCTGTTGACAGTGTTACAATGTCACGGTGTATTTTGGGGGTTGAGGGGACAAATGCATTAAGGACTGTAATGACAGATTGAGAACCATACTAGGGACTGACTTAAACTACAATTACCAGCCTGTATGCCTCTGCAAACCAGTTTCAGTCGACACTTATTTCCAAGACTCTTGGTATTAGGTCAATGTGACCTTTGACCTCTGAAATTTTATCAGTTTATCCTTGAGTCCAGGTGAAAACTAGTCAAAATTGGAAGAAAATCCCCAAAACCCAGACTTGAGATATCATGCACAGGTGCTGCTCCGGCCACTGGCTGTCACCGACAAGACAAACAACCTATGAACACTGTGCATTTAATTACGTTCACACACATGCACGTGCAAATCGTCACATCCAGCTTCCTTGAAGTGCAGGTTAAACAAGCAACAAAGCATAAGAGAGGCTTTTGCATGATTGTCTTCACTGCGAACATGCATTCAAGGCAGGCCTGATTAGTACGCCACGGCGGCGTGTTCCATAGGTGTCAAGTGTTGAAGGTGATGTGTGGTTTTGCATGCATTATTTACGCAGAGATAAAGAGATGAATAGAGATGAAGGGAGAGAGAGATAGTGCTTATCCACCAGAGAAAGGTGTGTCCTGTGTGTGCAAAATGTACGCACGTCCCTATGCATATTTTACAAAAGAGAATACTAACACTGATAAATACTCTCTTGAAGACGTTGCTCCGTATCGGTGCTGCTAACAGCCCTTAAATGCCACGATGAGATGGCGGATCAAAGAAATCCACCTGCAGTGCATTAACCAACGCTGGGATTAGGTAATGCACCTACAATTTAGCCCCATCACAGCTTAGAGTCACGGCTAAGACGCCCACACAAACATGTCAGAGGGATTTTGGTATGCCTAGCAACACGGCTGACAAGGGCCTGTTCCAATAGTCTGTCCTCCCTGCTTTCCATTCCTTTCCTTTCCTTTCCTTGTGTAATTGCTGGTCTTGCGCCGCATGTTTAGGGCACAAAAAAGCGATTAATGCCGCAGCCTAAACATTCATTATCAAGTGTTTCCTGGGAAATTCAGTGACGCACGGAACAGTTTGACTTCACGAAGTTTGTTTGGAGTAAACACGACAAGACTTGGAGAGTTACTGGCAGAGAAAAGGGGCACAGACGACAGAGACTCCACAAAGACAAAAAATCCGAGGAGCAACCTGTCTTGAGCTTGTTTAATTGGCAGGGGGTCTCTGGGACCGCGCAGAGCTCCTATTAGCACACTTAATTGTAGAAAATCATGAACTTGTGTGAATTCAAGCGGGACGTGAGAGCTCATTTTGTCTAATGCAGTCTGGTTTAAATTAACAGTTCATTCGAGGACAGACCGGGATGCACTCAGAGAAGAGAAATATTCACCGAAAGAGAGAAGTGCACGATACAGAGAAGGAAGACAGTAGAACAAACATTTTAGAACAGAAAGAGGAGAGGGGGGGATTACTAAGAAATGAAGGGAGAATGGGCTCACGGAGGCGAATAAGGAGGCGGAGGGCACAATAACAGCAGTAATCCGTCAGAAATCATCTTGCGGTGGGCCCCTCCGCTCTGACAACACGGCTTTGGTTCTGTAGAGTACAGCCCACCAGTCACTACCTTTCAACCCGGCACATCCTGCTGCTCTGCAACAGGATAAGAGCGGAACGGATGGCGCTAATTGGCTTGCTTCCCTGTCGGATTTCTCCAGCGCCGCAAAACAGAGAAACGGAGGAGAGAGGATATGTGTGGATTTGTAAACAGCGGATCAAAAAAGAAAAGAAAAAACGCCAGCTCTCGTGTCCCCTTAAACTGACGGAGGGGCGTCGGTGCGTCGTCTCAGTGGGACGCGCGCTGATAGCGAGAGCTCAACATCGATCCTGAGTGACTGACGGGACGTGGGGGGGGGGACACAAACACACACACATGGGATGTGTCAGTGCCCAGCAGGGCCGGCGGGACAGTTGAGCAATGATACGCCTGGTGACTGTTGACACACACTGGAGCAGACGGGAGTCACACGCATCTGTGAGGAGTGTAAACAGAGTAAAAATACACACGGCTTCGCCATTGAGCCGCATGTCAAGTGTCAGCGAGGCTCACTTGATGACACAATCAGAGAATGTTAGTCACAAGCTATATCCTTCAAATCCTGACCTCCTGATCGAGTCACGCCGGATCAGACTATAATGTGTCTAATCCTCACACAAGAAAAAGACGGGCTATGAGCTCAAACATAAGCTGCGCACACTAACCCTCCCCGAGGCTGGGAAACTTGAAAAACTAAGTGGCAGAGGAAACTCGAGCCGGATTAAATAATATTGTGGGCGTGCGCTTTATTCAAATCAGAAAGTGTGATGTAAATATCTTTGTTTGATATGGACATGTGAAGCCCCCTGACCAGGTTGTCCTCTTTGTTCAACGGATGTTGAGCAGCCCGAGTTCCAGTGTGTTAGTCTTTTTCTACGGTCTGTCAGTGGCGCAGCCCCCGAGGCTACGTTCCAGGCAGAGACTTCACTGCCGTCTGCTGAATACAGACAAGACAAGCAGTCAACCTCTACTGAGGAAGGTCTGAGGGGCTGCTGCCATTTGTCTTGGCTTATTTAGCAATCAGGGAGACGGGATGCGAGCGGGGGGGCTACGCGGGGGCTTCGCGGGCCTGGTGATGACAAAGACGAGAAGCCGCATCCGAGGCCAGGAACATGAGCAGAGTGAGAGAAGGGCACAGGTGGAAATTTGCATCTTAAACAAGCACCAGTTTCTGATAAATGAGTAAAAAATATGTAGTTTTGTATCCACAAGCTTCAATTTATCAAAACTTTGGGATTCCTGACTGGAAGGTTGGACAATACGTTTTTAATGTTATGACAAAAGCTTAGAAAACAAACCACATGATCCATTTTAGTTCCGGAGATTTAAATCATACCACATGATCGTCATTGGCAGATTTAACCAGTTGTCATACGACAGAAACTGAACTGTGACCACAAATCCTGATTAAGCCAATTAGAGCAATTTGTAATTTATACAGCGGGGTTTATAAAGATGGACGACGCGTTTCCACTTCCTCCCACCATCCAGAAATAACGGGTGACGCCACCTTGCGCTGATGATGTAATATGGAGGCAGAGAAAGCTGTGTTATTGCCACTTGGGGGCGATCTAGACACTATGGCCACCAATGCTACTAAAATATCAAGTTTTATATAATCTCCTAAACTGAATCTCTTTTATTTGAGGCTCTGTACTAATATAGAAGCTGTGAGGACGCTCGTCACATAAGAATAACGAGAAATGAATTGGTCAAAAAACAAATGCTCCCACGACAAATGTGTGATTTCCAGAGGTCACCTCACACGCAGATGTTTGCAAAATCAACCCTCTCCTCAAATACTGCCCCAGATAAACCAAATATTTACGGCCGCTGAAAGGACAGGGCCGACTTCCAACATCTGTCGCACTAGCTGCTGCTGCTGCTGTGCACACTTTCATTGCGGTAAATTGAGGTCATGTGTTTATAATTTGCCCTTTTCCTAATGCTGCCACTGGAGTAAAATAACATTTGAGAGCTGCAATTAGATTGAACCTCACAATACTCCAGCTAATTAAGTCATATTTCAAGTTCAATAACAATCAAGTTGTCCAGATAAAGGCCAGGGAGGGAGAGAGAGAGGGAGAGAGAGAGAGAGAGTGTGCTGCAACAATGTGCTCAACAAAACGCTCGCTTCTATTGTTCGGCGTCGGTGTCTGCGCTCGGATGAACAGAGTGTTTCTGATTGTGGTGGCCAATTCAAAAAGGCTGAGATTGCAAATGGGCATAATGGGGGACGTGCGGAGCAACGTGAACAGGTGTCAGGGAGCTCAGAGTGGTACGAAGTTAGAGACCAACGTCAACTCAGATGTGTCTTCTGTCTAGTTTAAAACCTGTTTATTGTATTTTAACTTTTTTACTGATGCATTTTCATCAATACACCTCATCCTATTAATTCGTAATTCACATTTTCAGCCCAGTCCTGCTGCCTCTAGAGTCTATTTCTATAGAAGTCTACATTTTCCTGAAGAGTTTGGTCTCAATCTCCAGTTTCAAGTGTTCTTCAATACAGCATGATGTTCATTTTATATATTACAGTCCCTTTAAAAATAAAATAGACGATACAATGGGTGTAGATCGTAGGCGTGGGTGGGCGTGCAGTGTCCTCGCTGTGAGGATAATATGGTTGTAAAATATGGTTACTTCTGGTTTCAAAAGAAAATTGGAGGCCACACATGAGGATTTCATTTAAAACTAGGCTACACCTTACATTTCAGTGGGTGAGCAGGGGATGGAGACTCTTAGAGAACGAGAAGAAAAGAGCACATAGAGAAAGAAGAGAGAAACCAAAATCCCAACGCCAACATATAACCAGAGAGACTGAACTAAAAAAAGGAAACGGTACTGTTTGCTTGTGGAGAGCAGCTGCAGAGATTACCTTCCAGAAACTCATACAAACACAGTCTGTCTCCCTGCGAGCAGTGTCAGCTTCTACATATTTGCTGGATTCTGCAGCAGGGGAAAACAGGAGAGGATTCACGTGTGCACACAAATGCAACAATTTAAGACCGGGGGGGAGTTTTAGGTTAGTTTACACTGAACTGAATGCAACCCTTCTTCTATCTGTTTCGTGTCCTTCATCTTGCCTTTCCCCGGCTCTCCACCACCGGGCCCCTCACCGTGAGAACATCTCTTCCATTACTGCCCTTGACACCGCGGCCGATTGGATTCTTATCTGCCATCTGTAGGGCCGACGCCTCCGCCCGCGCTATCTCTCGCCGCAGCCTAATTGAATCTCAAGTGTTGGAAGTGCGGCGATACACTGACCACACCGTGTCACTGCCAGTAGATAAGGTGCTGCTGGAGGATTGGAGCGTCACAATCAAGATGGGGACGCGCTGATAAAGGGGCGACAAGCGGTTCGGGTCGGTAGGACTCTGTTTGGATTGAGAGATAATGAATACCCTCCATTACCGAGAAGGTTGTGTTCATAGCCAATAATCCAATATCCCTTAATCCTACTGAGCTCAGTGGGTAATTTGTTGAAACTAAACCAAGCGAAAGTAGGACAGGGGGGTTGTTGTTTTCCATCGATTGCTACATAAACCTGAAATTCTACTGTTTACACAAGGGTTGCGTGTGATAATGTGTTTCCGTCACAGCTACAAAAAAAGCTTACGTGGTCGTAGGTGTGATAGAAAACCGCCTAAAAGGAAACTCCAACACTCGAGTATCACTTTCTCATGTGATAAATCTGTGCAGTTTGGCCGCAGAAGCAGAAGTAATTACCATCTTGTTGACGCTTTAGAATAAGACCTTGGGGTTTTAGGGTGGTGATGAAATACAAGCCTCATTACCGGCAGAATCAAGGTACTGGCATGGCAGTCTCTGGAACTACTTTACTTAATTTATCATAGACTAGCCAACTGTAAAGAGTCACCTCAGTGCCTGGAAGTTTAAGAGAAAAATAAAAACCTTTAATATTACTGAATCAAGACTGCATGACATTGAGGCGTCCTACCTTAAAAGGCCAAATCCTTTCTTTTTGGTCTTCTTATCCGGATCCTCCGCAGCATTATCGGCTTTCTTCTTCCCCTTGCTCTTCTTCTCTTTCTTCTTCCCTTTGGTTTTCTTATTTGTGTCGTCCTCGGCGTCCAGGCCCTGGCGAGAGGAGCTGCTGGCGGGCGTTTCGTGACCGGAGCTCTGCTCCGACAGGTCGTCATCTTAATGGAGGGTAAACGTTAACAATGCATCACAGAGGTTACAGGTGTAGAGCATCTTAGTAAGAGCGCATGTATGTTTCATTGTGCAGTGGAGAGATCTGTACAGTGAGTGAGCTCAGTGCAGGAGGCTGAGAAGAGTCTCTACACCTGGATGTGCTCGAGCAGCAGTCGTGTGCACTTGACATCATGCAGCTTTAGACCAACTTGGTGCAACCGACCAACCACAATTCATCGAGGATAACAAAACGTAATGATATCATCACGAGCATAAGGAAATGAATGCTCCAACTATTTATTTGAGCACGATCATGTGAACAACAATCCACCGCCACCTGTGGGACGTCGCTTTTCAGAAGGTTAAACTATCAGTTGGTTGCTAAAGATTCAAAATAATGCACATTTTAGATGAGTAATTTTCCCAAACACCATTCAGCATTAATTCATCACAATTTCAGTTAAGATGGAGGATTTTGATTTTCCTCTGTAATCACACACCCAACATGGGTCCACAAAGGTAGAGCATTAAAAAATATGCTGCTGTAAGATATAAAGTAGCTCTTCCTAAATTGCTGAGTGGATAAAATCATGTAGAATTTCATTAAGGTACTTAGGCTAAGCACTGTCACTTGGCAGGCCTCTGGCTCTTCTTGAGTGCCAGTGTGTTATAAAGCCTAAGGGATGAGCATTGGCAGAGCGGTGTCTCATTTAAAATGGACACAAAGTCCGGGGGAGAATTCGATATCATAGCAACAGTGTGAGCACCTGAACTATTTCTGTTTTTAAAATGCTGATGAAAAGTCTTACCATCCTCGGAGGGTCCATCGTAGGACTTGTCGATGGCGTGGCGGAAGCTCTGGTTGCAGCCCCGCCCGCGCACCATGTGCGGCCGGGGCCGATGAAACGGCACCTGGGCTTGGTTGTGACTCTGCTCGGCCTCCGACACGGCCGTCTGGAGGCTCTCCAGGGAGCTGGACTTCCAGAGGCCCAGGGTCGGGCCCAGCGCTCCACTGGCTGCAGGCTCTGAGAGACAAAAAGGAGACGAGAGCTGGGTGGGAGGAGGTGGACGGATGTTAAGCAGAGAATGAGAGGGAGAAGGGGAGGTTTGGAAAAGGACTGGCTGATGGAGGAGGAGGGTAAATGCTCCAAAATGATTTTATGCTCTGCGCTGATAAAATGAGACAGACTGATTTGAGATTATAAAGTAACTCTTAAGCTTTTAGCTAAATTTAGCTCGCAAAAAACATATTGCTACAGTAATATTAACTTGTTTAGGAGTCTGAAGTCTGTGGCCTTGATATATTGTTCAACTGATAAAAGCATACGTACATTTCTTATTATATTTTATTTATCACATTTCATCTTCATATCTTTAGGCCTGATCTTCATTGAAGGCTTAGATTCAATCAGCGTTTCAAACTGTGAACGATCCCATGATTGAACCCAAACAATCAAAAACCATCTCACCCACCATCTCCCTAGTGGATCTAACTTTTCTTGGACTAAGCTGCAAAATGGTTTCAACCCAGAAATATGAAGCGATGAAGTGAAGAGAGAGAGAGAGAGAGAGAGAGAGAGAGAGAGAGAGAGAGAGAGAGAGAGAGAGAGAGAGACGGAGGGAGGCAGGGGAGAGAGGGCGAATAACAGGCTTGACAGAAATGGGGGAGAAAGTCAGAGACGTATAGGGGAAACATAAAGGAGGAGGAAAAGAAGCGATGAATGAGGTGGAGTGGTACAGGGTCGAGTGAGGAGCGGCACAATGGGAACTGACAGGCTCATGCATAAGCAGGAGAAGGGGGGGGGGGGGGGGATAAATGAACTGCCATCATACTGTACTCAGGTACGGCCTCCGACTCCAGAGAGGAAGAGGGGGGGAGACGGAGGAGCAGGGGAGCAGTGAAGGCCACAGCTGATTCAGCGGGGGATCGGAGAGTGGAGGAGGCGGCGTCGGGGGAGGAAAGAGCAAAGGAAGCTGGGAAGATTTGAGGAAATGCGGCGCTGGAAGAGAAACGGGAAGAAGGAGACAAGAGGAAAGAGAAGGTGTCATGCAGGCCCAGCTGCTGCCAGAGTGGAACCCACCCTGCAGGATGTAGAGGGAATTGAAAGGCTCCCACACCAGCCGCTCCCAGTTGAGTTTCACAATGAAACGGTGACGAGCTCTCGTGGAAGTCACACACAGGTTGCAAGCTGCGTTTTCTCCTCTCTGAAACTTTCCCTGTAGGGACGACTTATTTCTTTCTTTTTTTTGTCATTTCAGACGCTTCAAAGCTCCAGAGTAGAGCGGGGGAGAAAAAACTGAAACTGAAGCGGCGATAGAGTTGAAGGAGGGGAAAAGTAAGCAGAGCGTTGCTGCCTTTTAAGTCCTAAATTGACTTTCTGAGAGGAAGTGGGATTTATGGGGAATAAGGGGTTATAAATAGAGAGGGGGGAGCGTTCAGGAATAAAACGCTCAATTTGAGAGGCAGGATTTGTGTCACAAATGTAATTACGGCTGTCCAGCTCGCAGCCTGATAGAATTAAGCTCCTTGCCAGCGCACTGCTGCACTATGCACAGGGGAACTGTGTGTGTCTGTGTGTTTGCCGCGAAATGGGAGAATTTGGTTCAAAGTTAAAAAAAAGTCAGGATGCAGCCTGTTGAGGAAGCACCTGAGATGAAATAGGTTAAGAAATAGGAGCACAATTCACTTTTTTGCAAAGTGTGGTGTGAGAGTGCACTCATTCCATGCATGTCAGTTGGTTGAGGCTGGAGGTAAATGAATAATGAGGGTTTAATAGGATGGATGAGCGGGGGCGGGGGGGGGGGGGGGGGGGGGGGGGGGGGGGGGGAGAGGTGGCCATCAGCACCAGCTCGATCCAATGGAGGGTGAAATCAGCGTTTATCACATATCGCTGCCCGCTGTGCCAGCAGATGCTCGCGCCGATCCATTCGCATCGTGTCTGCCTGATTGCCGCTGATTCAAGCTGGTGCACATATTTGACAAACAGCCTAACAGCCAAACAGCCCAGGACGACGGGCGATGCCCTTCACAGCTGCGACGCTCCCCCATCGCACATCCGGCACCGATATCACAATTTGCTACTTTTTTTTTAAATCACACTCGATGCCGGCGAGAAGCCAAGAGAGTTTACTCTTTGGAATACCATCCACATGTACTGAATATTCTATATATACTATAGAGTTTAAGTATATTTATGTTTCTGAATCATATAAAGAAAACTTTTAGCAATATTTCCAGATTTATGTGCATCTCGGAAAGAGAGAAAAATACAACTTCTCAGAAACAAAGTTGATGTAAATCGATATGATTTTTATCGATATTGCTTTTTTATTGTGTATAATGTGTTTTCTTTACTGTATTTATGTATTATTTATTTTTATATATAACCCTAACCCTATGTATTATTTATATGTGAGGCACCAACCAGGAGTACCACGTGTATTTCTGTAGTATCTTGTACAACAGAATGACAATAACGGCTTTCTATCTATTGTATTCTCTGATTCATTGTGTGATTAACCAGGAGACTCCAGTGTTTCTCAGATGACAACGATCAAGGATATTGTTGAGAGAAAACTGTAAAACAGAAGGAAAAATATAAAGCAACACCTATTGGACTTAATCATCAAGTGACTTGTGGGAAATGCGGTCTAAGAATGTTCTCGATCTTTAAGTGCCACTTAAAGCATTCCAACTCTCAAGTATCCACAAACACAACAAGGAGCCCACACCTGCGAGCACAGTGGAGGCTTGAATCACAACGAAGCTGCACACGCCTCTCTCTGTGTTCTGGATGCTGTTCCTGCTGTCGTGTCTGTGCCGAGCAGACAGCGCTGAACCCTTTGCCTGGAACGTCGCCTCGGGGTCCCGCCGCGCTGACAGTCCCTGCAAGGCCTTAACACCCGCTCCACGACGCCGCTTTGCAACTTCAAAAAGGGTCACGTCGGAAAGTGAGCGCGACTCACCTGCAGCCTGTCAACGTGGCGTGCTTAGAATGCTCGTGCGCTTGTTTCACGTGCACGTTCAAGTCACCGGGATCAATATATTATCAACGATGATATTTTGACTCTGAAAATGTGTGTTTTCCGACAGCTGATCAAGTCTGAACAAAAGCCGTGTGCACACAACTCTCTAATTATTTCATCCAATGAACACGAGGATAGATGAACTCAAAAATGTCCAAATTACAGGCTTTGCTACACAGGCTGAGTGTGTAGTGCAAATTTAATATGACACACACACTGCTAATCCCCGGCAGCCTGTTTTACCTATTACAAAATCCAATCTATGGCGTTGTTGACACCAGACTATTAAACCTGATATTTCTAATAAAGCCGACATTGTCTCAGTAATGACATACAAAGTACACACACACACACACACACACACACACTTACACACACCTTGGTGCACCGCTGAACTCCCCCACCGTGTCTCTGCAGGGTCTTAACACTTACCTATCAACTGGACAACAATGTGCTCCACAGCCAGCAGCTTCGCAGCAGTCTGGCTGAAAGGTTGCCACGGTTACAAGAAAGTGCCCCCTCCATCAGAACCGCCGGGGGTGGTGGCGGTGATGGCAGTGGTGGTAAGGAGGAGGTAGGGGTTTGTGTGTAAGAGAGGGGTGATGGTGGGTTGCCAAGGAGACACTTTGGCCACACACATATGTGAGACGCAGAACCACAAGAGCGTGCACACACACAAACACACACACACACACACACACACTTTCATCTAGGATCCAATCTCAGGACTGGCCAATAAAACCTGTAGCCGTTGTTCTGGAAACCAGTAAAACAGGCCCTGACCTGCACTCTACTATAAAAGAAAAACACATGCCACACACATGCTACACACACACACACACACACACACACACACACACACACACACACACACACACACACAGAGATACACATGCTACACACACACACACACACACCTGTAACAGAAAGCCTGATCTCAGTGTTAATACAGCCCAGTAAAGGTTATTGAATTGAATCCACCGGAAGCAATAAACAGATCGCTGCAGGGCATAAAACGGCCTCTTCCTGTGTTAACGCTGATCCAATAAAGGTTATTTCATTCAAAAAGGAGCCCTAAATAATATTGAATTACACCAGATATTAACGATCCTCTCTGACTAAATGTTTACAACTGGATATAAGCTCTTTTTACGGCTCAGAGGGACGGACAGAGAACACAACGGCCGCCCGTGTTCATGGCGTCACCTCAGATTAAACGGACTGAATGGACGCCGTTAAAGCTTGAAACCTATCGTGACGTGGAAGAGGTGGAGAGAGAAAAGCATGACGACGGTGTCAGCCGGAGAGAATGAGGATTGCATTATTCTGAATAGACCTGAATCGACGGCACGGTAACTTTTCTACTTCTCTTCACCTCGATCCTCAAATATCTTTAGAATAAATCAAAAACATGTAGTTCATTTTTTAAACAAAAGAATAAAAACGTATTAAAAGAATTAACTGCAACATCTCTGTTTCTTTGTCCCCTCAGACGTAGATCTGTCCCCCTGATTGAAAATAGTGCTCCTTTATTTTTTGAGATTCATTACCTCTTTCCGTTGCTTCGGGCCTTCTATATTTTCTCATCTTGAATCAACCTGTCTGCTCTTTTAATCTACATTTCTGTAATTAATTATGAGTTGTTGTTGTTGTCCACTGGCTGAGGCCTGGGGGTGCGGGCGGGAGAGGGAGAGCGAGATGGCTGTGTTAATGTATTCCAAGTGTACCTAGCACTGTTCTTAATATTGTATTTGTACTTAACTTCTAGCAAACATAACTAAGGCAGGATTAATCACATGTCATTTGTTGGGGACTATTTTCTCTTGTGGATTAATGCGTATTTAAGTTCACCAGTGAGTATTTACAGCAGCGGGACAGCACATGTGGTCTGGAAATAAACTCCAGCGCCCAAGGTCATGGTAATGAAGGAAAATGATCCGTACTCCAGTGTATCGGCTCACTGATGTGTGTTTTATAGTCCTTTTGACACGGAGAAATAAACTGTATCAGGCTTTTTGCTTTACATTTATAAGTACAATGATTTTTAAAATGTAAAAAATCTGCAGCCTTATTCCTTTTAATGATGTTTCAGCGCCGCAGCCACTTCCAATCACATGACAAAGCCGACTTCAAACCGAATCACCTCAGACAACTGTACGTCCAGCTCAAGCAAATCTAATTCATGTTACAGCCAATCAAACTTCCACTCCAATTAAAGACCTGTCCAATCACTGGGCATCCCTCCATCGCTATGTGAACGCACTCAGCTCCATCAGAGGGCCGAGGACGGAGGCGCTGCCCTGGCAGTAATTGTGTTAAGCTGTTTAGATGTATGAGGGGATGGGGACGTATGGGCTGTATGTATTTAGCCTCCAACTAGATGAATGGCTTTAAAACCTGGACGGGACTTAAAAGGCCATTTCATAATTACTGCTTAGCTCCACTGGACTGCAGCGGCGCGGCAGGGGCGGAGTGCGGGCGAGGGTTGGAGCGAGCTGAGCGGAGCGGGACACGTGCCATTTTGTAAACACGTGGCAGATAAAAGTGCTTGTTTAAATTTAGACTCAGACATACCAACACCTGTATGATAATGTAATTCACCGACTGCTATACCATCTGTTTAATCTAGTGCAGGAATATGTGATATTTATACCTCTCAATATGGTTATTATGGTCCTTCCATGACATGACACCATAAATTGCAGCGTTTCACAACAACGCATGACATGAAATTGGAGCTTATTGCAGATGTCAAACGGAAAAAGAAATCTGCATGTTCGTCTAACCGCCGAGGTCCAGTGAGTCATCCTAAATTAGAGGTTTTTACAGGGAGAAAAGTTTGGACCCAACCCGACAGTGACCCCTGGAAAAAAGGAGGATAATTAGACCGGATCCAGCAGCGTGAGGCGCCGGCGGCTTATGAGCAGCGGAGGCCAAAGAGAGCAGCGATGTCTTACCTCCAAAGCAACATCTTTCAGGGGGCATCCTGGTGGCCTGACACCGAGAGGTTGTCAAGTAATTGCGACATCCTCTGTACGAGTCTGGATGCACGTCTCGCCCTTCTCGCCCTCTCGTATTTCTTGCTACTTCTCCGCTAACAGTTGTGGAAATGCTCAAAAATATGCTTAAACTAGAAGGGCAATCAGCGGAGTGCAAACCTCCGCCAACGACAAACAGTCCCCCTCAGGATTGATATTTGCATCTGCACTCATTAATATTAGTCCCTTAAATATGCCTGAATTTTCTTCTCATCTAGATCCATGAATTATTCCTTGAGAAATTGGTGAAAAAAACTGGATCCGCAACCGCTGGATTCTTCCCTGACCCACACAGCATCCATCCACCAAGTTTCATGGTAATCCATCCAGCAGCTTTTGTGTTTTGCTGCCAACTAACAGACAAACACCGCAGCCAAAAACATAACCTCCTTGGCAGAGATAATAAAAGATGACAGTTTTCATCCCTCCTCCATTTTGACCAGAGAGAAACATGACAGCATAATGGGACCAACACGATAATCTGGTCCCATTAAATGTAGAGATAGAATTAGCGGTCTTCCATTTAACCGTTATAAGGTTTTCATTCATCGCTTTTTCTGTATCAGCAGAACTGGCCCCGAGATGAATCAATTAAAAATCAGCGCAACAAGGTGACTTTCAACGAAAATCAAAAAATATAAAACAGAAGCAAAGAACTGAAGGAAGGAAGGAGGGGAAAAAGAAAGTGAGACGGCACGAGAGAAGCAGCCAATGAGAGCCAGAGTTACACTGCACCCAGACAAAAGAAGTGAAAACAAAGCCGAGGCTTCAGCGGCTGGCAGGACGCCGGTGGTGGTGTATTTTTTAAAGTCTCATCGTGCAGAGAAGGAACAACGGGGACTAATGGGCACGCGGAGGGACGGCACCAGTGGCTGTGCTGCAGGGTGAGCCGTTAACTAGGCGACACTAAAGATCCTGGCAAACTGGAAACAAACAAACAAACAAACAAACAGGAAGGCTAAAAAAAAACATACAAACAGAAACTGCAGCAAGAGCCAACAGCACCAGTATTGCACAGATTCAATGCATGTGTGTGTGTGTGTGCGCGCGCGTGTTTGCGTATAGTGTGCATGCATCTGTGTGTGTGTGTGTGTTTAAGTGTGAGAGCTGCTGGACCAACTCCCAGGTGTGTTGTAAGAGGGCAGCCTGCCGCCGAGGGAGATGTAAGACTCTAAGGGAGAGAAATGGAGGGATGAATGAAGGGATATGTGTCCATTACTCTTTTGGCTGTCTGCAGGGTGTTCTCACACACACACACTGAAGCTGGAGGAGATGCTGGCCTGAGTCTGACTCTTGGTGGAGGAAACTAAGAGATTGGAGCATGTTCACCGTAATAGGCTGCATAAGCCTGAGAGAGAGCGAGAGAGTGCGTGAGAAAGAGAGAGAGAGAGAGAGAGAGAGAGAGAGAGAGAGAGAGAGAGAGAGAGAGAGAGAGAGAGAGAGATGACAATAATAGAGGCAGAGAGCGAGAGAGTGAAAAGGGATCAGCCTGTTGAGAGAGAGGAGAATGAAAGTGATCATAAAGAGAGAACCGGATGTGGCAGAGGAGGAGGGAGAAAAGAGGGATGAAGACTTCGGGATTGGGAGGATACTGAAAATGGGGACGAGACCGGCTGCAGAGAGCGGGAGACGGAATAATCAGGGGAGAAGTGGGAAAAGTGGTGCGGAGGATGAAAGCAAGAGAGGGGGGGGGGGGGGGGGGGAAGAGAGAAAAACTAAAAGCTCTATTGAAGATGGGGAATCTTAAGAGTGGAGAATCGAGAGAGAGAGAGAGAGAGAGAGAGAGAGAGAGAGAGAGAGAGAGAGAGAGGGAGAGAGAGAGAGAGGGGCAGTTTGAGTAAGTGACAGAGGGAGGGAGGGAGGGAGTTAGAGGAGTGAAGCGCTCCTCGACGCGGCTCTAGCCAGAGAGAAAAAAGGGTTTTATCCAGATTAAAGAAGCCAGGCAGGCCTCTTAAGACCATCCGCCTAATGAAATATGTCAAAGCCCATAAAGAAACACTGAGGCCATTTAGGAAAGGAGGATGGCGAGGAGGAGGAGGAGGAGGAGGAGGAGGAGGAGGAGGGGGGGGGCTGCAGGAAGCTCGGCAAACACGCGGCGTCAGCAAAAAATGAAAAACACGCAAAAGCCCCTGTCAATACGCATTAGCTAAGACGTCAGAGCGGAGGGGAGGGAGATGGAAAAAAGGAGAAGAAGAAGAGGAGGAGGAGGAGGAGGAGGAGGAGGGAGAAGAAAAGAACGGCGCAGCGGAGGAGTGGATTGCTTTATTTATCATGGGGGGGGGGGGGGGATCAGAGGAAGGAGGAGGGCGTAGGTGGAGCTATTGTGGGAATGCTGAGTACGGGGGATTCGAGGTCAGCGGCGGTGCTCGGGGAAATTTGTATTCCGCCGGCAACAGGCGGATAGTTGGCTGCTGCAGGTGGATTTAAGAGCTCGGCCTCGTCGCCACTGTACCGACGCTCGTGGCTCCTTCGTCGTCACTTTTCCAAACGGGACGAAATACAGAACTGGGCAGTTGAAACCCAGAATTCTGCAGCAACACTGATTCACTGTATATTCGTATACATGTAGTGATGCCCAGAACAAACCACACAGCAGCCTGGACCAGAGGAGCAGCTATATCTGACTCAGTGGAAATTCACTGCTCCTGCTGCCCGACCACAGCGCAGACTGGTGCCTCATACTGGTGCCTCATACTGGTGTGTACGAGAAACAATAACCCTGTAGTCTTTTTCGTCTATCACCGATTTCTATAGTCTGAATTATCTGGAGAAAAAAGCCCTTTAATGTGTCAGTTTATAGGTAAAAAATGGATCTGTCTTTCTCCTTTTTCCTAATGTTTTGTATACGTTATACAGAAAGAAGATGTATGAGTATGGAATGACACAGAAATGACATAATACATATATGTATATATATTTATATATAAACAGACATGACATCACTTGTATGGAAAAAGCCATAACTCACAAACTGCATCACTGATGAATTTCAGAGCTTATTCTACCGTTGAAGCTTTAATTATTACCTACAGTGAGCATGAGGGATGCTCGATCCCCCCCCCCCCCTTCTGTACAGTGGATCCCCTTAATGGATTTTCTCATCAATCTCATTACTTAAGTCATTACAAGCCATTGCTTTTAGTTGCGACTTCAATCCCTGCTTGCTCTGATGTATGTAAAGCAATTTGCTGCACATTTATCCATTCATCGCTGAAATTGGTGTAAATGAAAAATATAGCGGAGCAGTGCTGCTCTAATTAAAAGGCAATATTTTTTTTTATTAATGAAAATCTTTTTCATACACTGAACATGAGAAGAACCTCCTTGTCAAGTTACGATGAGATAATTGCTGGTGGTTTGTGGTTTATTAAACTTTATTAAACTTGTATTTTCTTTGCGTGTTTCTTATGATGGCACAGGGATAACGTAATTATACAAACATTATGAAATGTTTCTGGATCGGATGGAGACACATTGTCGACAGGAGATTTGTGTACAAGTGACTTTTTCAGACACAAGACCAGTGGAGTAGGCAGAAGTAACATATTGCATGAGCCTGTAAAATCGTGGAAGGTAATGTTATCTCTGAATTTTCTCCAAATGCTTTATACCCACGATAATAAAAACATTATGGATGTTTTGTCGATGTGTGTTTTGCAGAGTGGAAACTAAACATAAACCCTAACAGCAAAGACTGTGTTAACATATTGAATAACAGCAAAAAGCGCAAGCAGAGTAAAGTCTGTAGACTTTTTGTTATTGTTCTTCCTCTTATATTGAGATTTATAAGACAGTTACCTTTTTTTATATTTGTATAATTTCCTATATAATTGATATAATATATATATATATATATATATATATATATATATATAATCGTTGTGCTTCCACAATGATAATAAAGTTCCTGAATTTTGAGGGAACCGTCGGAGCTTGTTTCAAGAGTTTTGTTTTCATTTTACGTTTATATTGATTTCTTTTATTTCCGGTGCCGCCCTGGTCCATTACTGGTTTTGCCTTTGCATGAGATTGACATGTTACATTCCTGTCCTATCTGTGTACAGAGGTGCATGTGCAGGTCTTGGCAGTGAACTAGATGCTCAGCTCTTTGAACCACGACACTGTAATGCCCTCGGTAAGAGACAACTGACTTTATATTTTACCTTTAACCAGACATTTCTCAAATGAAACAAGGCAGAGTCGATCGCAGAGAAATAACCGAAGGGGGGGACTCCATTGTAATGCAGTGCGGCCGCTGTCAGCTGGGTGAGGATTGAGCACTGTAGGCCTGCTGACCCAGGCGGCTATAAAGCAGCGAGAGCTCGGACGCTAAGTGCTTCACAACTCAACTGTGTCAGGCGGGAAAGCCGAGGAAGGAGTGGGAGGCGAAAGAGATAAAGAAATGTTTGTGCACAGATAGGAAGAAAATGGAGGAAATGAGAACCTCCACGTTCTAGGTTAAGGAGAGTCGGGGAGGAGAGAGGAGCAGGAGATCGGTGGGTCAGAAACAAAGGAGGAGTGTTTTCTCTGCGTGTGTGCATGTGTGTTTTAATTATATCAAACACTCACTGTTCCTCTGCCCGACCAGGGAGCCCACGTTGCTCTCATCAGCCACTGGAACACACAAGACACACAGAAAACAGCGTGTTATTACATTCCATACATGCAGAGCAGAATATGCATCATTCCGGGGGTTTGTGTGGTTTTCGTAAACGGCTACGCTGGTGTCTCTCGCTGCCGGCACGTATATTTCAAATGACTCCCTGTAGAAGTATCACACAGAGAGAAAAGGAGCGAGGCACGAAATGTCTGGGACTGAGAGAGGAAATGAAAAAAGAAGCAGAAATATAAGAGAAACCAGAAGAAAGAAGGATATTATGACTGTGGGAGAGTAGATAGAGGTGAGGCAAAGAGAGAAATAATAAAGAGGGGGAGAAGAGAGAAGAAAACAAGAAGAAACCCCCCCGACCCAAACACCCGCCCGCCGCCCACCTAATCTAACTACACAGGATTGCAATCGGCCAGCAGCAGCCGCCACAGGCAGTGCACCACGGGATACAATAATAGGTTTTCATTACGCTGCTATTTCTCTTAAATAATCCTTTTCATTTTTTATGAGGTCAATTTTCCCGGCGGACAGACGGGTGAAAATGAGAGGAAGGGAGGGAAGAAAAGTGATAAACAGAGGTGAGCGAGTGTAAGAAGCGACAGATGTGAGGTGATGGCGAGAAGGTGTGTGTTTCGAAAAAAAACTAAAACCAGCGAGAGCTCCGAATCAAAAGAGGTGGCTTCACAAAAAATCTGCCGCATCTGCAGCGACGAGGCAGAGATACCTTTCCTGTGCACGCGTGCCAGATGAAATAAAAAATATAAGTGCGTTCAAAGTTTGGAAAAAGAGCTATTCCCGGCCACATGACCCTGCCAAATAATAAAAGCTTCCTTTTTTCCTGTGGAGGGAAGATAAAAGTCTGGATGTTCGGCAGCCAAGTCTCCTGCCACAGCGGAGGAGCTAAAAATGTAAAATCCCTCTTTTAACCTCCAGTCAGCTTCCTTAAAGAGTGTTGTATTATTCATTCTATCAAGGGATAACTTCACTTCATAGTACAGCTTCAGATCAAGGCCCTTGCACTGTGTTTAAGGTATGTCGTTCCTTTTATGTTTTTAAGCAGATTATAATGCTGTTTTACGATGAAGATGACGATATTGAAGAAGAAAAAAATTTGCAGACTTGGAGAATAATGTCAGATTATTATGAGAATAAAAGGTGTAATTTAGTAAGAAAAAGGTAATAATGTTACAAGAATAAAGTCATAAAATTACGAGAATAAAGAACGTAACAAGAAGCCAAGGGAAGCTGTTCTCGCCCTAGTTCCACTTCCTCTGGATCCAAAATCTGGAACCACTCTTGAAAAACTACAAAAACCCATTTGAATTTCACACGGATGTAAAACAACGGTAACCTCAGTTCACCACGACCAAACATTCCCTCCTCCACAAAAGATTCTCTGTGGTTCTTTCTTCAGAATAGACTCAGTTTTTTGCACAAACCTTTCAAAGTCCTGATAATTATGATGATGTGGACCTAATGAGCCCAAAGGTGACCCTCCACATTCCTCATTCCAACGCAGGCGACAGGACGACATTATTCTCCTAATATTACGACTTTATTCTCATAAATTTGCAACTTCTTCCTCGTGGGATTATGACCCCCCCCCCTGCCCCCCTCCCCTTTAAGTGGCCCTAAGAAGAAGTGATTCCAGTGAAAAGAAAATAGCTTTCTCTCTGTGAGGCAACACGTGAACGACAGCGCCCCCCCCATCCTCGATCGTTTCCTTAAATCAAATTACAAGAAGTGGGATATGTGCTTACAAAATAAAAAAATGTTTGTAACTCAGCTCCAGTGGAAGGCGCCACACATATCTAATGACTCACATTTTGTATTTAAATTCAGCCTCAGTCGTCGCACAGCAAATAACTTAGACAGCAGAATGTAACGTACGGGCTCCACGTCTCCTAAAAGGTTCGATGATTCAGTGCACTTTGAGCAACTTAAAGCAAATCCATACAGACCATTTTCCAAAGCAGCTTTTTACACTGATAAAAGCATTAGTTTCCATCCATTGCTCATTCAGGGGGGGGAGAGAAATACTTGCTACTTGCTGAATCACTGTCAGACTCGTTTGAAAAAGTTCTATATTATTGTGTCTTATTCTGTGTTTTACCTTTTTGTTAAATAACCTTCTGTCTGACGCTTTCAGGTGCTTTAAAAAAAAAAAGAAACAGATTTATTATTCCTGGATTCTTTAGAAGAAAATCCACACCACTTTGCTCCGGCTGAGAAAAATTCGTGTTTTTGTGCAGCTGTAGTGTCGGTGACTCTGCTATTCATCCTTCCATGGGCAGCTCGAATGTGTGTGTGTGTGTGTGTGTGTGTGTGTGAGAGGGCTTCTCTCTGTGAACCAAAGCTCAGAGTCAACACACGGTATTTGCCGAGGCGTCCAAGGTCAATAACAGCAGCTCACCTCTTTCTGCCAAGCGGTGTTTAATAAGAGCGACCCTGCTCGGCTTTACCGCAAAAGCTTGGTTACAGGCGAGCGTAAAGACTGACGCGCGGGGAACTCTCCTGGGTGAGGAAAAAAAAGGAAGCCACTTGACTCTTTAAATACAAATTGTGTTGACACGGTCAGCGTGTGTGGGTTCAGGGTTCCTGCCGTCTTTGCACCTGTACACGCCCACTCAAACAAGCCGCTTTCAGTCATGAACTCAACGCAAAATTGAGTCCAGTTTGCCTTTTGCTTGTGAAGAACGCAGCGGGAGAATGTCCGGGTCAGACTCAGTTGACAACAGAAGGAAAACGGCGAAATTGGCGTCGGCCCTAGTCGCCAAAAGCTCTCGATTCTCGTTGTCTTTCCGAGGCGACGTATCTTCGTCTTTTCCATTCTCACTTGGACATTTTACAAGAGGGCTGGTAGGGAAATTTGAGGGAAATATCCGGTGCAACTGACTCAGACATTTACGTTCTCACAAACTTCCAGACTTCAGGGCATGTCAGAAAGCAGCTGGACACACACATAACTCTGCCGACTACCTTCTTGTTCATTTCTGAGCCCTTTGGAGGGAGGGGACGGACACAGACCCGGAGAGATTGCATAAAAAAAAAACAGATTGAAATAGAGGATGGGCAGAGATGGAGACAGAGGTGAAGTGTATTGGAGTGGGTCCTCAGTGGGATAGAGCAGAGAGAGGGTGTGTGTGTGTGTGTGTGTGTGTGTGTGTGTGTGTGTGTGTGTGTGTGTGTGTGTGTGTGTGTGTGTGCGCGTGTGTGTCTGCAGACCACCCTGGTCCAGAATGAAAGCCAATCAGCTTGTGGTGGCAGAGGCGTGTGCTGCAGGAAAGAAAGCCCATCCAGTGAACCTAATGAACCGGGATTGGAAATCAGAGAGAGAGGCTGAGAAGAACGAGAGACGGATGGAGGGAGGAGAGCGAGAGGAATGAACTCACGGGAAAAAGACGGAGGGAAGTGGAAACAGCGAAGACGAGGAAAGGAAAACATTGCACTGATGTCGTCCGGAAAACAGGAATAAGGAGAATATTGGAAGCATCAAAAAGAAGGGGAAAGATGAAAAGATTGGAGAGGCAGACAGAGAAAAAGGGGGGGGGGGGGGGGGGGGTCGGCTCGGGTTAATACGAGGAAATAAGTCCTTTCGTTCTCACCTTCCACACACACACACACACACACACACACACACACACACACACACACACACACACACACACACACACACACACACACACACACACACACACACACACACACACACACACACACACACACACCATGAGATTGCAGACCCCGCGCCTTTCATTCGCACACGCAGACGTGTACACATACAGCAGACATGTTCATCCAGTGCGCTGGAAAGCCCCCCCGGGTTTAGGAGTTCAGGGGGTCAAATCCCCTCAGGCCGGGGGGGATAATGGGAGAGGGCCACATATCACAACAAAGAAAAGTACTGATAAGACGCATGTGATCACTGGTGTGTGTCTGGGTGCGTGATTAGACTCGTGTGTTTGGCCGGGTTGTGTCGAATGAGACAACAATAGGTTTTGCAGGAGAACTAACTTCCTCACTCATGAGGTGTGTGTGTGTGTGTGTGTGGGGGGGGGGGGGGGGGGGGGGGTGTTAGTGTGTGTATGAGCTCACCCATGTCCATGCTCTTGGACGCTCTGTTGCGAGGCACATTGTCCCTGTTGTTGGCCAGGTTGGCGTAGATATCTGACGTCCGAGACTCGCTGCAAAAACACAACAACTACTTAGAAACCAGTCGATTTATCGATCAGCGTTTTACTAAAAAAGACAAAAAGGGTCTTTCAGTGGTTCAGTTGGTTACATCACCTAAACAAGTCGGAGTAAATCAAATTTAAATTCACAAACACAGAATCATTGGATTTCCTGTTTCCCAGATGGCGTGATTCTGGGGAACAATAGCGTGTTCTGTCTCCAGTAAAACAAGTTCCGAGCTGCCAGACTTTGACTCGGACCACATGAGGATATTTTGTACAAACACATCTCAGATTTTCAGAGGTATTTATTCAGGAGGTTGTTGACAGAACATTGTGTTTATCGACTTTAAACCAACTCGTTCAGCATTTCTCCTCAAAGGACCCTAAATGGTCAGGATCTGAGAGACCAGACTTCGGGTTTCAGATATGAGTCGGTCAAGTTTTTACACTGAAGATGCCTGAAATTGGGGAAAACTTCAGATTTGGGTTCGGACAGAAAATTGCTGCTCATGTTAGTTCTAAGCAGGGTTTGGGATGTGATTCTCACTAAGTTTTTGAGTGTGATGTCAATAGATAAATAAATGAAGGATTTGATCATAACTGGATAAAACTTGTTGATGGTGGCGAGACAGTTCTGGGACATGAGTATATATATATATACACACACCACATAGTTTTCATATGATTTTGTTTTTAAAGCTGATAAAGTAAAGCTGAGGCCTGCAGAAGAAAGCGTGTGCGACGTTTAAAATGTCATTAAATCAACTGTTTCATTATTTTAATGGATTTAAAAGTTTAAAACCAAAAACATCATCAAGGACCATGTTGGATAACAGCATCATCAGCATCTCAACACCTAATGAGGCTCATATTAAAAGACTGTTTGGTACAGACGGAGGCTGCAGGATACTAACGGAAGTATCATAGCTTTCATACGAATTTATACAAGTACACTATCATCATCATTACTTATGCATAATGCAAATAGGCTGCTGCAATTAGACCGTATAGTCTAAATAATGCATGTGCGTTGTAATTCGGTGTAATGATTCTTCTATATCTCATAACACAGCGGCACGAATTAAGAGAGCCATTAGAATATAATAACTCCGGCCGTTTGCGTGGTTTAATAAAGTGCTGATGATGGCACA
The DNA here is from genome assembly GCF_009819705.1 of Hippoglossus hippoglossus. NCBI lineage: Eukaryota > Metazoa > Chordata > Actinopteri > Pleuronectiformes > Pleuronectidae > Hippoglossus > Hippoglossus hippoglossus. The sequence continues at coordinate 5,571,623 of NC_047152.1, read as the reverse complement.
CTCCACTGTACGTTGTGTGGTGGTGGTGGTGGGGGGGTACCTGTGGTGTGGAGGAGTTCGTGGCAAGTCCCTGTTCATCTCCTCCACGGCGCCGGGGGAAGGAGGCGGGGGGAAGTCTCTCTCCGGCTCCTCGTCCTCGTTGCCGTAGTGACCGTAGCTGCCGTTGGTGGCCGCAGCGGGATACGGTGCTGAGGAGAATAAAAAAATGATATTCAGACGCGGAGAAGAAACAAAAGGATGAAATCAAAGTTGTGGTTGTGTTTGTTAATTTTAACACTTTTTATTTTTTTGTTTGTCATTGTCTGCCTTGATTTTTTGCTCATTACAATATCAAACGTTGAGGTGCCTGGAGGGAATGAAAGCTAAATAAAGACCTTGATATCCAGTCTCAAATCTTTTTTACTTCTTAATAATACTTCTTATTGATATTGATCAGTTGTGACAGGACACCGCACACACACACATTTACACACAGACATCAGACACACAGGAAGTGAGCTCGGCCTTCGATTGTGGATCAATACCGTCAAATATCATAATCCACCCACATCCACCAGGGTACAGACGGACTCCCCCCCAGGCCAAAATCAAAGACACACACATAAATAAACAGCCTATTAACAATGCACAATTACATACATTGAAGACACAAACAAACGAAAAATAGAATTTCCATACTAAAGCCTTATTCCAACTTCAAGTCTTCCTCTAACATTTCCATAAACTGCAAATCCCATGAGCGCATCGTTTCCCCACTCTAACGCCTTTGTGCCGAACGCCCCCCCCCCCGCCCCCTCCCTCCTCCATACAAAAATGACTGTAACTGTACTGCCACTCCAGTCTGATGGAGATCCTCTGCGAGGAAAGCATCTCCAGCTCCCTGCATCCCAGGGGGTGAGGGAAGTGGGGGGGGGAGAGACGCAGGAGAGATAAAGAATGAATTTAAAACAGATTGTTAGTCTTCTTTATTCTCTCTCTCTCTCTCTCTCTCTCTCTCTTTAACTCAACAGCACGCGCGCTGCATTATATCCCCCGTATGCAAATCGGGGCGCGCTAAGAAGCCGTTTCATCAGCGTAATGATTCCAAGGTCAGATCCTTTGCACATGAAAAGCGAGCGTGGCATCCGGAAAAACATAGTTAATGACTTGCCTTTCTCCGGCTATAAATATGCAGTGGAAAGAGATATAGAGACAGAGCTGGGAGGAGATGTGACACTTTAGTTACACTGCGCTATAAGAAGCTCGGAGTGGCTGCTGCCGTGACCACAAAGAAACTCCAATTCCCTCCCTTATGGATGTGCCAAGTTTCAGTCCACATGCTGCACATTTCTTTTCCAAACTCAAATGAGGTCCCTGTGACTTTTGACCACTGGAATCTAATGAGTCCATCGGTTCTTCGGAAAACATCCAGGCTACGAGGGACGTGTGAGGAAGAAGCCGAATGTGGACCGATGATGTAAAGTACGGCTTGTGAGGTCTTACCCTTCAGGATGTGGCCCCTGATTTGAGACACAGCTATCGTGTTCACAGGAGCTATAGCTGGGTGTCATGCAATGCAGTGGTCACACACACACACACACACACACACACACACACACACACACACACACACACACACACACACACACACACACACACACACACACACACACACACACACACACACACACACACACACACGCGTATATAAGCAAACGCACTGTGTACACACTCCGTTGCAGATAACACAAGTACACAAACACTCAGAGCCGGGTGTTGACGATCTGACAGTTCAAACGGACAAACATCGTTCTTGTTGTGAGTGTGTGTGTGTGTGTGTGTGTGTGTGTGTGTGTGTGTGTGTGTGTGTGTGTGTGTGTGTGTGTGTGTGTGTGTGTGGCTGCGTGCTCACCACTCCCGGAGCTGCCGTGCGTATAGTTGTTGGTCGTCATGTGACCGCCGGTGTTCATGGTGGGCTTCTGGTAGGCGTCGTTGGGCCACAGCTCCTGTCGACCCAGAATCCAGAGGGGGGGTGATGAGGATGTTATTAAAAATTTCGAAAGTAAAAAAAAATCCAAACCCAGTCATACTTGTGAGTTATGAAAAATTGATGATGTCGCCTCATATATCAGAAGATTAGAGTTATTTCTGTTATTACCCAGCAGGATTGGACTAATGTCTTTTTTATTTAATTTGTTCAGCACGGAGCGAACTGACACCAAAACCAACCGAGGAGTTTGATGCAATTTCATCCGTGTTCCCTTCACGATCACAGTGATTTACCAGAATAGAAAAGACAGAATGGAGCCGTAAAGCAGCATCAGTGCATCATGGACCCAGAGAGAAAGAGATCCAACTCAACTTCAAATCTCACAATCTCACATTGCTTTTTATGAATTTTAGCTGCAATAAAGAAGTTGTATTTTCGCCCCTGTACCTTTGTTTACTCATCAGCAGGATTGTGCAAAAGGGACAGGATGTATTTCCACGTAACTTGGTGATAGGATGGGACGTGGGCCAAGAAAGGACCCGCTACATTTTGGCGTGGATGCGGACAACGGGACGGATCCAGGATTATTTTTTGCACTTTCTTTAACATTGTAAAATTTTCAATTTCCCAGGTAGTAATAAATGGATCTTGAGGTGCAGCTTGATTGGATGTAAGTGTGTTGGTGCAATCAGTGCTGCATCCTGGGAGATTTATTCAGCATTGATTAGAAGTAACTTAATTTATTTCTATAAATTTTATAACACACCGTTACATCCTGCAAGCAGTGAAGTAACATTCACCTCGGAGAGCGAAGTGGGAGCCGAGCTTTGAGGAAACACGAGCACATCTGAAACAAACCTCTGAGGGTTTTCGAGCAGCAGCGTGAGCGATGAAAATTAAAAAATAAATCACAAAATACGTGAGATGATCATAACTGGGACAGAAATGTGTCATGTGTCCTGACTTTTTAAAGATCAGATTGACAGTTTTACTCATGGAGGAGGAAATATATATATATATATAATGTGGAATAGATATGAACAAGAAAATCTATACATATATAGTGAGAGATTTTCTCTTTGTCGCCTTTGGCAACCTTTGTGAAAAATTGTTTGGTTCTCTTCATGTGCACGAGTGAAAACACAGTAATTAAGATAATCCTGAGAGCACTGACAGGCATGTTATCGAACAGCCATCCAGCACTACAAAGGACCCCCCCTACACACAGATGGAGATAGGGACTGGCAGTGCATGGTGGGAATCGGCGCTGGTGCAGGATGAAAGAAGCCTTTTCTGGTCAAAGAGATAGGGGCTACAGCTGTCACACATACACACACACAGAGCAGACACACACACCTACAACACACACTTATTTAGAAAACCCCAAGACACTGTGTGTAATAATGAAAGGTGTTTATCCAGAGCTTTCTCACTTCAAAGCTCTGGATGGGTGTCTTCACAGTGTCATGGAGTCCCTCGGGTGTCATTAGCACCAACCATACATCTAATATGTCACCACATCACAGCTGTCAGTCACTTATATATATATATTTGTACGCAAATGCCTGACAGCTCTGCTCCATATGCCGGTGACATACATCGTATAATAGCCCGCATCCATCCATCTATCCGTCCCTTCATCCCTTCATCCATCCATCCCTCAGTCTCGCCTCGGGCTTTTAAAGCAGCCCGGCAGACAGGCAGTCAGATATCTTAATCCCACAACAATACATAAACTGGGAGTGTGTGTGTGTGTGTGTGTGTCTGGAGGGGGGGGGGGGGGGGGGGGGGGGGGTCCATCTATCCAGCCAGCACCCACCTACAGCTGCATACAATAGGATCCTGAGAGGCTTAGCTCTGCCTCACCCAGATGTGTCCCCCCACCCCACCCATCCACAGATCACTCAACGAAGGGACGCACAGAAAATACACTCTCCTTAATCTCATTAACGGTCATTTACCTGATGAGTACGTCACACTGGACTAATCAGAACAAAGTTTGATTGACTGCAGGATAAAGGGGTAGTAACTGATATTCAAGCCGTCCCTGTTTAATGCCGCAATTATGTCTCATTAGGGTCGTTATTGTGGCAGCGAACAGACGAGGACAGGAGGGACGAGGAGAAGACAAGCGGTTATTATCTTCTTTTACGGCAGAACCTTTGGAAGTGTTCAAACTTTGGACATAAAACATGAAAATGTGACTTTATATCGGCAGAGAAATAGTTATTTTTACTCTGCAGCTCAGGAAAACTTCATAAACAGACTTAAACAATTTTTAATTTCCTATGGGGAATGAGTAATGGACAGTTTCTCTTATCATTACAGTGAGAATAACTAGGAAATAAACTGTGATATCTTTATGTATTCAAAATGAAATAAAATATATATATTCATTAAAGATTTCAAGATGAATGGGGTTATTTTTCAGTTTAGGATTTCAGGTTAAAGCGTTTAGCCCTAATGAAAAGCCGGCTACAGAGACAAGAGAGGCTGAGGGGCTCTGGGAGTTTTACTTCAGGGAGCGCTTGTTTTATCACACTGCCCCACGGTGTCAGCAGCCTGGCGGGTTGTTGATGAGAGGGAGGCCTATGCAGATATATGCTGAACTCTGAACTGGGTTTGAAAGCATTCATCTGCAGGCTCTGATGCCTAAAACAGAGACGCACTGATGGGAGTGGAGCATCGGCGAGATGGAAATGTCACAATGGGGCGGGTCAGCGGGAGTCAACCCACTAACCCTCCTATTTTTATTCTCTCTTTTATGCGATCGCACATCATCGGTGAGCTTTAACTGCTGTGAAACATCTTTATGTGGCGTTTGAAATAATCAGTCATGGTTGGACGTGGAGCTGAATGGAGACGCTCGGCTTCAGAAACGGCTATTTCTCACCATCTGCCCGGTTTGATACCTCCATCGGTCTGTCCATCTAGGAATGTGTGCGGCTGCTTTGTGCGAGGTGAACACAACGTTCTCGTGCAACTTCGCGACCGACTCTACCGTCGCTCCACCGGGGATTAAAGGAACCGCCGCAGCAGGGGGACGGATTAAGACGTTCACGAGAGCAGTTTTTTTTCCTCCAACACAAAGGAGGAAGAGATACAAATAAGCAAAGGTGAACACGCTCGGCGCAGTCAGATTTTTAACACATTTATCACACCTGAAAGGGAGAGTTTCACGTGGAGCGTTCATGAATACTGATCGTACGTTTGTGCCAGTCTTCATTAGGTTTATTCTGAAATATGTTCATTATTTCCTATATCACTGTGAATGTGTGACAGCTGGTGTGACTACTTATTAAGAATTTCTGTATCTTCATGTTCAGATAATGAATCTTGATTGGAGGCTTTACATGTGGGAATATTCTGTTGCTTAACTCATATGAAATCCTGGTTTCTGCTCAGAGTGAGAAACAAGGGACAAAGAAAAGGTAGAAAAGAAAAGAGAGGCTGAGGCTGAAACTACAACGGAGTATTAGGTCATCACTTAACAGGAAGAAAATCTGAGATTATGAGAAATAAGTCATATTTACAAGAGTAAAGTTGTATTATAGGAAAATATTTTACAAAGATAAAGTTAAGTAAAGTAAAATTACAACTTTTCCCTGTAATATTACCACTTTATTCTAGTATTATGATGTTTTTCTATTTAAGTTATGACTTAATTATAAAGTAAAATCAAGACTTTTACTCAATTACGACTTTATTCTTGAAATCTCCGATATCTTTTCCTTCACTAATACTCCGTCGCATTGAAACAGAGGGAGCAGGGGCCCAGATGTGATTTGATAAAGAGACAGTGAAGCAGAGGAGAAGGCAGCAGCTGAAAAACCCCAACAGAGAAACAGACAGACAGGCATGCAGGAGAGTTCAGAGTAGCTTTATTAAACAGAGGAGAAACCAGCAGGTGAGACAGGAGAGCGGGAGGACATTCCCTCCAAAATAAAAAATAAAATCATAAAAGAGAAAAATAATACAAGACTTTACCGAGATGGACAAAACAGGAAAAAAAGGACATTTAGGTTGTACAGTTTGAACTCAGCGGTTTGAAGAGAAACAGAGAAAAAATAAGCATCTAATTCTAGTGAGTTAAACCCGACGTGACAGAGAGGAGATTGTCCACAGTGAAGAATTTAGTATTGCACTGGGTTTATGGGTAATGTTTTAAAAGGAGAGCTGTAAGAATTAGTGGTGTTGGCAAAGGGAAGGCTTTCAGTCAGATTAATGTGCTTCCACTCCATCGGTTACTGAAGCTGAGGCTGGAGGAAAACTCAAGTGATATTTTCTTCATGATTTAATTCAAAATATAACATTTCTACTGTTATAGAGCTTTAGAAAGATAAAACTGATCTTTACGCCTTTATTTAAATTTATTCAAATTTCTTAGTTTTGTAATTAAAAATATCTTCTTCATAACACACACGCACACACAGACACACACAGACTAACGGTGTCAGAGTCCACCTGAAAGCCGCAGGTGGTGTTGCCTATTGAGAGCACGGTTGTGTGCGTAGTTGTGCGAGTGTGTGTCCACATACACGTCTGTGGATCTGTGTGTGTTTCTGTCGCGGATCCGGCTGTGTACGGGAGGGTCGCCGTACATCTGCCCCGCCATGGCCCTAATGTTTTCCGTGTAGCCGTCCTGAATGTGGATGGCGTCCAGTGTGCGGCTGCGCCCGTGCCTGGACCCGCATCTGCCCTGCGCGTCAACAAACATGTGGCCGTGGGTGTTATCGAAAGAGGCGTGGCCCTGCATGTCTGCAAGCATCCGGCGACGTGTGTTTCCATATTCGTACCTTTCCCTGTTTAAATTTCCCTCTGTCGCTCTGTTCACGCTGTTCAGCGTCTGACTATGAGAAGCAAACCCGAACTCGCACCTCGTACTCGGCCTGTCCACGTCATATCTCCCCTCATCGTCGCTGTGCTCCACATCCCTTTGCCCCAAACCAAACGTGTACCCACTACACTTTTCCCTTTGGTTAAACCCAAACGTGTATCTGTTGTGCGTCTCCCCGGGCCGCTGTGCGTAACGCTGCCTGTGGCTGTGGGGCAGCGGCTCAGACGCTCGCCTCCTCAGCGCGGGGAGGAGGGAGGCGCAGCGGCGTGGCAGCGGTGGCTGCAGCTGCCGGCGGGCATCACCCGCTCGTACCTGATTGCTGGAGGCTGTTTGGGAGTTGGACTGATGGGCGGTGGAGATATTTGGAGCTGAGTTTGATGAAGAGGTGGCACTGTCCATCTGTAGAAAAACAAAAGTACAAAGTTATCAACTGTCTCCAGTGTTCGCTCGCTCTGTTACTCAGGGGACGGCAGCTAACTCAGACATTTACGAGCCCTTCCGGATAATTTCAGGGAAATATCCAGAGTTTCAGTTCTCGTCTGAAGCTGTTCATTGATGCGTCAGTTAACAGCCTCACAACTCTTCAACGAGCTGCTACCGGCTCCTTCTTGATTAGGTGTCGTCTTTGTCTCAAAACTGTTAAAATCACCAAATTAACACCCAAACAAATCTTACAGCTCGACAGTCGCTGTCCCAAAAGGAGCCTTTATTCTGAGGTTCTCATTTATTTTATCCGACTGTGTTTATATTGTGAGAAGCAGGAGATAGAAGAATTAACAGCTTTCACTACTGAAGGCACTTTGAATACGGTTAGTAGAGGAAAAAAAAGAGCACCATCTTAACTGGGTTTGTAAAGAAATTATGAATAACCTGGTTCCATTTTGCAGATACACATTTAGCTCCACAGTTTATTTTGTCGACTTCCTTTTTCCTGTGAGTCTCCAACGATCACAACAGCACAGAGGAATGATCCTAATGCGAACGATACATGTCATTGATTTGGCTGTCAAAACTGTGGCGGGCGACTTATGAATAATGTTGGAACAGATCAGGCTTTCATAATGCATAACAAGTGCCCCTAAATGTTTCATGTGATCAGATTCATCTCACCAAACTCTGGGAAATGTAAAAATTTTAACATGTTGCCCCACATCCGCCTCGGAAAGCTTCAAAAGCAAAAGACGTGCGGTAAATAAAATGGAACCAGCCGGCGGTTAAAAAAAGAAGTGGAACGACATTTATAGGTTTTTTGAATCTATTGACACAAGGGCTTCTTATTTTTGAATGAAAAATAAAAGAGATAATAATATATAAGGATTTAAGTGCGACTGATACACTTTTTCAAATCACGTTGAGCTTTCTTGATGTTGTAAATGTCCTGATTTCTACAAGAGTATAAGTTTGGTAAAATAGAATAAAATATATTTTGATAATATCAAAACAAAAAAAAGATATAGTCAGGCTTTCTGCTATTATCATCTTTTTTCCAAGACTTTTTGAAAATCAAACTCTTCCATGACCTAAAAATGTCACTCCCTTCTGTTTATGTTGTTTTCCTCCAACAGCAGGAGTTTGATTTCTAAAATCCAGTTAGGTTGAAATAATCTGACAAATTGTGAAACGTGCATGTCACCCGGAAAGTTTTCCTCTGACTGGAATACACCTGTCGCTGCTTTATCCCCCCCCCCCCCCCTCCCCTCCCTCGTACCTGTCTGGGTGCTCGGAGCACGACGAGCTGGATGGTGCCTCTGGCGTTGCCCTCCGACGACATGGAGCGTCTCAGCGTCTCCATGGAGGCGTGGTTGGAGCGGCCGATCAGCGACTCGCCGTTCACGGCTACCAGCTGGTCGTTGACGGTCAAACGGCCGTCCTGTTGGAGAAAAGACGACAATGGAGAGTATTTAGATGAAGGAATAAACTACCGAAAGATTGATAGAGATTTCCAAAATAAAAATAAATACAGGAAGAAGAAAAGGGTGTTTTTGGTTTGTTGTCTTATTTACAAAAGCTTTAAAAGTAATAACTACAAAACTCTGAAGTAGAGAAAGCAAATCTGACAACAAAAAAAAAAGTAGTAGGAGAATAAAGAAGAGAAATTGTAAGAGGCATAAAATGTGTGCGAGGGATGACAAAGAGAGAGAGAGAGAGAAAGTAGGGAAGGAAATGGAAAAAAGGGGGATGGCGTAAAAAAAAAATTGTAGAGTTAGCAATCTACGGAGAGTGGGAGAGCCATGATAAATACATAGAGCGGCTAATGGAATAGCCTCTGTGGGCACTAAATCACTTCTAAGTGTTTTAAAGAGCAGCCTCTTGTAGAGAGGCTACAGAGAATGGTGCCCTGCAGGGAGAGGGAGAGGGGACGAGCAGGCAAGAAGAGAGAGAGAGAGAGAGAGAGAGAGAGAGAGAGAGAGAGAGAGAGAGAGAGAGAGAGAGAGATCAAACGAGAAGAGAGATGCAAAGGGCAAAATGAAAAAAGAACAATAAAGATGAAGGCACTTTGAGACACACACACGCACGATAAAGACTCTCATGGTATGTGTGTGTGTGTGTGTGTGTGTGTGAGTGTGTGTGTGTGAGGTTGAGATTGGTCCATTATGGTCAGCGCTGCCCTTTGACCCCACCTCATTAACAAGGCACCGTCTGGCCTGACCCCTCAAATGCAGACTCGGATGGCACCACACTCACAGACACACACACACACACACACACACACTCACACTCACAGACACACACGCGCAAACAGAGATTTTGTGTGTCTGCATCAAATCCAAAGATGTCATCAAAAATGGATGTTTATGCTAAAATCAGTGGGTGTCTGTGGTCTGTGATATTCCCCATTAATTTCCCCGTCCTCCATGTAAGCAGCCGCAGCACGATACATGTAATTTTGATTTATTTCTTCAAGCAGACTCTTGGAATTGATCAGACGACAGGGATAAAGTTAAAGAACCTGTTTTTAAATAAATAAATAAATAATATATATATAACCGAGGCCCGGGGCCCTGACAGCAGCCAAAACTATTTAATGGAAATAGGTTAAATCTCTCTGTGACTCTTCCTCATCTCCTCCCTTTTTCCGCCTGCTGTGTGACCGTGTGTGTGTGTGTGTGTGTGTGTGAGTGTGAGTCAGACTCAGGGGACACCCGGGTTCCCTCCTCTGTCCCGGCCTGATGCTGCAAAGTCTCATCAGGCCCTTTAAGCTGCTTTTCATTAGCATGTATCAACACTGAGAAGGACACACACACTCACACACTCGCACACGCAGACACACACGCAGACAGGCATTCCCTCATGTATTGTGTTCCTGCTGCGTGTCTCCACTTTTCAATTTTCTCTTTCTCCTCTCATTCCGCCTCCTTCCATCCCTCTATTGTTCAATACCGCTTCATTTCTTCCCCCTTAGACCACATCCCTCCTCTCCCTCGTTCACCTGCTGCCGTCTTTCAACAAGCTTCCTCCCTCCCTCGCTACTGTCTGTCTGTTTCTCTTCCTCCTTCTCGTCTTCCCTTTTCTCTTATGTGGCATCTTGTCCCAGAAAAAAAAACTGTTTTCCAGCCGCAGATCTTACTGGGCCATTCTGTCGGAGCGCTATCCACACCGGCAGCTGTCTGAGAGCGACTTCTGAAAGCACTGCGGGGAGCGGCTGTCTGGCCTGATCCCAGACCGGCCGTTTTATCTGCAACGCCACACTCGTCCCTGCGCCTCGTCATCACGCCGCGCAGATCTGGGAGCAGCGCGAGGGGCAGGAGGAGCTGCGACATGCGAGGAGGGCCGCGTATTGAGGCCAAGTGGAGGAATCTCCGAAGTGCTGAAACGGGATGGGTTTTTTTTCTTTCCCGATGCACTTACAACTTGAAGGGAGCACTGAGTGATACAGATAAGACGGCTGCAGTGCTGATGTAAGGCCGTTCGCGGGTCGGTGGCAGTCAAAAGTCGAGGGAAGTCGAGCGCTCGTGGCCTCGAAGAAAGACAGGAAATGAGATGGAAGAGGCGAGAGGTGCAAGGGAGGAGGAGATAAGAGGGGAACGTCAGAGAAAGACATCAGAAAGAGTGTCGCAAATACAATGAGATGGAAAAAGGGGAAGAAAACATTAAAAATGAAAATCTTCACGGAGAAAAAAATCGGGATAAAACTGTATTTTTGTAGAACCCCTTGTGAGATAAAGTCAAAAGAAACGCTGGCTCTCCAACATGCTTCAGATTTCTCACATTTGATGTTTTCTTAAGGATCTTTAAACGGCTCCTGTGACGGCAGAAGCCTAATGAGGCATTTAGAGACTCTATGGAAACTTTTATATTAAAATAAAGGAACGTGACTTCTTCAAAACATCAAGATGCAAGATTCCAGTTATATTCTGCTTTTTACTTTGTTTCTATCTCTGTCACAAGTTGACTCTGCTGTGGTATTTGTATTTTCTTCTGCTATCCACTAAACACTTCTAGTGAAGTAATTCCTCAGTCCAGGGGAAAACTATGTGCACACATCTATGTCTGCAACTGTTCAATAATTTATTGTTCACCCTCATTTTCTCTCAGACATATCTGGAAAATATCTGGAACATGTTTGCCCCTGTGCTACCCGGCACAACCAACATCTGTGGGTCCTCTACCTTGTACGCAGCTCCTCCGTGGATGATGGACTTGATGAAGATGCCCAGGTCCTCTCCGGTCTCTCTGGACTTGTTGCCCTTCAGGCTGACGCCCAACCCGGCCGAGCCCGACTCGTTGAGGGGGATCTCGTACATCAGCTGCTCCCTGCCGTCCTCCAACACCACGCTGCTGGCTTCCTCACCTTTCTGGAAGAGAAGATGAAGGAAGGAGGGATGGAAGGATACAGGATTTAACAAATACTTATTTTTTCCACTTTAATGCCTGTTTTACATAGTAATTGCTGTATGTGATTGAGGCGGCAGCACCATATCTAATGCACTGACTGATAATGCATGCTCCTAAATCACAGTGATTACACAAAAAGAGTGAGCGGGAAACGGATTAAAGAGATGGAAGACGGCTGCTGGGGGGGAAAAAAGAAGAAAGATGGAATGAGAAAAGAAGCGAGAAAGAGAGGAGCAGGTGTTGTGTACCGGAAAGACAGATGAAGGTGTAGTGAGGAGGAGAAGAAAGCCACTGTGGAGAGGTTATTCCATTTGGAGATGAAAAGGCGAGAGCGAGCCATTTCTAAAGGAAACATAATAACCTTTCATACTTCTTCCTGGAGCACAGTGGGGGAGGAGGGGGTGAGGGAGGAAGAAGAGGAAGAGGAGGAGGAGGGGGAGAGAGAATGGAGGCGCAGAGGAGCATTTAAAAGTAATAACCCGTCCCTGAGGTATACCAGCTACTCTCATTCCTGCTCCCCTCCCTTGTTCCCTCTTTACATTTCAACCTAATCTCTCAATCTCTCCCCCTTTCTCAGTTCCTCCTCCTTCCTCCTCCACAGACTCCCGCTCCACCTCTGCCTCCTACAGGTGCATCTCACCCACCTCACTCACCCACCGCTATTTAATCTGAGGAAAATGAGCGTGGCGGCGGCGGCGGCGGCATTGCAGCGAAAATGAGATGAAGGAGGGAGCGGAAAAAAGGGCAACAAAAGAGAAAAGGAAAATGTCTGTCATTAGAGGACGGCAAAATGGAGAGCCAGGTTCAGCCACCCGAGAAAAGAGGGCCCGCGGAGAGGAGGCGCCTCGACGCCACTTCACTCCTGAGCGCTTTTCTTCCTCGCGGAGGAAGGTTAAGAGGGTGTGTGTGTGCATATGTTCACACATCGAGGGTTTATTCTATTCAGACACACAGCAGCCACTCAGATATATAAAATAAATGAGTGAATTTTGCAGGAATGTGTATATACGTTATTCCAGTTGTACGTCGTGTCACAGCTTTAAAGATGTGAGCGCCCGTACGAGGATTGCAGCAGCCTTACATCACGCTCCACTAAATCAGGAATCCATGTTCATATTTCCCCTGCACGAGGAAGAAGGACGTGGGAGGGAAACATGTCCTCCAGAACCATTTTTTCCCCCCATGTCTGTCTCCCTACCGTCAGCACTCCTCGTCTAGGTGCTTAATTAAAACAACAGCCCATTGAAACCTCGAGGCCAAGAGGAGACGCTCCGTTCCAAAAGTGTGAGTCAGGGCTCTCGACGCGGTGGAAAGGTAACGGAGCTAAAACCTGGGAGGTCATCTGCACCGAGCTGATACGCTGTGTTTAGTCACCGCTCTCACTTTGGATTTAAAGTCAGGAAGCTGTACGTGCTCCGAGGGATTCAGGCTTTCACATCAGACGTCAAGACCAGCAGTGATGTCACGAAGTACATTTTCTTGCACTTAACCAAGATCGGTTAAGATCTTTTTGATCCGACTTAAAATGAAATTCAAGACCAAACTTGAAATACATATAAACTTATTCCAAGTCATGTGTCCTTTAGATTCCATCACCTTAAGCCCCATTGTCCCAAGTTGTCCCTCAAGTACTCATTCTCAAGCCACTTATCAGTAAACATGCATTTCCCCGTGTTCATAAACTAAACTAGCATGAACTTAACCAGAGACAGACTAATGATGAAGCACATATCCAAACTAATAGTGATAGAGACATTTTCGTGGTGACCTTTGGCACTGAAGTTTAAGACAATTCAAAACTTTTAAAAGTCTTCTTATTGAATTTATGAAATTAATGACGTGAGGCCACCCGTCATCAGAGGAATGTGAAAACAGCCTTTTGTGAAAAACTTCTCCAAACATCCAACAACAATTTAATCACATTTAAACACAAAAGGAATAAAAAGGAATAAAACATTTATTATTTCAATTGTTTTTTGTGTACTTTTACTTCTGATACCTAAATCTGCAATTATCAGGTATTGGCTTTCCCTCTCAGTGCCTCTCAGGCGGTGATCATATTCAGTTCCACGTGAAACAGCAAACGCACAAACTATTTTCTACTCCGCTGCAACACAACAGCTTCAGTCGGGGCTTATTTTTATCAACAAGGCGATTCAAGGAGCGCCGTTACTCAAAACCGGAGGAATTAAAAAGACAATCCGCCACTTCCTGCTCGAGAGACACTTGAGAGGGCTCACATGGCAACCTGGGAGGTTTTTTTAAATACCTCTGTGATCTCGCTGCTGCAGCAACAACAACACAAGGTGAGGGCGGCGGTGATCGGAGCGCGGCGGGCTCTGAAGGATCTGGGAAACGAAAACCACGATATTGGAATGCTATTAAAGTTGAGCAGCGTGTTTATTTGTCGTGTTTATTTATTGTGTCTCGCTGCTGATTTGAATCTATCAACACAAGTAGCTGCATCTCAGTGGTGGTCCAAAAGCAGGCGCACACACTCTCACACACTAATACCCCCTCTAATGCCCTTTCCTTGGGGGCGGATTGCGTCCCCAGGGTGGCTGAGACCCCTTGGCTCCGCTCGGTGACCCCCTCCTCCCACCGCCGTTAGCCCTCAGCAATGGCTCTTTAACAAGCTTTTAGCCGGGAGAGAGACCACCCTCTTCAACGGCAGAATGAGGAGACAAAAGGGAGCTTTTTCTTACCCGGGGGTGGGTGGCGAGGAGGGGGGGGTGATACACAGCGATTACACACAGAGCCTTTTGTCGCTGAGGATTTCTAAATGGGGGGTTTCAAAGCGGCGAGATTAGTGGTGAGAGCGACATTCAATTAAGATGAGATCTCGCCGCGCTTGCCGGCGACGACGGAGCTGCCAATTAATCGCCTTAATGTCTGCCTCCTCGCCCGCTTTACACCTTTACCTCACAATGAAGAAAACGGAAAGTTAAATGACTGATTGAGGGATAAATCCGGTGCGAGCTGAAGGGGGGGGAGCGAATTTGAGAAAAACAAAAGCAAACTCCACCTTGAAGAGAATGAAGAGAGGGAGAGCTGCAGAGAATGGGGGGATGAGTGAAAAGAAGAGAGGGTAACGGCGACGCAGCAAAGTGGCTTTCTGTCTGACGACCCCTTTTCCTGTGAAGCGGCCTAGGCTCGCTGGCAGCTGCAGGTCAACCATGTGCAGAGTGACCCCTCCATCCTGTCCTTGGCCAACTTATAATTCCACAGCGGACACACTTTCACTCGAGCAGACACACACATATCGAGCTCCCGCTGAAACACACACACACACACACACACACTAAAAAAACCTCTCTAATCTGAAACAAAACGAGGGCCCAGTGAAATAATCAGAGCGCAGAGCGATGGAGACGCAAAAATGCTGACAGGAAGGAAAGTGTGATTAGAAAGTTATCACTTTTTAATTACTGAGAGAGAGCGAGCGAGTACAGGAGACGGGGTAGAGAATCAGCCTCCTTTTGTTTCCTCATAACGAGGCTAATTCCAAGGCTTTATTATGATTCTGTGGACTGAAAGAAACCAGTTACAGCGCTTTCACAAAAACCACTCGTGAACCACCAATACCTTCTCTATTGAAACTTATCAGTCAGGAGTTCCTCCAGAACTCTATTTTAAAAAAGGACGAGGTGAGTGCCGGAGTTTGGCAGCAGCAATAAATAAAGTGAATTTAGGCTTTTAAGCACACGACCCGGGTTCAAACTGCTGAGTCAGCAGATGTGGGCTCTGCTGAAGTGTTCTTTGGCAAAACATGGAACTCTTATCATCTCAAGGGGCTGCTGATCTGCAGCTCCGACGACCTCTGACCCCACGTCGGCCCTAAATCACGGCATTAATGTCCTTTATGCAATTTGTTTCTACAGATACCAGCAGAACTCGTGGGGATGATAACCACAGGCCATTATATTCTGATTAATATGGAACAAACACTTATGATGAATATCTTACTTTTTATCTAAGAAAACAGGTTCACAGTTTTTCTGTGAATCAGCTTTTTTAGATTTACTCTCACGTTCAAGAACTGTGGGGTAATTCAGGGTTCATATTTCCATCCGTTCTTTACTTTGTGAGTTAACGTCTGAAAAACTAAAGACAAAGCTGCTAACATGGATCTTCTTATACCATCAAAACTCTAAACTCAAGATCAGAGGCAGGGGTCTCCACCACAGCACCTCCTGTAGGTATATTCCGGGATCAAGTGAATTTCAACAGGTAACAAACCTGAATATCATTCAAATGTGACATAAATGGTCCCACATATCTCATCTGATATTGATTTTGATCCACTATCATGAATACGTCTTAAAATGGACAAAGTGTTCCCAGAGAAAACCAAATTAAAACTTTGATATGAGCAATAAGCCGATATCGTAGATTCATTATTTGCAGCAGCACCAGCGAGGTTAATCCGGGGGAAACTCCAAAACTGTATTCAGCCAATTAATCTCAGCAGCCACCGGATGTAAAACTGTGATAATGAAGCACTGATTTGCATCTGATAGTTATTTTAACAAATATGACCAGAGTTCTGTGGATGCACGGAGACAGACAGTCAGTGAAACAATACATATTCATGAGCGCCCTCACTGAATTAGACAGGCACAGAGACAAACAAATTTCCCTGTGACAGAGGAGGCAGATGGCCACGTCGACTTAATGCATCTCCATCCATTTACATCTTTCTGTATGACCGAGCCGCACCTCGCCACAATTTCCTACTCGAGCAGCGGGGAAAAGAGTCGAGCGATTATGAGAGGATATGGAAGAGGAACAGGGAAGACAAAAAAGAGGAAGATGTCCTTTCTTGGTTTGGAGGAGAGTGTCGATTTTTGGGGGGAAAGTGAGGGTGGTGTTTACTGAGGGGCTGCATCTTTTTTTTCTGCTGGGGTTGCAGAGTGTGTGTTTTGCATGTGCTCATTTGGCCACTTTTAATGATGAACTACTTTTTCCCTCCGTGTATTTACGTAATCCTTCCCTCTTGGAGGGTCTGCACATGCAAATTCAATGACGCAGAAGCTCACGCAGCTGCCTGAGTTTTCTGTGTGTACCTGTAAATAGTGTATGCGAGTGTGTGTGTGTATTTGTGTGTGTGTGCGCGCTTAGGGGGGGACATCAAACCGTCTTTGAGGTGGAGGACTGTGCTGATAAGGGCCAGATCTCTCATGGGGCACCAACAACTTCAACAGCCTCGATGGAGACAGGAGTGAAAGCTCTCTCTCTATCTCGCTCTCTCTTTCTCTCTCTCGCTCTCTCTTTCTTTCGTTCCCTTCTTCCACTACCCCTCTCTCTTTTTCTTAAGTCTCCGTCTAATGCACAAACACAAGCAAGTGTTAGATGAAGACTGTAGAGGCTCTTCAAAGTGCACTTGTTATGCCAAGACTGCCGGGCCATTAATGAGGGCAAACTATTTTCGGAAGCAGTAACTCGGCTGTTTAAAGATCGTGTGATGTGTGTGCACGGCATAGTGTGTTCAACTGGTTTTTTTCCTTTAAATCAAGGACTCGTGTTTAAGAGTTTGTGTGTCTATATGTGTGTGTGTGTGTGTGTGTGTGTGTGTGTGTGTGTGTGTGTGTGTGTGTGTGTGTGTTTGCGTGAACCCTAGGTGTGAATATGCATCAGTCACTACAAAGCCCTGAGCGCCTTCCTCGCCGCTCTTTGAAGTAAAGGAGAGGGAATAATCAGAATAACCACAGAGGGGAGAGAATAGAAGCGCACGGGTGAAAACATCAGTTACAGAGAGCGGGAGACTTTAAGAGGCCACCAATGTGTGTGTGTGTGTGTTTATTGATGAAATGTCCTCTGTGAGGCGCAGTCGACCCGTGTCAGATTCACAGCCCTGACAGTGACCTGTGACCCCGTCAGGCGCTGCAGGTAAACGATCACTTAACACCCGTGTCAGCATGCGTGGACGTGCTCGCACACTTCCCGCGGGGGGCCGGCTGCGGCTTGCGGGTGCGACTTCCTCTGGCATCGCTGTGTCAACAAACCAGAGCGGGACAGGAAGGCCGGAGCGTGCACTGCGTGTGTTTGTGCGTTCGTCCGTGTGTGCGTGGTGTTTATAGGGGAAAGGGGCATCAAAGGTGACAACATGTGCAGGAAAAAAAAGAGGAGTGGGAGAGGAAGACACGAAGAGGAGGAGAGAGAGACAAATCAAAGACCTCCACGGAAGAGAAATGAGCAACAAAAGTGGCAGAAGTGACTGACAGACCAAAGAAAAAGAAGAAGAAGAGGAAGAGGAGGAGGGTGAAGACATGGTTGCTGTGTTTTTGTGCGTTCGTGCTCTCCTACCAGTTCCCGTGGCAGGAAGATGTCCTCCTGCCGCGCCACCACCACACACACGCCCTCTCCCTGCTTGGTGCTGCGCAGCATGGCTACGAGTTCCTCCTGGCTACGGCCTGTCATGTCGACTCCATTCACCTACACACACAGACACAAAAAAGGAAGAACACACACAGGCGCACACACACACGAGAGTAGATTAAAGCAAAGAGTATAATCCACTGGCAGCGCTTCACTAACATCCTCACTAGTACAGGATCAGACGACATCAACATGAAATTCCCCCACATACATCAAATGAAAGTTTTCATGCTTTTTGTCTTTAAGATTTCTGGCTCAAACCCAACTTTGATAGGGACTAGTTCTTTGGCAGAAACTAGTTCCACTGAAAACGGTTGCAGTCTGTCATGTGGGTTATCCAGGTGAAAGTTGTTCTTATGGATTTAAAACTATGAATATATAACTGAAGTGTCCACCATTGTTGTAGTTCTAGTAAAATAAAACCGAAGCTATTTTTAGAGACCACTTGCGATAAGGAACTTTTTTTTATTGTAACACTGGTGTACAAACACAGTCCGATCCAAACCTAATATTTCCATATCTAATATTTGCATACTATACTTGCATATGTTTAAAAAATTTGGTTGACGTGTAGAAACGTAATTTCATTTGGATATTTTCTTGGTTAAGTGCAGTTACTCAGTTCAACCAGCAGGGGTGCCACTCAATCTGCTGCAAATGATGATCATACCCACTACCTGTTGTTTTTCTACTTCGTGGGGTATCACCAGGTTGAGGTTCGTCTCTTACCTCCAGGATGCGGTCTCCGGGCTGCAGGCGGCCATCTTTAACTGCCGCACCTCTCGTCAGGATGTTCTTCACCAGGATCGGCCCCGGCCCGTGGACCGAGGAGTCCCGGGTTACCACGGTGAAGCCCAGACCCTCCGTGCCTGCAGGAAGAAAAGCAGCCTGCGTCACAGTGTGCATTAGAGACATCAATCTCCCCTGCAGACAAGACTTAATTATGAAAGTTATGACTTTTTCATTTCTTTTTAATTGAATTTTCCCCTCGTCTCCTTATTCTGTCACTTTTATCCTCTCTGTCTCCTTCTCCGCTCGCCGCAGAGTTTTCCCTTTCTCCTCCTCTCGCGTCCAACTGAAACCAGTCTGCGGTTTCGGCATCGTCCTCCACATTAGCTACTGTTTAAGTGCCTGTTTTCCTCTAGGGGGTTAGTTGCCTGGCTCAGCCTCGGAGCAGCCCGGAGAGGGCCGGATTAGACAGACTCTGCCTTTAATTTCACGTGTGAGCAGGTCGAACGGTGGCTGATGAAGGGAGGTAGAGGGAGAAGATGGTAGGAGGGTGGAGGGGTGGCAGAGAGAGAGAGAGAATGAGAGAAAGAAGAACCTGAGATATTATTCCCTTCTCGAGCTTCCCTCCCCGGGGAGGCAACGTGATTTCCACAAAGATTTTTCTTGTGCGTGTTATCCTACGTTTATCTCTGTGTATACATTTACAAGTGTGTGTGTGTAAGTGTGCGCGTTTTTGAGGACACACACACACACACACACACACACACACACACACACACACACACACACACACACACACACACACACACACACACACACACACACACACACACACACACACACACACACACACACACAGAGCCATCAACCCCCAGAGCCTCCAACCTCTCCCTTTTTCACGGCCTCACAAGCCCCAAGCCATGAGTGAAATGTGCCACGCTGTGTGTGTGTGTGTGTGTGTGTGTGCGGAGAGATGTAGAGAGAGCAAAGCCGGCGTGGCATACTAAAGGCGGCGAGCGATGCTATCTGGTCTCCGAGCTAAGCCTCTGCCTGCCCTACATTAGCGCACCTAAACCTCACCGCCTGTCACTCACAGAGAGAAAAGAGCCTGTTGCCAAGGGAGAGGGTGCTAGAAACCCCATAATATCCTCTGCTCTGATCTTGCATCAGGTGAAAGGATAGAGGGAGGTGGGAGGGGGGGAATAAATCAAACAAAAGAAGGATGGAGGAGAAGGACAAGGAGAAGAAAAGGTGCCGAGAGTGTGGAGCCCAATTTCTTCTACGCTTTCATCAGGGGATCTACTTCCTTTCTCACCTGGACCTAGTGTGTGTGAGTGTGAGTGTGTGTGTGTGTGTGTGTGTGTGTGTGTGTGTGTGTGTGTGTGTGTGTGTCGCCCAATTACTGCCTTCCTTTCAGTGCCCCTTAATCCCACAGGTTGCTGGAACAGAACCCATTCACAGTCACAAGAACCTATTCCCATGTTATCGACACATGAGCGTCCCAGCACTGATGTGTTTTAGGGGGATCAGAGATAAGGCGGCGGTGGGGAAGACAGACTGAATCAGTCTGGGTTAAGAGCTAAAAGCCAAACAACCAGATGTCGCGTGCGGTTATCCCATAAGATTATAAAGAGAGAAGAAAATGTTCGAGAGCGGAAAGTTATTTTCACTGCAGACAACATTTGTGTTCACTGATCCAGAGCGGCTCCTTGGAAGGAAAAGAAGGAATTACACAAATCAATCATTGCTGGTGGCGGCGGCGTTTGACACCAGGGACGTCAGCTGCTATTACATCAGGAAAACAAATGTGGAGGATAAAAGTAGAACTAAGCAGCTAAAAAAGACCATGTGGATCATTTTTGCTTCATGACAACAGAGGACATGAGAGGAATAAGAGAAAGTGAAGTTTTTCCCATACAAACAATTGTTGTAAACGCCAAATTCAATGGATTCAGACCGTATGTCGATTTTTTTGTCTACACTATAAACTGTACATGGAGATGGATGATGCGTCATCACTTCCTCTCAGTGAACATCCTGGATGTGGGCGCTGCCATCTTGGCTTTTGGCGTTATTAGGAGACAGAGTCTGTGCAGTGAAGCTGTGAAATCGAGGTTCCTGCAAATACAAGCGCTAAACACGGAGGAGGTGGGATTCAGCTGCATATTTACCTTTCTTCAGGTCGATCTTTAACCGCTTGCCGCCCTTCTTGCTGCTCAGGTTCGCCAGGCCGGGGGGGACGGGACTCCTGGACGCCGGGGAGGAGCTTGCTGTCCTGGCTGAAGGCGTGGGAGAGGAGCCATTACTGGAATGGAGCTCGTCTGCTGGTGCGTATGCCGCAGGTGCGTATGCCGCAGGTGCGTATGCCGCAGGTGCGTATGCCGCAGGTGGCTCCGGGGTCTTGGCACGCGGGTCTGGTCGCCTCACTTCTACATTACTGTTCGGTTTGGAATGTGGTTTGGGCTCCGGGTGTGGGTCTGTTTTGGCGCGGACCAACATCGGACTCTTTACTTTTGCGGAGAGGTCTTTGGCGTCGCCGGTGAAGAGCTGACCTATGAGGCTCTTCTCGTAGCGCAGCTTGCTGGGTACAGGGACGACCTCCAGACGTATGGAGGACGTGCCCATGGCCTGGAGGAACACTTCCTGTGACCTGGAAGAAGAGAATAGCAATATTTACATTTTTGGCATTGGGTAAGTGTTTTCTAGTCATGGACAAACTCAGAGTGGGACATATTAATTTTGGGAACACTACAAAACTGTAAAAAAAAAAGGAGAAGAGCTGGAGAAAGTGAAGCAGAACACAGAAGGAGAGCAGACGATTGGAAAGCAGAGAACGAGCAGAGTGAATGAGGCCTGTGCGCAGTTAATGGAGCTCGGTTTCAATTTGGATTTGGACTCTTCCAGCTGGTGTGGGACACGGCGGTCCCACGTCAGATGGAGGAGGACTTTACAGCAGAAGTCTACCAGCAGCGCAACATTAACACAACACAGTTAACACAGCGGGATGCAGTTAAATGGACCTGTTCAGTGAGGACAGAGGAAGTAAAGCAGGAGGAGGAGGACGTGTTTGCTTGAAAGACGGAAAAAAATTAAAAGAGAGAGAGGAGGGTAGATGTGGTGGAGAGATACGACAGGCGGTGAATGAGAAAGATTTATCTTTGTCTGGTGGAGGAAACAAGTTTGAGTGACAGGTGAGGGATCTGGCTGTGGCGGCGGAGGATGAGTGGGAGCAGACACACAAACACGTAAACAAAGAGCGAAGATGTTGTTTTCCTGCTTTTGAGGCTTTTCGCTTACAATCACATCACTGTCGCATAAAGAAGGACTTATTTCAAGGGCTGTGTTTCGATATCAACTTATTACTCATTTTCCCGCTGCACAGTGGACAGATGGACGATAAATCAATCCAGTTGACAGAGTGAGTGAAAATGAGAATGTGACTAAATCGATTGCAGAAGTCATCCTTTTAAATCTGTTTAAATTAGAGCCTGACCACTTTATCTGTTTATCTGCCAACAAGAGCCTTTCAGAGATATATGGGTATTAGTGTGTATGTTTGCCGATATGCGTGAATATAAAAACATTTCATTTACAGATTAAATAATGACGAAAAGATTCATGTTTACATTCTATGTCTTTTAAACATCCAGTACATTATCACACCCCCTAAAACTCTTCTTTGTTTGCATAGTCAAAAGGTGCTTTGTGAAGACAATCCCCTAATGGCCTTTAAAACGACAAATCTTTAAAGAGAAGTAGATTCAATAATTGATTCCAAAGGCTTCAGCTTAGACCCAAGTATTAGTGTTTGACGCAGACAGAGACACAAACATAGAAAACATAAGCATCCAGCTCATCCCCCCCGCCCGGCGTCCTTACTGTGCGAAGGTCTTGTCCTCGAGTGGCGTGTCGTTGATTTGGACGATGCACTCGTCGTCTTGGAAGATGTTCTCTCGCTTGGAGCGGCTTTTTTCCTCGATGCCTTTAATGTGAAGGCCCAGGGTCCTTGCGACACACACACACACAGCGGAGAGAGAATATGAATTCAGGTAAACACGTATGTGATTACACGCCAACACTTGAGATTGTTATGCATTTCTATGAGTCAACATTGCCATCTGGTTTTCCTTATGAATGTCTGACTGATTACAAGTGGTGGGAGGTGAGTGTTTAGGTATATATGCACATGTGAGTGTGTGTGTGTGTGGGTGTTTACCGTCCACTGAGCGAGGAGCAGTAGGGGATCACGTGGATACCCAGGGGCCCCTGGTCACCTGCAATCTCCACCGTTCTCGTCAGGGTGCTGTTCGACAAAAACAGGAAAAACTCACTCACTGAGAAATAAACACCCGCGGCAAAATTTAAAGACACGGAAAATGAGGATGTACGTTCAAGTTGTGCAGACAATCATAAAAACAGTGATGCGGGAACACATAGCTGCACACACACACACACACACACACACATACATACACACACACTCACAAGCTTTCTATGTGCAAGCTCTTCAAAAAACATTAGCATTTTACTCCAGGCTGCATAGAGAGGCATCCAAATGAGCTTTCAGATAGTTATATCTAACATCACAATAATGTGTGCGTGCGTGCGTGCGTGCGTGCGTGCGTGTCACAGGTGGCTACTTCGCCCTTTATCTACCTGCGCCTCGACCACCCAATCTAGCCAGTGGACAAAAGAAGAGAGAGCGGGAGATAAAGGAGACAGACAGATAGAGCAGCAGATAGAGATGAAATAGAATGAGCTCCTCTAATAATCTCTGCTGAGGCCTGAACTGTGGCTTTTAACGGCAGATAAACAAGGACAACACGCTTTTGATATGGGACGGCGAAAAGAGGGGACCTGCATAATGGGAGCATAGAAGAAGATCACATGAGACGACAATCCTACTTTGTACGATAGACTGTAGATGGACGGGATGACAGCTCACTAAAAGTGAAGACAGAGCATCTTGATCATCACGAGGTCGGCGGCTGCAGAATAAACCCGGACATGGATCAAACTAAAACCTGCTGCACGCTGGAGGATAATCAGGGCAGTTTCAGTTTTAAAATCCCGTCTGAAAAATCCTCTGTATTATCATCCGCTATTTCCATTCAGCCTCTATTTTCTCATATTGCCTCTGTTTATTTCTCCTTTCCATTATCATTCATGGCTTTTTATAAATCTTCAGCGCAAAAAAACAAGTGACGAGACGTGTGTGTGGAAAACAAAGTGAACAAGTGTGAGAACAAGAGCAGTGAAGTTCAATGTGTGTGTGTTTCCTTCACGTACACAAGTCCAAGGTCTGGCTGGGATCATTATAACACACTCCTCTGTCACTGTCACCCTGCTCTTGTTAACCTCTGCCAGGGTCACACAAACATACTGTACACACACACACACACACACACACTTATGCACACACACGCCCAATTTGCATTGTTATTGCTACATCTATTGCATGCTCACAACACCATCAGTCACATTCCTCCAAATTGAATTCACAGATACACACATGCATCAAATTTACATCCATTAAGGAACACAGTTACATCTAAATTGCACATGTGCACAACACACACACACACACACACACACACACACACACACACACACACACACTCTTTGAATTTACTTTCGTTGATGAAAAACAATCAAGTCAGGACAACATAGACACACAGACACACACAGCTAGTCCTGAATGATGTATATTCTGCAGTGTGTGTGTGGCACATACAAATACACACACACACACACTCAGCCCATTTACATTTATAGAAAAAACAAATGGCGACACAAACAAGCTCATCACAGGCAGCGGCGGCTTGTTAGCGCAGCACGCTAATATGCAGAATAGCTCAGCTCCCCCGTTTCAGCGTCCCACTGATACCAACACAAACAAACACTCATTCCACTGGGAGCAAAGAGTAAACGAGGACCGAGACAGATGGAGCTCCCACTTTTGGTTGACTTCCTCTACAGAGTGCCTAACAAAGTCGTGGCCGGGACTCGCAGTGAAAAAACGTGCCCCCCCCCCCCGCTCGCTCGCCGTGGCTTCCTCAACCGCCGGCCATCTGTTACCATGGCAAACTATCTGTGAGAGCCGTGCACTCTATTGTATCACGGCGCTTCAAGACACTGCTGTGGTGTAAAAACTCTGAAAAATCACCATCTGTCAGTCCAGCCAAGACTTCTCCTGAGCGCCGCTGATTCTCTGCTGAGTTATTTCTGAAAAGGAACACGTTTGGGGGGGGGTTTCGGGAGCTGTTGGCGGCAGAGGATGTCACGGAATTATCTGTACTCTTGTCACGGGCTCGCAGGACGAGACAGGTGAAGGGTTGTGATGGACGGGTTAGCTGTTGCCATGGCTACTGCGTGACTGACAGCAGGGAGAAATGAAGATAAAAACTCCCGTCGTCCCAGAGGTGTGCGAGTGGCGCGCCCAAAAACAGGGGTGGTGGAGAGGTGGAGACGAGGTTGCCATGGTGAGATGCCTGTGCACGCCCACATAGTCGCCTCATTCGCCTGTGCACGCACACACGCACACGCGCACACGCACACACACACACACACACACTCAACAAGTGAGTCTAGCTTTCACAGAATTGATTTCTATCTGATGCTCCTGATACAGGTTTGATTTTGAGCTCACTGGTTCAATAAATAACAAAACCCTCGGTACTATAGTTGTAGTGATTCATCAGTTGACTTAGTAGAAAACAAATTATGAACAAATATGAGTTTCTTGATGATGTTCATTTAACTATTTCTTGACATTTTAGAGACAAATTAACCTTTTCTCCAGCCCAAAAGTAATGTTCCCATTTATATGCCTCTTCAAGATTCTTATATAATAGTAACAATTTGAATGTATAAATATTTAATGTATATAAGCTTGTGTAGCAGCCGTCCTCACTAAGTGACATTCCTCCGCTCTTTTCTCAAGCTCAGTAATTGCTGTTATGTCTCTCCCTCTTGTCCCTCGACCTGTCATTGCTCCTTGTTTCTTATGACCGGGGTGAAGGACCAAACTTTCTGAGAAGACTCAGCCCTCGATTTCTTCGGAGTATGAATTTGACAGTTGGCTAATTCTTAAGCATCGTTTATTCTCACTGTTCCCGTCCTGCAACATGCCAGAAACTAGATAATATCAGCCGGCGCCAGGGTGTGGTTACAGCTGGTCACACAACTCCCAACTTTTTCGACTTGGCGTGCATGTCTAGCACAACAAAGAGTCTGTGAATAGGTCCATCTCTACATTCTCAGATGGCTCCTGGAGGGAGGCTGCAGAGACTGGTGGTAGAGACAAGGCTTTCTGCAGGAAACTGTGGGAAAACCTCTGTGAATTGTTTGTCAAGTCAATGAAGGCTGAGCTCCTGGAGGAAACATGCCTGTGTCAAAAACCATTCTGTTTGCATTTCCTCTTCTTCTTCTGTGTCTTTCTCCCGCGGCGACACCTATCATTTACGAGATGACTTCACCAAATCAGAGCGCCTCATTCAGAGCATAGAAATGCCAGTTGTCAATTCGTTAAGCACAACCGCAGCTTTACACATTCGGCCTTTAACACAAACTATTTGCATTTAATCTAGGAAAATCCAAAATGCAGTTTAAAAAAATCAAAAGACACAGAATATGATCATCAGTTCCAGGACGTTAATCCAACTAATGAGTGAAATCTGTGAGGGTCTATGAGCTTTTAACAGCACAACCAATCACAGTTACTCTGTGGGGTGTGACAGGTAAAGTCAACCTGTCTCATGCAATCAGAGTCCAGGGTCAACACCTTAGATGTCAATCAATTGTGTCATAAGCTTCCACAGTCCCCTCGTCTGCCCTCACAGCAGGAGGGTGAAACTAAACCTCATCTCCTAATGTCTAACTGTTAAACAATAATATTAAACACAAAGAGGGTGATTTACTGATAAGGATGAGTCATATGTAGACTGACAGTTTGAATAATAAATGAAAATCAATATATTAATAGATAATGAAAATCAGTTGCTACATACAGGGGCTGCACGATTAACTTTCTAAATCTTTACGGTCGAATTTCTAATTGACGATGATTCCACTGCATTTTTAATTTAGAGCGAGTGAAAGACAGCGGCAAGAAACGCTGCTGATAATGGAAGAGAATCTTGATTCTTCTAAACCTAACCTTGCCTTTTCCACAATAGACTACAAACATGGATGCTCACTAGCTCCTGTTGTAAACTGAACTATTTTTAGATCTTTCAAAATCCACTGCCGTGTTTTTTAATGTTCAATTAATTTCATCATCTTATAATTCATTGAACTTACTCTGCTTTAGTCCCCTTGTCTTACGGGAAGCATTTTGTATTATCATGAAATCTGTGGTACAAAGAGACACTATCTAACACACACACACTGTGTTTAATCCAGTGACAGTGTCACATAAAGACTGGAGTGTTAATCCTAGTCTCCATCACTGCACCACACTATGAGCTGTCTGCTGCTGCATTCACATCAACACACACACACACACACGCACGCACACACACACACACACGCACACCTGCACACCCACTCTTACCTGAAGTTAACCTTGCTCATCTTGGCAGGTGGGTCGTCTGTGCGCAGTCGGTCCAACGCTCCTTTCAGTACATGGTTGATTTCCTGTAAAAACAAAGAAGAAACATAAGTCATCGAGCATTCGTGATGAATTGATACTTTCCCACGTTCACACACACACACACACTCAACGCACCGTTGCCTGTCAGTTAACAGGAGGAGGCCCGCTGCCTATTAGCAAAACAAACTAACGACACCATCAATCACCTTCGCAGAGAGAGAGCGAACGCCGGACACTTCGCCTCCTACCACGCGCCACTGTCCCTTCTTTCTCTCTGTCTATGTATTTTTTTCAATCTATCTACCTCTCCCTCCCCCTCTCTCCATCCCCTGCCCCGTGTCAGGCAAGGCTCTATTTTTAAGTCGGCAAAAAAAAAAATCAACAACAACCCGGGGGCAAACAAACAAGGAAGAGGGAAGAACGACGACAAGGAACGACAGCGTCAAACTGTTTGCGAGACGCTCAAGCGAACTCGAGGGGCGGCCGAGAGAAATTGCCCCAAATCGCTAAAAACAAGAAGGGTGCAATTAGGTCCTTCTGCCTTGTCACTTTCATTGTGTCACCAGTACTAATGGCTAAAACGCTCCCCGCCCACCAGCCCGCTCCTTAGCAACCCCCCCCCACCACCACACCCAAGTCCCCGGTGGACCCTCTGTCGCACACGGGGTAAATATATGCTTTGGAGGACGCGGACACCCCCCCCCCCCCCCCACGCATACATTTCCTGCAAATATTACCTCCACGAATTGACTCTGAAGAGCTGCAAACATAAAGAAAATGTGTTTCACACACACACACACACACACACACACACACACACACACACACACACACACACACACACACACACACACACACACACACACACACACACACTGACTGACCCACTTATCTGGGCAGTGTGAGATTACCCCACAATAGAGAGCATGTGTGTGCGGGGGCAGAAGGATGAGCTGGAGGCTCCATTGTTGCTGTGCATCTTCCTGCAACGCCATTAACCAACACACACACACACACACAGACACATGCATGCAACACACTCTTCTCCTCCTGCAGTACACACACACACTTCATCACAGGATGAGGTACTGACACAGCCTTTGGGAACACAAGCTTGGCAGGAACACGTGTATACACGCATCAAAAACACACTGTACATCGACTTTTACTGGAATTGAGGCATGAAGCTGAAATGTACCAACACACACACGTGGTACAGTAACATAAAAACCCTTGTATGTCTGCTTCACAGTAAGTACAGTGCATGTATTATGTAAAATATGGAATGTGCGGATGTATATAAACACCCATTCAAAGGGATGACGCCATAATGCCCGGTGTGGATCTAATCCCTGATTGAGAGCAGTCCTGTTGTCGACATAAAAACAGCAGCTCCCCTCTTAGGAAGCCCCGCTGTGCTCGGCCAATCAGCTTCCCCCGCTCGCATCTCAACACACTAAGAAGAAAGATTTGTGCCCTCCCCGTCCCCTCCAGTTAGTCGTAATGCTGCTTATACGTCTTTAACCCTAGAACGATCAGATGCAGTAGATCGCACTCGTAGAATTGTATATATAAATGTGTTATTATTGTGCTGACATAAAACACAGTCTGTTTTCTGTGTCCTAACACGAACCATATATCATTTAAAAACTCGTCCTGACAGGCTTGAGTCAAGTATTCAGTCTTTAGTTGGATGGATTTGTTTTCCTTAGGTTTTTATTCATTATATCATTTATTTATAGACATATATTACCGTTAGTAGTAGTAGTATATTTTGTGTGTATTTAAGTGTAGTTAGATTGTCTTGTTTCTTTTAAATAAAATAAAAGATTAGATTTGTTTAAAAGCTTGGTTCTTCCTTCAACATTAAAAAATGAAATCTATATAACAGTACTGTATAGGAACATGTGGTTATATACACTAAGGTACTAAATCCCAGGTATTATTCTGGCACTACCACTTCAACTGACACTTTAATTATCATCTGTGCTCACACATCAACTGACACTTACTAGGGCATACACTACGGCTCCTTTCAACACTTTCCTTTCGGTGTTTCAACTTAACTTACATATCTAACAACAATGGAGATTTTTGACAGTTTCCATCTGAATCGTCCGCAGAAATCATGCTTTGTTTTGTTTTGATATGATCTATGTCCGTCACTGACAGATTAAAATGTGTTTCTGTTCCTGGGATGAACGCTGGAATAATTTGTGAAACCTGTCTAAGCACAACTAACAGGTTGTCTGCTCCGTTACTGGGTTGCACACTGTTTTTTGTGTGCACTTCAGGCGCCATTTGTACTGAGGTATGTGTGAGTGACAGGGTGGTGTGCAGGCACATGAGAGATGAGGTGTGTGTGTGTGTGTGTGTGTGTGTGTGTGTGAACGCATTTCTGTATGTGTGGTTGTTGTCAGATGGATGAGTAATGAGGTGTGTGTTTCTTTTGTGCACTTCCTGAGTGCTGTAGTCATCTGCTACATGTCAGGCGCTTGAGGAATAGTGTGTGTATATGTATATACACTGCAAGATCACAGCTTCAGTCTCCGAGCCAGTGCTACCTGACCTTAGTCATATCCATCACCTGACTGAGAAAACACAATCTTACACACATACTATCCTCGAGGGACACACACACACACACACACACACACACACACACACACACACACACACACACACACACACACACACACACACACACACACACACACACACACACACACACACACACACACACACACACACACACACACACACACCTGCCAGCATGGAAAACACACACTGCAGCCAGACACAGGAAAAACAGCAGGATTAAGTTCAGATAGTTAAAGTGTCAGCTTCTCGCATCGCGGCTGAGGGAAACATATGAAAGTCCCCACTTCCTGCTGCGTTAACATGTGTTGCGTCACTGTACCTCGAGGTGCTGAAAACCGGCCAAAACACGTGGGAGGGCATCGGGACGGAAAGAGCCGGAGAAGAAGCGTTACAGAGATTTTAAAAAGGGAAAAGCGATGGCGGTGAAAACTCTTTCCGCCGCTGCTGTTAACGGGCCACATTAAACGTCTCATTTATTAGCTTTGATCATGGCAGGAAGTACGAATCAATTAAAGGCCCGACCGCGTGTTTTAGCAGCGCTCAGCCTTTTGCCAATTTCACTAACTCTTCTGATAAAGACGACTAAGAGTGCGATGTGCGCCGGCTACACAAGAATCAAAGACGGAGAGAAGTGGGCCAACCTTGGCCTTCAACATCGCAGCCGGTAAAATCAATTTGAGGGGCCGACCGCATATTTATCACTCTATCAGCCTTAATTAGACTTTATCTAGCTTTCAATACCTCCTCCAAGACAAAGAGGGGCTGGAGTGTGTGTGCACACGTTAGTTTAAAGGGTTTAAGTGTGTGTTTTGCATGAGTGAGAGAGTGGAGGTCTTCAGAGGAGAGGTACAGTGAATGAGTGAGGATGAAGTGATAGCGTATTGATCCCTGGAAGTCCATCAGGCCTTGGACTCGATATGGCTGTGAGCTGTGACGGCCTCCTGGCCATTTACACACACACACACACACACACACACACACACACACACACACACACACACACACACACACACACACACACACACACACACACACACACACACACACACACACACACACACACACACACACACACACACACACACACACGTTCAGAAACTCACACACGACCGGGTTACAAAGATCCTTTGTTCCGCATCCCGACACTCTTAATCAAAGCACTAGTGTACTTGTAGGCAAACAATGATCCCTCACATGTTAAACTCTGATTACAACAGTTAAAGAAGTGTAAGGTTTTATTTTGAAAGAGCAGGAGTTAAGGGCCACTAGAACCAGCACAGCCCGAACCGAGCCTGACGGGAGCCCAATGTTTTGGGCATCAGGAGTAACCACACTCTGATGGGAGGAAGTATCCCTGAGCTACAGCAACTGTCTGGATTCAAATAAGGCTGCGGAGGACCAGGCAGGGCTTCACGTGTCAGGCAGCTGAGGGATGGAGCTTTCTGTTGTAAAGGCATTTCAAATCATCTATAATGAAGCTGTTCACTCTGTCCTGGCTCTTCTGTTTGAAGGGTACGAGGCCTGATGGTTTTTTGGACAGGAAATATGTTAACTCGCCGCCCGCTGATGCTTGGATTCTGCTTAGTCACCACTGTGTCGGACACGGCAGGGGTAAACAAGGGGACTCCTTCTCTCTCCTCCTTCCTCTTATGTGAGTTTCGCTCGCACACACTCACACACACAAGAAAAGGCAGCAGACAAAGTTCCTCTGAGTGGCGGCCTGTTTGGAAAAGAGGGAGAGCACTTGAAAAGCCGACCCTTTCAAAGTACAGCCCGAGGCTCGGAGCTGGACTGCAAGAAGAATATTCAGTGGGTTTCTCTCTTTGTCGTCAGGGAGGGACTGGTGCACACACCACGGACCTAACAGGAAACTGTGATGTTACATTTCTGTTTACAGTTTTCAGCTTTGGTCCACTGAAAATTGGACTAGTTTGAGCTGTCGTCGCTGTTTTCTTTTCCCTTAAAAAGCAATAAAAGATGGAGGATATCAATAAAATAAAGTAGAAATAGCTTTAATAAAATGTGCATTACTGGCATTTTTAATCTGCTTCCAACCAAACGCGCAGATTAGTTTCAATAAAAAAATATTACCTGACGCCCTTCCTCCTATAATTTGATGCCAGTGTGCTCACCTGGTCAGGAGACCCGTTACGCTGGTCCACAGGTGATGGCGTGTCCGTCCTCTCGTAAGACGGAGCTAGAGCCGAGTCGCTGCTGCTCCTCACCATCAGAGGCGTATCTGGGAGGAGAGAGGGGAGAGTCAAGAGATGGAGAGACATGAGGGGATGGCAAACGCAGGTCGATTAACAGAAATCACGTCATATTTGATATTTTCTCCCAACTCAGTTAGTATTCTATGGGTCCTGCCTATTCCCACAGTTCAATGACATGCAGATTGGGGTAAGGTTAAATGTGAGTGTGTGTTGGTCCTGCGATATGCTGGCGACCTGTCCAGGATGTACTCCACCTCTCGCCCAATGTCAGAGATGGAAGATAATAAGATGAAGGGAGGATGGATGGATTGTGGAATTTTATATCACGGTTTCGGCCTCGGTTACAGAATCGTTACAGCGCTGAAGGGAACTGACATCTTTTGGCAACTTTTCACAGTTGGTCATCTTGTTGAAATGAGCATCAGGGAAGCTCAGAGGGCCAGACGGACCCCTGAGGCTCTCTGCACGCTCCAGTAGCAACTCACACCAGAGCACGGAAAAGGAAGGAAGGAAATTGCAAGATCTTTTCTGACACCTGAAAATAAGCTTTCAGAAAGAAAACAAAAAGGAAGAGGATGGAATAACTGACTCCTGATTCAACATTTTGCGGATAACTCCAAATACTGTAAGTGAGATGAGATAAATTTAGCTTCAAGACACTGTAAACCCACTGTGTTTTAGAATGACTCACCCACAGGGAGGACCACCACCCACCCCTTGCATCAAAACGCCCAAACCCCACACCCACCCACAGGGTAAATTTTTCATATGGCCAGCTGTTCCCTCAAATTCACACACACACACACACACACACACACACACACACACACACACACACACACACACACACACACACACACACACACACACACACACACACACACACACACACACACACAGTTTGGAGAGGTAACATGGGCAGGTCTAAATCCAAAATTAAACCGACTCAAAAGAATCTAATTTGGACCTTTGTGCCGCTTTCTTCCTTTTAATATCCACCCCGCAGGGAGCAGCCTGGTATTTGTGGAAGCAAAAAACCATAGCGGGGCTGTTTTCAAATTCAACTCGACAGAGTAGAAAATAAAGACAGGGGAGAGGAGAGGGGGGGAGAAAAAAACCTTGAGACACAGAAAGGGAAGACAAACAAAAATTCTCTTTCCTGTAATCAATCTCTCTTTGGAGGGTCAGCGACGGGGTCCTGGTCTAACGTGGTCGGAATAGAGAGAGCAAGGGAGGAGAGCAAGTGGGAGAGAGGGAGCTGGCAGGGGTCACGGTGTGTGTGTGCGCACATAAAGAGTGTGTGTGTGATTATAGACGGATGACAAATGGCCATTCCTAACATCGCACACACACACACACACACACACACACACACACACACACACACACACACACACACACACACACACACACACACACACACACACACACACACACACACACACACACACACACACACACACACACACACACACACACACACACCAAACCACATGTTCATTGATTCGATGCCGTGTTCACGTTTGACTTATTATTTCTATTATTTATCATGAACGTCAGTCTCTTCCTCTCCTTAGAGTGAATGAAATAAGACACAATGCTGACTCACCATCACATCTGTGTGTTGTCAAGTTTAAAAAATGCTTGTTTCTTTTAATTAGAGCTCAGTTTGTGTCTGCATCGTGTTGTTGTATCGAGTAAATCAACACAACATGGTCTATTTAGAAAGAGCCGACCTCGTGTTGAAACGTTGGGACAGAAACGACACAGAAAAACAGGATGATTCGTGATAATGAAATGTGTGTTTGACTCAACACAGAAACATCTCGAGGCACAATCTGAGAGCAGGCATCAGCAAATAACACCAGACGGCGTTTCAGCTTTTATCGTCTGTTCATCGTGTGCATGTGAAACACTTTCCACAGATATGTTAACATGGAGGAGGTGGGATCCATGAGCTATAGTGCAGCCAGTCACCACTTTTGGGAGCTGGCATGTCGTCCATCTTTAAAAACAACTTCCCCAACAAATAGGAACAAAAAGGACCCGAGCTCTCTTCACCTCAACTAAGTACCTAAATTCTACAGACTTGATTTCACAGATGGTTACTGATGAACTGTGAGCAAGGACTCAGTTCCAGAATAATCTCCTCAAGGTTTGACAAACACACTAATCCTTCACCACAATGTCAATGATGCATCCTTCCGAGGGGACCAAGGCCGCTCCATGGTCACAGTCAGGGTCCGTTACCCAGCGGCCAGCCCAATAAATCCCACTTTCCATTTATTCATCACAGTCAAATCCGCCTCCATCAATCCTCCTGCCACTTAGACCTCAGAGCCCCAGGCCCGGCCATGTGAAGGAACCTGAGGGGTCCCTAGCTTTGACCTCTGACCTGTGCAGGGTCGAGCTGTGTCACCAAGGGTTAGGGATATTGATGAGAGTGACAGTTGGAAGTCCCACAGGTCAGCCACCGTTTGGACGGTCGTAAACAAGATCGACTCGGAGGAAATACCAATCGAAGGGGAGTGGGCTGCAGGAAAAGGGGCAATTTAATTTGGATTTCGTTTATTTTAGGATCAGAACATGGCGTCTTCTGCCAAAAGGGTGGAGAAGAGGTGGAGGCACACAAACTCTGGATGTGTTTTAGGTTAATTTAACGTAACTGTACACTGAACTTTCAAATAGACCCCACCCACCACACTCATCTCGGTGACCACATCAATGCCCGGACAAAAAAAAACATTGAAACACACCCAAGTTGTGTTCCTCACTCTCTCCCTTGAGTTCTGTGCGAGGGGAGAGATCTGAAGAGGCCTCGCGAACTTGTGCCGATCTGCCTCCGACTCTCCATCTGCGGCTTCTGTCTAACTAGGCTGCTTATGCAACTCCGGGAACACAGCGGTTTATTTTAAGAGTTTCCTCTTGTTTTCACTTCTGTGGAAGTTTAGTGTTGCTGCGCCGCTAGTTCACTGCCCGGGCAGGATGAAAAAACAAGGGCGCATCATGTTTCTGCCTGACTCTGTGCGGCGGTTTGTGTGTGTGTGTGCTGTACGTGTATCTGGGTACACACTTTAATCAGTGTGTGTGTGTGTGTGTGTGTGCCTTTGTTTGCCTGTGAGTTTGCATGTGCAAGCATGCATGTATGCTGTGTGTGTCCTGTATGTATTTATTACCAACAGAGACAGTGCTGTTGTGTGGATTGATATTTGTGAGTGTGTGCATGTGTGTGTGTGTTGTTCGTGCCATGGGCCAGGGTGGTCTTGTTTCTCTGGCAATCGATAGAGCAGCTCAGGCTCAGGCTGCTCATGGGATGATGTGATAAGGACTCTCTTCCTAGAAGTGTGTGTGTGTCTGTGTGTGTGTGTGTGTGCATGTGTGTGTCAGCAGATCAATGCGGGTGTAATCATCCCACCGGGGCAATGTGAAGTCCAATCACCCTGTTCAAACAAGCGGCCCCAACCTGACACACAAACACTTTGATGGCTGACTGATTACTGAATTACTTCTTGTCCTGACTGCCACCACTCAACGGGACCACTTGCCCACTATAACCAGATTATTGTGAATAATCAGATTAAGGTAATAGTGTGATTAAAGCATTCACGTGGTTTGCAGTAACCTAATTTCACCAGTTACCCCAGTTTACGTGATTGGTTCCTACGTGGGTTCGTGTCTGACATTATCCCACATTGCAACTATTACTTTTTAACAGCACATTATTCTAATAGTGAGAAAGTTGAACAGGTTATATTTACTCAGGTAATGAGTTAATGTGTTATATGAGAGCTATAGTACAATTCTCAGTATATATGTCAGTGTTAATATTACACATTTTAGGGGATGTCTGAAAACAGCGTAGGATTCATTTTCTCCGAGCTTCCAATGACTGCTGTTATTACACAGGCAAACACACACACTTCCCTAGAATAGTGGATGGGTGACGGCTTTGAGTGCATTAGGTTGTTTAACTTGCGTGCTGCGGTTCCTTTGTCGTATTGCGTGCATGTGCGCATGTCTGAATTACAAAAGAGCGGCCTTATTGCATTAGACTACCTCTGTCTGAGGGGCGTCACAGGGTCACATCATAACTAAGTTAGTCAGGGTTCAACGGGGCTAGAGAGCTGGGGTTTGTGAGGGTTGGAGGGGGGGCGGGTGGCAGGAAGAGGTCCCACTGGGTTAAAAACAGGGTGGAACGGGTGTGTGAGAGAGGGATGGGGGGGTTGGAATTAGTCCATTCACGCTCGACTGGACCCTGGGCATGCTGACAGGCTGCGGTGCTAATCTAGTTAGAGGTGGAAGCCATGCAGAGACTCGGGGAGCAGGGCAGGATGGGAGGCTGGGGACAGAGTAGGTATCTGGTGGGAGTGGAGTGGAGTGGGGGCGGGGGGGGGGGTTGATGGGTGAGGGCCCCAGGGGCCGGGTGGTGAGCCTGTGGATGGCAGGTGGTTGAGGCTGAATAGTAGAGTAGGCAAGATATGGCCGACTGGAGTGGAGAGGGGACGGATAATGGGGAGTGGGGCAGAAGTGGAGGAAGATGGCAAAGGGCAGGTGTGTGTGTGTGTGTGTGTGTGTGTGTGTGTGTGTGTGTGTGTGTGTGTGTGTGTGCGTGCGTGCGTGCGTGCGTGCGTGCGTGTCTGCGGTGTCACACTGTGTCTCTGCAGCCAACAGATGGAGGAAGCAAAATGGCAGGGTGATTAGAAAGACCCTTGTTCATTAACATCTAGCCTCATCTTTTATTTTCTCCTTTATCATTTTTATTAAAAAACAAATCAATAGAAAATAGAATAGAAAAGAAAGACGTGCACGAAAACAAAAAAAATCCTGCTCCAGATCATTTACAGTCAAATGTATCTCTAACCGGAACAAACTGCGGCCCAGACAGAGCAGAGATTTCCCCAGACACTCCCTTACACTTCCGACTGTCTAGTTTTGTGATGATGCTTCCCTCTGGAGATGCACCGTGACCCACTAACTTGTTCACTCCATTTCCTGAATGCAGTCTGAACATAGTCCGTGATACTTCTAGATAGAACCTGAAGTATGGGAGAATATATTTAGTTAAATTGGATTTTTAAGCGTTTCTGCTGTTGCTCTCATTTAACACGGCTCTGGATAAGAGCAAGAGCAAAATACCGAAAAATACAAATGCAGAAGCAAGGTGGTTATACAATTTTTAAAAAAAAACATGGAGCGAATGAGAAAAAACAAATAAAAGGTTGTTGACACGAGGAGAACAGAGCGGAGGGAGGAAAGATGCAGCGCAGCAGGATGGAAATGACAGTCATGCATCTGTTAAAAAAAAAATCTGCTTGCCTCTTATGTTTCTGGCAGCCTTTTCCTCAAATTAGCAACCGCTCCGTTTTTTGCTGAGTTCTGTGAGATCTACAGAAATCAGTGTTTTCACTCCTCAAACATCACACTCCCGCTTTTCACTTCTACCACTGCGTGAAAAAAATGACATCAGCAGAGATATTCTGAACCTTTAGTGAATTAAACCAAAACTTTTCTCTGTTTTTAACAGTTTCATATGTCATCAGCCTTTTCTTCCTCCTTTCTATCGGCCTGTTAAACTGATGTCTCACTGTCACAGAGACGGGGGATTGGCTCTACAGCGCCACATGATGTATAAGTCCATCACCGTAACGGTGCCCAGAGGGAACCAAGGAGCAGCGTGGCGCTTAATAACAACACATTTATAATGTTGTCAGACAAATACACTCACTAAAATGGGAAGAAAATACATATATACTAAACCTATATACACTAGTGACTGGATGCAACAGCGATTATCTCCTCATATCTTGCAAGAAGGAACACTGGCAAGATAGCAAGGTTTCTGACGTTTAAAAAAAATAAAACAGAAAGGCAACTTCCTCTACTGGCACTGGGAAAGGAGTCAATCGCTGATTAGTATTAGAGTGAAAACAGGAACAACTAATTGAGGAGCATGAAGTGAGAACGCTGTGTCAACGGTGCGTCTCTTTTTCACGCGCCATGACGTCACAAGCAACAATCGCTCTTTGCACAGGAGGTTCAGGCTACATCCTCACACACACTCACACACCTAATGCTGTTTCACCATCTCCACATTTTATCACACGCACAAAAATATGAAAGTGTTGATTGAGCATTGCTCTTTGGGTGTTGGAGAGATTCTTCTCTTTCAATTAAACCCGCAACTTGTTGTACATATATTCACACAGAGGGATATTTAATGATAATCATTTTTAATATAATCTGTGAGCTATAAATGCTGTTTCCTTGAGATGAAGAGGAAACATGTAAAGCCGATCTGACATACTTGCTTTGAGGACGGCCTCGTTGACTTCGATCTCTCCTCTGCCTGACTCCTGGTACATCAGGTGGGGATAGTAGTTGACCGGCTCGGGGCTGGGGGCGGCGCTGGAGTAGTTGGACAAGTTCTCTCTGGGACTGTCCGTCCTCCCGTGCTGGACTCTGTCGAACATGGCGACCAGCTGGAAGAGACACACACACACACACACACACAGAGTCCTAAATGATCACGCACATGATCTGAAGATTGCCTCAAGGTGAGTGTGAGAGTGGAAACAATGTGATTTCTGGCACATGAGCGAGCTGGATAAACGCTGCCAGGTTCTGCAGCGTTTCCACTGTGCCATGATCACAGTGCAGCTTTTATGTGATTTATCCAGCAAACAGTGGGGATGCAACCTGCTTCCTTCTGCCAAGTGTGCAGATGTGTGTGTGTGTGTGTGTGTGTGTGTGTGTGTGTGTGTGTGTGTGTGTGTGTGTGTGTGTGTGTGTGTGTGTGTGTGTGTGTGTGTGTGTGTGTAAGGAAAGCAAACAAAGCTGGATTCACAGCTCATCTCCTTCTTACGGTGCAGAGGGAACTTCGGCAACTTCTTCCTTCCTGACCAAAGAGGAAAACGTGCCCAGCGACCGGGCCGAGCGTCGGTTCAGAGGAGCTAACACACACGGCAAGGCGCGGCGAGGTGTGTACGTATGAAATTAACAGTCAAATGAGATCTGACACGAGAATGAGAAGCTGCCAAACACAATGACACGGCTGCCACGATGAGGCGGCGGGGAGAGACGGGGGCGGCCAAATCAACAGGGGATGGAGGGCAGGACAACGACAAACAATCCTAATTGAGACAGGGACATGATGGCAGATAGAGCGAAGGGGGAACGTGTGTGTGCGTGGCGACTGCGGGGCCCGTGCAAGTGCGGGTGCGTGGTTTGATAAATGGGCGCGTGGCGGCGTGACGCTCTCATTAGACGGTGCTGGCGAAGGAAATGACCACTTAATGAAAAGCAATAACCGCAATGGAACAGGGGGATGGAAAAGGAAACAACAGACGAGTGGAGGACGTCAATTATCAACAAAAGGAGTTCGGAAGCTGAGTGTGTGTGTGTGTGTGTGTGTGTGTGTGTGTGTGTGTGTGTGTGTGTGTGTGTGTGTGTAAACAATAACCACGGAGGAGGTGGCAAGATATGTATCATCCATCATGCTGTGACGCCGCCTCTCACCTCAACCTCCCGTGATTCAATATCCCTGTGACACCTGGCCAATGCTAAGCTAAGGAGAAGCCTCTACTGTGTTGGTGTGTGAGAGTGTGTGCGCGTGTGTGTGTGTGTGGAGATTAAAGCAAACGAGTGAAAGAAAAGATGAGGAATCGAGGGGCTGGCTGATGCAGAGAAGAGAGTGAAAAGAAAAGAGCGAACACCAGGAAAACAATCTGATTGCGCCGCTTGATGGATGCATCTCGAGCTCTTTCTCTCTTCTTTATCTGCTTTCCTCTCTCCCTTCTTATCTCCCTCCCTCCCTCTCTCCCCCGTCTCTCTTTCTCCAAACTCGCTGACGGCATCAATCAAAGCAGAAGTCTCGGAACATCATGTGGATGCGCCGACGAGCCGACAGCGACTTCCTCTACCGTGCGGAGGGCGGTGATGATGATGATTTGTTTTTCAGGGACTTTATTTTTTTTCCTGGCTGACACAGGTGGGGGGGGGGGTGGGGGAGTGGTGCTGATGAAGGCCGCCCTGCTGCTGCTCATCATTACTCAATCAAACGCAAAGTATCAACAAAATCACTTGATTCGGAACAAGTTGCAGAAGGAAATTGACTTTTTCGAGGCACCGTTTTTCCAACGATGATGATGATGAGGTCGCCATAACCATTAATCTGAGCAAGGGGGCATTTGCATTTCATCCAGAATATTCAAAGTCAAAGCTCAGGCAAATAAAGGAAAAAACACTATTAACTGAACAAATGGAACTGTTACGTGATAAATGGACCCAGGGTCATGCAGACCAGCAGGGACGCAGCACAGCCGACAACAGACAGCTGCTGATGAGGGTCAAACGGAGGTGAGAAACAGACTGACAGCATGTTATAGTGCTGAGGGCAAACCTTCACTGATTCTATTCTGTGTAACAGTCACTTTCTGACAAGCTCCAAAACAGCAAAGACAGTGCCACAAAATATATCTGCATGGCTAGATGCCATTTAGGGTTAAGTAAAATAGTTTTTTTGTTGGTTAAGGGTACTAATAAAGTTTTTGGATGTCCAGCTATCAATCAGCTGTTCCATGCACAAGAGACAACAATCATAACAACTGTGAAATTACAGGATGCAACTTCAGGTCTCTCAATCCCCCCCCCCAAAAAAAGACATAGTTTGATGACGTTGGGAGTTGTAGTCTTCACCACCATAGCGGACAAAAATCTACCTGATGCAAATCACGTTCACGGATGAAGTCATGGTTGAAGTCATATTCATATTATGCAGGAAACAGCAATGAATATAAATTGTGATCCATTTTTACTCCGTCATATGTTGTGTGTCCAGGACGTCACAGCAGAGACGTACAAATCCACGGGTGAAGCGGATATGACGACCAGAATGAAACATCCCGTTACCTTGAATCAAATTGGAGAACAGAAAATTCTAATTTTCAAAAATGGTTTGAAAGTCCGTCCTTCAAATCCTGCACCAACACGCTCGTCTCCAGGACCCCGTGCCCTGGATGAACAACAAAACCTTGACTGGTTCACGGTGTGCAGGTTTTCTCCCAGTCCCTCCTGACTGGCATTAGTATTCCAGGAAACAAATCTGCCTTATTCTTCATGCTGGGTCCGATCGGGGATATTGATATGAACCCGAGGAGCCTGCATGTCAACTACTGCTGAATAATGTGACCCCTTTGTCTCATTTCCATCTCACACACACACACACACACACACACACACACACACACACACACACACACACACACACACACACACACACACACACACACACACACACACACACACACACACACACACACACACAAACCTTTCGTATTGTCATGTAATGATCATGCGGCGTGTGTATCCAACGTGACCAGACTAGCTGGAAGGACTGTGGATGAATGTGTGTGTGTGTGTGTGTGTGTGTGTGTGTGTGGCCGAGTCAAAGTGATTATCATGACATACATATCAATACAAGGCATGAAGCAAAGACAGACATAAACAGTGTGGAATCTTGTCTACACTAATTGTCTACACACTGCCTACAGCATCGAGTTATAAAATGTTGTAATAATCTGCCCGTGCAATTACTCAGTTTCATAGAAAGACAAGAATAAACCAACCCACACTTATTCTACCTTTGTGTTTTCCTTCTATTTACAGTTATTTGTAATAAAGTGTATGGTTATACTGTAAAATAACAAGCCTAAATTACATTGTATTGTCATAAGGGTTTGATAACAACATCTTAGGAATCGTAGCCATTTTTATTAAGGCCAATAGATCGGTATTGGAATAGTTTTACTCCCTGAAATCAGTATTGGCCCCAAACATCTATTTCGATCAAGCTCTAGTTTAGAACACATTATGAACTTTGCAGTTGCAGCACTGTTAAATGTAGATGTTAAAATCTTGATGTGGAGGCTGCAGGGCGGTGCAACGTGTAAATCCGTCATTCAACAACTCAAACCCTCTGTTCTGATGAAGTGACCTTGTGCATAACACTGACTCTGCCGGTTCCGAGCCTGACCTTTGACCTCCCTCTTAAAAGTTCTATATATTCTGTGATCAATAAACTCACTCATTAGTATGATTGCTTTGATGGCGCCTGCACGAGCCGACGGCCAATCAGACGCGGCGTTTAAATGCATCACGGTTTATTAGAATATTTAATGGTGAGGATATGAAATGATCCCAGCTGCTGTAAACAGTATATTGTGTTTACATGTTGCGACTCACAGATGGAGCAGTTGAGTGTTTTTAATAATTGATGCACTCGCTAGGAATTAATTAGACGAATGCAGCACGTCCTGTACGGAACACACGAGGGAGAGGACACACACACACACACACACACACACACACACACACACACACACACACACACACACACACACACACACACACACACACACACACACACACACACACACACACACACACACACACACACACACACACACACACACACACGGGAAGTTCACACACTGTATAAAAAGGCATTACTTAAAAAACACAGCTCAGAATACACAACTGTGGACACAATCTCATGCACACACACTTTTCACGGTTAAAGGACAAACAGTGCCCCCTTGCTTAAGTGGAACACTACTGCAGCTGCTGGTACCACTCAAGCATACATAAGTATCACACACACACACAAACAAACACACACACTTCCCTATTTCATCTGCTGGTACTAATCAACCCATTTTTCTTCTCCCCTCTCATCGCTGTCTAACCCTGCTGTGTGTGTGTGTCTGTGCTTGCTTGCTTGCTTGCTTGCGTGCGTGCGTGCGTGGTACCAGTCTATTGAGATGCTCTGCTTTTGTGCTGTTGTCATTTATCTTACGACTGGCCCGCTCTCCTCCGTTTTCTCCCTCTCATGCTATTCTTCATTCCTTCTTTGAACAAGAGATGCATAATTCAGAGGGAGCACACGGAATCCTGACAGTAGTATGGTAACCCAATCATCTCTCTCACACACACACACACACACACTTATATTTACAGTACACACAGACTTTCTTCACTAAAGTGCATGTTTAAAAAAAAACTATTTTAGACACCTGTTTTTTTTCAAATGCTAAAACGTGAATCAGAGAACAAGCCTCCTACTCGCAGCACACTGACACGACGGCAGAAAAATGAAAAGCCCGCGCTACCTGACAATCTCACTTGGCGTGCACGTTTGTGATCGCACCATAGCTGAAAGGAGCCAAGCTGCAGTTTTACGGTCAAATGGTGGAACTGTGCACAAAATAAAACACTTTCTCTGCGAGGAAAAGCGCTTTCGTGTAGCTGGTGTTGTTTTGTTTTTTTTCTTCTTTTCATTTCTCCGAATCGCAGGCGGCTGAGGTGTGAAGACTGTGGAGAAGTCGACAGAAATGTACCGACGCCACGTGTGAATTAGACGCCCGCTCGACAAAGACGCAGGCGCCGTGCGTGGAGAATGAGCTCCTCCACGGCTGTAAAGTGTGATGAATATTGACAGTTCGCAGGTGAGGTAAGAGAATCTCACCCTTGCCGGAGCAGAAATTTGCTTCTTTAAAATCCATGGCATCGTGTGAGAAATGACAATCAATTTGAAACCAGGCGTCGACAGTGATTTGCGGTTTTAAACAGACTAGCAGGTAATCGTAATTAGTGACACTCTGCGGCATGAAGAGCGGCGATGTTGAGGATGTAGCTGCAGGTTGAGAAACATCTATTATCAATGTTTAATTCATAAAAGGAGACGTACAATGATGGGATTCTGATTATTTAAATACTGCGCACGCTTTCCACAATTCACTAAACATT
The DNA here is from genome assembly GCF_009819705.1 of Hippoglossus hippoglossus. Taxonomy (NCBI): domain Eukaryota; kingdom Metazoa; phylum Chordata; class Actinopteri; order Pleuronectiformes; family Pleuronectidae; genus Hippoglossus; species Hippoglossus hippoglossus. The sequence goes on along the minus strand of NC_047152.1, from coordinate 5,527,665 downwards.
GCTATTTAAGTTAAGCTGCTTTCAGACGTGCACTGATGTTTGTGAGAACGCAGACGTCTGAGTCACTTCTCCTGCCAGCACCAAAGTAAAATGCCCTGGAAAATGGAACATGAGGATGTTTCTAAAAATCAAACTGGAAAAAGCACAAATATCTAAGTGGTGTCAAAACACAAAGGGAAATAATGTGTCTCTGATGTCGCACCGTGCGCAGCATTGCATTCTGGTCTATGAGGCAGATGTCAGTGCAGGAATCCAGATGTTTTATTCATCGTTTAACACTGGTAAAAGACTGATTTTGGAATATAAAAAAGGGAAGCACTTACTTATTATGGACATACAAAAAACAAAAACATGAACACACCCCCTTCAACACTATATTTAAATGCACTCAAGCATGTAACACAAAGTAGTCCATGTTCAAGAGCACACGCAGTACACAGACACACATTTTTCAGGGCACCGCCGGGGCCGTCGCAGGAATGTTTGGCCCGTGTTATTTAAACAAGTAGAAAATTGGTTGTATTACCGGTGAGAGCAGGGATAATCCTACTTCTATTTCAGCCCGAATCTATACAGCACACTACCAGATGTGGGGGATTACCTCCCAGGAACACACACACCTGGCATTAGGCCTAGCGCGCGCACGCACGCACGCACGCACGCACGCACGCACGCACGCACGCACACACACACACGATTAGAGAAGCAACAACAAAGACGCTAAGGAGGGACACACACCGTCTCAAGCAGATGCACAATCCGACTTGTCTGCCGGTTGGTGAGGGACACCTTAAAAATAATGACTCGTACACACAGACATCAGGACTTGAACCTCTAAATCTCTCCCGTCTTCCTGTTTGAAGGGATGCCAGAGGTTCCACACAGCGGCTCGTACTTCCACATCGAACATAACGGGCTCTTTGATGCTTCTGACAGACTGATCTAAACATGAGCACACCAAAGTAAATTCCTCTGTCGGTGCAGCCGGTCGGAGCATTTACATTCATTCAAATTTAGCAAACGATGACCCAGATCTTTCAGGATTTACAAAAAAAAAACCAACAAGCAAAACCTGAGGAATCGTGAATTCAGGGAAATGGAGAAAGAAATCTGTGTAGATCTGCATTATTGACAGGTTCTCTTTCCGGCAAAAGCCAAAACGTAAGAAATGTTCTTCATGGTGTTCAGAAGGGTTGAGTTATCACACTCTCTCTCTCTCTCTCTCTCTCTCTCTGCATCCACACACACATCTGTCACATGATGGAGCACATATGCACCCGGTGAGAGTACACACACCCATTAACACACACATGCATACTCAAAGCGAGCCACCAGCTGAGGTGCCGCGGTGCCGGGCTACACTCGGTGACACGCCACATTATTATTTATGCACATTCATAAAGGGTGAGGGTAAACTCTTCATAAATCACCCGTGCCCGAGAGGCCCCCAGAAAGAGGGAATGGAGGGATGAGGAGAGAGAGGGAGGGATGTGGGTGACAGTCAGGGCTGCGGGACTCGTATTTCTCAGGCAGAGCGAGACAAATATCAAGCCCGGCTCGTTCATCATTACCGCAGTGCAAACACATCAGCGGCGGTTACACTGGTCCTGTTCTGCATCTGTGGACACACACACACACACACTCAGAGGGACATGGGCTCCCCTGGCGCACAGGAAGTCATAACCTCCTTCTCATGAGTGTGCACAAACACACGTTCCCACACACGAAAACACAACGCAGGAGGGAAAAAAAAATAAAAAATCACACACGTTTTTGCAAAAGTCTAATAATCAGCTTTCTTTTCCCTGTGGCCACCGGAGGGGCCAGCTGCTCCCTCCCTCCCTCCCTCCATGCTCCCTCCTTCCTCCCGGGGTCCGACGGAGAAATGGAAGGAGTGATTAACTCCGACCCCTTCACCTGTGTCTCTCCCTCCCTCCCTCCTCCCATCCGCCCTCTCTTGAACACTACACTCTCATACTTCCCATCACCTCGCTCTCTCGGCCCTTTACCTTCCTCTTTACGCAAGGGCGGAACTTTAAAGTTTTGGAGGATTTTAAAGTGAAATCTGGATTTTTCATTACCATCATTAAATTATTGATTATTTATGGTTTTTTTCCCCCTAAGATTTTCAATTCCATCAGCTCAGATTGCTTCTTTAGGCCTGAACATGTGGGTTTACGCCGCAGTCGGAGCTTGCTGATACACGTGTTACATTCACGACTTGCTGTTGCCATGGAGAGGCAGCATCACTCACAGCCTGGAGGTGTTGCAAAACTCACCTTTTTCTTCCACCAATCAACATATGTTTTTTTTCCTGAGAGTCATCAAAGCCTGGAGAGAAATTTGCGCTGCGGTAAAAGTCCACGAGCCCAACGAGGACAAAACACGGCGGGACAGAAGCATCCATCCACGTATATAAATGTCTGGGGGGCCGGAGCTCAGACTATATGGTTACTTTTACAGTATCATTAAACTGGAAATAGATGTGAGGCTGTGAGGAGCTCCACTCTGACTGCACTGCAGCGATTTAATGAAGGACACCGAGCTCATTAACCGAGTGTGGATCAGCTTCTAATTAACAATCAATGCAAAGCAGGTATTTAAGTAGTGCCTGAAAAAAAGTTAAGGGATGAATCTGGAAAGAAAACAGTTCAAAAACCTTTTTGTTTTATGAGCCACTTTGTACTTTCTCCTCCAGAGACAGATCGTAACACTTTTGCTGTATTATCGACCCAAATACAAATACAGTTTATATATCTATTCAATTCTTCTTATCTGACACAAACTAAGAAGTCAGGTCACCATGGACGGGAGGAGGAAATGAGCTGAGGGGAAAACATAGAATTGTAAATGGATATTAAATGGAGATTGGAAAGAAAGATGTAATTTGCCAACTGAATTGTATTTAAAATCTTTGACTGGGCTACGCCGCACTAATTAACTCCTCTTGGGTTATTTCTGGATATGAACTGTATTTGTATGAATGAATATATAGGGGAATATATATTTGATAATCCTTATAAGTTTGTACTTTTCCACCTATTTGATGATTTTATAACCTGAACCATTAATCAATACTTTTATAAATATGCTTTTTGGCCTTTATAGGATTTGTCAATCATATTTTTTTCGAAGAGTAGAAAGCTGAATAATTTCCAACCCCCCAAAAACAACCACTCCTCTGTTCCATATGTCCCTTTCATGTTAAATATAGGTTGGCTAATAATTCGAGTGGCCCATTCACACACATTACCGGCCACAGAGCACCATTCATTAGGCCAATCAGTGAGGTGATGAGGGTGAGAGGCTGAAAAAAAAAGAGTAGTAATAACAGTGTGCGTGTGTTTGTGTATGCAACACAATGGACACAGATGTGGTCTCAGCTGTGCAGTCGCACCAGAAACCATTAAATATTTAACCTAAATGAGTTGGGATTCAGTATCACAAGCATTTATCCTCTTGTTGCTGCAAAAACCACACACACACACACACCGCAGCGCGTGCACGAGGGAGCGCGCACACGGCCGCCACTGTGACTTTCTGCTGATTTGAGTTATTAGCAGTTGGAGTGAGCTGAGACTCGGGAGCAGAGGGAAAACACCCCACGCTTCACACAACCTCACACACACACACACACACACACACACACACACACACACACACACACACACACACACACACACACACACACACACACACACACACACACACACACACACACACACACACACACACACACACACACACACACACACACGTCTGTGGCAAAGTCATGGAGGAAAACAGATGGCTCGCGCGAGGCTGCTTAGGTCAGAGAGTACGTTTGCTGTAAACAAGTTGATCTATAATAGATCATTAGCTGGATGTGATTAGCTCCTCTGCAGGCTGCTGTGCCAAAATCCCTGTTAAATGATAAGGCTAATACTGACGGCAAACACAACACAAGCTGCAGCTTCACCGCACTGTCAATGTCACCGGATGAAACTTTTTATATTGAGAGATGCTCCGATACCATTTTTCCATTCCTGATACCGATACCTGGACTTTGGCAAATCGGCCAATAACGACTACCGATTAGATACCAGGGCTTTTTATTTTAACAATCTTTAACAACAGCAAAAGCTAATACATACAGAGAATGATGCCATAGAACTACTTTTATTATCTAGTTTGACACAAATAAATAAATCAAAGAATACACAATAATTACTTCCTTCAAATAGCGCAAAACTAAAGTATTACATACAGTACACGTCACTGTTTTTATTTGTGGGACTTTCCAGCATGAAATATTTTATCTGGGTGAAACTATCGTCTGGGAAACGATACTTGTGGTATGTAACAGATCTTTGATGCAGATCTCCACCTACTCTTGTTTGAGCGTTTATAGTCGTTTTTGCAATTTCGTCTGGAGGTTGTGTGGACGGAGATTCTTTTTAATAGCAGAAAAAAAATAAAATCAGAATTTTAAAGATGTGGCATCGGATAAGTACGTAGATTCACAGACTTGACGATGCCCGACCGTATCGGAGAGGTTACCGATTCTGGTATCGGATCATCTCTATTTCTATTCATACATAAATTCATGTTTCACGTCATGCAGCTGCTGCACTGGATTCCACACATCATTTGAAATACGGACCATGACAAAGACAGCCGCCTCCTCCTCATCCCCGTGTCTCATCTTCTTCCACACTGATTACGCACACGTGTCATTAGGAAAAGTAGGTCCGCAGAAGACCTGAGCACGGCCGCCCTCCCAGGTTCCTGCTGCCAGACCACAGCAGGCGCAGGCAGGTTCGGTTACAGCCAGACCGTCTCGCTCCATTAGGAGCTAATGGGCGTTGGGATGGCGACACAGAGGGCAACACGGACTACGTGTGATTAACAGAAGGAGAGGCACCAAAGGACAAGATCTGAGGGCGGGATGACCTAACCTCGCCTCCGTAAATCACACACACACACACACATCTACGCAGAGAGAACTGAAACAGGCCTTATCCGAAACCGAATCCCAGACTTTTGCTTCAGTGAACTGACAAATCACTTTGGAGAAGTGCCATCATTCAAAGTCAGAGCGTAGAGCAATGGATCATGTAAAGGAATTAAAATCGCAAAGTGCAACTTTATGAGAAAACTCCACATGCGTGCGAGTCGATGAAAAGCCGGGCACAGCAAGAAATATTTCTCCTTAAACCTTTAAGCTCTCTCATCGTAATTACAATCAAACAGGGTATGGTGTGTGTGTGTGTGTGTGTGTGTGTGTGTGTGTGTGTGTGTGTGTGTGCGCCTGTGTGCGTAGGGGGGTATTGTTAATTGAATATAATCAGATGAAGAGCTGTTGTGGTGGAAGGGGGGAGTCGAATCAAGGTCGAGACTGATGAGATACGATCAAATCAGCTCAAGTGACCGAATCCCGCCGCGCGAAACATTCACCCGCTCCGTTCTGATCTGATCCGATCTGTCGGTAACAGTCTCACACCGAGATGATCTCACTTTATTCAATATACTGTTTGTTTACTGGAGATCTGAATATATTATTGTGTCCCTCTAATACATCTTTAAGGAGTTTACATTCTTTCTAGAACATATAGACTACTGAGCATCTCAAGGCACTAATCCATTTTCTGAACCCCCCTATGAAAGTCACTCTTTTGCACATCATGGGTATAAGAAGTCATGAGGACTTAGGAAAAGAACTGAAACCAGGAGAAAATCTATATATTTTTTTTTAAACCAACTTCATTTATAACAGGAGACGAATCCAGACTTTAGAGTACAGAGAAAAACTCAAAATTACCTGAGCAGAAGGACACCTCCGGGGAAAAATTGTTTTCAGTTTACTCACAGGAAGTAAGAACAAAATAAATATTACTGAAGATAAAAAACACAACAAACAGGACTGAAATGTTGAAATAATATAAAACATGAGAAATATAGAAGTAGAGAAAACTGATCCATTCAACTAATATTTGATTTTTTTTTAAAAAGGGGAGGAAAGACTGATCAGTAGAATCCAACAAATTTAGATTTAACCGAATACAAATAATAAGTAATAATACCTTTCTAAAAATAGCAACGAGCCCTTTCATGGCATAAACACATGTCAGAGAAAAATCTCCAACTCTGACTTAATCATTCTTGGCATTTGGTTTACAAGACCACCAAGTATCTCGTCACGTAAGTCTAAATACAAACGCTGCAGGGGGACGTGCAAACATACAGTTTATTCTGTCATTCCTGCAAAACCGGACAAACACTGTTTTGAATACGATTTCTTATAATGAGAATACTGGCTGAAAAACTGAACCTTTAAACTGAAGACTCATTTGCCATTATGCAATTTAGTTTCTGACAATCAAGTCGAAAAAATGCTGGAGCCTCCGGGCTTCGGCGGCGATGGCAACCTTCAAAAAAATAAATGTTCTTTTTACGAATAAAATCAATTAAGCAGACAAAAGGAGGGAAATAATGGCAGGCTACAGGTGAACTACAGCTGCTTTATACTAAACCCCAGTCATGTGCAGCATCCATGCAATTAATATTCAAATGTGTGAGACGGACATGATGCTGAACGCGCCCGCAGGTAGGGATGTATGGATCATGATTAGAATGTGAAGAGGGTATAGATTCTGATTAGGACGGCATGCATGTGACATTTTCTAATCATCGCACTTAAACCTCATGTTCCTGCTCATCACCGGCCATTCAGACCCCGTGTGCGCAGTTACGCGACTATTCAGACGCCAATCAAACGCGGTCGACGCCGAGTGAGGGGAAGCGGAGGTGAGGGGGCGAGGTGTCACGGAGCACCAAAGGCTAATCAGCACGTCGGGCGCCTCGCAATCACAAACCATTCACTAAACGGATTCTCCGGCGGGGTTAGCACGTTTTTCAGGGAACGCTTTATTGTCGCCTGTCGGAGGCGGGCTGACATCTGACATCTAGTAAATGACTTCAGGCAAATCACAAGACGCAACTTACAGGAGAGTTCTCCTCGGACTGGTGGGAATGAATCCACAGAGGCATTATTTGATCGTGAGATGTGAAGCTGCAGATATGGACGCTGTTGTGTGTGGCTGTTAAATGTGCATGACTGACTTCACTTTGTGTTGAGAGACTGCAGACCTACAAAGGCTGCCTGCAGAATTAAGCATTTGCCTGTTGCCATGTGTTTAATCTTTGTCTATGTTCATATTAATAAATCTATTGACCGAGTACAGACTCGGCTACCAGACTATGAACCAGAACTAAGACACATGATCATATCATCACGGTTTTTGCATCTGGAAACTTGCTCCTAGTCTGTTTCAGAATAGAATTGAAGATTTTACTGATTACTACTAAGAGCGTCACATTCTTAAGATGTACTTTTATTAGAGAAAAAAGCCTAACCAGTCACAATTATCTTAAATGAATTAATCTAAGGAAGTGTTTAAGTGTTTTAGTATCGGAAAAAAGTCAAATCTGTATAAAGGTCAATAGATATCAAAGAATATGATGTAAAAGTGGTATATATATATATATATACATACGTAAAGGCCTTTCATGTATGTGTCTGTGTGTATAACCTGCAACTTTAAGTGTGTAAATGATTCCTCATGTGCTCTGTAATTAAAATCATTATTCAAAGCAGTGTCATTACTCATAAAAAGTTACAAAAGCTCATAACCACAAGACCAAACTTTAAATATCATAATACGTTTTCCGTGTGACCGATCCATTTTTCTAGCCCCGCGTCCTCCGCTGTGACACGCGGGCAGAAGAGATGCATGGTGGGAGATGGCCTCGAAATCAAGCAGGCTGACATTTCGGAGCGAGATCAGCTGAGACCATTTGCATTCCGGCAACCAGAGACCGCACAGGAGGTTCATCTCCGCCTTGTAGGCGTTGTGATTAAAAAAGGGCTAATTAAAGAGAGATGGAGGAAATCATTCCCGTTTTTTTTTTTTCCATTAAATTTCCCATGAAATTAGATTTCTCATTGGCTGCACTGGATGTGGTTTTTTATGCCTTTTTCCCCCCCTCCCTGGCGAAAACAAGGTCCGTGTAGGGTAATGTGTCTGTGTGTTCAGGCACATGGAATGAAGAGTGACAGTCCACTTAGGAGAAGACGTTCTGCTCCCTGAGTCTAATTCCCATTCTGGTGGGGATTGGCGTGACAAGAGGGGACACTCACACATGTTAAACATTCAAATTTCAGCTGGGTGAGGGTGCAGGGAGAGGATTGATGAGACCTATAATCAAGCAGCATCTACAGTACATGGAGTTCCATCTCTGTGGCAGACAGCATCTTTTTTTGGGGACAAAATACTCTGTTATAACACGTATAGCCAGACAGCTCCTGTGCACCGTGGAGACGTATGGGAGTAATGGCTGCGGCTAATGCGGGTTCCCGAAGGACCGTGAATGGGGGGGAGAATGACAGTTCTGGTGGCGGTAAATGGGCGAATGTGTGGAGGTAAAGCACTACATCTGTAACTGCTACTGAAAAGAGGGAGAGGGATGAGAGGGAGGATGGGGGGCGAGAGGAGAGGAGAGGATAGGAAAGGAAGGGACAGGAAAGATAAGGAAAAGAAAGGTAAGGATTGAAATGAGAGAAATTCTGAATGATGGCTATAAATTTCAAATTTGACAACTCGAGAAATGGAAAAAAGATGGATGATTGAAAACGTCTCTATTAATGTGGCAGTTCATCACATTACGTGAGTGAACAACAGCATAACTGTCACTAGAGATATCTTCCTCCGCCACCGTCTCCATACATTGTTTTTCTGCCATATTTGTGTAGCCACTGTGACCTTTGACCTGTGAGATGTTCTTAAGTTTACAAGTTCACGAGGCGAAAACTGGTTTTGCAAGGTCAGTGTGTCCTTGAACGTTTGATGGACTGAAGTACAGACGCGTGAAACGATGGACGGACTACTCCCAAAAAACTAAAATTACCTGTAATAATAAACCAGGCGTAAGAAGGACAGACGAGATGAAGGATAAAGAGGAAAAAGCAGGTCGAATAAGTGCAGTGATTTTCACACAATGTGACAAAAGAGGGCAGGAGAGAAAAGCTCTAGCGTCTGCTCACTTCTCTCCATCATTAAAAGTAGTGAGGTATGTGACAGGTCAGTGACTCCAGCCGCCATGCCTCCACCTGTCATGTGAGAGCTGCAGGGCACGTGCACACACAACACACTCACAGCAACAGGGTCAAAGGAGAGGGAAGCTTCATCGAGTCCGACTGACTGAACCACGACCCGCAGTGCTCTCTTTATACTGTGCTCTTTTGTGTGCGCTGTGTATATGTGGTCACACCTAAGCCCACACCCCATGGCCTCGTGCACGTTCATCAGATTGATATTAATATTTATGAGGAGGCTGATGGCCGGCGTCTCGAGATGGGGGGGAGCTAATGATTGAGAGTGTGCGTGTACGTCGGTGGGTGCGTGTGTGTGTGTGCACGTGTCGTAAATGCAGGGGGCAGAACGGTAATCAAATCACAGCCGCCTCTTCATCTCAACCCTCATCAACCACCAGTGGCGTTACTTCGCTGCACGCTAATGCTAACATGCCTCGCACAGCGGAGGGAGGTGTGTATGCGTGTGTGTGTGTGTGTGTGTGTTGAATAATAGTCAGGGGCTGGCCCAGATAAAGAGGTCTGGACTTGCGGCTACACTAACCACTGGGCATACAAATAGCTAACCATTATCTCTCATTAGCATCCGTGGCTAACACAGGCCCCCTGCTGTGCGGTGGAGGGCCCTCACAATGGGACCACTCCTGTATGATTGATGGCGAAACAGCATTCGCCACAATAACAGCACAAAAAAAGAAAAGCGCTAAAGATAGAATCGGTCGGCCGTGGCGTGGAAATAAAAAAACGTAGACAAACAAAAGGAAGTCAGACTAATCAAGAACGCCAGGCGCAGCTCATTAATCTGTGAGAGGCGACAGTGTTTGGAAGCCCGCAGATAAATCAGATGATTGGCACGTTATGAGGATCATGTGCACTCATCCCGCTCAGCTTGCTATCTTTTCATCAGGCGCTAAAAACAAAAGGGTACAATGAGGAGCGAGATGAAAGCGGGGAGGGCGTTTGGAGAGTTGGGTGAGCGCGGGGAGGGTAAAGAAACAAAGGTAAATAGGACAGTTCCAGCCCGGTGCAGGTTCCACCGAGGTGTTTGCTCAGCTGAGAAAAAAAGCACCAGGGTTTGGAACACGAGAGCTGACGTCAGGTTAACCTGTTAGTGAGGAGGATCTGATCAAACGCCAGAGCGAGGATTTTGATCGGCGACACTTCATCATCACTTTGAGGAAGCGGAGAGAAAGACGGTTTAGGTCGGAAAATGAGTCATTAAAATCCGTGACTCGCCGTCTTGTGCACAAATAAGATGCAGATCTTGTGATTATGAATCCATCATCCGGGGAAAATGAGGCCTCTGTTCTCTGTGATTCGCAAAAACAACTTTTCTTTTTTTCCCCCCGTCGTTCTCACTGAGTTTACGAATCCATTATTCAGCTCTGCCCCCCTTTTTCGCAAAGAGTAGTTTTCCAAAGTTGCAGTCATCATGATGCTGTGCACGCACGCACGCACACACTATTGTTCATGCAGTTTAAAACACCAACAGTTACGGCGTTGAACAGGGTCAGCTGAATATTCCATTTCCATTTCATTTGGCCTTCTTGCTGACTCAGAGTTGGTAATTCATCATTCGTCCTGGCCAGGGTTTTATGAATATGGATTTCGGGCATCTCATTAGCATATCTTAGGAATGCATTATGGGAAATTATCAAGAGGAATGAAATCTGTTCTTTATAGAAATGGGGCCATTGTCTGTCTGTGCGTGTGCGCGTGTGTGTGTGTGTGTGTGTCTGTGTCTCCTATGAAGTTACATCACTGCTGTTTCGGAGAACTTCCCTCAGCACATTTGCCTGAAATGGTGTCTCTTAATCTGTCTCAGTGCAAATGAACATGACGGCTAAATCACACAGAGAGGAGAGGAGAGGAGGAGACGAGGATACGAGGAGACGTCAGGAGAGGAGTAGACGAGACAAGACGAGAGGAGGAGACGAGAAGATGAGTAGACGTCAGGAGAGGAGTAGAGAGGACAGAAGAAAAACTCAAGCAAACTCCAAACAACTGTTGACAAGCTAAGCAAGATTTGGATCTTCAGAACAAATACTATTTGTTTATTGGATATTCTGACATGCCGCCATGTTGGAGACTTTAGCAAACAGTCAACATAAATCTGCTACCACACTCTAAGCACGGATAAGAGTGACAGACTCCCTGCTGTAATTTAGTGTCCCTCAAACCAGGAAGAGACTACTACTGGTGCTGGAGTCTGTCACGCAGCATGAAAAGTGTCTGTGTGTTGGATGAAAGCAACGACAGGAGAAAACGTTGAGAGCCTATAGGTAGATACAAAATTGAATGTGAATCAAACAGCAAATACCAGTGTGTCCGTCCTCACCTTGTCTCTGTCGTCCACCAGGTCACTCAGCATGTCGTCCATGTCCAGGATCCCCCCCTCAGCATACTCCAAGTGGTGGGTTTTCACTCCGTTGTCCCCATGCTGGACACAAAGACATATTTACAAATTAACTTAATTAAATTAACAGAAACCTGTACAATTAAACTGTAAACCAGCTGCAACAAGCAATGACTAAACAAGAGTTTATCCAACCAATCAGTAATCTTTAACTGGTCACACTGGGATTGATGGAGACAAACATCAGATGAGAAGCAATAACAGACATGAAACATTCCTGCTGTCTTCTCACATGGGCTCAGTCTCACATTTTCTTGCGGACATTTTACAAGGTGACCGGCAGGAAAGCAACTGACTCTGACATTTACATTTTTGGTAACAGACACTCCAGACAAACACATTTTACAAAAACGTTACAGAAACTTAAGACACCAGGAAGTCCTGAATTGGCTCACAAGACGTTTCTGTAGCCTTAAACTGAAGATTTTAGTCAATCATTAAGCATAAAGTACAAAGTTAAAGAAAACTATATGACAAAATACTGTCATCAACATTATACTTCATGTGTGTACAATATTAGGAATCCCTGGTTGTTAAACAGGTCCAGTAGGATCATACGACCCACATGACCCTGAACACACACAGTGAAAAGTACAGTTTGCACAGACGTATGTGTGAGAGCGAGGTGGAGCCGGACAGGAGCTTTTCCAGTTTTGCAGCTCGATGGGGGAGGGGGGGCACATTCCAGGCCAGTTTCACTGTCACCATGAAGACAGAGGTCAAAGTGAACACACCCCACAGAGCAGGAAACACACTGCCTGGTGCCGCCAACATTGACAAAGAGAACAAGGACTTTTTGACAGAAATCTATATGACAATAAAAAAATATAATAAAACGAGAAGCATGCAAACAATGGCACCTTCCTCTTTTGTGTAGCAGTGTTGACACAATCTATTGTTCAGAATATGTGGAGGGGAAAGTTAATCTGTGTGCGATTTGAGATGAGGCTGATAATGATTGTGTAAATTATGAAAACAAAGTGAGACAGAGTGCAATTCTAACTTTCTGGATGGGTTAAATATTTGCCGTATTTTCAAATTAAAAGGAATTTCTTGTGCGTTGTTGACGGGCCTTATCATTTCTAACAATGTGTGCAGTAGAAAATGGAAAATTAGGAGCTGCCCACACCAATAAGCAATTTGTCAATGGCAACACAAGACTACATTACCAGATAAATTAACAGCTACAGGCTAAAAGCCTCCGAGGCTGGAATGAGTTTGGCGAAGACCCAGCGAGCAGCTTCTGCTGTATCACTGAGTCCCGTTGTGAATGGGCTTCTTCTTGCTCTGCTGCATCCAAATGTGAATTACAGGGGTGGGGGGCGTCTGCCTTTTACAATGGGCCAAGTCTATTCTCTGAAAACAAATGGTTGGGAGAGTCTGGGATTTCAATCGCAGGAATAAAGCCAGAGCTTCCCTTTCTTCGGAAGTGCCCTTAATATGAACACCCAGAGCTCTGAGAGACAGAGCGGCGAGTAATCCGCAGCTACACAGCATGCAAACACACTGCAGGTGTCACACGACGCAACTGTATTGTGACGATGGGCAAACAGGCAGGCAATCCGGTGAGCCAGAGCTCAGCGCATCCTGACACTAGAAAAAATATGAAGCTGCTTCGACATTGAATGTGAGCAAGGGCCCAAAAAAAGAGAGGATATCCAACTTCCTCATACTTTGAATTGTTGTGATTTTAATCAGAGAAGTGATGCATCTGAGGAACGTATAAAAAGACACAACAAAATATAACACTGGGAAGTAAAGTTGACTTTAACTCATGGCTCTAAGTTACACCGATACATCACGTCTGACCCCGTTTTAGATGGAAAACTCTGTATGTGTGTTTCCAAGTGTGTTAGAATGGTCAGGTATTATTGCACTAAAACCCTCGTGTGTGCCGAGATAGTTTAAGATTTAAAACGGCATTTTGAAACCGAAACGTATTAGAATGGATGTAGCCTGAGAAGGTGGAGGGAAGCAACGTGGAATAACTATCTTTTGCTTATATTTCTGTTATATATATATACATCATATAATTTAATCATATTTGCACAATGGCAATAAAGCTCTTAAAGATCTTGAATCAGTGACAATAGAGATGTCTGCTATCCGCGGCATTACAGTGCTGAAAACAGAAATAAAACAATTTTTAAATCTGAAATTGTGTGTTCACTGATCATTTGTTGTGTTTTTCTTCACATGAGGGATGGAGACGTTGAAACTGGTGAGACAAAGCTACAACCATGATGTCAGCGCAGAGTGTTTACACCTCGCCAGAGAAACCGGTTCAACCTGAACAACTGCCCGGCATTCTTCTGCCTCTCACTTACACAATGTGTGTGTGTGAGAGAGGGAGGGAGAGAGAGAGGGAGAGAGAGTGTGTGTATGTGTGAGAGCAACAGCAAAAAAGGGAAGGGCATCATGTCACCAGCGCTAAGACACACACCTTAATGAAATAAGAAGCGCGAGTGTGGTTTTCGGGGCGAGGGATTAATTCCCAGCAGTGGATTAGAGCACGGCAATGCCCGTGTGTTAATTAGCGTCACCTTTGCAGGCCGAGCTTAAGACACAGGAAACCCATTTTCCTCCCTTTCTAGCTCGTGATGAAAAGGGGGTGAATGAACGACACTTCAGAGGGAAAGCAATCTACACAGGGGGAAAGACGGGGGAAACTCTTCTGAAGTCCCTCGCTGTCAATCCCCTCGGTAATTCCCCTTTGTGTCCTGAACTCTTCCCGTGAAGTGAAAAGACAAAAGGAGTTCGGGAGTCAGTCTAAAGCGCCGGGGAATTACTGTGACAGTTAGAAGAGTAAATTTCCAGCAAATTACACTATTAAGTCCCCCCACCGTTTAAAGCAATATCGCTCCTTCTCCCACTCCCCCCCCCCCCCCCCCCCCCTCTCTGGTGAGCAAACACGACACCACTCAAGAACGGTGAAGCGGCAGGGCGATTAGGGAAGCTAAATTCGCTGTGGTGGCGGCGGCGGCGGCAGTGGTGAGGGTGGTGGGCGCTATTTCACACTTTGATCCGCAGAAGAATGTGTAATTACACAGTGGTGTGGATTTAGCTGTGACCAAAAAAGAAAGTCTTTAATGGATGAGTCGATGAGGAGTAGAGCTGCGGAGAGATTTCACTCAGGAGGAAGATGACGGTGAGAGACTTGACCTTTGCGGTCGCCCACGTTCGACTGTAATCAGGAGCTAAAAATTACTCCTTAACATATACAGCGACGTGAATGACAAGCTACATCGAGTATTAACCGTGGCATGGCTTTCCGAATGCAATACAATTCTCGGTTTCCACGATTCATTTAGAATCGTTCTGTTTTTGGTGTCTCAGAAATTCCTGGCTTCACATTATCCTACACACAAATGAGACCAAGGACATTCAGTCGTTTTTAGACATTTCAATGAAGAATTGTAACATATTAGATCTTTAATGAAGAATTCAAGAACCTAATCAATTCTGATCAAATTTGAATATTTTGGATAATCCAATCTTAATTTTTACATAAATATATTTCATAAACCAATATTTTTGATTAAGGGCCCCCTGAATTTTGGTGAGTAAAGAATTGTGACCACAATTTAGTTACATTGTTAAAAATGATTTAAAAATCAATACAAAATCAATGAAACAACAAAATTGAGTGATTGTTGTCAGGTTTTTTACTCCAGTACATAGAAGGATTACTCCACGAATTTAAAACTATTTATCCCTGTAGTTAAGAAACTTAAAATATAGTCTTTCTATAATAATAAATCCGGCAATTAACAATCTCTTGACTATCTCTTCTTTTCTTACTGGACACGCTGTTCGAACTGGAACAAAACAGTATGACATTCTGAAAACTGACACACAATCACATCCCCTTTTTAATGTCAAGATGTCCAGGGCAGACATCTGCCCCGCTCAAGTGCCCTTCAGCTAAACACTGAGAACTCCCTCTGTCGCCTCAGGACGCTAACTGGGACCACTTCCCTGAACACGTCTGACAGCGAACGTGATCTCAATTCCAAACCTACAGAAGAGAATCAGCAGGTCTGAACAGTCGGATCAAACTTTAGAAATACCTTTCGCATTGCCGAGCTCTGACGCACCAACCGAACCGCCACCCTGGATGACAGGAGCGGGAGGGAGGGGAAAAGAAACGCTCTCAGCTTGTTCAGCACGCTGTCAGGTGTCAGCGCGGGGGCTGTGCGCAGCATAGGGGCTGTAATATGAACTGAACCTGTACAGACGCACCATGAGACGGAGACAGGCAGCGACAGTGCCTGGCTGTTTCCCCTGAGAACGCAACACTCAGGGCCCTCAGGCTACAGACCGACACTAACATAGTAATCGAGAAAGACAAGAGGAGGATCAGCACCTATTGAGACGTCTCTCTCCTGCAACTGTGGACTTTTTCTTTGCTGAATAGACAAGTTAAACACCGACATTCTGATATGAATGGGATTTTCTGATTATCCTGAATAAGGTCATAGACGTGTGGAGTATTCTGATCCTTACTGGCATTATGTGGACATGTATACGTCTCAATCGCAGTATAACGTCCTCCTTTGTGGTGGGGGGACAAGACAGTTACCTTGACGACAAGAGTTCGACGACACATGGTTGAACAAATAGTATAACATAACCGGACTATGCTCTGTAACATGTTAACAGGAATAGGAATGGAATAGTCGAAGAGCAAGGTTTTTTTTTAAAGTAGGTTTTTTGGGGGAAATTGTGATCAACATGTTCCCTATTTTTATATCTAATAGAAAACAAGCAGTTATCTGTAGTCCTCAGAGATTTATTTTAATAGAAATAGGCAATAATTCCATATAAATCAAACCTTGCTGCATACGTATATACAATAATGCAGTTTAGATGACAGATGGAGATAAGTTCACATTTCATTTACTTCATTTTCTTATACTTATAATAAATCCTAACGCCTTAGGTGCAAAACTTTACACAACTTCATCACATATTAGGCGAGCTCCCACAATGTGTGGAAACAATATGGGAAATTCTTTTTCTGCCAGGATCTCACATATATACATTTATATTGTTGGCAAAACTGTTTCCTCAACAGAAGGGATGAAAGCGGCTGAATGTGTAGAGAGAGTCACAGCTGAGATCACACTAAATAAACTGCTAATTAGGAAGGTCTACATGGCGTGACAGGGACTCACAGAGGCAGCGCCGAGTCCCGTTCGCCACGCACACGGCCATTAACCAACACACACAAACACAACAACTCATCGCCGATTAAACCCAGGTTTCTGACACTGTCCCTGCTGTCAGCGGTGAAGCCGGCGAGAGAAGAAATGTGCGGTTAATGTGGGCAATAAGTGGACACCGCTGGCAGGAGCAGCCACTGCTTCGGGTCAGATGCACTTAGACCTCTCTGGCACTTACAGAGCCGGACTGTCCTCGTGATGATCCGCCTCTATTAAGAGAGGGCAACAGACTGCTGAGTCAGTGTCTCGCTTGCAAACGTCTCCTAATTAACACACTCCGTGAGAAACAATCAAGGCCCTCGGTGCATTCTGATCACACGCTCGCGTTTTGCAGAGTACAGCTTGTGCATCTTTGAGAATCACCAGGAGGAGGCTGGGCAGAGTGGCTGTCGATGAAGCAGAGACCGGGACGGCTCAGGAGACACTGAGCAAGATTAGCTGCTGGGTGCGTGTGGTCATCTGGGTGTCTGACATGTTTGTGTGTCAGTCCGTCCATCCCTGCTTCTCGCATCCCCACTAGCCAGCCTCGCTCTCGGGGGGAAGGTGCGTGGGCGGGCTGAGCGGGCACCAGCCAACCGATAAGACCTGCGGCCTGTCACCGGTCCTAATCCCCAATCACTCTCAGGACAAAGCCTGCCTTCCACCGCGCACGTCCTCGACTGCAGCCGCATTGAGGACATCAAACTGTAAACTTCCACCTGCCCGCCGAGATACCAGGGCTTAAACAGGGCGCTTTTGTGGAGGTGGACAGCCGAGGCTGCAGCCACATCCTCGGAGAGACAAAACCCACATTAGCACACTATCACGCTGGGACAGCATGCACATACAATGCTGCTGATTAATAAAAGGTCACTTGGACAGAATGATTAATGTTCGATGGATTGCAGCATCAGCAAGCAGGAAGCTGGAGGGGGGGGGCTCATATCTTTGTGCATAGTGTATGTGGGACATTCATAACAGCAAAAGTCACAGGGAGACGACAAACACCACCAGTGGTCCCTGGACTCGTATTACACCATGAGATATTATCAGTTTGGTCTGGAGAGCTTCGTCCACTTGTGAGTTTCGACTCATCACCACAGGTTGGATGCAAATGCATCCAGATGTGTGGAGGCGGAGAGCAACAGCCACAGCTTCTGCAGCCGAGACACGTGACAGTCCCACCGCATGGATAATGTGTCGGACTGCAATGCATTGTGGTCCGCTGGAACTGGGCATGTATTTGGATGCATGTCTTACAGAGTGATTCCAGAACATTAGTGCACGCTCTCATTTGATTGTATTTGTGTCATTTATAATAAAATTCATGGTTAAACCGTAAAACATCGAGCCTCATTTGCATTTCTTTGTCATTAGAATTCGTTAACGGCATCTTTGAAATCATTGTCCAATTGTTTTACATTTATATGAGCCGAGATTTTTTTGGGACTTGTTTAAATAATAACGATTGATTCATCCTTAGATATTTGGAGGTTTCAGATGAAAATGTTTGACCTTCTGAAGAAACATTAAATGGGGGTCAAACATTTTGTGGATTTGAAGTAATAATACTATTTATAATGTTAATTAAAAAATGTTAACAAAGCTGCAAAGTCCTTTAAAGAGAGGGAGGAAAAAACAAAACAGAGAATAAAATTATATCATAAATAAAGAAAACACTCAGAGATGACAGCTTTAAAAAAGTAAGTAATAAACCAAACTCTGTTGAGATTGAGCAGTAAAATAAACCTTTATTTCTATTGTAAACAATGAAACTCTACTTTAAGTTAGCAATTAGCTTATTTGGAAAAACTAGGCTCGTCACGTGACCCACACCTCAGCCAAGTTATGGGAAGTATCTCTGCTCAGATGTGAGGAATGAGATAAATCAAAAACTTCATCTGTGAGTACAAATACACGAAGACAGAGTAGAGACACGGTTTATACCTAAATTAGGAGACTTCAGTATTTTAAAAGGTGTGTTTACCTGCTCCAGGATCCTGCGGTACCTCCGCGTGGCTTGATCGACCAAATCCCGCACGGTCCATCCAGCTTTACACGGCACCACCACCGCAGTGTCCCCGAAAGTCACGGTAACTTTCATAGCAGCTGTACAGTCAAGTGATTATTATAAATTACAGAGTATATTAATCCAAGTTCCGGTAGTAAACCTCCCTGGAGCCGCTCCAACGCGAGAGGACACCTGTCTGTCGAAACCACCCGAGCAACAGGTGTCTCTGGTCGGCAGGAAATCACGGTGCAGGAGCCGCTGGTCCGGTCCGGTCCGACCTCAGCGAGATAACCCGCCGGAGAAACCCCCGCAGGACGTCTGGTTTCCGGGTGAGTTAGAGGAGAAATGTGAGTTCACCGCGGCAGTGTCATGTTGAGTCTGTCCGATCCACCCAAACACAACAAACCGGAGAGGAACCCGGAAGAAATCACTGCGACACAGGCTCTCCAGGAAACTACATCCCCTGGCTGTGCAACCACTCAAATGACACTTGATTATATTAATATTCATATATGTTAATGTTTCTAACTGTTCCCAAACTCCAATAACAGTTAATTATCATTATATTCATATATGTTACTGTTTTAAACTGTTCCCAAACTCCAATAACACTTTATTATAATAATATACTGTTTTAAACTCTTCCCAGACTCAAATAACACTTTAATATAATAATATTCATAAATGTTACTGTTTTAAACTGTTCCCAAGCTCCAACAACACTTTATTATAATTTTATTAGAAGTGATATGCCTTATTAAAATGTTTTCTTATCATTACTTTTGTATTTGTCTTGATTTTTGTCTACGTCTGCTGTTGTTAAATATGTGATATATAATTAATTGTACACAAAGAAAATAGGATAAAGAAGAATCATGAAGACATATTTTATATTAATGTTATATATTACATATTACCAGTATGGTCACTATGAACTTGCTCTTACAGGATTTCGCACACTACTTTGTACCCACATAAAAAATGAAAAACTAAAGTCACAAACGCTGTGGACTCAGGGGAAAGTTGAATCATCTTTTATTTGCTGAATTGGAAAATCAAAAAACAGTAATCTAATACAGTGGAAATAATAAATAACACCATAATACTACAGTCTTATATCCTATGAGACTTGCTTTAATGAAGTATCAGTGGCTGTGACCTGTGGAAATACAGTGCGGCAGAAAAACAAATTAAGCACAGTAAAGTACCATGAAATAGTACCTCAGAGGGAAATATTGTAAAATTTACCCAGCATGACATTTATTTCACAGCTGGTGTCACCAGCTCCTTTACAAGTAAATATTTCATATGCCTGACTCCCTCTCCTCTCTAATCCCCCTGCACACACACACACTTACACACACAGACCCACACACCTCACATACTAATTACCTAATCGTCATTGTCTGTCATTTTGTGTCATTAGGCGTGTTGTGAAATTGCCTGTATGGATATTAATGGCCGCCGACACCTTTTTTCCGTGCTTTATTCCCGCGCTTTGTGTGGTTTTGCTCTTGGGAATCCATCAAATCAGAAAGCCACCGTGGCAGATGGATTCATAATTGGGACAAGCAATTATTTCCACCGCCATTGTGCTTCATCCCAAAAGGTGCGGAACGGAACAATAAAGGTCTTACAGCCTCTTCTGCCCCTAAACCGAACAAGGAGAAGGAAATGATCCCAAATATGAGCTCTGAGGATTTTTAAGAGAGAACACACTTTTCATAGCAGGTTTATTTCCGTGTTTGCAGAGCAGTTGACAAGTATATGATGCGGGTTATGTTCCCCCAGCTGCTGACTCATCAGCCGTTGTTGCAGCCAGCACTTGGCTGCGATCGCACTCCGTCAGCAGTGGAACGTGTGTGTTGCTATACAACGTTATTCAAACCCTGGGTGCTGGGGAAATAAAGACATTCTGGCTTTTCGTCTTTGGATTTACGTTCCACACTCCTCACCTGCTGTGAGATTGCATTTTAGCAGCGACACATTTTGAAAGTCTGAAGGACCAGAAATCCTGTAGTGGCACAAGTAATCTTCTCGTTTCTCGTGTAGGGACGGAAAATATATTTTTGGATGATTTTGGCAGATGCTAATTGTGTGTGAGGTGGGGTTTATGACCAATACTGCAGCCAGCCACCAGGTATTCTCAACTCAACTTTCACTTACTTTTCCCCCCCCCCAGAGCATTTGACCACATCACACAGCCTTCTTTAGTGAACGGAGCCTGCTCAGGTCACGTGTTGACCTTTTGTCTATATGTTTAAATGTGGACTTTGGCACTGAACGTGAATGGTAATTTTTTGCTGACAGGTTTTTCCTCTGATGTTGCCCAGGCACTCGATATCCAGCAACCAAGGCACATACACACAAACTGTATGTACACCCCTTGCACACTGGCTGCTACATTTCTCAAATTACATCATGTGGGTTTTGCTCCATAGAGAAGTGTCTCTGTTTGTTCAAGGTGTCTCCCCCTCTGCACAGTTCCTGTCTGTGTGAGAGGAGGAACAATAACAACCTTTGGACAGGACATGACGGAGGCCTCGATATGTCTCCTCAGCATGTGAACAGATCGTGTACCATGTGAACAGAACAGTTCACAATGAGATGTCACTGTCAGAGTTGTTGTGTGTTGCAACACAGCTCACACACACACACACAGATGCGCAGTGAAACCTTGATATTATCTGTCCTGCGTAAAGAATGAGCTGCTGTCTGACCTGGGAGCAGACGGGTTTGACAACAACGCCGCTCTGCAGTGTTTGCACAACGGGGCTGCTGTCAGTCACTGGCCCGGCTCGTACCAGGGATTAACATGCGACAGTGGGACGAATCACACCTGGTCCTAAAATGCGTCCACGTGCGTTGTGGGACCAGTTGTGGTCGGATCTCACTTGCCAGGCTTTGTATGCAAAGAAACATTATATAATATCCATTCATAAGGACCAAATGTAGACAGTAGAAATGCACTTCAGGTAAATTTAAAAAAAGACAGTGTACAGGTCTGAGTGATCTGAGGCCCCAATGCATCTTGGGTACATTCGAGCTGTCCATTTGTGATCAGGTATGAATCAGGCCCATGATCTCACTTCCTCTTTGAGTAGAGCATCATGCTATTCATCACACCCTCACGTTTACTAGTGTAAGACTTAGACTTTGAAGAATTTGAATTTACTGTACGAGTCTGAACGCTCTATCAGATCTTTTCTCTCGGAGTCTTTTCAATCCTCGTCTGGAAGTACGGGTGCGCGCTACTCAAAGCGTCGGCCGTCAATAAAAGCCCAGTGATGGTTTTTGTTGTTTTGTTCGTTTCTCTGAGTGCAATTTACAGGGTTGGGTTGTCTGGGTCGATAGTCGTGTTGATTTGCTTTCAGTCTTCAAGCAGTTCCCCCTTTTCTAAAGAGCAAAATTGACATGTTCTCAGCGGCAATGCCACCACCCCTGTGTTTTAGCTCAGTGTGAGACTGAAGCCAGTCAATAGCTGAGACTTGCTTCACTTCCTGCTGCGCTGCTCACAATTACAGGCCCTGAATCAGTAGCAAGGATTACTCATAAAAAAGCTCTCGCTCTGTCTTTGTGTGTTGTGTGTGTGTGTGTGTGTAGCTGCACAAGTAGGCCAGGGGAGATAGTGCTCGCAATCACAAAAAATATGACATCCATTCAGCATGAGGATTTCATTTCAGACCTCAGGTATAATATTCATGCTGCAAAATTGCATTTCTTTTGTGTGCAGCTGCTGAAAGGCTCCGATCGAATAGCTAAAGGCGCTCGCCTGTGAGTCGCAAGTGTTGCCGAAGTTGCCCAAATTGATGTCCAGAATTACCACAGTTATTCAAAGCGAAACAGTTATCATCAGGCGCCATGATCTATGGACACACACAGATGCTTCGGTACACTTCCACAACTCAGGAGGATCTTTGTGCCGCACTGCTGGCCGTCCACTTCCCTTTAGGAGGCTGCAGGTACACTGGAAGGAGAAGTGTGCAGAATATAAAGAGGAAGAGGAAGTTGGGAGTCTTTGATGTTCTTCAATCCTATAAACCAACGTGGTGAACGTACACTGGCAGCTCCGATATCCACCGTAAGCCTTAATGCGGAGACTGTGAAAGGGAGAGTTTGGTCATTTGTTGTTATGCTGCAGCAGGATTTAAATACATTGCAACATTCAGTTGCAATGTTGCCAGATTTCGGCACCAAGAGTACATTTGAACCTGTTACCTTTTTTAACAAAGGGTGCAACCATGGATTGTAAATAAAGATGGACGATCATCTTTGTATACAGTCTATGGGCGCAATATTTGGACAAAAAAATGGAATTAGTATAAATAAGTAAATGTAGAAACTTGTAAACAAATGACTGAATAAATGTAGGAATGAATGAATGAAGAAGAGAACATGGTTTTCAGCTGGTAGCCAATCTGCAGCACAACAGTTTAATAACTCCAACACAAAGTAACCGGAGGTGGCCTTGACAGTGTAACATCTTAACCTCACCCTGCATGATTAATGTAGCACCTGAAAACCTCCAACTGGTTTTTTCTTATGAAACCTTCTCTCATACAATTTCCACATTTTCCACAAGGACGCCCAGTGGGAGATAAAGTCTGATAACTAAGAAAAGCTTATCAGCGTTTTTTATTGTTATGTGGAGTACAGCTGGAAACATTCACAATGAAAGTCCAGAGAAAGACAGGAACCAGACAAAATGTGTATTGTAGTTCGATATGATGGAAATAAAAATAAAAAAAATGCATGAATTCTTTGGGATGCTGTCCTATTCTGCTGTTGTAGACATTGAAAGCCCTTCAGAATAAGAGCCTCGGATATAATCAGATGTAAAATGTTAAATAAAGACAACTGACTGCTAGTGTGTGAGTGTGTGTGTGTGTGTGTGTGTGTGTATGCATGGTGTGTGTATACAGAGCTTACAGCTGTTAAATGACGCAGATATTTAAAGAAATGCCTCCTTTTCTTTTCAGCCCAGCTGCCGTTTGCAGTGCCAGTGGCCGACCGAGCGTTTCCTGTCGTGCAAACAGATGAGTGAGTTTTTCCCTTCTTTCTTTTCATCGTTTACTTTTGGCGAGAAACCAGGCGTCTTTGGCGTAGAGAATCACAAAGAGGGTTTAAGAGGGAAGAAATCGAGCCACAGGTGATAACAGTCAGAGGCGCAGGATGTGGATTTGTCGCGTCTGCACATATTTTCACACGCTTTTCGTAAAAAAGAAAAACATATTTTCGCACTTGTCGCTGGGAGGAAGTAACAAAAGCGAAGTCGCTCCTTCTTTGACTGTTGCACACGTCTAATGAGACTAATTAGATTTTTCTCAGCTGAATTCTGGAGTTTAACAAGACACGACTCTCACCCTCTGCACCACGGCCCCTTGATGGGTGAGAATGAGACTTTATATTCATCAAGCAGTAGCACATCACACTCTCTCTCTCTCTCTCTCTCTCTCTCTCTCTCCCTCTCTCTCTCTCTCTCTCCCACACACTCTCTCTCTCTCTCTCTCACACTCACACACACACACACACACACACACACACATCCACTAATGGATCAAATTAGAGCTCTGGCACATAAACCCTGTTCTCTCACCCTTCGCTTGTGCTCTCTCTCCGTTTTCCTCTCCTTCCTCTCCCTCCTTCGCTCCTGTCAGAGACCGTCGCAGGGTAATTAAAATCTACATTGAGACAAAAGTTGCTTTAATTTAAGTTCATTATACTGCGCCAGTCTCTGGGATCTTTTTTCGACATCCGCTGCCTTGAAACCATGGCAACTGCCTCCTAACCTAATTTCCCGCCTAATCACAGCGAGGGAGACTGCCGAACATTGATTTGGGCAATTATGGGGCTACATTTGCAACAAAAGCAAACAAGGCAGCGGCTGGGGAAGGTGGGGAAAGTGCGGAGGGGTGGTGGTGGGGGGTGAGTGAGACTTGAGTGCTAACAGGGAAAATGAAAGAGAGGACAGAGGAGGGGAGACAATGTGGTGAGGCTACATACCTAAATAGTTTAATGGTGCTAAAGTGGCACCTTTTGCCTCTGGCTGCAGCTCGTAAACGTCCCAGTGACGTCTCGGCTTCACAGTCTGACTGACGCTTATCTACGCTTCATATTCTAAGCTGCTTCCACCCGGTAATTTGACTTTTTCTATTTACAGCTGCATTTTTATTGGCTATTTCCACAACCAATTCACGTGGAACCGGAATTATAAACTGTGGTTTATGTAGTTCTGCTTCTGAACGGTCACTTCGTCCAAATCACCAACTGTAGGAGGTGAATATTTACACTGCTGAGATTTCTGTTTGTTTGAGATACTGGGCTGTATTTCGGTCCAAACTATCCCATTACTTGTTGCTTATATCGTTATTAATTTGTTACTGGGACAGGCAAATAGGCCACAATCCTGCTCACACATCCCAGTGTCATTTTTTCATTCATAAAATCATGTATTTGTATTACTATGAATACTTTAGATATGAATCAGAGCACAGGCACCTTTTTATTTTCTTCTTTTAGGCTGGTGTCAGGTTCATGGCATGAGAAAAAATGTGTTTTGGGCGAACTGACACTTAAAACCTGGCCCTTTTAATCTCAAGCTGGACTTTATTACCAGCAGGAGGGGCCGTGGGATTGGTTGAAGCCTCAGAGGTCAAAGGTCAGAGGGTCCAAAAGTTGAGAAAGGCTTTACTGTAATAACACAACCTCATTATGGGGAGATGGTTACGGCCCAGGCAGGGTCAGACATTTGTTTTCGGCTGACCTGGCTTTGGCTGTTGCTGTTATGTGACCACGTGGATTCTGGGTAATGGCGATTACGTCTGTAGAGGAAGAGAAGAGAGAGAACGGGCGTAGGTGCGCGGGCGCTGGCCGCCATCGCAACTCGTCCCCGGCTGTGATGACAATCCATCGACCAAACACACTTGATTAAGTTATGCAAATGCACTAATTGAAAATGCGCAGCGGCTCTGCCTCATCACTTAACCCTCGGTAACCTGTTTAAAGGTTTCTATAGCAGCTTACAGTTTGGCTCGCTGGATAGATGTTGTCTCCAGCATTCAGCGCAGGATGAATAGATGGGAAGAGAGTGTGAGGGGAGTGTGTGAGTGAGTGAGTGAGTGAGTGAGTGAGTGAGTGAGTGAGTGTGTGTGTGTGTGTGTGTGTGTGTGTGTGTGTGTGTGTGTGTGTGTGTGTGTGTGTGTGTGTGTGTGTGTGTGTGTGTGTGTTTCCGCATGTACATGTGCAGGGGGGCAAAGAAGAAAAGAGAGATCAAAATTGCCCCTCTCTGCCAATCAAAAAACCCAATTATCATTCTCAATCAGCTCTGGAAAGACACAAAGAGCCACTTTCGCACAATGGATCACTGGTCTAGACCAGAACAATTACTGCATAATTAGTTCATCAGACGGTCCCAGATTGATCCAACTTTGATTTGCATGCGGAGCCGCGTCGGAGAATAAGCCCGGCTTTGTAGACGTTCCCATCGTGTCGACTGAAGCTGCAACGGAGAAATGGGCGTAAGTGTAAGCGAGGGTGGACACAATGAGAAAAATGTCCCGGTCAAAGAATTGAGCTCGATCACAGCTGTTACACAGGTTATTGGAACTTTTGCACCGCCTCGCACTTTCAGGGGGGAAGATTAGGGAGCGGAGAGTTTTTTACTTTTGTATCTCTCCAGCTGGAACAGTGTGGAGGCACGAAACTCTTTTTAACATAAACGTTCACGCCATTTCCAACGCATACGATTTCTGCCTGATGAGGGCGTCGTTACAAAGCCGGCTCTCCGCGGCGGGTGATTGCGAGACAGAGGGTGTGATTCACGGGTTTTTTGGCGAAGGCAGCCTCCGCGATCGATGACGAGGAGAAAGGTGGAAGGAGGGAGAAAGCAGCCTGAACTTGTCTCAAGGAAAGCGCCACACTGGGTTTTCTCTTTTAGAATCCAGGCTCAATCAATTTCTGAGGGGGAGAGAAAAGGCGCCCTGCTTTCTGCAGACAGTGAATAGACTGTGATTGCTTGTGTTACAAAGGGACTGGGGTACAGGTAATGACTGTGTGGTTTTTGACAGACACCACCCAGCAGCAGCTACATGGCTAGACGCTCCGCCATTTGATTTGGGATAAGCGTTGCTATGGAGACCTGGGCTATTTGATGGCACCCTGCTGCTGGGGAGGGAGTTGATTTACATACAGTATTTTCCTGATTCGGAGGGAAAGTATTATTTTAATACCAAAGGGGCTCGTACACTGTGAAGCAGAAGTGAATCTGAGATATATTGATTCAATTTAAAAGTGGATTTGTCTTAGTTTTTGTCTTTTGGATATAATTTTTTGTCTTTTTTGGCAAATAATCTCATCAGGGACCTCACGGAGAGACCAAAGCTGCTTACATTTTTTTCTATTTGGAAATATATTCTTGAAGAAAATGTTTCTTCCGTTTTACCAAAAATAAACGCAGTGGTCTTGACCTTTCAATATTTAACAAATTTTTCAAAGTGATCTCTCGTCAATCTTAACTTCAGGAAAGTGCTGCGAGTTCCCGAACATGACTCGCGCTTTAGTTACTGTGAGCAGACGCTGTAAGGGGAAACAAAAAGTTTGACCTATCAAATCAATACATTTAGATTTTGACCTTAGTTCGGTCCATAAAAATAAAGGATTCAATATTTCTCTGCTAGAATTTCCCTCTCTGCAACGTGAAGGGACCTCTGACAACATTTAGATATCTGTGCTAGGAATTACATTTTTCTTTTATTAAGATACAAAAATGTGAGGAATTCAAAAAACTTAAAAAATGGGCGTGAGTGACAATGTACTGTACAGCCCTTCCACTTTTTCTTTGCCATACAAAATGTAACTTCAGCCACTTGGGGTCTCTCAATCAAAACAATAACAAAAGAGCAAGTTTGATGACGTAAAGCAGAGTGGGATCCTGGGAGTTGTTTTTTTTCTGGATGTGAACATGGTAGGAAACGTTTTGGATCAGTACGCAAGTCAACAAAATATATAACATAGATTTAGTCGTTTTTAGACATTTTATATCTTTAAGTCAAGGTAACATCAATTTCCCCAAGTCCCAGGCACATGTATCCCCGTTAATCCAACACTGCACCGCCTTGTGTCTTCTTTTCCTCATCTCACTAAATCCAAACTGCATTTTCCCAAGGAGACAGTATAAATATGAACGGGGGAGCGAGCCAGTCGGAGAGCATGGAAATAAACTCGTGGCCCCGTCTCTTGGCTCCCAGGTCGATCACAGGGGCTAAGACCGGGCTTACAGCCGCTTCGTCGAGACTGCACCAAGGTTGAGGATGAAAGAAAGATCTATTTCTGCCCGAGCTCTCCTTTGTAATTAGAGAGGAATCCATATGGCGTAGTTTCTCAAGCAAGTCTACAATTCTGCCGAGCCATAATTTACTTAATTACTCTGAGACGCCTCTTTGATTCAGTCAATATCAAAAAGAGCTTTTTAGGAGGAGAGGTAGGGAATGATAGTAATTTCGAGGCTCCCGTTCGTTTTTTTTCCCTCCTTCTTCTGGTGAGCAGTAAACTGATTATAGATGAGAGGTTGTCAGATGTGTCTGTTGTGCCTTTTTCACTTGGTGATGGAGTGATTTAAGAGAGAGGACTTCAGCGAAAGTACACTTAAAAAAACCCAAAGAAACAGCTAATATTGATCCCGTCTTTCTGTCTGCCTAAAATCCTCCAAGTGTTGTGATGGGTGCCATTTATTTAAAGTCTATTTGATTCAAAGAGTAAATTGGATATGAAACGGTAGAGGCACTTTTCGAGATGCTTTTTGCAAGCAAAGAAAATGTCTCAGAAATCCGAAGAAAATGAGCAAAAGTTGAAAAATGAAATCCACACACGCAGACGAAACTAAACAAAACAAACCCCGAACATCTCCACTAGAGTTCAGCCAACCTTTGGGGATTTTGTAGGACCGCTCCGTAACATCCTTGAGGCCACGAAAGCCAGGGCGCCACTTACCTGCTGGAAATCCTGCAAGTATTTCTTTTCCCAACCGTCGAAAGGAGCGCGCCAGGCCTTACTTGAAAGCTTCTCTCTGCAGGGCCGAGATTAGAGGACATTCCTCTCTGTTTCCACTCATGTAGGCAAGCACGTAAAGTGGTCACCGCGGCCCTGTTGCAGCGCGTGGTCTCGGGGCGTCTTTGAAGTGGCGGGATAAGCCGGCCTTGGACGACGCGGAGTAAAAAAAAAATTTTTAAAAAAAGGGCCCGCAGAGGGATTTTGAAACAGAGGAAGGAATCCAGCTCTTCCTCAGATCATTGCCAGCCTCATTTCCCACTGTGTCAGCGAACAGTCAGAGAAGGGGAACAAGGAGGGGGGGAGGAAAAATCCTGGAAGGTTTTGTAGGCGACTGAGTGAGTCAGACATGTGGGTCGCTTCATTCTCAGAGAACAAAAGGGAAGAACAAATCTCTCCAGAGTTAACATCTGTGTTTCTTTGATTCGGAAAGACTTACAAACAACGAGAAACATTTTGGGATAGGAGCTAAGAATAGAAATCGGTGATTAGATAGATAGACTTGAAACCTTTCTGTCTGCATTTATATCATCATTTTAGACTTTATAATATTTAGCTTATTGCCTTTTATGTTTTGTATTCTTCCTTTAATTTGTCTGACCCTGACCTTAACCTCAGGGAGCCGAGAAGTCACCAGCCGTGTCTCCAGCGCCGAACTGTCTCGCCAAGCTCAACATGCTTTTGACTCTGCTCTGGAAATAGTCTTCAGTTTCCCATCAAACTCAGAAAAAACTGTTCTGCATGCGCTTCCTATCGCAAAAAATGTTGGTGAAATACTAAAACTCAGGAGGCCGACTCACACACGGCTGCTAAAATGGAAAATTCTCCTCGTCTCGTGGATCATTGTGCACACTTTTCACTGTAATCCACTCTGACACGCTCGGTATCATCAGAAACTTGTGGATCTTGACTAGAATTCAAAATGAAGTTCAGCGGGTTTGAACAAATCTTTGGCTGCGCACCAGATGCTCGATGGACGGACCCGCCGGTGGATCTGTGTGGGCTGGAGTGAGCCCGAAGCCGCGGCCAAGCCGGCAGACGCACAAGAAAGTCACACAATAATCACACAAGTGTTGTTTTTGGAGGGAAGGTTTCAGCCCATGAATAATGCGTGAGCCCAGGTTCAGGCTGGAGACAGTGATTGTATCTGTGATGAAGAATGGGCTTAAGTATCGTATCAACCACAAAGTCATGGACTGTATTATTCACAGAAACAGGCCCCTTTGAAGAGATAAAACACTTTTCTAAGGAAAACAAGAATTCCTTATAGTCGTCATTCAAAGAAACAGTAGCACCTTTTCTTATTCACCTCTATTGTCTCAATAGTGAATTGTTATTTGTCCAGAATTTGACCAAACTTTGGACTTTAAAACTGGAGGTTACTGTTTTGTTTCCCATATCCAAAGTGGACACATCTCTTCCTTGACCTTCATCGCATTGGTTATCATAGTAACCAATACCACCACAGCCTCCTAACCTTATCCAAGTACTGGTTTGACCCCAAACCACAATCTCTCCTGAAACCTAACCAGTTGTTTTGAGCCTGTACCAAACCAAATGTTACAGATAGCAATAATAAAATATATTATAAAAGGCTTCAGATGATTATTATTCCTTGCAAAGCCACATTACTTTTGTAATGTCAGTGAAACATCCCATTAAATATATGCATGTGCAACGACGCTTTCTGGAAATGCAGTTTCTGTATCTGCTGCCAACAGACGCTGCAGGCAGCCAACATGATGTGATACTGCTGTTTGGTTTGTTACAGGACCATGGCACACCTTGTTCCATTATGACTGTGAATAGTTCCGTATATTTATTATTTCTATAATTATATTTAACATAAATAAAACCTTAAATATCAAACATCATATGAAATTACACTATCCAGGAAATTTTAAGATTTTGTGTAATTTCATGGAAAATTGAAGTGATGTACATGTACACATACCAATCATAGGTCATAGTTTTGCAGCATGTGGGTGTATTATAAAAGCCACTACTAAAATAAGAGCCGCCTTGGAGCGTAAAGAGCCAGAATTGCTCATTTCTACTCCTTTTCTATTGATTCCTTGCTAGCGAAACAGAAATGGCATAAAACAAAGTAATTGCAGCACATTTTACTGTTGTAACACCGAACGATGGATTATTGATGATCTTGTAGTTCGAGGTTCACAAGAACATATATATCTGACCTCCAAACGTTTAGAAGGACCGTGCAGAAGTGAAATGCTCACAACAGGGAAGAAGCTGGGCCTGAGGGAGGTGGAGTAGAAGTGAGAGACATTAGGCTGCAGCCGTCGAGCTGCAAATCCAAGTCGCCCTGAGATAGCAACGTACCCCCTGAGCAAAAAAAACCCGGCTCCAGGTGAGGCCTGATCCCTCGGGTGCTGCTCTGATGGTTACCACACCATCACGCGCTGCCCAGCTGCACCAGTGGAGCATGTGCTGAGCTTTTATGCATTTGATACAGCATACATTTCCTCCCCTCCGCAGCCTCTCTCTGTCTCTCTTCACTGGCCTGTCAAATTGCTCGTTGGAGAAAAAGATGGTGGAGCCGGAGTTTTTTTTCCAACCCAGACAGAAGAAGAACCCACAGGTTGTCTGCCCGTGTCTAAGTGACAGGTGTCCAAGTGTGTGTGTGTGTGTGTGTGTGTGTGTGTGTGTGTGTGTGTGTGTGTGTGTGTGTGTGTGTGTGTGTGTGTGTGTGTGTGTGAGAGAGAGAGTGTGAGAGAGAGAGTGTGAGAGAGAGAGTGTGAGAGAGAGAGTGTGTATGTGTGTGTCCGGTCAGACGACAGATCCTGCTAATCCTGTCCGTCCCAGAGGACAGGCAGTGTGACTGGGTAATTGGCCACTGACTGAGCAGGACCACTCTGGAGGCACTGCTTATTGAACCACTGTCAGAGGGAGAGAGGGAGATGAGGTGGAGGCATAACGAGACCGGAGAGGAGCGGAGGAGACGGAAAAACGGAGGACAAAATCAAGAAAGGGAACGCAGGGGGTAGCGAGAGCAAAGAGAGGCGACGCACGCTGGAATAAATAAAGACAGAACGAACGAGGAGGCGATGGAGGGAGCGTGGGTGGGCGATAGAGGTGGAGAGAGAGAGGGAGAAAGGGAAAAAAGAACGGAAGTGAGAGTGAGGAGAATTTGAGAGTGACCCCCGAAGCCACCGTTTCCTCCTCACTCAGCTGAAATGTGACACTTTCATGATTACGCTGGACCATCTTATTTTTGGGGAGGGGGGGTCTTAATCTTAAAAGGATGAGCGAGGCCGAGGGGATGCAAGGGGATGGGAGAGAGAGGGGGGGGGGGGGGGGTGAGGCATG
The DNA here is from genome assembly GCF_009819705.1 of Hippoglossus hippoglossus. Lineage (NCBI taxonomy): Eukaryota > Metazoa > Chordata > Actinopteri > Pleuronectiformes > Pleuronectidae > Hippoglossus > Hippoglossus hippoglossus. Next base: position 5,495,530 of record NC_047152.1, on the reverse strand, counting down.
GCGATGGAAGTGTAGGTTAATATGCTCCTCCTCCTGCTGGCCACCTAACAAATTGCCCTGTGAAAGCAGAAGTGATGGATAAATAAAGAATGAAATAGAAAAAAAAACTATATCCCTCCAGCAAATTGGCTGTCATTGGATTATCCCCCATAAAGGAGGATTTGTGCGTGTGTATGTGTGACCACCTTCTTGCATCACATAGATATTGTGTGTGTGTGTGTGTGTGTGTGTGTGTGTGTGTGTGTGTGTGTGTGTGTGTGTGTGTGTGTGTGTGTGTGTGTGTGTGTGTGTGTGTGTGTGTGTGTGTGTGTGTGTGTGTGTGTGTGTGTGTGTGTGTGTGTGTGTGGTTGGTCGTATTAGGGCCCAGGCAGAAAAGGTAGAAGGCGAGAGAGGATTGGATGTGCAATCATTGCTTCATCGGCTCCATTAAACACACCAATGGCCTGTGAATCACGTATAAACACACACGCACACACACGAGTTGACATAGTTGTATACGAGTAACTTTTAGCAATATTTAGGATATTTGCAATTATGTTACACTATGCTATGTTATTTTGTTATTTTATGTTATGTTATGCTATATTATGATATGCCACGCTACGTTATGTTACGTTATTTATGATTAATTAAAAATAAAACATAATCGTATTAACAACATACAAATATAATTATGAACACATATAGCTGTCAACATTAGCATTTATTTGAAGTTGTGTTTCTGACCACATTGTGAAAATAAAAGTCCATTTGCATGCACCTTAGCTCTATTTACACTCTTCATATTGATTAGTGCAGCTTTAAATTTAAGCAACTCCACAAATATGTCTTTCATTAGAGGTCAGAGGTCAAAGTGTCACTGAGGCTCCAGTGGAACAGTCTGATTTGATCAGTTCAGCAGTGAGACCAGCTGCCCTCCAGGTGATGCTATAAAGGACCCGTGGTTCATGATTCAGCAGAGTCCTCTCTGACATCCTCTCTAAGTCCGAGCAAAACTCCGGAAATCGAAGACCTGTCGCGTTTGAGAACGTTTAGGGTTGAAAGAGAAGAATTGAAAGCTCAGTGAAAACATAAAAAGAAGATACGAGCGGGATCAAGAGAAAGATGAGCACGGAGGGTCACTGAGTGGGCAGAGGAGGAACAGCTTGTCCGAGCCAGAGAAATCAATAAGTGCTCGAGAGTCAACAGCATGTGGGTGGTCAATGGCTTGATTCAAGCTCATTAGCACAGCGCTTGACTTGAGCGTTTGACCTCACCGGCCCACACTCGCAGTTTTTAACCTACATCTGTTAATGAAGGCAGTTTTTGACATATTTGACAAAGAGAAATACAACAAAACAAGCACTACTCTCCTTGTATTACAGGGAATCAACCAGAATTTGAAGTTGTGGTTTATTCAGTGTGTCTTCAGCAGGGGCGTTTCAAGGGATTTTGGAGGCCCCAGGTCAAAAGGGATCTGGGGGGGCCTACATCACATCAAAATGAAATCAAAATAATCAAAATTGCATAAAGATAAATAATACACATGCATTTAGATGTTATAGTCTTCAACAAAACCTCTAACATTATGTAGCATTATCATTATTATGAACACGTTTTAATACAGTGAGGAATTTTACTTTATTTTTCTCGTGGCTCCATCCCTGGTATCCCCTTAGAAGAAAAGCAATATAGCCCACTGTATAACAAAAGAATGTCCCAGCCACTCTCCTATTCTCCCCTCAGTCATTTAAAATCAAATTAAAATGACTGATAGCCACCAATCAATGGTAATTTCTGCAAATGATGCAGCACCGTTTCAAACTCCAGTAAAGTATTGATTTAGCTGCACCCCGCAGTAAGACATCTATCTTCCGTTAAAAACAATCTCTTGTAATTACCTTAAACTGCCTTTTTTTTTTATATAACGGAAGGAGGAATTAAGCAGAGCCACCAGCAGGCAACAGATTACAGGACATTAGAATAAAATATAATAATGTATGCAGTCGTCTGGAGGTGCTGGAGGTTTGGATGAAAATGTAGTAATGTATGCGCTCATTTTGAATTCCCTGAGGTTCTTCTTGATCACAGTGAGATAGTCACCACGCCATCTTGGTATTTTCCTGCAGCTTCATAGTAGCTTGTAGCATTTTAGCTCAAAGCACTGATTTACCCACAGTAGCCTATTTACTGCACTTGGCAGAACCCTAAACTTGAAGCCATCAGAAAAGTGGGCGTCTGGGTCTCAGATAAACTCAATTCAATTCATTTTTAGCTCAATTCCCTCCAGAACGCTGCTCAATTAAAAGAAAAAGGTCATTGTGTTTTGCTTTGAGGAAAAATTTACAATGAAAACCTGTAATCAAAGTGTAAAAGTTTCAAATCAACATAAAACGACTGCAGAGGAGACCACACGTTGCGGATAATTGCATAAGTCTCATTGTGTCAATATAAAGTTCTTATATAAGCTTAAGAAATCTGCCTTTTTCGCTGCGGTAATGAGTCCCTCGCTGTTTAAAGAATCCAGCTGCTTTTTAAGTGGTTGACCTGTTAGTTCGTTAATGTTTCAGTTTGTCTCGCGGCAAAGATCCACGTTGCATCCAGATATCGTTTCTAACATCATCGGCCTGGACGTGAGTCACGGGCGCGTTTTGGCTTTGATAAGGAAATCACAGGCTTCTGCGGTGACCACCGAGGACGCCTCCGGCCAGCGTGAGGAGGCGGGCGGCATCTTTTCGACAAGGTTAACAGATGATCAGCAAAGAGTGGCTCCCTGTGGCCCTTACGTTGCCCCTGCTCCTTCCTTTCCTTCCCCCTCAGTCTCAATCAATACCTGTTAACAAAAGCTCTGCGGGGCCCCTCTCCGCTCTCCGCACTCTTATTCATATTTCAGGATGTTATTAGAGCGCGCAGCGAAATGTCAGGATCTTTACAAGGTAAATATCTTTGAGAATGTCACAGGGAGAGTCGGGGAGGAGGGGGCGGCGGTGAAACTACTTTTTCTTCTCGGCTCTGTTTTTCACTGTCACCGCTGCGAGCTGCCAACATTAGGGCAAGAATGATTTCTCTGCCAGCGGCTATTTCACAAAGCCATTTGTTTCTGCCGTGTTTTCAATGATCATATTGGCGTGGGTGTTTGCATTTTAATGGCTGGGCTGCCGAGGCTGCGGCGGAGGGGGAGCTGCCGTGTTTGTAATGCTGCAGGAACCTTTAAATCGAGGGCGCTCTCAGACTTTTCAGTTTGTTACGAACCAATATAGTAAATGTCAAACTAAAGGACCAAAACTAATCCTGAACTAAAGAGGTGGTCTCTGCCCGGATTAAACTGAACCAGGATTTGGTTTCTTTTGTTTTGATACTTTTTTAAAGATGGTTTCTGTCATTTTAGGTTATTCTTGTGCACATTTTTCTGGTAAGTTTGGTTTGACCGTGGCTCCAAGATGGCGCCGTTCAGATCCAGGATTATTTTGGCTTCATTACTGGATAGTGGGAGGAAGTGGAGACGCGTCTTCCATCTTTAGATTTAGTCTGTGGCCTGAACCCAGTCGATGCTGGTAGTGATACCATAGCGATATTACTGTGTACATTACATGCAGATGTCAGACCCTCTCCCTTCTGCAAACCAATCGATCGTCACACTAAAGTGAAAATCTAACCGGATCGATTGTAAACAATGTGGGGAATATCAGCAGGTTAGTGCACTTTCACTCGTGTTGCCTGAGGACATCTCCATGTCACAGCAGCAGCGATCAGAGACAATAAGGCTGCTTCTTCTCCATCTACTCTCTTCCCTTCGCATTTCTTTTTCATCTCTCAATCAAGCGAACGACCGTCATGTCTGCAGAAATATTGATCCGATCAGAGATGAACAGTGGCCGAGCTGCAGGTATAGGAAGCAGTCTCTGAGGCTCATCTCAAGTCGTGCACGTGAGGTGCGGGGCTCCGCTACATGAGGGGCCTGTTGATCAGAGGGGAATGAGAGTCAGACTCTGGTGAGACACACCTCCTCCTCCTCCTCCTCCTCCTCCTCTTCTCTGTTTCACACATCAGCAGTGACAACAACCGCCGCCTCACCCAGAACATGAAATGTGTATTTCTACCAGGGATCATGTCTATTTTTGAGTTGTTTGGGTGTTTTTTTTCCCTTACTGAACATCTGTGTGATGCTCCCGAGCGACAGCTTCGCCTGCCTTGATCAGCGAAGCAGAAAGACAGGGGAGGAGAAGGAGAGAGGGAGGGAGAGAAAGAGAAATGGCGCCGTTTCAGGTGATGACAACATCTTCGTCAACCTCTGGGATTGTGGGTAATGAGGCTCTCGTGGGAAAGCCAGCTTGGTGATGTCACGGCGCGAGATGAACAAGCACAATCAAAGATTCATTTGACAGGAAGCGGGGAAGCGAGCGGGCTGCTGCTTTGCCAGAATAAATCTCGCTCCTGTCTTCTTCGTTGGTGACAATAGGAGCGGCGACAGCTCCTGACTGACCTCATTCATGGACGCCTCTGCGAGGAAGATGTCTGACAACCTCCCATCTTCGCTTCACGTTTACCAGCTGCAGCTTTGCACTTGTTTCATGCCCACACACACACACACACACACACACACACACTTGGCCATCTGGGTAATTATGACTTATGGCTGACAAAGCTACCTCTCCTTTTTATTTACCCCTCAGCTTGTTGACAGCACAGACAAGTCCTGTGTGTGTGTGTGGGTGTGTGTGTGTGTGTGTGTGTGCATCTACTGTACACACTCTCACATCGATTCTCTTCCATGCACGCTGCAGTCACCGCTCTTATCTTGCAGCCGAAGACAATAAATGATAATTGCAAGAAAGTGACATCTCCGAATCATTCGGTCCATTTAAGAACTCACCTTAGATCCTCAATGGATCCTTCTTTGCATCTTCCAGGCCTTTGTTTTGCATGCAGGGATGCTGCGACTGGAATACACCGTGTCATTGTGTCTCCTGTGCTGAAGAGGACTGAGCATGGATAAGAAGCAGCCGAGCTTCCCATTGTACCTCATGCCTCCCTGGCTGTGCTCACCAGGCTGGTGCTTGTGGTTTGTTCTCCTCTGGAGCCGCTGCAGCCTGAAGCAGGTGGCTGAGTTGTGAACCTCTGGTCCCACAGTGCCACCTACTGACCAAAGTGAAAGCAGGGATTTACAGTATTGTAACATGCAAAGGGTCATTTAAGCTTTGGCACCAATTCTTGCTCTGTTTTTTCTTGAGGAAAAGAAGAAGATTAAACCACACAATAATATTTGAAAAGTAGATATTCAGTTTCATTTAAACCTTTATTCAGCCCAGGAATATAAGTGTTATTGAGGTCACTGGAGGGGGGGACTCCAAAAAGGGGAACTCACTTTGGAGCGAAGCTGAACCAAAGTATTAAATCTTTCATCGTTTCCCTCTCTCCTGTAACCTCGTTGCACCGGCGGAGCTGAGGCCGAGACGTTGAGGAAAGGCAACAGCCATCCATCACGTCCAATTATGCCGTTTAGATGTAATTGCAAACCCTCAAGGATCGCTCCTCCGTCCCCATCCCTGCACGCGGAGACGCATGGACACACACACACACCTGCAGGGGAGAGAGAGGGGAGAATATCGGCGTCGGTGCTGCCGACAGAGAGAGGGAGGAGAGGGAGTGCAGGCCTCCACCTCCACACACATTTCACAGACAATCAAATCAGAGCTGGCGTTCGATGCATCACTGACAAATTGTTTATTAAACAAAAGGCTTGAATTGCAGCATAACGGAGAAAGATTTGGGAGACGGAGGGAGATAAAACTCTAATGTGTGTGTGTGTGTGTGTGGCTGCACGCACATATTATATGTCCATGTAAGGATGACAGCTTTGCACAAACACACCATTTATGTCCTTTTTCCTACAAGGGGGAAAGCCTGTGATCGTTTTCACAAAATACCGTCAGGATATAAACTCTGACGGTTTGCAGAGAGGTCATGAGCGGAGCGTGGAACTAACACTGTTAACATTGCTTGATTCCCAATGGGGGCCACCCACGTTCATTCATGTGGCACCACAGTAAAAAGCACTCTGGTTAAAAGCACCCAGCATATGGTATGTTAATGTGCTCCGATCATTTGTCTCCCGCTGTCGTCTCCCGCATTAAAAAATAAGGAACCTAAAGGTCGTATGGAGGCATAATTCTTATATGTTATTCTTTTACAGGCATGCGGATATGTTGCACACTATCATATTATCTACTTCGAGGAGGGGGGGGCACATCTTACATGTTTAATGTCATCTGGAAATAGATTCAATTGATGTCGTGCTGGATATGAAAGACGTACCAAAGATCTAACCAGGCTTGAAAGGTGGTTTCCATAAGTACAAAAACATCAGAAACGTCCATTCATGCATCCGTCCATGATCAATACTGGTTATAGACTCGGTGTCTCCATTGAAATCCTTTATAACTTTAGTGATGCTGAACTCAGACCTGTGAAAGCTTAGGACATGAATATTTACAACTCACAGGATCAGTCACTCAAACTACCACATGCATACACATCTCTCCAGTGCCTTTTATATTATATGAGATATATATTTACTCTTTACGCTGAGGTGGACTTACTTACAGTTGTCGTGGAGACCTTGTTTTTTTCATGTGACTCCACTTGTATTATTATAGAGCAGTAAACTTCTAAATATGCGCTGCCACTGATGACTGAGAGATTTCAGCTCTTAACTGTGATGATAAATGGCATCTGAGGGTTTGGCAGATTGCACCACACGACAAAAAGGAAAAAAAAGTTTCACAGCTCACAAACAGCTAAATATCATCAGATGAGCTCTTCGGTCAGATCTGATAACAGGGATGTAATAAATGCAGCTCCCTCGAGGGAAACTTTGGAGCCCGGGATGTAGGGCGGAGCAGGGGACTAAAGGTCGGCTGCAGATTCTCCCGCCGCTGAATTGTTCCTCTACGTGGGGGCGATGACACCTGTCAGTCAGCCGGCGCCGGAGACCTTTCCACGGCCACAAAGGCCGTTCGCAGGCTATTGAGCGAGACGGCGATGCCTTCATGAGAAATGTCATGGATGTTCTGATTAAAAAAATGAGGTCAGTGGAGTGTGAGCGGCCTGAGAGAGAGTTCTTTTTTTTGGGGGGGGGGGGTTCATGTCAAAACTCCGGAGTAGGAGTGTGTCACAGTCACCTCACCACTGTTGGCTCTTTGAAATGTGATACAGCCGTTTGCTCAGAGAGTGTGTGTGTGTGTGTGTGTGTGTGTGTGTGTGTGTGTGTAAGGAAGGTGCAGATATGTGTGTGGCTTTGTGTGTGGTCAGTAGGTGTCATGGTGTGATGCATGTCTTTAATAACATTCCATTAACTGTGTGTGTGTGTTAGAGAGAGAGGGAGAGGGAGAGATACCCCTAAAAACAGTATGTGTGTGTGTGACCATATGCATGCAGGAGAACAGAATGTGTGCTTTGAGTGTGTGTGTGTGTGTGTGTGTGTGTGTGTGTGTGTGTGTGTGTGTGTGTGTGTGTTGTGTGTGTTGTGCGTGTGTGACCCTGAGTGCAGCAGAACAGAATGTGTGTCCTCGTGTGCGTGATGGACCATGAATCAGAGCTCAGCGTGCAGGTTATTTCACGCCACTCCCACCGGGACGGGCCCGATCACCAGCCAGGCTGCTGTCTGTTACCCCTCACCCTCAGGTTCACTGACCCCAACCCTATTTTTCTTCTTTCCCCCCTCTGTTGTTTTCACTTTCTCCTCCCCAACCCACATAGTGTGACTTCACTCTCACTCTCGTTCCACCCCATATTTCATCTTCACCCTCCCTTTGCTTTCTTTTAGAATTAGCCAACAACCCGAGAGGTAGTTTCTGCACCATAACAGATGCCAGCGTGGAAAAAAAACACATGGTGCAGGTTGGAAGGCGAAAGTTCTCCCGGTCCCACGCAGATCTATTCAGCGCTGACAAACCACATAGAAAAACCGCTGATCTAGAACGCCGCTCGCCCACCACAACAGCAGGCTATAACTAATCCATCTCCCAGTACATGCTTTTAATGAGCCTCCATAACCATAATCCGTATGGTGCAGTGCAGGGAAAAGCCAAATCGAGCCGTTTCCATGACTTTGTGCTGTCAGCAAAACCTGATGAGGGAAGTTGGTGTGTGTTTGTGTGTGTGTGTTACTGTCGTTGAGCATCTGTGCCATCCTGGTTGACAATTTTCCATCTGGTAGAAGTGGGATGTGTGTGTGTGTCTGTCTGTCTGTCCATTTAGGATCCGTCTATTTACCTGCATCATCCTTGGATTATTGGGAACAGAAGCTGATGGGAGTGGCAGCCTTGTGTGTGTGTGCGTGTGTGTGTGAGTGTGTGTGTGTGAGCAGAGGCAGAAGCTGCACAGGGCCCCGCTCTGAAACACCCACAGGGCCCACATTAGGGACCCCCGGGGGGCCAAATTAGAGGCCTTTAACCAAGTTAGAGATCGGAGCCTGACTGGCAGGGATTGACTGATTTCACTGCAGCCCTCTGAACAAAACACACACACACACACACACACACACACACACACACACACACACACACACACCTCCTCTCTTTGTTTTGCAGCTGATCAGCAGAAGATAAAAGCCTCTTCCTGACAATGGCAGCCCCTCTGCTGGGGGAGTCTGCAGGGAGATCCAGACACAGAGGAAGAGCCGTAATGTATTCCTGGAGCTCACAGCCTGTATTAGAGCGTCTGCATCAGGGGGAAGTGATTTAAACTCATTTAGCGTTCAGAGGTTTTCTCAGGGAAATCTTATTATTGGTCTTAAACAGATGTTCTTACTGGAATAACTTCCTCGAGCATGATGTTTGTCTTTTTTATGTTTTGGGGTTTATTTAATAGTCTATACATTGAATAATAGATATGGTAATATCATTTAGATTCAAGAGCATTAAGCAATTGAATAATATAGTTAAATTTATGGATTACAGCTTTTATTTTATGGTTAATATTTTAAATAAAAGTAATTGACTTTGCTAATTTTACAGTTAGCAATAAAAAAAAGTTAAATAATAATGTAAATTTTCTGTGAAACAACTTTTTTTACTGTAAACTATAAAAAACCATAAAACAATACAGTCAATTTTTGTGAAACAACTTTTTCTCAAGTAAACAATAAGAAAACTTTAAAATAACAGTACATTTCTGTGTAGCAACTTTTTTACAGTAAACAATGGAAAGAGGGAAACAAGGTTCTTGAACAATTTAAAAGCCAAAACGCTGCCCTCTGCTAAATCTCCACTTGCCGTGATGTTAATGAGAAAAGACTTTTATAAACAGAAACCGGCCGGGGTCACAGAGTGAATGGCGTTCACTGCCCTCATGAGGCGAATCCATCAACACCCTCGGGGGGGGAGGGGGGGGTTTGCAAAGCCACTCGGTCTTCAATGTCAAGGTGGACAGGTCTGCAGGGTTCGGCAGAGCTGCTCGTAAAACTGCGATTTATGGACATCTCCTGCGACGCTTCACAAAAGTCACCACGGACAGGAAGCGGGGGGGTCTTGAACCTCTGCCAGCACGCATGTCAATCAAAATGCACTGTGTTCTCGTTCCATAAATCTGGCTGTGCTGAGGCCTTCAGTCATGACGGCACTCAGGAGTGCGTGAGGCCTGTTTAACCTCTTAATCTCCTCATTTTGCCTCATGAAACTCGACTACATGTAGAAAAAAGTGCTCGAGACTGTGTGACACTGTCCAAATGGGCCTGTTCTGGCCCTGAAGGTACAGTGAACGATGCTGTGGGGTAACACAGCCAAGATTTATGGCTGCTCTATGACCTCAAATGTAGATATTCCAGATATGTTATGCATCATTTTTATGTACTTTTTAAAAATTCGCTCCCACAGAGATTATATTTGTTAAACTCTTGGATCTCCACAAGAATTTAAAGCTTAGACTTTATTTTTTCTTATTTTCAACAAGACGCATAAAAAGGACAAATCCAACTTTGTCTTAGATAGATTGTATTTAGTTTTTTATAAAAGGCCCAGTAATTTTCTAACACATCTTTGTACCAGAGCCTTCTCCTAATTTGACCTTTTTTATCTGATGGCTGTTTGGTTTTGTTTCAACCTCCTGTTTTAATTCAGTTTTCTTTATTTAATAAACTACTTTTTATTATAATCCGCGATCATTTTCTACTTTTTTCTTATTTTTTTTAATGTTTAGATCAAATTACTTGAATGTAATTTTTTTCCTAGACTCTACTGAGTTAAATACTTTTATAATCAAACATTCAACGTCTCATCTTCAGTTGTGTTTAGTGAGAAAGGAAGTGAGGAAAGTTTCAAAGATGGATTCCCTCAGGCTGGAGTCCAATTGAGTCATTAGCTGTGGGCGGGGCCTCAGCCAGGTGCCAGTTCACTCCTTCAGTCAAAAGACAGAAGCAGCACTTCTCCCACTTCTCCCGAGTTGTGATGGGGCCCGGAGAAGCTGTGTTGCTGGGGTTTGTGCTTCTCTTCTCATGTGGAAACCTCGGCGTGGCCTCGTGCAGTCGGCTCAGCGTCAGCACCAACAAGACGCACTCCATGAGCCAAATCCCACAAGTGGCAGCGAGTTCCCTGCAGACGATGGATCACCGGCCCAACCGGACGGGGAGCGAGCCCCTCACGTACCGGCTCAGGAGCTACCAGCTCAGGAAGCAGAAACCTGCTGGGCCTCTCATGGCGCAGACGCAGGCCCCAGAGCAGCAAAAGGCCCCAGAGTTGTTCAAACTGCCTTTTAAAGGCCCAGATCTGAACCCACGTCCCAAGCAGGAATCAAAAGTACACATTTCTACACATTTACTTTACTCCACGCCGAAAAATGGGCTCAGTGTAAACGAGTGAACGGTTTCGTAGGTGCCGAAGAAGGCGGAGCAGCGGGTGCCCGTGGCTGCTGAGAGCGTGGCGGTGCGCTGCGGGGAAAGAGAGGTCAGCGTGGAGGTCAAGAAGAACTTCCTGGGTGGGTAATGGCGGACAGTTTGAATTGATCACATGTTTTTTTATTCTCTGCCTCCTGCTCTGATGTTTGAAAAAAAGGGGAGGGCCAGGTCAGAGGCCTGGGTTGGAAAATGGTGAAGATGGGACACTGTGCTTATTACTGCAAATGGCACAGACTATTGACTGGAGCGGTCGATACTGTGTTTCCTCTTATTCCTCCAATCCGAGAATTCTTGGTACTCGAACGCTGACTTCACGGCGATACATTAAGCAACCTTTTTTTATTTGTCCTGTAGCTGAACCCCCACTTGCTGAGTGTTATTGACTGGGGCCTCAGGTAATGGTCTCGATTTAAGCCATGCTTTTTCCCCCCCTCTTTGTTCTCATAGGAAACGGTCAGGTGATCCGAGCGAGTGATCTGACATTAGGAGGCTGCGCCGGAGTCGACACTGACGACCACGTCCTGTGGTTCCACGCGGAATTGCAGGGCTGCGGCAGCACGTTGAAGGTGTACGGCTCTCTACCCCCCCCCCCCCCCCCCCCCCCGTTCCCCTCCTGTGTGTACGATGTGGCTGTAACTGTTCTCTGCTCTCTCTCAGATGACTGAAGGAGCCCTCGTCTACTCCTTCTCCCTCATCTACTCTCCAACACCCATAGGCGACACCTTCACCCTGAAGACCAGCCCTGCTGAGGTGGGAATTGACTGCCACTATCTAAGGTAAAGCCTCATTCTTTACCTCCCTCCTCTTCCTCCTCCTGCCTTTGCTTTTGTGAGTGAGATGCATCTTCTTCCTCACAGGAGACATTACGTGAGCAGCAATGCCATGAGGCCCGCCTGGACGCAGTTCGCCTCCGACGTGCTCGCCGAGCAGCGGCACCACTTCTCCCTGCGTCTCATGACAGGTGGGGACAGGAGGGAGGAAACCAACTCCGACACACTGACTTTAATTTGCGGCAGGCGGTTTGACTAATTTCTCCAGCGAAGGGTGTTAATTGCAATCACTCGGGGTCTTTGGAGACGTCGGCGTGACGCTGAGCAGTGACTTGATAAACAGGAGTGAAACTTTAGCGTGCAGTGTTTTCAAACTGAAACAATCTCTGTCCACACGCCTGAGTAAGAGTTCGAATAACAGCTCCTGCCAGTTGTTTTCTCCCGGAAGGGGGGGGGCGGGGTGAAAACAGAGCCCTAGACTTTTCAAACTCAAACGAGACCAGTTTCAGCGTCTGTGAAACTCCTGTGTGGATGTAGTATTACATTTCGTGCCTTGTAGGCTCCAGGGATGACAATGCAATCGAAAAAAGAGCTGATTACGTTTCCTAATATGAAGATGTCGGTCTAACAGAACCCTTTAGACTTTACTTATGGTGATATTTACATGGCCTGTATGAAGTTATGAAGGGAATTATGGAAGTTTTAAATGAGGTTTTGCAGGCGCAGAGCCTCATCTGTGTTTCTTATCGAGGTTAATCATCATGTTATCAAAGTACTTTCCTTTTATTGTTCCAGTACCTGTCCTCCTGCTGCTGCTCTGACCCTCTCTCCCCCACGGGCATCATTTGAGTTTCATCTAATCCGATTGAAGGACCCAGCATTACTTTTCCACTTATATTTCCCCCCCTCTTCTGTATTCGATTAGCGGACTGGCAGTCGCAGAGGCCGTCCAGCGGTTTCTTCCTGAGCGACGTCATGCACATCGAGGCGGCCGTCCTGCAGGGTCACCACGCTCCCCTGAGGGTCTTCGTGGACAGCTGCGTGGCCACGGCGGAGCCCGATCCCTCCTCCAAACCCAGTTACCCCTTCATCAGCAACCACGGGTGAGACGCCGGCCAGAAACGAGTTTACAGTTTCCTAAAATAGCCGGCTTGTCGTGATAATTGAGATTTATGTTTGGAAAAACAGTCGCATATCTTTCTGTACCTGTAAGAGTGTTTGGGAATGAGTGGCTGGTGTTTGTGAATATTTTTGCCTTATAAGGTGTCTGACTGATGCTAAGCTGACAGGAGCCAAGTCTTACTTCATGCAAAGAAGCCGGGAGGATAAGCTTCACTTTCTGCTCAAAGCCTTCAGGTTCAAGCAAAATCACAACGGCTCGGTGAGTGCAGCTCGTCCGAGGAGTGTTTTTATACGACCGACCGTGGATCATGTTGTCAGACGTTTGACTCTTCAGGCAGATTTTCTTTTACATCTGGTAACTGAGGAAATGTGTGTTTTACAGCAGTCGATGTGTTTCTTCAACCTTTTTCGTTCTGTTACGTGTAGATATTTCAGGAAGGAAATAGATTTTCAAATATTTTTAGGTAAAATATGCAGCCTGTGCAGGGTTTTCAATTGTTGCAATCCGTGTGTATTTAGTGTGTATCTTCCCAGCTCTACATCACATGTCATCTGAAAGCGACGACGGTCTCTGTTCCCGTCGACTCGCAGCACAAAGCGTGTTCATTCCTCACTGAGGCCAACAGGTTAGTGCCCACAAATGGATCTGGGATCATTTGGTTAAAGGATAACTCCTATATAAATAACACGACATAAACAACATTAAAATAGGTGGGGTTTTAATTTCAGCTCCCCTCAGATTGTCTTTTGGTCATCCAGTTAGTTATCCTTTAATTTCTTCTCATTTAGATTATTCAGATTTGTCTAAATGCTCTCGTCCCTAATTCTACCACAAACTAAAGATCTTTGTGTTTGTCTCCCGACAGATGGGTGGCATCCGGTGGAGACAACAAGGTGTGTGGCTGCTGTGAAAGCAGCTGCGGCGAGGAGAGACGGAGAAGAGGCCTGGTTGCAGACGCTGGTATGGTTTTACAGAAGCAACACAACATTACACTCGGCTGAATCCTGAAGAGTTGAGACAAACCCAGAGGTTGATGCCAAAGCTTTTACGTATCTGAATGGTCCCAACCTCGCCAATTAGAAAAGAACCCAAGTGGTTTCTTGCAAGTAAAATATAATCACCCGCAGACAAATAGAGGAGCAGAGGTTCCGCCCATGTTTAGACAAGCTTCCCTGCTTTCATTTGGCACGCATGCCGTTTACGCGTCTTTGGAGGATTTGATTTTTGCGCTAATCCCTTTTAATTGTCCGCCCAATCAGTCGTGTCGTGAATGGTTGACTCAGCTGGCTTAATGCACACACTGGATTTTTCTGTCTCTCCTCCTCTTCTTCTGAAGGTCTTCCTCCAGAGCTGCAGTGGGAGGCGGTGGTCGCTCTGGGCCCCATCCTGCTGGAGGAGACCGTCCTGGAGGAGGAGCTGACGGAGGTGTCCGAGCTTCCTCCAGAGATGCTCCACACGCAGGAAGTTACTCCGGCAGGTACGGAAATATGCAAAGTCTCCGGCTTTTGTCATTTTTAATAAGCGCTGGAACCAATAACGTCCGTCTCCTCGCTCAGCCTCCTCCCCGTCGATAGCCCTGCTGTGCGGACTGGGTGCGGCGCTGGCCGTGGTGCTGATATTTTTCATGGGTGCCGTCACTGTGAGCAAACTACACAAGCTCAATGGATACGATGTCAGTACCTGATTCAACAGAATAAAACCTTGCTACCAGCACGAGTTTGTCTTTTATTTGTGTTTCTTGCAGAGCTTTATTTAATCTGTATTGTTGATTTGAAGCGTGATACATTAGGAGTTGGACGTCTCCATTACCTCTTTTGAAAAATGCCTCCTCACTGACGCGCAATGAATCCTGGGAAAGGTTGTGCCGGGGAAGGATCCACCTGTAGACTGCAGCCCCTGAACAGCTTATCTCTTGGGTGTCGTTCCCCTTCAGGGCCTATTTCTTCTTTAATGATTGTTATGCTCTTTGGTTTCACTGTTTGGATATTTCTACCTGATTTTAAATGGCAATAACATGTTATCACAAAAAGAGGGTGTTCAACCTTGCAGGCAATATAATGTATATTTATCTATTTAGCAGCATTCTTTAGGTATTTTGCTGATGCATGAGGTAAAAACATATTAAATATGATTTAACATTGAGAATGAGGGGGCAGCTTTTATATTCACATTAATTATGAAAGAATTGTGCACAAACCTGACAAGGGAGGCGAGTGTGTGTGTCGAGCCGACCCAACCCAAAGTGTTGTCCTCCACGCTGAATTCATGCACGGATGATTTGTACTGTTAATTTTTTTTTTTCGGGAGCCCGCAGCTAAAGTCCGGCTCTCGCCATTACTACTACAGTCTTTATATAAATCCACATGTAAAACAAAGCAAACCCTCAGGAGGTAGAAGGGGAAAGAGAAGCGGTGCCGCTGGCTCCACGCTGCGAGGTTAAACATAAAGCACCATCCCGGTAACGACCGTCATATTTTAGCTTCGGGCCGTTCTCGGGGCCCCTCCTTGAAGTCTCGGCCCCCCCCCCCCCCTTCGGCTTCTGCGGCAGAGTGCCGGCGAAATGGGGCTCGTCGTGAACTGTTGCTCACGAGCCCGGGAAGACGAATAGACATAATTAAAAAGGCGAGAGCGGGGCCTTTTATTACAGTAATATGTGAGGGGCCTCGCTTTAATGGGGTGTTTGTTCCCTTGTGCGGGTGGGGGGGGCTGACGGCCGCGCTAGTTTACTACCGGAGGGATGCTGTACGCCCCCCCTCCCCACTCTCCACGACTCCAGAGGATCATAAAAAGCCACAACCTAATGATGCACCGGCAGAACACAGGACAGCGACACGCGTGCACGGTGACGAACGCTCACACACACAGTCTCTCCTTGGAAAAGAAATCGTTAAATGTTGGGAAAGGAGAAGATTGTGCTTTCTATAGAGAGGAGACGGAACAGAGGAAAATGATTTGTCACTATTATGTGCATGTGCAAATATTTATTGTTTCTGTTTCATATACTTCTTAAGCCTGGCGACCTCCAGTGGCCAGAGGCATTATGTTTTCAGGTTGTCCGTCCGTCTGTTATGTTATGAACGCGATATCTCAACAACTGATTAGAATTTGGTGGTTAAAGGTCAGAGTTCACTTTCGTTCTCTGGTATTTGACAGATCGCTGATGTAAACTAAAAAAACAACTATTTGTGTAGTCAAGGCCTTTAATTGTCTCATGAACAAGAATCCTTTTAAATTTGTCACATGTTCACTAAGAGTCACTAAGGATTTAGGGGGGGTCAAAGGTCAAGGTCACAGTGGCCTCGCAAATCATGTTTTTTGGCCTCTTGAACACAAAATCTGCCTCCAGGGAACTTTTGACCAGTTGTCACTTGGTCCCAAGAATGAATTGATTACATCAGAGGTCAAACGGTGACCTTTGACCTCTGCTTTGCCAAGGCATACGACCCCAGGGCGACAGTTCTAGTTTCCTCCTGCAGTTGAAACCAGGGTTGATAAGAGCTGTGAGACTGTATCAGAGCATTAAATCGCCGGCAGTGAAACCAGCACAATGACCTGAAATATATTTTTAAAAAGGACCGAGCCACATTTCCCCAAGTGTGTTCTTTCTTACATACAGTGCAACACTCGCCTGCAGCTTTACAAGGAGAGTAAAAGGTGTAAAAGTCTCGTTCTGGCCACAGAGGATCATCATCATCATCACACTGGATACGGTCGCCGCCCGCAGACGTCTAACGGAGCCCATGTTGAGCAGCGAGTCCTGAATCAGCCATTTTTGTCCTCAACGGAATGTGTGACCCCCGAGGGCACTCAAACTTACACACACACACACATGCACACAGACCATCAAAAGTAATGGTGTGTGTCCAGTGGCGGGCGGGCGGGCAGGGAGAGTCCTCTCATGTCTGGCAGCCTTAACAGCATTACCGCCGTAGATGGAGCGCGCTGGGGAACGTTGTTCCACGCCACTGGTCGGCTGCGTTCGTCCACTCGGTGATGACGGAGGTCGGGGTTAACGCCGGACCCGGTGGTTGATGCCTTCGACGAGAAACCACAACATGTGGATGAGAAAACTGCTTTTTATATTCTTCTTTCTGACAAAGACAGACACACGGGGCCATTGTCGAAGTCTGTGTTATTTCCCCGACTCTTTGAAATTCCACTCAGACAGCTCTATCATTTACTCCAGATACCATCAGCCTCCAAATATCCCCTCCTTTGAATCCAAATAAATATCACAGGCGCTCTCACTCACGCTCATTGTGTTGCCATGATACAGATGCAACAGCAACATCCGGGCGCGCACTCGACCTGCGTCCAGGCCCGTAATTAACCCTCTTAATTAACAGAGAGGTAAGAAGCTGCAAACGGAGGCGATGGATTTAATTAGCCTGGTCTTAGCCCCGTGCACGGTGTAACACACACGTGCACGCACACACACACGCGTGCGCACAAAACAATTAAGCCTCTTTTATCCTGGCTAATGGCTTCAGTGACTCAGAGCCTTTCTCATTAAGACTATCAATAATATGCTGATTACATGCATCCACCGGTCTCCTTTATCGGGGCACAAAGGGACGAGTGTGTGTCTCCGAGGTTTCAGGGGTGGGGGCGGTGTGCCCCCCCCCCTCCCTTATGACCTTATCTTCCAAAATAGAGGTTTGAATTGTGCGGCTGGTGAAGTTAAAAGAGGCCACGTTTGTTTATCTTATCGAGGAGGCCGCGTGCGTCCTTCACAGGGAGGAAGTGGAGTTGTGCTGCTGAGGGGCTCCACGCGGGCGAGGTAATAGACTGAGGAGTGACTGGGATTGCTGGGATGTTACTGGGATCCAATATGGCTGCCTGTGGATCTGCTGGAAGAATCCATTAAATTTTGGTGCAGATCCAGATCAGAGGGCAGGGCCACAGATATTTTCCTCGTTCTTTAACAGTATTAAATATATTCATATATATTTATGTTAGACAATCAAGAATTAAGAACTGAAGCAGACTTTTGGGCCTTGGTGGAGACTAGTTTTTAAATGCAAGCGGTTGTGTTCCATTGTTTTTGCATTACATAGGAATTTAATAGTTTTATTAATGAATTTTGCAATACAATAATCATAATATCTTCAAATCATGAGGATAAACATGTGAATAAAGTCAATAAACTGTTATAATTAATTATTGGTCACCCCCTACCTGCAGTGGCAAGTTGGTGACTTTTGCCACAGTTTATTCTTCTTTTACTCAGTCTAGTGTGTGTGTGTCAGCTCCATAGGTGGCCCCCACGAGAGCCTCAGAACCTGGATGAAAAAACAAATCTCACAATAGCATCAACTGGAAAACGGTGGAGATCAGAGGGAGCGTGACGGGCCCCCCCATCAGGGATGTTTAGGCGGGGGGGTGCAGTGTGGGGGGGAGAAGGGATGGCTGTGAGGGTCAGGCCACTGCTTTTCCTCTCCCCTCCTCTGGGGACGCACCCCAGTGTCTGTTACAACAGGAAGAGACTGAAGGTCAAAGCCCAGACCGATACTCTTTCCTGCCTGTGTGACGGACGCCTGTCTGTTTTATTTTACTGCGTCTGACACACACACAGACACACACCCTGTCTGGTTGTGTTTCCGTTGTGTTGCTTTTGCAGTTGCATTCATGAGCAGCTTGAATTTGTAGTCCAAGTCCAAATAACCCGATTTGGACTACAAGTGGAATCAGATCATCGAGGTGTGAGGCCAACGTTAAGTAACATTGCGAAAGAAAGATTAAACTACTGAAGTTGCTCCAAAATTCCTTTCAGCGATATGTAGATGTGTCGCACACGAGCCAAACCGAACAAATCAAGTGTTTATCGGAGGCCTCCTCGCCAGCTGAGCCCACAGCGCCGCGCGGCATCGAACGCCCACCACACGAGACAAATAAACCGCCACGCCGGGAAGCATCTGCACCAGGGAAGTGAGCGCGGATGTGACTCTCTGCAGAACAGATGTCTGCTCCTGACTGCAATAACAGCACAATACAACCCAACACCTTCCTTTCAACCGCCAGGAGGATAAACCACAACAAAAGGCCTCAGATGTGGGTTTTCTTCTTCCTCCACAGACAATGGATTGAAAATATTCTGGCCTTCGCGTTTGATGTGGACTCCGTGGTGTTTCTCATGTGCTTTAATGGGAATGTGCTGAATGATGTTTGCTCTCAGGTGCGGACGTAGAACAAGGACGCAGACAAAGGGGCCCCTAGAAAACACACTCCTCCTAACGTACACACACTCATCCTACAGACCCACCACCTTTAATCCTGACTGGCGTGCCCAAAGTGGATGAACGCCGCATACAAACACCCGGCTTTATCATTCAAAGTGCGCCGGAGCTATCAACCCTGAATAAATAAATCCCCCCCGCTCTTATCTCACAAAGCAAAACTGGATAAGCGCTCCCACCGGGTCTGGATGGAGGAAGCTGTCAGCACCTCTATTTTGGCTTCGCCTCACACATACGAAGACGGAATCCTGTTTTTCTCTCCGATTCCATCCTCCACGGTTTTTCCAATCCCCGGAGAGTCGTTTCCCTTCGTCCACGTGCGCACGTGTATCCCGCCACAGCATCCATACATGATCCCTCCTTCCTGCTTATCTCCGGGCGCCGGGGCCTACACCTTTCAGCGGCTGATAAATCCGCACTGTTGCAGAAATGTCCACGCAGGGGAAGAAAGAGAACAGGATTTTCCACCTCGTCAGGCTCTAAACCCGTTTGCCAGATATATGTGCCATTACCGGTGCCTTCCTATATCACAGCCATGTGGGATTTGTGTGTTTTGACACCTGTAGCTGCTCTGGGCCGGTTTTATCTGCAGCCTCATCTCAAAAACCTCAGAGCTGATGGTGTTTTCCTGCACTGCAGAGCCTCTCACTTACTGTATTTCATCCATAAACAAGAATCTGTTTTGCAAAATGACTAATGCACGTACTAAATTCCTAATTTTCCTCATTTGTGTTGGGAGATATTCCACTTTTGTGATTCACAGTCGACGCACAGTCTGTCAGGAACAATCACTGTTAGCCTTTAATAATGTGTGTCTCCATAAAGTCTCCATCAAACAGGGTTTTCCACTCATCAGAAGAACAAAAGAAGAAAAAAAAGCAGCTCACAAAGGGAGAGCTGCTTAATGTGAAGTTCAGCTTTGTCACAGAGCAACACTGGCACCTGCTGGCGGCACTCAGCAACAACACCATCAGCTACATCAATGTACAAAATGAAGAATTTACAAAAAGAAAGAAACAAATAAAGAATATTTTTTAATGCTGGGGGATGACTGAAGGTAAAATAAATGAATACATGAATAGTACTTATTTCTGTTTTTTATTTATTTTTATATTTATGATTTGTTTTATTTCAAATTACAGTTGTATTTTTTGCATGTTTTATTAATAATAAATTATTTAATTGTCAATTGATTTTTTTAAGTGGTGTTTTTACTTGTAATCATTTCAAATCAAGCAAGAGAATCATCACATGTGCTTGGATCTTCTCATAGGCAACAGTACTATCCATGGCCACAAGTAGGCGGAGTTTCTCACTTTCTTATATGTTTCATTTATTTTATTTTTATTTGTATTTCTAATAAATTGTATTTAAAATTAGTTTTGTCATTAATATTTTTTACCTCTAATAATTCAGTTAACTATCTATTTTTTTTTGGTGGTATTTTTAAATTTTTTATCATTTGCCAGGGCTGGAAAATAAACTTTTTCAGTCGCATATCACTCTACCAGCTATGGCCACTAGATGGCGCAGTCTACCCATTAATTGGAGTTTACCATCAAGCAGCAATGAGTGACAGTGACAATGGATGTTTAACAGGTTAAAAGAAGATAATCTAACATAGTAATTCAGTAAAAACATTTTAATATCACATTTTATGTATAATATCTTCCTTAATGTTTACAATCTAACAGTTAATAGTTAATATTGTAATAATAATTTCAAGAGAGCTGCTTTAATTGGCAGAATAACCTTTACTTCACAATAAACAGTTACATATTAATCATATTATTGTTTAACAGCATATTGAATATTGAGCATTGAGACAGGTGTGTTTTTTATGATGTTATTTTATTTTATAGATATTATATTGTGCTTATATCTCAGAGGTCAAAGTACTATCCATGTGTGAGTACACCAGTGTGTGTTGTGTGTTTAATTGCTTCAGCCCCTGGCACTGTACTCGTGCACAAACACTCTCACACAGACGCACAACCTGCTGCTCCTCCGCCCACTCGCTCATCCCTTAAATACATTTCCACAGCGAGTGGCACGGCAAATAAATCACCATGGTTACAGATGGTTACAGTAATATAATAATCGCTGCACTCGGGAGGAGGCTCGGAACGATGATGCTCGCGAGGCCACTTAGGAATCCATGATCACTGGGAGAAGGTGGTGCTGGAGGTGGAAAGTTTGGGCCCCAGTTTGAGCCACTGGGCCGGAGGGCGTGCAGAGAGAAGCTCTCTTCTCTTCTCTTCATTTAGAGGATGTAAATGTTAGGATGTGAGTGTGTGTGTGTGTGTGTGTGTGTGTGTGTGTGTGTGTATGTGTGTGTGTGTGTGTGTGTGTGTGTGTGTGTGTGTGTGTGTGTGAGTGAGTGTGTGTGTTTATTCCTCGTCTCAGCTCATAATCACTGGATCAGTGTTTTGTGAATCATGTTTTCTTCAGGCTGCCTTCCAGGATTTCATCTAGAATCAAACTCAGTATAATGATTTTCAATCTAAATTGCAAATTGCAAATAAATAAATAATAATAATGATAGATAGATAGATAGATGGATAGATGATAGATGGATAGATAGATGATAGATGGATAGACAGACAGACAGACAAATAGATAGATAGATAGATAGATAGATGGATAGATAGATGGATAGATAGATGGATAGATGATAGATGGATAGACAGACACATAGATAGATAGATAGATAGATAGATAGATAGATAGATAGATAGATACTGTGTTTATATTGTGCATTTTACTAAAATAGTAAAATAGTACTTTATTATTGAAGTGATTTGTAATCTGGACTCAACAAATGCATGAATAATAAACACATGGGCCGTGACCCTGATGTTTCTTTTGAAACGCTCGGTGGTGGAGGTCAGCGTCTCTCTGCTGATGGAGGCGAGGTGGGGTTGGCCTGCTCCTCCATGAAGCTCTGGAAGTGTCCTCGTAACTTGCAGCTGCAGCCGGCAGCCTTGCAGCAGAGGCATCAATATTTCAGGCTGATGGGTCGCCTTGAGATAGGTTATTATTATCTTCTAACGCCGAGGGAAACACACACACACACTTTATGTTACATCCACCGGTCTTGACCTGCCTTGACACACACACACACCCACACTGAGAGACAGGAACATCAAATCACATGTCATCACAGGGTAAATCCAAACACTTCATTCATTTTTCATTCACAAACATGGCTGCAGCAGAATGCAAAACGCTTAATTACCACTTCTACATTCACTCTGTGCTGATGAGTTTGTGCACGAGAGAATCACTGTGCATGTGTGTGTGTGTGTGTGTGTGTGTGTGTGTGTGTGTGTGTGTGTGTGTGTGTGTGTGTGTGTGTGAGAACATAATTAGCTGACTTCCCTGTGATCCTTAATGCATTATTGAATCTTGCAGGGGAGTCTCAATCCTTTGGGCTAAGTGGCTGCCAAGTTGGGATCACAGGGCGGGTTCGGCTGCGATGAAGGGCGGTTCAGCCATTAAGGAGTCTGGGGCCGAGCCGCTGGCCTTGTGCGAACCCCGGGGCCTCATGAATAATACACGCTCCTCTACTGTATTTGGAAGCACTTTGGACTGGGGCAAAGACGCCGGTGACGCCGCATTGATTCCTGCAGCGTCCAGTTGCAGGGGGAAGGAGTCGGTTCCATTTTAAGCGGCGAATAAAGGCTCGTGCAGAGAGAGAGGAGAAGATTTATTTCACTCATCCACGATGCCTGCTTCCGCCGCTGAACCCTCGCTCCCACTGCAACCTTGACAACAGCTGTGTTGTCATGGTAATACGCCATTTCTCATGACATTTCCCAAGATTGTCATCTCCAGTGTTTTCTTTTCTGAAATGTCACTATTTATTATTGGATCTATTTAAAAACCTGAATTTCTTCTGAGTATTTAGGAGGTACCTCTTTAAAAAAGCCAGCGAGTGCATATTTCCGAGACACTGAGTAATGCACGTTTCCCAATAAAAATCTACACATTGTATTTGTTGGTAATGCACTTGCACAAACAGAGCATCTATCATCTGTGTGGTTTATGGATCTAAGTGGCCGGGCGGCGCGGTGATGCAGCGGTTTTGTACTGTCACAACACAGCCAGATGGTTCGGGGGGCCTCTCTGGGGCGGAGTTTGCACGTTTCTCGGCGGAATCGACCTATCGCGGGTCAGTCTCAGCTGTCAATCATGACGTCTCACCTGTTTTTAGATCACCAATAGAGTGAGGAGACCCAACAATGATCCTATTTCTCAAAACGTCCATTGGTGCCAATTAAATCTCACGTGCAGAATAACAATGACAAACTTTAATTTTTCTCAATAACCAACAACAATGTGAAAGAGGAGCAGAATTTCCTCCAGAATCTGCAGCTAAAGCTACTGTGCACAACCCCCCCCCCCCAAAAAAACTTCTCACATCAGATACATTATTAATCACCAAAGCACCAAAGTAAATAAGTCAGTTGCAGGTACTGGCGTAAGATTCAATATGGATTATACAGTATCCTCCCTTATACCCAAATGGACCCCAGTGGAATGGATGAAGCAATATGAACAAATTTGCCGCAGCGGATGATTTACGATGATGCAGAACCAATCTTTTGTCAGCGGACAAATGAGTCTGCCCCCTAAAAATGGATCCTCTCAGCTTTTTGGACGAGCCGGCCCCCGGTTGCACGGTGCACGGTGCATTTGGGGATCAGCTTGTTTAATGACGGCGGGGGCCTCTTCAATCCATCATTACTTAGGACGTGTGATTAGTAAAAACGTTCATCAGAGTCACGGTGGGAGTGAAGCGCTCAGGTGATCTCCGCACAATCAATAAAATTGACATGGTGGAAGTGGTCATGACACACACACACACACACACACACACACACACACACACACACACACACACACACACACACACACACACACACACACACACATTTTGTTGCAGGTCATTACTTGGACTTGCATTCATGTCCTGCCTCACCACACCTTGCCTATAACCATAATCCATAATCCTAACCTTAATCAATTAACCCAGAATAATTTTTGACAAATGGTGGAGATGGCTTTTGTTAACTGGTACACACACACACACACACACACACTTCCCGGCCTGTCTGAGCTTTGTATCAGCTGTAAAAGCTCTTTCCATTAAACCTGTGCTGCATCGAGCATTTGGGTTAAAAGCTTTCATAATCAGGTGCGTTCTCATTTAATGTTTCCCAAGATCAATACTGCCCTTGATGCAGGAGCTTTGCCCACAGTGGGTAGGTGTGTGTGTGTGTGTGTGTGTGAAAGGCCCTCAGAGTCAAAGCTCTGCATGTGTGTGTGTGGTGTATTTGAGTGTCTGTTTGCTGTCAGCAGGCGTAAACTGTGTCCTGCCGTGATCTCCTCTCCCCGCGCTGGAGAGAAACTAACTGTGGCGCTTCTGTGTGTGAATACTGCGGTTGTTTTTCTGCCTGAACGCCCCCACATCTGATCCCAAAGTCCACTCTGCAGACTGGAAATGTGGAGTCAAAACCCATTAATGAGCACAACACTCCCGCAGACATCTGCTTGGCTTTTTTCTTTTCACTCGTGTGTGTGTGTGTTTTTCTGAAATATATCGTGTGTGAATGTCTCACATCCGTCTTAATGAGCCCTGAGCCTGATGTTCAGACTCTACACAGCAGCTTCTGCTAAAGAATAAATCATTTTGTCATCGGGACGACACAGTTTCATGGGTTTCTTCTGAAAATCAACTTGTTGTGAATCCAGTTCTGTTGACTTTGTAGAAGAAGAGAGGGTCTGTCTGTCAGGACACTGCTTCAAAATAAAGTTTGAACAAAATCTTCCAACTTAAATACTTTGTTGTGTATTAATTATTACTTAACAATGTATTGAATATGTACATAATATAACCTTTCACTACAGACAGAAATATTATTTGACCGAGGATGTATATTGTACTTGTGCATTATGTATAGGGAGAAACTGAAATAAATATGCATGTATAGACTGTTATAAGTATATAGGCAGGTATAATTTACAGTATGAATATGAGTGTAAAATTGTTTGTTTAATCTATATAAATATGTATTATTTCATAGCTGCATATTAAATAGTGGTATACTGCAAATAGTATCAAGATGTACTGAATGTATATAATTTCACATTCTTATCCAATATAATATGAATATAAAAATGGTATATATATTACCAAATGCAATTTCACAATACTATAAGGTATGAAATGAATGGATTTATTATATATAGAGAGAAATAGCGAGAGAGAGAGAGGTGGATTTCACAATAAGAGGCAAACATATGGAATAACATATGTGGTAAATCTTATACAGATAAAAAATACAAGTAATATGCAACTAATGTTTAAAATGACATGTTTATCAAAAAATATCGCAGTGAAGTATCCTCCCTCTGCCTCAGTCAAATAAACAAAGCGTATTATTTACCGGGTATTTCTGCAGCTTGCACTCTATGTATCTGTGTGTTTTTATGTGTGCATGCGAGCCCAGTTTGTGCTTGTACTTTTTCAAGTGTGTGGGCGTGCAGGGACTTTTTGAGAAGCACGCCGGCAGCAGCATTTTTTTTTTTTTTTTACAAATACCTCCTCTGCATTGGGATCAATACATTACGCCTCGGGGGGATGAGCCTGACCTATGTGAGCAGTTTTTCATAATCACTTACATCTTAAAAACACTGTTTTTCTCCATAGCGCTGCCTTGGTTGTGTTGTACTTCATTTTTCCACTTGCTATATTCGGAGGACTTGTATTCCACATGGAAAAAGAAGAAAATGACTAATGGCTCTGATGATTTTCAGTTTGTAAATGCTGGAAATATCGTGTGGAGGCGCCCGGTCGTAGCTGTATTTTGGGGGGGGAAATAAAAGCTTTTCACAATTTGGAAATTCTATGTATGATTGGTGTCAAATGCAAGAAGATGAATCATGTTATGACTGAGTCTGACAGGAGGTGATTCAACAGAGTAACACGCTGCACGTCAGCAGCTTGCCTGACACCAGGTTCATACATTTCTGAATTGCACCTTGATAAATAGTGAGCTCATACGTTTTGTGTTTGACGGAATGTTATCACGCCGACCCGATAACGTCTTCATCCCTGACCCTGCTGAAGGCCTGTGTCCTCACAAACTGTGATGCCTTCATCCCCAGTATAGCATTCCACCGAAGTGGGCCTTGGCCCAGGCCGCGGTGGCTATGTTCATTGTTCAGCCGCTCAATAGGCGGCACATGGCGTGGGCAGCCGTCAGTGGGGCTAAATTTGTGCCTCTCTGCTCATTCCGCGGATATTTGTGACTTGCTCCTTGTTGACGCGCCGCACTCCTTGCTGACAGCGGGTCCCTGTGTGGTAAATGTGCAAAGTGCTGGATATGTGCATGTGGTCCTCTGAAAAGCCCCAAGTGGTGACGATGTGACAAAGTAGTAACTGAAAAAATACATTTGTGTCCCTTATGCTTTTGATGTGAAACACTAATGCAGTTTAAAATAAAATATCAATAAGTTTTATCAAATAATAAATCACCATCACTTCGATTTTTCTTTTTGTTGCTTCACCCTTTAAGGCTACTTTCCCTAAAACATAAATGCAGTGGCGGACATAGGATTTTTCTAAACCAGGGGCCCTACTAGGGGGCCAATTATAGGTGCAACCTCCGTGCACAGTTCCTGATTCAGAAAGGTGCACATTCTAGTCATACTTTGTTTACTTTCCATCACCACCTCGCCCCGCCCTTATTGCTGTTGTAGACACGACGAGAACGTTTTAATGCCCCTTGTTTTTTCTTTTAAACATGTGCACGTCTCGTCACTTTCCCGGCGCCACGGACTCTCTGAAGGCGCAATGAACCCTGGGCCGCGAGAGATCCCCCTGTTGGAGCCTTCATTTCTCGGGGACAGGGGGGACGCAACTGAAGGAGCCTTCGAGGTGGGACGGCGCCGTGATGCAATCGTTCTTCAAATGCAGCCTGTGAATGAAACACAGATTAGACTGGACTATTTCTAAACAGATTTTTATAGGAAAGTCCTTCAACGCCTGATTTAATAAACTGGGATGATGTTTGTTTTTCTGTATTTTGTAAAGCACTTCCTTAGATAATTGCTTATTATTATCATGATTATGATTATGATTATTATTATAGAGATTCATAAATGTAATCTTTATTTTTTTCATATCTAAGCCCTGACCTTCCTGTGGTCATATAAGTGTCATAACTAGATTAACAGTCTTTATTGTTTTCAGCCATAAATCAGTGGTCACATCTTTCCCCCCCCCGAGGGAGATTCACTGTTGTTTCCTAGGCAACAAGAATCCCCCCTCCTCCCTTTACCCTTGCCTCCTCTGGACTGTACCACATCTACTGTAGGGAGGGACGCGTGTTGTTTATCCAACAGAAGCACGTTTCCCCGAGTTAAAAGAACAAAATGCACACATCTGTGACAACTAAACACCACATGTCTTCTATCTGCAGTTTATAAAAGCTTTATGTGTTGTTAATGGAGGCGTTATTAACATTTAAACACGAGCACTTACCCCTTAGCGACGCTCACTCAACATTTCCTCGAACTGTCAAAATCGCTTGTTGCTTCCTCCCTTAGCCTAAAAAGTAGTTAGCGCGCTAGCCAGCGATAGCTCCCGCAGCAGCGCTCCGGAGGAGGACACGTAGAAAAGTTGGCTGCCGGAGAGAAGAACAGCGAAGGGGTCCCCCCGGCCGAGGTGCGTCTCCTTCCGCCCTGTTAACCCCCTTGAACCCCCGTGGGCTCCCCCGCTCCCAGCGACGCATCGCTCCCGAGCAGCGGAGCGGCGGCGGCGGCGGCCGAGGAGCAGCTGGACGTGACGGGTCCGTCGTCAGGTAGGCTGCAGGTAGTTAGCTCAGCGGCTAGCACCCGATGTCCGTCACACAACAACACGCGGGTTGTGTTGTTGTTGTAGCGGAGGGTGGTGGTTCTCCGGAGAGGGGCTCGGTCTGCTAAGCTAGCTCCCACTCACCCACTGTGCCCACACGGCTCCATGCAAACAAGTGAAAGCTGCTCCGTCAGAAAATCACAGATCACACCAGTGTGCGTGGGTTCCTGTTTCTGTTCGCCATCACTGAAGAAGCTCAGAACATCTGTCAATAGAGGGTCGATCCCGTTAGTCCCACTTCATTATAGACAATCAACCCTATTCAAGGGATAGTTCACCCCAAGTATTCATTATCCATTCACCACTGTGCTGATGGGGGGGGGGGGTGTTGGAGTCAACAAAACACTTGTGGAGTTTTAGGGGTAAACAGCGTTGCAGCCAAATCCAATACAGTTGAAGTAACTGGGGATCCATTCTTCAAACGTAATAAACGTGGTGTCATCCAAGTGTCCGTCAGCCCCGACATCCAAATTCGACTCAAAACAAGGTCATTTACTCCATGATTTGAGCCAAAATGTCCGCTGGCTGCAACACTGTTTACCCCTGAGACTCCAAAAATGTGTCATGGACTCAAACACTTCACCCGCCCCTCCATCGGCATAGTGGTGAGTAGATAATGAGTGAATTTTCATTTTTTGGGTGAACTTTCCCTTTAAGCATTGACATGCACAGCAATCGTCGCTGTACATCATTGTTATGCACAACAAAATTCTAAAGCAACTTTAATGAGATGTACGCCGTGGCCCATTTTTCATCCATTTGCAGGTTGGATGATCCGTCGCCTTTACACCCACGTAAGGTTAATAACGTTTGGATCAGGCTAACTGCTGGGTCATGTACAGTAATTTGTCCTCCTGTACTTGCAAATTGACGTCTCAGAGCAGGATGGTATCAGCAGTGAGGCAAGCAGCAGGCTTCAAGTCAGAAATGAGTATAAAAAGGCCTTTTCCCACTTGTCTAACAACACCTACTAACATCTGGATTTAGTCAGCAGTGGGAATGGATGCAATCTGCATTCAATCCCAGGTCAAGTGACTCTGCGGTAGAAAAAAAAACGGTTTTTAATTGGTTCCAGCTCAGATCGGGAAGTGATGTAAAACATGACACCCAGGTGAACACGCCAATTTCCTTTTCCTCAAATAGCCACGGACGTTCACCTCATGGCTGTTGCATTTATTGTTTTTTACAACTTGGCTCCATTTATTTGGAATATTATGTAGTCATTAATGCTATTTTTGGCAACGGTGCAATAAAGTAAGAGAGAGGGCAATCCACAGCGCACTATGATTGTTAGTAAATGGGCTTTTTATAATCAGAAGTATAAAAAGATAGATTTTAATGTGATTCAGGGGCAAATCAGCATCAGATTGTCCAATAGAAAATAGACAAGGTTTGATCTTAAGCCTGTATAAATAATAATGTAGTGAATCCAGTATTCCCTGGTTGATTTTGATCCTTTTTTATATCTCATCTTTCTCAATACACAGCCTTGAACCTGGTCTAAAAACACACTGGTTGACCACTTGTCGACAAATCACTCAGCAGTTGTTTATTTTCAGTCGTCATGTGCACGCGGTGTGACAGTCTTATCAGACTGAGTTACAAATGTGAGGACTCGCAAACACATCCCCCCTGCTGCGTGATATTTGATTATGGCTAATAATAGAAAAAAAAAAAGACAGTTGCCTTTTCATTGATCTGTCTTCGCTGCCCTATTTCTGAGCACTGCTTTTCTCTCTCACTCTCTCACTCTCTCACTCTCTCTTACTATCCGGTTGTAATAACACAACATGCAAACAGTATTCGGTGCTAGGAAGCCGTTTCAAACACCGTTTCAACCCTGCCAGTCTTCATTTGCTGTAATTAGCTGTTGTTTCAAACTAATTTCTTTTGTGTTTTTTCGGAATCGAAGCCGCTTTGGTGCCACAAAATCCTGAATCTGGCTGCTGTGTGTGAGTGAGCCAAGCCGTTCGGGGTCAAACGGGACAGGGATAATAAGTGGGGAGGGGATACCATGTGGGGAGGAAGTGGCTCAGCTTGTTTGCCAGGCTTTTGTTTGTTTTCCTGTCGGATAAATCTATTTAGGAGGCCGGCTATCTAAGGTCTGCTGGTGGAAATTAGCTAAAGCAGAGCCTGTTTTGCAGGCAGTTATTGACAGTTATTCAGTAATGTGGTTATTGAGGAGTGGGTTTCCGCCACAATGAGAGATTGATAAGTGCCTTGCAGCAGCCGTGATGGTTCAAACTGACTCGTGCAACTGTTTTAGATGAATGATAAGATGTTGGGTTGTTGTTTTGCGATCGTACCAGTCAACCTTCATCTTGCAGTCACTCCTGGTTGTTGCTGTCTTGGAGAATTCCTCCTCCTTCAACTCTTGCGTCTGTGGACATGATAAAGTGCTCTTCACGGGAAGCGTAAATTGACACTTTGGCTTTTGACTAAAGCTGTGATCCCCCACCTCCCTGCAGAGTGTTTGCCTGTGTTATTTCCCTACAGGTGCCCTGGTGGCTTAGATGACGTCAATATTCAGGGTTATTTGCTGAGGTAGACAATTTTTCATGTTTGTGAAATTAATCCCCTCCCCAACCCCCATCTCCCCCAAAAAAACATTTGACCAATCTATTGCATGTGGAGCGTCTGATTATGTATATAGCTACCAAAGCATAAACAGGCAGTAAATAGGTTTGTTTATCTCGGAGCTGTAATTCATGTTTAGCCTCACTGATGTCAACGAAACGCCCAGGCTGCCACGTCATCCACAGCCTTTGTATGAGAGAGAGAGAGAGACAGAGACAAGCGAGACAGAGCGAGAGACAGACGCTACAGCTGTTCTATTGAATCTGGATCGAAAAGTCATGAAGCTGGATCTCTGACTCATCAGTTCTGCGATGCTCCGGTTTCGCGGCTCATAATGATGCCAGCCAGCCAGCGTGTCATCAGCCGGGGTGGCAGGGAGAGAGGAATGGGTGGGGGTAGGAAGAGACGGAGCAAGACCTCCAAATCCCAGCCACAACTAATCCCCCCCCCACCCAAACATATGATGCAATAACAGAAATGGCCACTACTGTGCAATTTATAAAAACAGGGGTCAAAATACACGGAAGGTGTGAGGAGAAGACAGGAGATGCATGCAAGAGAGGGGGAGGAGAAGGGTGTCTGGAAGATGGGGTTGATGAGTTTAGAGGACGGATGCTGAGTAGAGGTAGAGGAGAGTCAGGGAGGGGGAGGAGGTGTGGTTCTCCTGTTTCCTGGGGGGGGATGGTGTTGAATGTGATGATGGAACATAGACAAGGACAGGACTGATCACTATGCAGCAGCGGCAGCAACTCTTTGATTATTGCTCACTGCAAATACTGTACGCGTGGCTTTTGTATCCTTGTTTTCCACTGCTGATTTCAATTAGAATGTAATCTCCAGGAGAAGAATTGACACAGAAAAGAAAACAATAATGCGATTTGTAGTTTAACATGGGGGGGGGGAACTGGGGAAATACCTCTTAAGCTCTGCATTCAGTTGTTACTGTAAGTGCAGTTTTCACCCCTTCACTTATGGCTGCTCTGCTCCAATAGAGAGCTGTGATTCAAAGGGGCGGCCCCTCCATTGGTCGGCGCTGTTCAGGGGGGCAGGGCCTCGCCACGAGCTGGTGGGCAGGAAGGGGCTGGCTCTCGGGGTGTAGAGGAGGGGGGTTCGGCTGGAAGTGTTTTAGCCAGATAGTTGGAGTAGACACTCTTCTGCTTCCTGCCTCGCTCGCATGCTCCGTGGCTGTGTGTGAGAGAGAGAGAGAGAGAGAGAGATACAGAGAGATACAGAGAGAAAATCCCTGTCTAGGCATGGACCTCCGGCTGCAGCACTCGGCAGCTCGCGAGGAATGACAACACTTCACAGGGTCATTAACTCCAGTCACTGAGGCTGAAGGGAAAGCTGTATCGTGGCTCAGTGTCACCAGAAGCACCAGGTGCCTTCCACGCTTGGGACAGAGGCGCACAGAGGCAGAGCTGCGGGACCCGGTGAAATGAGGTGGGAGAGAAGCGTCATATCGGGCTGCCGTTATCCTGTTCTTTCTTTCTTTTAACATTTTTTTTTTTTTGCTGGACTTTTTTTTTTTTTGCTGCAGTGTGCTGCATACCAGTCTGGGTGGGGAGAGAGGGAGGGAGGGGGGGGGGGGGGGGGGGGGGGGAGAGAGAGAGAGAGAGAGAGACAGACAGAGGGAAGGTTTTATGTGTGAGAGAAAAAAGTGTGAGGCTGGAAAACGACGGGACGAAAAGAGGGAGGAAAATATAGACACGAGTGCGATAAACGCGAAAGGAGCGACGGGAGCCTGCAGCCACGCAGTAACTCTCCTCATTGCAGTTTCCAGCCCTGTAATGGACTTTCTCTTACGACTCCTCAGAGAGAGAGAGAGAGGCAATTTCGCAGCAGCTGACTTGCTCCTTTCCTCAGTGCAAATGTCAGGAGATGTTTTTTTTGTGTGGGCTACATGGGCAACATGTTTTTAACTCTCTAGAGGAAAAACTAGTTGTGTTTTGTGGCATCTGCTCCGTCACCGCTTGCTTTCCGTGGTTTCCACAAAGTTTCTCCTCGTAACTCTCGGCGTGCAAATCTTTCCAAATAACGAGGCCTAGCTCCAGGCAAAGGTTGTTTGTACCGTACGGAGCTGCAGGCCTGTTTCAACACTCTTTATGTATGTGGACGCAAATAGCCGACGGCCTGAATAAGCTGGAACTTCACAGTTCTAATAAGGCCCACATCATAATTAACCTTTCGATTTAGATGGGGCATGGTTGACGTGTCCCTAGCTTTCTGCCGTCCGTCCAGATTTAGCTTTGTGCTAGATGCTTGGCCTGGTGCGCTCCGGCAGTGGACATCAACGCCTGCATGGATAAGGCCAGGGTGGTGTCATACGTCTGGCCGCGGATCAAGGGGGAAGTGGGTGTTTTCTAAAATGGAACATCAGTTCAGCCCTTCCTGTTGAGGGAAAAGAATAAGATACGTCTCAGACCTTACCGCAGGACTCCGTCAGCCTTATATCCCCTTCTCCGAAATTGACTCCCTGTACTTGGAGATGGTATTAAAAGGACTTAGTGGTTGGTAGTTGTTGTTTTTTCAGACGTCTTCTGCATAAAAAAGAGGGAATCTGATTGCTCTGTGACATGAGGGTGAAATTGCTGAATCATTCAGCTCTTATGTTTTCAAGTGCTGCAATTTGAAGGCTTAAGATTTCCGCTTTATATTTCAATGTAAAACAGCTTTAATTTAATCTAGTGTTCTCTTAATTTTTGGTGTACAGTACGAAGGGTCAGTGGAACATATCCCCACAGTACGTATAGCGCTTCTACAACTTTCACTTCGTAAACATGATGTTTATCTGAACAGCATTGTTCACCTCTGGCTGCCAACTCTACTGTAATTAGCTGATGACTTGCCTGATTCCTGTGGCTAAACAGGGAGTCAACATGAACACTTACACAGGAAAACAAGTCCTGCAGGGGCAGATTTCACTCAAACAAACCGAGACTGTTTCAGTGCTTATTAAAAAACATATATATCATCAGTACTTTGTTATGAACTGGGCCAGTGATCAGGAGAGGAAAGCCAGGGCCCATATCATGAGCAGCGCCATTTGGGTCACTGTGGTTTAGTTAAGGCTATTATGATATGGGACACACCTATCTGCTGACTCTGTGAAATGCTCCTCGTGTTGCCTCCTAGCTTAGTCCTGGTATAGACTCTGCTGAGCTCACTCACCCGTCCTTATCGCTAATAGTACTTGATAATATTGAACTCAAGGAGCCGTAGCTTATGCCAAAGACAATTTCATAAGCATCGCAGCATCCATAGTATTAAATACGAATTAGGCTGCGGGGTATAGCCCTGCTCTGATCCTCTCAGGAAGATGCAAAGGAACATTTCGCAGGCCCGGTTATATTCGGGAGGGATGGAGGAAATTTTGATCAGACCTGCACTATAAGGCGCACTTATTTTCCATTACTCACTGGAAACGGAACATTTTCCTATTTCCCCTCTACAATGAGGCCCTCTCTCCGCAGCTTTGAAAAAAAACGTTGACCTCTTGTCCCTCTTGGCGATGCAAATGACCACACAACTGTGGTTCGCCAGCATAAAATGGTAATAAATGGAAATGCAGCCACTCAGGTACCCTGCTCATGCGCTTTTCCATCACACTCTTTTGTGTTCCTACTTTTTGTTTTGCTGGCAACACCTGGCCGATGCCACGGTAAACGTTGTCGCAGGGCTTTACGACCAATGGAAACCAGGTAGCTTATCATCGCTGCTGAGCAAATACAAGCAGCGGAGATAAAGCACGCCACACGGCCAGAGCGCACAGATACCAGACTAATGGGTTACATACGTGGTATCCAGAGGTCACGCAAATGACTTTCACTCGAGACGCCCCAGTCCCTCTGACTCTCATTCAATTAAGCAGACTGACCAAGATAATGCCCCTGCCAGCTGGCCTTAGTAAGCGTCAGTAATCCATAAAGTCTAGTGCTGTGGTGCTTTTCTTCACATCTCTGCCCTGCTTTAGCAGGTCACACTGTCTGTCCACTATTTGCACTGAGGACACAGAGGGGACACAGCCTTCCTGCTGGATCTTAGGTATTTAAGATAAACAGGATATACACACTGATGTGCAGAATGTGGCTTTTTAGGTTTTACTACCTCGGCCAAGGAGGGTGTATTTGTCTTTGTTTGTTTATTTGCTAGTTACAGCGGGTTTACACAAAAAATACTGGATGGAAAAACTGCTGGAAGGATGCATTATGGGTAGGGGAAGAACCCGTTCAATTTTGGTATGGATCTGGTTCAGGGTGCAGATGCAAGAATTTTTTTTCATGATGAAAAGAAAACAAGCATATTTATTAAATTTGGTGCAGATCCAAATACAAATCTGGATCTAATGAATTTAAATATGGTTTCATTTTTCTTAAATGAAATGTCACACCATGTTAAAGCCCTATGAGACAAATTGTGATTTGTGAATATGGGCTATACAAATAAAATTTGATTGATTGATTGATTAAATGCTGATGCTTTGTTTTTCATCCCTGGCAGAATTGAAACTACAGAAACAGAGCGTGGTTCAGCTGTGGGGGGTGCACAGGAGGGCTAACCTCAGAGAGGTGAAAACAGGGTGCTGTATGCTCCCGTCCTACCTGCCAACCATCTGTCTTCCTCTCCCTTCATACCAGTAGCATTATTGCTCGGAGCACGACTGCTAAGCTCAGTGTAAACAAAGCCAGGTTGCATGTAGCCGAAGCTGAACAAAACCCCGGCCAGAAGCACGCCGTCCAAGGACGCATCAAAACCAGACTAAACCAAAGCTGCAGGCGCTGGCTCTGACCTCAGGTGGTGTTTTCCCAAAGCAGTTTACTTGCACTGTGTGTGTTGAGTTTCTCATCTTCTTAGAATGGGATGTTGTTATATGACAAAGGTAACAGGTTCCCCCTCAGGATGGCAATTTGCTCTCCAGCAGGAGCTGTGGTGTGTTTCTCGAGGCGACCAGTAGATACACATGCTATGACAGCGCCTGTTTCACTTCTACACATCCATCTCTTTCAGGCTTATTGGTCAGGCTTGGTTGACTGAATGATTGAAGTGATGATAAAAAATTGTGATTGATTCATTTTCCAAGCAGTTTATGAAAGAATTGATTTGGGGCTTAGTTTCGATGCTGATTCTTGTGCCATCTTAGCGCCCGCGTGAGGAAACATGTTGTTTTGGGCAGCGGTGAAATCGGCGTGTTGCACAAAACATACAGGAACAGACATGCAGTCGTGTTTCTGTAAGATTGTTATCATACCCTCACCCACATGAGGGTCCTCTTGATCTTCGGTCCTTGCCATTTGTTTAGAATATCTTTCATGTCGAGCAGTGTTTGAATTTTGCCTTTTGAGTTTATTTGTGAGCTCTCAGACGACCCCATCCGACCTTTATCCACACTGTGGGCCTACTCGATGTTGTTAAAGCCTTCACTACCTCTGCGATCGCCACAAAAAACAAAAGTGACAGACTGAGGCCAAGTCATTTCACAGAGAAGCGGCGCCGTCGTCCCCTTCACGCGTTCTGACAAAGTAGGTTAGCTCGATCGCACACTTCTTGTGGCTTCTAAAAATAAGACGGGATTAATTGTGAAAGGTCAGATCTGACATGATTCTTACCTGACTGTCTCTTCCGCAGCGATTGGCTCTCTCCCCGGGGAGACTGTGTGAAATTAAATCCTTGCTTTGGAGAGCGGAGCCCGGGAGTCGGTACGATCGGGGCGAGGAAGCGTCTCATCTCATTTCACATGATCAGCACTAAAGTGGGACATTATGATTAGCTAGACAATGGACAGGATTCATAGGTTTCAAGCAGTGGTGCCTCAGGAAAGTTTATTTGTCAGCAAACCCCCCAAAAAATAGGCCTAATCTTGAAGAGAGACTACAGAGAGAATTCAGCTCTCTCCAATTAAAGAGTCCACGTTCAACTAATTAGACCAAATTGAAGGATGTTGTTTAGGTCTGCAGGACAGCAGAGCAAAATGACTGTGCTGGACATAAATCTGACAGAGCCTGAACGCCTGCTCCCCCTCATGACAACTGTGTAAGTTCCTCTGCCTGAGCTGGGAATTTGTAAAAAGGATTTCTTCTTCCCTTAACAGTAGCTTATATATTTCGGATACAAGTCTCCACTTGCCTTCATTAACACCAAGTGAAGCTTGTCATATGACTTCAGAGGTTGTTCAAGATATTGCTCCCATGGTATTAAACATTTTCTTGGTGTTCTCCATTGATATGTCTATGCGCTTATCAAAATGGTAAAGGAGGATGTTTTAACCAGAGCTGTGGGTTTTTAACAACCCTTCTCCATCTCCTCCTCCCCCAGTCTGGTGTCTTCAAACACCCCCTCCTCAAAAAAAAATATTTCCAGATGTGCCCAAAAAGGAGCTCCCTACGCAGTAGCCTGGTATTGGATTTCAGACGCTCGAACGAAAGGTCACTTCCTCAGATTGTTGCTCCGCCAACTGTCCCCTCCTCTCTCCCTAACAACCAGACACAGAGGTCAGTTCACTTCACAGGACAGGACACACATTCCCCCCCCTGTGAATGTAAATTGACAGGCCACTGTCAATGAGCCGGCGTCTAATTTGGATGGTGGGGGACCAGTGAATATTGCAGGACACTAGGCAGTGTCATAATCGCGTCTGGCACTTGCATATGCATCTGTCTCGGTTCCTCTCGGGCTGCTGGACGCCTGCCCAGAATAGTGCTGCGCTA
Source organism: Hippoglossus hippoglossus (assembly GCF_009819705.1). Classification (NCBI taxonomy): domain Eukaryota; kingdom Metazoa; phylum Chordata; class Actinopteri; order Pleuronectiformes; family Pleuronectidae; genus Hippoglossus; species Hippoglossus hippoglossus. The sequence goes on along the minus strand of NC_047152.1, from coordinate 5,458,330 downwards.
CGCTGTTTTCTATTGGCTGCGCCATCCCCCGGTGCATGGCTCTACAGGGCGGGTTGCACTCTGGGGCTTTTTTCTCTATCTCTGCTCTGAGTTGATGCTCTTGTCCGCTGTCTCATAGCACAGAGGCTTTTGCCATTCACAGCTTTGTGTGCAATATGTCCGAGAGCCAGTGGGCCAGTGGTCACCCCATGTAATGGGACACAGCTGTGACTGGGGGATTTAAAACTCAAACGGCTTCTAGATAACCTCACAACTGCCTTTTTTTCTGGTTCATCACCCCTGTACCCTCTAGAACTAGCACCGCTCTGGGGTAGTATACACCCAAATTCAGAGTGACATGCCTACACATAACAACTGGTACTGCCTGCTGATATTTAGCAAGTGGTTCTCTCAGTCTGAAAGTAACGTCAATCTGTTTGTTTCTCTTCTCTCTTTCTGTGTCTCCGTTTCAGATCACTGACAGAAAGTGCCTTGTGAGACAACATCCCTACTTCAAGAACCCTGGGTGTTTCTGACGGGCTTCAGATTTCTCCTCCTGCAGTCGTGACAGGATTTAGCTCAGCCCCATTAACACCCCTTGACCCCTTTGAGTTGTCCTTACCTGTCCTACCCACCCCGAGTGACGAGGAGGAGCTGCTGCGCCGCGGGCCAAGGTGCCAAAACTCAGAGAGAGTAGGTACTGAAGGCTTTTAAACAATAGATCGCCACAAACTGTGTGTTGTTCCAAACTGTGCCATCGCACCTCAAAATAGCCCCACTTTTGCTCCCTAACATCCACCCTTGCACAGATATCATCAGTCATAGGAAGGACATTTTGGGGACATCGGTACAACCAGCAGAGATTGTCTCCGAGCATGCCCCCTCTGTCTTGTCAGAGGTCCGCACTTGAGACTTACTGATTGATGAACAATTAGCTGTTTGACTGACAGACTCAACAATAGCGGCGAAGTCCCATGCTCCGCTCGCAGAGACTTTGTCAGTCCATTACCTCCACTGTCCTGTCCACAAGGACACACTTCATCCACTGACCTGCAGCAGATCATTTATAACTACATGTTCAAGTAGTTTTTTAGTTGCTGTTTGTTTTATTTTTTTTTAATTGGAACGCCGAAGCCACCTCCTCCTCCGAGGATAACTCCACTCCACCCCGGCTCCGCAACCAGCGCTGCTGACATGGCTCTGAACATTGCGTCGATACGGGACACAAAATGGCTGACCCTGGAAGTGTGCCGGCAGTTTCAGAGAGGGACGTGTTCACGCAGCGATGAGGAGTGCAAATTCGCCCACCCGCCCAAGAGCTGCCAGGTGGAGAATGGGAGGGTGATCGCCTGTTTTGATTCGTTAAAGGTAAGGAGCTTTAAACACGCACATACACACCTTTTCATGCGGCCTATTTGTTGTCAGTGTTGCCGGTAACACTCCCGACATCATAATAACCCCATTGAATTGTCAGGTGATATAAAACGAATGTGAATAATTGGATTACATCTCTGCGGCACAGATATAGCACCGTATGTAAAATGCTACAGCTATGTGGTTCCTAATGGTTGCCGGGTGTAGGTTATCTCCTCAAATTAACCTGTGTGTGTCAGGTCACTGGTGCTGTGCTGCAGTCTGACCTATGAAGCTGAAGGCCACCGAGGTCTGTTGACATGTTCCCTGTCACCGTGTGTGTGTGTGTGTGTGTGTGTGTGTGTGTGTGTGTGTGTGTGTGTGTGTGTGTGTGTGTGTGTGTGTGTGTGTGTGTGTGTGTGTGTGTGTGTGCTGGTGCATGTGCGTCTGTTTTTTTTCGTACGGTAAGTTCTTCTAATGTTACCACCACATCTTTACTTGCGGGGGAACATCTGATCGCCTTAGGTCATTCCAGGGCTTCTATTCCTGGGTGCACGTCAGCTGTCACACAAGCGTCACCTGCACAAGCGACCAAACAGCATCAGCAGCCAGAGCTTGTTTTGTAATGCTTGGTTTCCCACAGACATCACTTCCTAAAGATGTGGTTATTATGAATTTTGTTTCAACTTCAGAGCAGAATCAATTTGAAATGGATATAATTGTTATAATTTAATACACAAGTCATTAAGTCTATGGGAAAGTATTTTTTTCTTTCATACAGGACACTGGTTTATCTGTTGACACCTCTTATCATGAGCTATGTTGCTGTTATGTTGGTATGTTCGATACACTCGCTCTCACATTTTTGCTTTTTTCATGGTGGTAAAATATGTTAAATTAGTTTAACACCAAACGCTTTTGAAAGCCTTCCCAATTACAACAAGGTCACTTCACACTAGTCCCCATATGCTGCAAATGAGACGACTGCATCCAAGAGCGACCTATTATTTTCAAGCTGAGCGCGGAAAAAAAAAAACTACAAAAAAGAAAAAAGGCGACAGTGACAATGATAAATAGCCAAAGAAACTGGAGCAGAACACGGTAACTGTGAGGAGTTTGTCTTTTTTAGGTATACACTGTAGCTGCTGTGAACATATACAGCAGTGCAGTGTGTTTAAAGTGTATTTCAAGGTTGTGACAAAAGACAGGCTTCATGCACTCTTCTTAATTCTGATGCGGAGGGTTGTGTTATATTTAGAACTTGAAAAGTGGGGGTTTGCAGGTGGACGTCTTCGAGTTGTGACCCAGTCTCTCCCCACAGACACTCATGGTTACTGGTTGAGTTGGAATTCTTCCCAGCTCCTCTCTAAACAGAACCACAGCAATAATAGTTAATCATTATTGTCATTTTTAAATTTAAAATTCTGATTAGTAGAAAAAGGAAGTACCAGACTTACAGTTAATGTGGTTCACATTTACTACTTTCATGCTAATTAAATTTGTAGTTAATGTGCTGTTAAATGTTTTGAGATTTGTAGATTTATAATTACAATTTTGTAAATAATTCCATCACGGTCATAGCTTATCAATGTTTTTATATAGTTTATATGATTTCTTCGATTTAACAAAGGAGTATGTTGAGCTCTGAATAAATATTTTTTTTCTCATTTAAGAAAAATATTGATTACAAATTTTATAATCACGTTAAATTAAATGAGACATTTATGATACATTGCTTATTGCCCTAATTTCTTAGGGCAAAATCCGAAGTCACGAAATAAATCACACTCGCTCCACTCATATTTGCGGGCATGATGTTTTTATGTTTATGTCAGTGAGAGCACTTGTCACCATGAAAGTGGCCATTGCAAAGAGTGGACTCATACCAGCTCATTGGAAACATGGCACTTAATAAATCACAGTTTGTACAAGTAAAATAGGGTAATCAACCTTTTTTACGACAGGGTATTGCAATAGGAGTAAACAGTGCAACACTAGCCTGGACTGAATAGAGTAAGGATTTAAATTGATGATATCCCTCTTTCTTCTTATTATTCTGTATTACAGAACTGCATCCCCAAAAACACACCTACTGGGTTTTGTGCATGTGACCTTACGACTGCGTACAAAGGTTACTCCTGATAGTGTCTGTTGTCTCCTGTCGCTGTGTAAGTCAGTCGGCTAATTTGTTAAACGCACGGACAGATCTCTATCGGCAGCCTCTCTCCCTCCCCCCACCCGCAGCCCGGCAACAGAACGGGAATACAGGATTCTCTGTACTTTTTAAAACTCCGACTCGCCTCCTCTCTCTCACAAAGACTCTCCTCGTGACAGCTAAGAGAATGGATGCTTTATTATGCGTTAGGAAATGTGTTCCGCTCCACGGCAGGCCCAGTTCCACCCAATTACGCCTGGATCATCTCCCTGGGTCTCCTCGTCTGATAAGGCTGTCATGCCAGGGGTGTGTGCGCTGCCAGGCGTGACCCGGGCTCTTTGGGTAAACATGTGAAAGGCATGGCGGAGTAGAGGTGAAACTCTGTTATTGCACTCGTCAGGCAAACACACCAGATCAGTCGTAAATTTACCTCCTGTGGTTGTTTTCATACTGACAGGGGGTTCTTATTGAACTCGCATAGCAAAATCTCTATTTTGCAGACCACCGCAGACTGTAAAACTAAGCTTTATTTTGAATGTATGCAACCAAGTGGAACCACATGATTGGTTGGATTTTCGGCCAATGATTAACCAAGTGTTTGCGCTGCATCTTTAAACAAGAGCTTTCAGATGAGATTATGTAAATAAGAGGTGTCCCTGACTGGCCAACTCTTGGCACTCATCTTCTGCAACACGGCTTTTAAAAGGTGTTATTAATTTTAAACACAATGCAGCGGGTCGACTCAGGTGAGGCTACTGCCGTCGTCGCTTGTGGCAAGAGACGAGAGATAAGCGGCTCGTATATTTTTGGGTATAAATTGCATTTGAGAGTGTAATTCAGTTATTGGCCCTGCGTGTGCATCCATCCTTACTGATGAGGCCCGGAGAAGCACCCAAGGCCTTTCAGATTTCTGATAAGGCTAAGGGATGGGTGTAGTGGGTTGGCAAACAGCCAAACAGTCACTTACACAAGTTGCATTCAACTTGTGGAGACAAATGAGCGGATAACAACTGGAATACCGGGTTTTTGCTTTGCAACGGACGATCATTACTGTCTAGTCTACTGTCTCGAACACAGAGCTTGCAGCATCCAGAGCGGCTCTTAGCATTTCTATAGAGTCATGTCTAGGAGGTTATTTTTCGCCGTCCTGCTCTACTCTGACGCCTTTAGAAATAGTGTCTCTGTGCTACATTTGTCATCTCTCAAAATAGGACGAGCTGCTTCATGTGCGTCCAGATAACGCTATAGTCACATTTGGCTGTTGGTAAACATGAGGTACCTTCGCGTGTATTTTCATGGAGAGCTGTTTTATTTCTTAAATTATGAAAAACCAAATGTGAGCAGACAGATTTGGCAGCTGCATTACATGGCATTTAAAGGTCTGGCTGCAGATTGTATAATTGTTTAAACTGTGGCGTTATTAGGTGATTGATTATTTAATACATCATGTGAAGATAGAGTTAATCATAGATAATCAATACAGGCAGCCCTTAGTCTCCAGCAGTGACACAGATAACATTTTAATTTCTTACATCCACCATGACACAGCGAAGGCAGAGATGCGAGGAGGAGGGGGCTGTAGGAAATTAGTGAGAATACCTACGGTAATGGGCTAACTGCAATCACGCTAGTCATGTGATGATGTCACACTGGCCATGCCTCTGACAGTAGCCTTTTGTTAACAAAGCTCTCCTCTCCTTCTTTTTCTCGGCTGGGTTATATTTCATCCTGCTCCTGCGAGAGCCTCCTCGTGTCCAGAGCGTTTGTCTCAATTTATGTTCTTGACTGTTTGTCAGCGCAAAATATGACATAACAAGTGTAGGCTGTGAGCAGAAAATACTAAAAGAGAGGCAGCTCATGAGGAGATTGACATTTAAATGGCTGTTTTACTACACTGCAGAAACATACTCTCACATGGTAGCGTTTGTTTTTTAGTTTTTTTCTACACGTCTGACGTTTCGTTAGGTTTTTGGTTGTCAAAAAAGAAAGTGTAGATGCAGTGGAAAACAATAGAAGCTACTTTAAGGTGTGTGGTGTGGTTTCTCATTTGTGTCACAGATTCTGCGCAGACCCCCCCATGGGGTGAGGTAAGAATATCTTAATCCGGACCCTGCTTAACAAGAGCGTCCGTTTTTGGGGTCGTGGGACGGCTGACATCGGTAAATAAAGACGCGAGGGAACAGGGAAAGAAGGGAAGGTGGTAATATTTGATGAACGGGAGGAGAAGGAGTGATTCAGCTAGAAGGAGTTGAGAAACAAAGGTGGCAGCAAGAGGGTGTGACAGGTCTAGCCAAGCAGAGAGTCAGAGCAACATTTAAACTATTTGTAAACTAATTGCCAAAGACTTTATTTAGTGGGGACGTGTCTGTGACCTTGAGTTAATCTGTTGCTCCATAGCCACCAGTCCCGACAGACACCACACATTGAAATTCCAATGCTAAACAGATACCACAGCTTTTTTACATTTAGAGATTCCTCTAATTTGATTGTAACTTCCTCCCTCAATGGGCCTTTTTTTGCATTTGCATTTTTTTACCTCTTTAGGAAGCCTCAGCGAACGTGAACTTTATGCCCATGGCCTCTGCCCCCCCCCCCCCTTCACCCTTGTTTTAAAAGATGGGCTCGGCTGCATTCCTCTGCGTAATCCTCGCGAACTGGGCCACACCCTGGGCAGAGCAAGCGTGGAGGGGAATGTATGCGGCGCAGCAGGAGCTGGTGTTTCCCCCAGGGTCATTCACACAGACACAATGAGGCACTGACTTGAGCTTAGCGTTCAGGCCGCAGTGGATGAAGCATGCTTTGATAACCCCCTAGGAGACCCCCACCGTGTCCATTCCTTAAACAGGCCTCCGCGTACACAGACATACGCACACTCCCTCGTTTTCTTCCCACTGCAAACGGGGGAGAGAACGATCCATGTGATTTTACCCCCTGCAGCACACATCCCCAAACTAACTGATCTGAAAATAGGTCCAAGCACTGGAAGAGAGAAGAGAGGAGGAAGTTAGATCCGCTCCCTGTTTGAGTGTCATGACCCAGGCATGGTTAGTCAGTCACTGGAAATGTTTCATATCAATAAAAGAAAAGCCCAGAACCTCTTTTGAGTGAATAGACCAGTGTGTCAGAATGATTTGCACTTGTAGAAAGTTGAAATAAACCGGACATAGCTCATATTTATTCTTATTTATTAGTCGTAACACTTTGACTGGTCCTGTGTCGTCATATCAGGATTGTGGTCGAAGCACAGCTCGACGATATCGCCGCTTTACAATAGCCTCTTCATTCTCTGTCTCCCTGCGTGAGGACATTTGCATGTTACTGTTGTCATTTTGTATAAATTCAAATTGATTGCACTTACGAAGGTTATTGATGTTACTGCGGACTGCACTGTGCTGCAAAAGTTTATACCGTAGGGTTGGCGTTTTAATTGGGCCACTGCTCTGACCCACATCTGTGTGTGTCAGTGTGTGTGTGAGTTGTGTAGTGTGAAGGCAGGATTGTGTCTAATATCAAGCGATAATATTCCAGACATCAGAAACAGGAGAATGAGCAGCATTTACCTCTATTGACCCAAAAACTAGGCATGAATTTCAGAGAATATATAGAAATAATTCACTTTTGATTGTATTAATAATATCAAGTCAAAACATGGGTTTGGTTACATTAGATACATTAGTTTTATGTTTGAATTAAAGGACGTATCCTGATGGAAGATGAGATTCGTTGCAGTGGTGCTGGATTAGCAGGGTAATGCCATCTGGACCATAGACAAACAATGCATCTCCACTTCCTGTCACTATCCAGAATTGAAGCCAAAATATCCCGGATACAAACGCTGACATCTTGTGCATTTGGGGCTAGAGTCTGTTCAGTATTGTTTTCAGCACATTCAATCTTTTTGTACGTATAAGTTCCCCTCCTCACATTGTATGGTCATGATAACGTCATTTCATTATCTTACATCCGTGGCAAAATGTGTTTACAATGTGCGGTTGCACCTTGGGATTTCCTCTATCTGCCTGTGGGGGATTGTTGTTTGCATGATAGTGTTCAAATGGATACAAAATAAAAACTATAATAGCGAGAACATCCGTTCTTTTTCCGGCAGAAAACCAAGGCCTCTGTCCTCTACCTTATTACGTTTTAGTACTTTCTAATTCATTACTTTTACCATTATAGTTTATTGACTTTTATTGACCGTTTAGCTTAGGTTGTACATAGTTTATTGATATGAAGCATTTGAAGATATTCCAGAAATACCAAGTAGGCCTTGACGTACCTCTACAGTGGTTTCGTGTCAGATAGAACAGTGTTCGTCATGACGGAGGGATGGAGCAATGAAAAATCGGCCCATCTGCTGCACCAGTGTCTCACCTGGTCTCAATCTACCCACTAGGTCTGAGTCATCCTTTTCCTCCATCTCGCTCTGCTCTGCTGCCCACAGCGCTGATAAAGTACAGGATTCACTGCAATCCCCCCCCACCCCTCTCTCTGTAAAAAAAAAACAAAACAGCAAGTTTAATCAGTTCTGCAAAATCAATGGCATCCTAACATTTTGGTGATTTCAAAGCCAGCTGGACTCGGACACCCTTTCCTGCTGCAGCAGCCTCTGCTGTCGTGAGTGCCTCTGCGGTGAAGCTGAAGGCAGATCTATGGCGACTCGGCTCGCTGTGCGCCTGACCTTTCGTATTGGTCTCATTAATTATTGATATGCAGTTTCATCATTACTCATCAGAGACAGACTGAGGTTGTTCTGCTCTGATTTCTTCTGAGAGTAGCATTTATTTGTTTGTTTGCTGAAAGCCACCTTACATTTAAGAAAGTGCGTTCCTTGTATTCCCAGTATACAAGCATATGGCATTTGCAGTGGCCCCGTATTAAACACAGAAATTGATAGTTGCTCGGGAAATGGGTTGACTGCCCCCCCCGGCTTCCTTTTATTCTCCTCTGATTATAAAATGGACAAACTTGCAAAGACACATAGCCCCAGTTGCTCCACAATTCCCATCTGACCACCCCCAGCGCACACACACACACAAACACACACGCGCACACACACCTAGGGAGCTACAAACAGTTAGACAGACAGGCCCAGCTGTCTCCCAGGGGCCAGCCTTTATAATGAGACAGAGATCTTCTTAATTGGCTTCATCTAATGAGGCAACAGAAATGCAATCTTTAGGGGCCTTACACCAGAATGGGTTCCCTTCACTTTTTTTTGTCGAGGTGACTATTGGTCTGTGTCAAACAGGCTGTTGTGAACCAGGCCTAGCATGACATCCCAATCCCATGTGGAAATGTGTCAGAGCAGAAAATGTCTAAGACTGTGCTCCTTATCTTACACCCGGCGCAAAGTGTCATTGCTACTTTTCAGGCCAGCGCGGTTGTCATTTTACCGTCTGGTTGTTGTGCAAGTTGTACAAATAGCAAATGCACCCATCTTAAGGCCCATGGGTGTGTAGGTCTTATGCCGCCTCCACACTAATGCAAATATTTGATGAAGATTTTCACAAATGCTTTCCAAAGTGCAGTTTATCAAACACTATGGTTGCTGTATTCAACAAAGAAAAAGGCAGGTATATACTGGCTTTTCTTTGTTTGGTTCACAGCGTCTACCTCGCCCAATAGATTTCTTCTCTGGTATTAAAACCACAAAACACACCCATGCTTGATTTAGAGACAATTTCAAACCATTTAGAATCATGTGATTGACACAGTGACCTTTTTAAAACTAGCAAAAGTGGATCTGGACACGCCCTAAACGCACATGGACCGTGTGCTTAGATCTTTCAGCATCAAAATGATTTTGACTGACATGGGCTCACCTCCTAAAGAACTCTTTCTTTCTCCTCTGAGTGTTCTGACTCATATCCCATTCAGTTTTGACGAGTGGCAGTGATGGACTGCGCTAAAGAAGTGGAACCTGCCATGATTTCTCGTGAATCGCTCCCTATGCTGTACCACAGATAGCGATGAGCTGAGAGGAGAGCAACATCTCAAAACACACATCACTTAGGAGCTGCTGTTTTCTTCCTGTGCACTAACTTTAAATTCTGATCTACACCCTCGCCACACACATAAGGAAGAAAAACTAATTTTACCTCATTAGATTATGAATCGAATCGCTGGTGAGATAATGTAGGCGTGTGCTTCTGTCTGGTCTAAAATGGCTGGTTAACTGAAACAATATTGCTGTTGCATTCATTGCCATGAGGTTATAGCAGGGAATGTATTCCACTCTTACCATCCTCAAAAACATCAGGCCTAATAGGCCGGAGTGTCGCTGCTCCAAATTGGAGTAATTTGATAGAACTTGGCTGGATGAAAGTCTCGGAGTCGGAGTAAAAGGCTCTTGTATTAGTGAATGAATGGCTCGCAGCTGTCTAGTTAGAGGGAAGGCTGGGCACTGTTGTAAATGTTTTCATACCAACACACCCGCCGCTAATTCCTACTCTGGTTCTTAAGTGATGCTCTATCGGTGCCTCTTCTGTTTGGCTGAGCCCAGTATGAATTCCCACAACAACAATAAGACTTCGTGTCTATTAGGAAAGGATACTCTGTGTCTCTGTTCACCGGAAATAACCATGTTGTACTCACAGAGTTTTGTTCTGAGATCAGGGAACATTGTGATGCCGAAACTAAAGGTGTTTTCCTAAAAAATTAGGTCTGGGCATTTTCTTGAGTTTCCCTTTCTCATGTGAGGAATGCAGTTGGGTATTTTCTGTGTCAGACCCGTACCAGTGTAGTGCATGCAGGAGGAAGTACACGACTTATTAAATCTGCTGTGGAAATCACCTGTTTTTGTTTTTACAGCACATCAACACTGGCGGCGGCCCATGTCGCCAAATGCCCTCAAAACTAATTTAAAATTTTGACGGCGTCTTTATATGTATGACACCTCTTTTTCATCCTGAGATGTTCGAAATGTCATCAACCCGCCCACTTGCTCTTTGTGAATTTTCAGGAAACATGTCCAGACTTCAATGCATGTCCGAAAGCAGCTTGAGAGTAAAAATACAAGCTGGCAAAGCTGCAGGACCCTGCATGGCACTGTGTACTATTCTAGTTCAGATAGTTTTATAATACCCCCGTCCAGGCTCGAGGTATTATTTATGTCACACCTTCCCCCCTTTCCCCATCCACACAGGGTGGCCATACCATAAAGGTCAAGTTTAGGTTATGGCTGCATATCTCTGACAGTGTGTGTGTGTGTGTTTGTGTGTGTGTTTGGGTCGACGGAGAGGGTGCCATGCAAAGTTCATGGACAAAAGTGAGATGACCAATTTCACACCCAGCAGATGCCTGCACCAGTGACCCACGGAGACAGGTGGGGGACACTAATTGAGCGCGCACCCTCACAGAGCAGGGAGAACCCATGGTGGATGAGGGAACGAGGAGGTCAGCAGGGAAGGGAGGATGAGAGAAGTGGTACCAGTATAAATTGGCACCGCATTTAGCCGTTGCAAACCATTGAAAGGATCAGTTGCAGGAAGAGCGTCAGGTTTAAAGATTGCATGGTCTTAGACACTAGACACAAGCAACAAGTTCCAATTTTAACATTTAACCTCTTTTTAACTCACTGGCTCCACAAAACCAAGTCTCACCTCAGAGATGACAGGAAAAGGAACAGGGTGATGACACGAGTGAATAGTGTGTCAATATGTTTACCTGCATCAGACGATTTAAAAATAAAACACACCCTGCAGCTCAAAGGCTGGTTCAGTCACTGTACCATAGTTTATTGATCTCGTCTCTTCGACCAAAGGGCACCAAGCATAAGCACTCTCTCCACCTCATGAGGACTGTTTTCATCATCTCCGTGTGGGCGAAGAGCCTCTTCGGCCCACAGGAGGAAGTATCCTCAGGGACCTCATCATCATAACCAGCAAACGTGTCAATCCAGGTGAATGTTCACCTTATTTCCCTTTGGTTGCACTAGTGCAGTCAGTGCCCTTTCTAAACATGCCAGATTTGGGCTGTTTGGTCGGCCTGTGGTTATGCGGGTTGCTGTATGTAAGAACGTATACGCCCGAGTCAGTTACTGTGGATGTTTTCCAGGGTTTCTCCAGCCAGCCCCTAGAAAAAGTCCAGATAAGGTAGGAGATGATCCAGAGGATTCACAGTGAACGAGGAGTGGCCGTGTCGACGTTTCAAACACGCACGGATGCAAAAAAAGAAAAAGAATACCGTGGATACATTTATTATAATACAAATACCATACACGTCTGAAGACTAAGACCAAGATGATTGGATTTGAGAGCTTATGGTGATAAGGGCCGACACATGGTGTTGATGTGCTGTAAACATAAAACACGTGATATCCTCAGCATAATTTATACTTAACGTTCTTAATTTGTCCTTTGGATAAATTATTAGATAGATTGAATCGAATAAATTGTTGCAAACTTCATTTGTACAATATGTGTTTTCCTAGTTTTTAGCTCTTTTTCCTTTTCATTAATACAATATTGCTGGGACATATTTTAGTTTGATCACTCTTTAACTTTGAACCAATGCATGACACCTTTCTCTCACTATTTACACAGGGGTATGAATATCTGCGCAGCATTTTCGAGACAATGATGAAAGATACGAGATAAGATTCCTAACTGTAAATTCTGACTTTGAGTAACTGTGCTCCAGATTCTCTGTCGTTTTAATTATAAACCTGTACCTCTCAACTTTGTTCTTCTTTTTTTTTGTCAGCAACCAAAGCTTTAATCTCCAAACTGGAGAGTAAGCAGCCATACAACATTTCTGCCCTTATCTGCTGAGTGTGTTAGAAAGAGGCTTTGATGAATAGATCTGCCCGCTCCCTTCCATCTCATTATCCGCCTTTATCTTATTTTATGGATTTACACAACTCCTCAACACGCTCTGACACGCGGTCAATAGTGTCAGTGGCGGAAAGAAGACGTAGGCTAGCCTTTTTGTTTTTACCTTTCCCGCATTGTTTGTTGAGCGTCTCTCCTCAGCACTTGTCGTGGATCAGAGTTATTTTTGGAACAGCTTTGATCGCTAGGGAGCGATTGAAAACGAGTTATCTGTTAGCAAATGTAAAATTAGGAAATTAAAATAATGCCCAGTGGCTTCCTGCTGTTTCCTCTTGGGGCTTTGACACAGTTCCTCTCAAACTAGGGCATCAACATCATGTCACCTTTTTCAATGAAGTCTTCAAGGCTAGTTGAAGCTGGTTGTGATATAGGACTGCTGTCATACCAGTGTAAAGCTGACAAGATCCATCTTCTCAGCGCAGGGAAGTGACAGCTTGTCACAAGCAGGCTAATGCCTCATATGACTCACCTATCAACAGACTGAGAGGTGGCATTGTCATAGCTGAGCCTTTCTTCTGGGTGTGTATTTGTAGAAGTGTGGGAACATGAGACGGGACCTCACTTTGAGTATTTAAGTTGCACCTTTCAGCAGGCCTGTATCCCTGTGTGTGTGTGTGTGTGTGTGTGTGTGTGTGTGTGTGTGTGTGTGTGTGTGTGTGTGTGTGTGTGTGTGTGTGTGTGTGTGTGTGTGTGTGTGTGTGTGTGTGTGTGTGTGTGTGTGTGTGTGTGTGTGTGTGTGTGTGTACAGATTAGACGAGCTCTGGAGGGTGGGTTTCATGTCTCAGCAGGTCACAGATGATCAGATTAACTGAAGCTGGGCTGGATTAGCAGCAGGGACCTGGGCGCTGCAGGTGCCGCCGCAGCCGGACTTTGGCCATCACCTCCCCGATACAAAAAAAACATCTACAGCAATAAAAACATGCACAGTCCAGTGTGGTACGTTTTTAAATTGCCTTTTTTTTTCCTCTGCACAAACCGCATGAAAGCTCCATTGTCAAAATCTGTCAACTGCTGTGACAGATGAACAAAAAGTTTTTTTTCATAACCTGCACAAAGCATTTATCACAGCTCTGAAAATCCTATTTTCGATAGACTGCGGTTAATGTAGATGCACTTATACAGCTTTTATAGCTTTCATATATAGGTGCATTTTAATGGCATAAATGTTAATGACTTTATGGTTGAATTTATTTATTATGGCCGTTTGCCCACTCCAAACATACTTCTGCTGGACTTTTGAATGATCAGATTACGGAGACGTTAATTGCTTGAGATACTTGGGTGCGGACACACGATCAGCATTTTATTACACATCTTACGTGACGGCACTGGGAGTATTATTTTTTTGCAATTTGCAGCCTGTGGGAGAAAGATTCCTGCGATCTAGGAGTCCCAGGACAAACAAGCAAGGAATAAAAACCGTTTTTATCTCACATTTATCCCACTCTCCACCCTGTGTGTGTGTGTGTGTGTGTGTGTGTGTGTGTGTGTGTGTGTGTGTGTGTGTGTGTGTGTGTGTGTGTGTGTGTGTGTGTGTGTGTGTGTGTGTGTGTGTGTGTGTGTGTGTGTGTGTGTGTGTGTGTGTGTGTGTTCGTGTTCGTTCCAATCTTCCCTCCTCTCTCTCCTTGGGTAATCTCAGGCGTGTCAGCAGCAGTACTACTCCTCTATCTGTGGGATTACAGCTGGTGAAACAAAGGCACTTAATTACTGCTGAGGCAACACAGTCTTACGTGTGTCTGAGTGTGTGTGTGTTGTCCAAATTACCTGGTATATGTCCTTTAAACTAATGGTATTACCTTTTTTGTGATTTAAATATACCTGATCACAATATAAACGAAGCTGACGTTCCTCCGCAGTTTTACATTTACAGTACATGACTCGCCTTTACCCACTGCTCTCCATTGATTCCTGTTCTCCATTACCAGCCCAAATGTAAGCAAAAAGCCTGAGGCTATCATTTCAAAATGGATTTTGTGTTTCCCGGTGTCCTGGAGCCTTGCTCCTTCAAACAGATCCATTAGTCCAAACGGATCCATTAGAGCCCAAAAACAAAACAGGATCCGTAAGAGGGAGCACTCTCTGTGTTTGAGGATGAAGGGAAGCCCTGTCCATGTGCATCCATTGCGTTGGTATTCTACCGGGTGCTGGGATCACTGGGTCTGCTTTTTCTTTGAGCACCGGAGTGCCTGTCCACTCGGCGTCTTATACCCGGGGGCTCTCACCGAAGTGGTCTCCGTCTGACCTGTTATAGCCTGACCCATAACCAGCTGTCAGCTCCCCTTTCCCCGTTTAGTCCGGCTCTATCGGAGTAAGCTGAGAAAGTAAAGAAGGAAATGACTGACATTATGAAAACAAGACCAATTCTTTTTAAATAGTGTCCTTTGATATAAAGTGCAGCAAATATGGGATTAAAATGTGGAGGTAGGTTCCTGGTACTGATGATTCCAGGATACAGGCCAAGAAACACAGGACACCCAGGTAAAGGATGGAACATATTTCTCAAAAACAGAAATTCACCTCCCATTAATGGCAGGATGTAAAAGGTCACACACTGCAAAGACAAGGCAGTTTGGGAGATATGAGGGAAAGATAAGAGGAACAAGTGCGCGCCTGTCCACCCCTCCCTCCCTCCTTCCCTCCCTCCTTCCCTTCCTCCGTCTTTGCCGGTCAGCGGGGATACAACAGGTTCTTCGGTTATGCTCTAAGGGGATTACACATATCACAGGCTTCATGTCAGGGAAATTAGTGTCAGTTTCTCAAAGCGGCCCTCCTCCTCTCAAGCTGGGAAGAACAATCGGATAAACGAGGGGAGGAAGACTTTACTATAGTTTCTCTGCACGGTACGGCCATCCAAACACCACATGCTGTGGGAGTTTCCAAATTTGAGCGCTCCAGACCTGCCTCTGTGGGTGTTTTACTGTGTTTATGCTGCAATTTCCACTAGAATTATCTTGATTTGCCTGGAGATTAAGACCTGAATCCCATTTCTCTAGCCACTTCACTGTGTCATGCTGACTCTTCCATGATCTTTCTCCCTGATTGGTATTTCCGGATTGCAGTCTGCCAATACCGCCTGACACACTGTCACGTCACCGAGCGCTACTCCAGCATTAAGAAGACATCACCGGGGCTCAGTTACGCGAGAGCCCACCGAGCTTTTCTGTGCAGCTGAAGAAAACAGGGCTTAATGGACAAACACATGCACACGCACATCGCAGATTCCCTTGATTCGGCGCTACATAATTCAGCAATATTGTTTGTTGGGTTGAAGTGTTGACATGGGGAGAGGACAGCAGTGACTCGTTCTGAGTGTATCCATCTTCGACAGGGGAGCATGGCGGCAATAGCTTCCCCATTAAAGGAGATTGGAACCACAGGGGTATAATTTGAAGGCGGGTTTCCAGTAGCCTTTACGAGAACATTTACAGCTCCTCCGTCAACTGCAGCCTATAGGCAGCCCCGCTCTGTCTCCAGCGGGTCGGAGGATAGAGCAGCCATTGAGGGCAAAATGCAAATGTTACAGTGGTGAACGGAGGGGCCCACAACTGAAGCGCTATTCTGCCGGTGGGGGTGGAAGACTGGCTCTCTTGTGTCTGTGCCACCCACGGACACACAACAGTCATCGCTCTGACCATTCAGCCCGGCTGGTGAAGGAGGTGGGGTGGGGGGGGGTCGAGGGTTTCTGCCACTGTCGAGGCTGGCAGGGTAAATCCTGGGCAGGGGATGCTAATGCTAGTTATACACGGGCCATTCGGGACTGTGTTCGCCGTGAATTTATTTAATTTAATGGAGGATGGGGCTAATTATGTCTCTAAGACTCAGGGCCAGTAGGGGCTGTATTACGTCAGCCAAGGAGGTTATGTTTTCACCCCTGTCTGTTTTTTGGCTCTGACTTTTGGGCCTAGGCGGAGGTATGTGCTCCACTGGGTGCACTTCTAGTTTAATAATCACTCTTTTTTTTGTGTATTGACTCTTTCGCTGTAATTGCACCGGTAATTGGTAATCAGGTTCTCACGGGCCACTGCTGACTCACAAGTTAGTCAGATGTTCCATGTACGTCTGTGTATGAACATATTTATTCTTATAATGACTTCCAGAAAACCCAGGCATGCCGAGCAGCCACTGTCAACATTATTAGACAAGAACAGAGTTACAACAAAGAAGTGGGTCACTGTGAGTTCAATATGCACACAGTCAAAGGATGTATACCCTCAAGTGTTTTTCTGTCGTTTTCCTGCTCCCTGTCCATGTGAGTGTTGCGGTTCGAGAAACGCTGCGTCCTCAACAGCAACCTGTCACTGTGTGTGTGTGTGTGTGTGTGTGTGTGTGTGTGTGTGTGTGTGTGTGTGTGTGTGTGTGTGTGTGTGTGTGTGTGTGTGTGTGTGTGTGTGTGTGTGTGTGTGTGTGTGTGTGTGTGTGTGTGTGTGTGTGTGTGTGTGTGTGTGTTCTCATGTCCCCGGGTTCACTGTGGCAAATGTTTTCCTTGTTTTGTCTCTTGCCTTTTTACTTAAGTTTTGCCAACTGAACACTGTGTGCCTGTTTCTGATTCGGAGCGTGATCAGTGGAACGCTGGGAAAAATAAATTTCCCTTCCTTTTGTTTCCATGCATGACAAACTGTGTAACCGATGAGTGCAAATGCTTTTCCTAAGATGGTCTCATGAATCTATTGTCTCTTATCTGTTTATATAATGCTCTATTTTCAATAATTGTCCTTTGTCTTTTTTGAAATGCTTTATTTCTTCTGCCATCTTGTCGAGGTCTCCCTAGAATAAGAGATTTTAAAATACACTTCCAGGTTTATAGATATATAAATGAAACAGTTAAGGTGAATATTTTTTAGATTAAACTGTAGATACATTATGTTAATCTACAGTATAATATAAGAAATCTACAGATTAATATAGTCTATATTAACTGGACTAAAGTAGGATTTGTAATTGAGAGCGTACGTCTTTTACACTAAAATAAAATAAAAAAAAATATGTATCCGCTAAAATAAGGTGATTGACTCTTTTCTCATTGCCACAAGAGGATTTGGTCTTTCTCGTTTCCCCCCCCCCCCCGTTGACTCAAGTTCGACGTCACAAATGCGTCAGAAACCTCAATGCGCAAACATGGAAATTCAACTGTCTTTAACAGGTTTTTTGACGAGTGGAAAGGGGGCAATATACAGGCGTGTGACTAAACTACTGCAGAAGATCGGTTCCCTGGTTAGAAATAGAGCCAGTTTCCTTCTGTAGCGGAATTATTGAAGCAGTATTCCTGTCACTTTTAGATTATGGTGATTTGTTTTACACGCTTGCAGCTTCCTTCCATCCTCAAACCTCTGGACTCAGTTTTATTACAGGTGCGGTTTATGGTACCCATCATCACCCTGTGTGAGGTGGTTGGTCACATCTCTCTCCATCAGAGGACTGACAGGCATCGGTACCAGTTTATTTACAAACCCCCGATTGCCAAATTATGAATTTACATATCTCTTGGTTAGATCACATGATTGGCTGATATTCCATGTACCTTAAGTCTGAAATTTGCTTCCACCAGATACATGGTTTAAACTACAGAACACAGAACAGGATAAATGGATTTCTGCTCCTTGAAATTGTTATTATTTTTTTTATTCATTTATTTTGCCCACTCAGGTCTCTCTTGAAAATGAGATCTCTATCTCAGAGGGACTCACCTAAATAAATAACGGTTAATAATAATAATACATTCAAGTCACTAAACGGTGAAAAATTGCCAAATTAATGCAATTTTAATGTGATAAACAACCAAAATACATAATGATCAAATAACTAAAATGATTTATCGATTTTGAGAATATTTGTTCATCATTTTCTTTTCATCAGTTATTATTAATGTTCACATATCACCAGTGTCAAATATCAGTTTTGGACAATATCAAGGAATCAAAATAAAAGCTCCAGGACAGTGTAAGAAAAAGTAAAACACTCTAACAATGGCACAGACAAAATGAAGAGGATTCTCCCTCATAAAAGATTTCTAGACGTAATCAATGGACCCGTATTACAAGAACTAAAAACAATTAAAGCAATCTTAGAGAGTGAGAGTTTAATCCTAATCTGTTTATAAAAGGATCTGCCTTCATCCCCTCCAACCCTAATGTGAAACACATTTTTATAGACATTACTGCCGTATGGAAACCTGGCAAACAATGAGTAGGTTCCCGTTGGCGATGGCTGTGTGGATATTACGAAGGTGCCAGCAGTAATGTCTCATTTTATAATCTCTTGGTCAGAGGATATGTGTCAAGTGAAAACAACTGATAATTTATGTTTGATCTCCTCTCCGCTGTTGTCTGTTTTTCAAGGAGATAATTATCCAGTTATTAGCAGTATCCCGACGTGCGTATCACAGCATGTCGTACACACAAGTGCAAAACAGCAACGTACAACGAGAGGCTGCCGTGTGAGCGACGCAGCTGAAAGGTATAATTTCACCGTGTAGCTATGGCTACACACCGGTGGCTGGAGCGTGAATCACTGACGTGCCTTGGTGCTTTCAAGGATCCTTTTCATAGACTGTGCTGCTCCGAGGCAATGCCCGCAATGAATGGATTTCTGCGCCGCTCCAAGTGGGTGGCTTGAACAGAGGGCACGGTGCACTCACTCTGTGCGTCTGTGTCTGCAGTGCTGACAACACTGTGCCATCATGTGGTTCCTCAGGCACACATGTTGCTTTTCAACGCCGTCACTGTCGCGTCGGCGGTCCACTTCACTGCTTCAGCCATGAGTCATAAGCACGCCTCTCTTTTTTTTTCCAATTTATGTGATGCTGTGTCGCCTCTCCCTCAAAGATTACCTCATTTTATGTGCTCCGAATCCACAAGTGTGGCAGGGACACGTTGTCTCAAACCGCAGCCTGGACCCTCTATTGATGATCATTGGTATTAATCGCACGCTCCAAAGTAAACTGTAATCACGTAGTTCTTGCAGATTTATTCAAGATAGAATTACTTGTAACTGCTGTGCACGGTACCAAGAAATTAACACTTCCCTGACTTCCATGAATGCATCATTATTTGCGTGTGTGAGGTTGTATTTTTTATCACCATTGTTACTTGATGACAGCCTGGAACGTCTTCTTCAGGAGAGGATTATCCCAGAATAAAGCTGTGGACTACCTGACCTCGTATCTTGAGCCTGAAGGAAAGCTGAAATTCTTCCAAATGAACGGATCACCTCTTTTGTGTGGAGATCAGCCATTTAAACGTGCTTTAGCCATATTTATAGAAAATCTATATCCTCTCTAGTATTTGTCGGAGACTTCCTGGAGTCTGAGATAGTAACAGACACTGTGAAAGTTTATGGTTAAAATGTAAAATATCAAGTCTCAATTACATTTCTTTGTCACAAGGGTTTGATAACGACGTCGTAGGAATCATTGCCAAATTTTTTTAATATATAAAACGGCCAATATATAGGTATCGGAAATTTATAATGGCATCAGCATCGGTTGGACTCACAGCTCTTCCTGTGGGACTTCAGCATCAGCAAACATAGAGTAACATGTTATCATGAAAAAACAGGGTGGAGCACGTTTTCTTCTTTTTCCTCAGTCCACACATATATGACATATAAGACCTTAGGAGGAAATTAAGTTTGCACCAAAATGATTAATGTTTTAATAATTGATTTATTTCCCACTGTTTTTAAATCGCGGTCGCATTTCCATTAGAGCCGTGACAGCTCCAGCAGCCACGTCATTTATGTGCTTCTTCCAGCTTCTGAACCAGACAAAAAGAGGGAAGATTGAAGACAAATCAAACCTGATTTATGTGACCACCAGGCACAATGCCCTGATAGATCATGACTACATCAGGGAGAAAAGGCCTCTCAAACAAAGTCTGACAGGATGAAAGAGGAAGTTTTTTCTTTTTTTTTTACGAGACCAAGACCTGCGCTTTTCAAACACTGCATTTCAAAACACTCTCCCAAGTCGCTTCACCACCATTTACCTCATCACTTTAAATGGGGAGTAATGATGAGCAATTGCGAAAAGCACGTGTCACTCACAGACGGAGGGATGAGCCGAATACGCAGCGAGACGGGGTGTAATGGCTGCACTTAAAGTCTGCGTAAAGTGAAAGCGGCGATGGGTTGTGCCGTCGTCTATATTTGTGACCGTCTGTGTTTGTGATCTTCGCGCTGGTGACGCTCGCCGCTGCCCCGCTGACTCCCTCTGGGATGCCGTCCAGGTCACAGCTTCAGCACCAGCTCCCTCTTTCTCTCTCTCTCACACACACACACACACATAGAATCACACCCTCCCACACAGTTTCTCCTACACACACACACACACAGCTACACCTGCCCACGCAATCTCTCCCTCTCTCATGTACACACGCACACACGCACAAACCCACCTTTTGTCAGCGCATGAAGCTCTAATTAGTTTTGTCACCTCTGAGGTTTTTCAGTTGTGGGTTTCTGTGCTAACGTTATTACTCCGCTCTGGACAGGGCTTAGCAGATCTGTTTGTGTGCAGCAGTGTGTATATCTGCGGGCATGTATGCTTGCGCCGGGGGTGCGTGGGCGACGCTCTGTGCGATCGGTGCGATTTAGTATGCATATGTGTGGGCAGGTGTGATTTTGTGCATGTGAACTGTGAAGGGGAGGGGGAAGGGGGGGATTGGCTTACTGCAGCGTTAACACAAGGGTGTGGAGGTCAGCGCTGTCTGACTCGTGACTCTCATCATTACGGAGCCGCCCCGGGGTCTCTGTGAATGTCAAGCCCCGTTATCTGATACCGGTGTTGCCAGCGTTTTGTGTCTCACAAGACAAACGCCCCTAACTCCTGCAATATCTTTTGTGTGTTTATTAACAACAATTGCAAAGAGGCCCATGTAGCGTCTGTAGAATTATAATCCTTCGTGGCAGCTTTAAATCAGTTACCAGTGGTGTGGAGTGTCTTTAATATCTGTCAGGGAGAAAAGGATTGCAAGGTTTTATTAGTTTTTCATTTGATGAGTTTTGAAGATTATTGGTTATTTACACTGGCAGCCGGCCTTGTACCTTGAGCTGCGCTTGATTAAAAAAAACCTTCTACTCCGTTTGCCTGCACGTCCAATATGGAGTCGAACAGGTTAAGTAGCTGCTTCAAATCCATATCGTGCTTGTAATCATTTGCATCGTGACCCCATGGGATGTGTTCCAGTTCTGTGCAATACTAAGAATAGTGTGAGAATAGAGATAAGGTATTATCTTATAGATTCTTATGCGACAGACTCCATGGCCAGAGGCAGGATGTTCTTCGAACGCGATATCTCAGGAACGACTGGGGGGGGGAGATTTCATTACAACTGGTGCAAAAATGCATATTTGAATTTGGTGCTGAGAGGTCACAAGAACACTGTGACCTCCCCAAAAAACTTTTTCTTGGCCCTACCTCAAGAATTCATATGTAACTTTTGAGAAAATACATTTACCTTACCTGCATTTTTTTATTGAATTCCTGGACTATTTCACTACACCACAAACTCCAGATTATTTCTCTACCAAAACCCAGATTATTTCACTTTGTATAAAACAAAGAAATGCATCACAAAAAACGGAATAAAATGGGATAGAATTAAATTGAATTAAATACTATAATAGGTAGGAAATGCAGTTACTTTGCACAATACCATGACCCTGAGCTGACACACCCAAATTGAATCAGTTGTTATTAATGTTGATTAATGACACCAATCATTTCTCGTGTCGTACCAGCCTCTCCTGGACTGGTATAACAGGAAACAAACGTAGGGCTACTTTTAAGTTCATCAGGAAGCAAAGTGCAGCAAGTCATCTGACTGCTCCCTCACTAATAACTCTCTTAATCTTTATATTGATCGATGTGTCCTCCAGCTCTATTTGAGCCTGGCGTCTCTTGTTTCATTGTCAGTTTTTTCCATCCCTGCACCATCCAGCTGGAATTCCATATCCTGTCAAATATAATTCAGTTGACTGCTCCAGTTTATGAGGCACAATCTGCGTCCAGACGTGCACGGAAGTCCAGGCATTTTCCTGAAATTTTGTGATCTCTGCCGCAAAATGTATACGTCATGTCCTGCCTCGTGCTCGACCCAGGTGCCACCCCTCGCCTAAATGCCCCAGACATTTTCTCTGACCATTTCCAGCTGCCTTCTTCTTCTGTGAAAGACAAACTCTAAAAGACATCCGGATCCAATTTGTCTGAGAAAAAAATGTCTGAAAACGGCTGTGGAGAGGTCATGTTTCCCTATTTCCTCGTACGACTCTGCTAATCAGGCCACTGTGCTGTAGGTCTTCAGTGTCACAAGGGGTGGTGGGGGGGGGTGGGGGGTTAAGGGGAGTCTGACTGATTCTAATTTGGCTTCACTTCCCTTTCACATTCATAAAGACGCGCCGTGTGTCCTCTCCTTCTGTCTTCTCGGCCTTTTCTCCTCATCTCCCCTTTCCCCTCTGCACTAATTCGTATCACTCCACACTGCCCACACCTTTTCCACCGCTCTTCTCCTACTATTGTATTCTTTGTCGCTCCCTCCTGAGCTCTCCTCTCTCCTCCACCCACCATCCTCACAGCTCGCTCTGCAGCCAGGATCCATCCTGCATCATTGTGTTTGTCATTATGAGCCTCTGTAATTGCCTCCATCCGCCAGGGTCTTAGTAAATCTCCCCCCACCAAACCTGCATTTGCATCTCCGCTGAGAATACGCAGATTAAGCCATGATGGTTGTGCCCTAGCTTTTGTCTACCCTCCTCCTTTCCACGTGTGTGTGTGTGCCTTGTCAGTGTGTCCGCGGTGCAGCCAGGACCAAAGCAAGCTAGCAAGTCAGAGACTGATAACGATCTTTCATAACAATGTTTCCACTCATGCCGAGAGCTACCTGCTTCCCCCACGACAGGCACGAGTGTTCCTCAATGCACAGCTCTCATCATTTTATACGTTTCACACTCTCCAAGCATGAATATGTATGCTGCCTTCAAGCACTCGATGTTTTGGAGTCTGTGATAAAATCAATGCCCACGTATCTGCCACGTCCTCGGGCAGACACGCAACCTGTTCACAGTTCAGGTTTATTATGAGAAGATGGCCCCTCGTCAGTTCACTGTGTTGAACAGAGGCTTCAGCTTTTCAGAGAAGACTGTTAATGACCTCTCTCTCTCTCTCTCTCTCTCTCTCTCTCTCTCTCTCTCTCTCTCTCTCTCTCTCTCTCTCTCTCTCTCTCTCTCTCTCCCCCTCCCCCTCCTGTTGCTCGCTCAGGGCCGCTGCACGCGAGAGAACTGCAAATACCTCCACCCGCCCGCTCACCTGAAGACCCAGCTGGAGATCAACGGGCGCAACAACCTGATCCAGCAGAAGACGGCGGCTGCCATGTTGGCTCAGCAGATGCAGTTCATGATCCCCGGCACCACCATGCATCCTGTGGTTAGTCAAGGCCCTCGCTGCCTTGGGAATTGTGACAGCGTGACTCACTGTGAAGATAGTAGTGTTGTTTTGCTTAACCGTAAAAAAAATTCATCTTCGTTTGTTGTAAAATACATTTGCATATCAAGCTGAAACGGCTCAAGTGAATTCAATATTTTGTATTAACTGTATTTTCATTTGTATTCTGACTTTTAAAATTTCGTTTCAACCACCAGGGGGTTGATCAAGATGCTTTGGCGTCACTTTTGAGGAGCAGTCATGTCGACCATCTTTATTTACAGTCAATGGTACAAGCAGATTCACTGAGAAACTATGACAAATCTTCTACACTACATCAAAACAGCCTTGTGTTATCCCTCCTCTCCAATTGGCCTGCACTCAAAATTTGAGGAAGATCATGAGTTTGTGGTCGGGATGCCCTTGAGCAAACCACGATAAATTCACACCTGCTCTCTGGGGGTTAACTCAAGAGTCAGCGGTAGATGGTGGTTGCACTGGGCGGATGCCAGGTGTGAAAGTGTTTCACTGCATCAACGCAAGTCTGGGCGTAGCTGAAAAAGAACATGCACGCTCAGCAAAAACCTTCCCAGGATACATAGAGGTTAAAAAAAACACCTCTTCTCTTGTTTCTACCCTGAATTCTCTCTCTCTCTCTCTCTCTCTCTCTCTCTCTCTCTCTCTCTCTCTCTCTCTCTCTCTCTCTCTCTCTCCACTTTTTTCTCATTCTACCTGTCACACTCTCTCCCTCTCATGTTTCTCGCCACTCCGCAAAGCTTGCACCATCGTTTCTTTCAAGTCTCTAGTGTCTTCTTCTTCTAACTTCTCTCCCTCCACTTCCTGTCTTTCACCCTCCACTTCCTACTCCTCCTCCCTACATCCATCATTTTCTACCACTTCAGTAATTTCTGTATTGATGATTTTTGAAAGAAATCTCCAATGTTTTTAAGAACAGTCGTGATAGTGTTTGTCCTTTTTCTGTCCGCAGCAGTCGTTTCCTGTCAGCCAGGGCCTGGGCTCCAGCGCGGGTTTGAGCTACGCACCCTACCTGACTCCCATGTCCCACAGCATGGGCCTGGTGCCCACAGACATCCTGCCCAACTCCCCAGTCATCGTCCCCGGCAGCCCGCCCGTCTCCGTGACCGGCGGCTCCTCCTCCAACCAGAAACTGCTGCGTACCGACAAGCTGGAGGTGACCAACCTAAGGGTCAGGGGTTAGGGGTCTCTTTGAGATGTGAAGTGACAACTTAAAACCCAATTTAAAAGGTTCAGTCGCGTTGAGTTTGACAGAAGAACTGAAGTAAAAGTATGTATGTGTAACCAGCGTAACATTGTCTCTGATCTCCACTGTCCTTTCCTCTGTTGTTTGTTATGTTTCTCACTTCTGATGCATTGGTGACGCTGATCATGACTCACTGGGAGAAAAAAACAACAGAGAGGCAAACTCTTCATTTTTTGATCCACGTTTTAAAAACCCATGTATGTAGTATTTACTGTGCACCCAACCTAAACCTTTGTACTTTCAGAGTGAAAGTACTTGTTATATAATATATAATATATAATATAGCCTTCGACAAGTACAAGGATAAATGTTTTTCGTAGCTTTTT
This sequence comes from Hippoglossus hippoglossus, assembly GCF_009819705.1. NCBI lineage: Eukaryota > Metazoa > Chordata > Actinopteri > Pleuronectiformes > Pleuronectidae > Hippoglossus > Hippoglossus hippoglossus. The sequence continues at coordinate 5,432,988 of NC_047152.1, read as the reverse complement.
GTTTCACAAGCAAGTAATTAAAGATGCGTTCATTTTGAATTTTCTTTGGAACAAGCCCCAATAAGCAAATTCAGGCTTGAAAAACCTGAATGTCTCACATCCTGCTACTTATTGTGTCACAATTTCTCAAGGAGGGGCAGTTATTTCCTAACTGCAGGATTTTATTTGTGCCTCTTCATTTTTGTTCTCGGAGAGGAGAAGAAATGACCTGATAGTCGTTACTTTGCATTATCACGTGATTATTTTATCCCTCACAGAAATAATTAAGGGCTGTATCAGAAATGTGAAGCCAAATATCAATAGTGTGTGTTTACAGTGATTTCGACCATCTCCATCCTCCCTCTGGCAAACTGTTCTGAATGGGAGCCGCTCGGTGATTGTTAAAGTGCACATGGAGGCGTTTATTTTTTTTTTTCTCCTCCACTTCATTTATAAAGATAAACAATAATCTTCCTAAGACCTGGAGGTGATGTGTGTGGGTGTGTCTGTATGTGTTTTTCTCTGGGAGTGCTATCACTTAGCAACTGAGTGAAGTTGGCTCTAATGAAACAGTATCCCTCTGAGACACGCAGGCACTCCCACACAGAGCGTGTCTGTGTGTGTCTGTGTGTGTTTGTGCGTGTGTGTCAGTCCCAAAGTGCAAGTCTAAAGCAGATCCCCCTGTGATTTGTTCAGGCCTGTGAACAGTTGAACAGACTGGTTCCGTGTTTCCACTATCGTTTTACACTCGTTACAGTTTTGTTACACAGTGTTAAAGATATTTTATATAACAATTATTCATTAAAATGTATTGAAATGATTAGACCTATGTTACAGTATATATGTTATTGACTTGTGTACCAAACTCAGAGAAATCCCCACTTTTATTCAAGGTAACTGCAAAGGCAGTGTAAAGTGAAACCTTTGAACCTCCCTCCTTCTATGCTGTGGATCTGTTTCTTAATTATAGTCTTATCATGATAATCCACTAACATGAACAGCAGCATGGAAATAAATTCGATTTTTTAAAATATTATTATATAATTTTGCTGCTCGTTGTTTCCTGACCTGTTGAAAGCTCAAGCATTCACAGTTTTTATGTTTCTCTGTATGTTCTTTGTTTCCTCTTTTTGCGTGTGTGTGTGTGTGTCCGTGTGTGTCCGTGTGTGTCCGTGTGTGTGTGTGTATTCGTCCCTCCGACTCTCCCGCTCCCAGGTGTGCCGCGAGTTCCAGAGGGGCAACTGCGCCCGTGGCGAGACCGACTGCCGCTTCGCTCACCCGAGCGACAGCCCCATGATTGACACCAGTGACAACACGGTCACCGTCTGCATGGACTATATCAAGAGCCGCTGCTCTCGCGAGAAGTGCAAGTACTTCCACCCCCCGGCCCACCTGCAGGCCAAGATAAAGGCCGCCCAACACCAGGCCAACCAGACGGCTGTGGCCGCGCAAGCCGCAGCCACAGCTGCAGCCATGGTGAGAGCACAGCACACACAGCCTACCCAATGTACTCAGTGCGTACACAGATGTAGAGAAGGAAAAACACACACTTATCCTTGTTGTAAGCAAATCAATCTCACAAAGGTTTCTGCTTTAATACATATAGAGCAAGAGCTTCTAAGGTCTGAATGGGACAATAGGGCCATTTTATATCACCTATACAATTTACCTTGAACCTGCCAGTAAGAGCTTAGCCTTTTGTTATCGTGGGAGGCTTTTATAGAGCGTCAAATAAATGTTACTCTTGGAGGTTTTACTGAAGTGCAGAAGCAGGCAAACACTACATGTCTCGGTATTTTTCACACTTTGAATAAAATGCATATTAGCGCAGGGGTTCTTAACAGGAGATCAGAGATTGTTGTATGTGCAGGAATACATACTGTAACAGTTAGCTGAAGAAACACCCAGTTAAAATTCACTAATACACATTACATTATGCCAAACCATCTTGGGATCCACAAAATGTAAAAACAGGCTGTTCACGATGACACCCACAGTAACATAAAATGTGGAGCACTGCTTTATTACTGTTAAAAAACATACCCATCCCCGCTGGTTTATTCGAGTGCACTCCAGTGTTCAATCCACTAACAATAGTCATCCCAAAGTGAGGCCTTTGTCCACAGTAAACAGGGTTTTAGTGAGACCCTAAACGCATCAGGATAATGCTGTAAGAACAATCTGTTATTATCTCACCGCAGTACGCTTTTTCTATTTTCAAATGCCCTTGGTTCATACAGAGACAATGTGCTGGCTCACCCCCTCAACCATGCCACCTCCCCCCCCCACCCCCCTGCTCTCAATGATAAATGCGGCTCTCTGCAGATCAGTGCAAATTGAATCAGGGATGGATGAGGATGTAGCATCACGGGCGAGGAGTGGGGGGAGGAGGAGATGTTACCCTCCTCTGCCTTTTAGTCAGAGAAAAAAAAAAAAAATCCCCAATAGGCAGAGGGAGAGACAGACTGGGATAGACAGACAGACGGAGATGTGCAGGCCAACAGGTGGCGGGAAGTGTTTGGCAGTGGGTCTCGTCTGCGCCCCGCCCTCCCTCAGGCTTCTTTTCCCCGATTGGGTCCTCTGGCTGCTGCTGCACTCGCACACCTTGTACTGCGCCAGTGGCTCACTCGTTTCCTCCATGGCATTGGGCATGCTTTTTTTACGCGTTGCACATAACGCTCTCATTGGCTGGCTCCATCGCTGCTTGCTCTCCCTGTCTTTTCTCCATAAGCCCTCAGTGTGGATGATGAGGTGGCCTCCAGTGCAGGTTAGTTTCGTTTGTGCACAACACTTATAAATGAGAAAGGTGTACCTCCGCCAAAGCCCCACTGTCCCCTTAAAGCTGGAGCACATTGAATACACTCATAGATATCAGTCCTCCAAATAGGCCTGATTAATTTTCATAAAGATTATTGAATGATTCACTTGGAAATCCGTGAAAGATCTCGCAATCTTTAAGTTTAAAGAAAGTGTAGAAAGAAAATCCTCGATCCATCCCCTGATTCAGATCCACAGATCCAATTAGTTCTTCCGTGACCCAAACCGCATCCTTCCACCAAGTTTCGTGATAATCCGTTCTTTAGTTTTTGCTTAATCCTGCTAACTAACAAACAAACTAACAAGAAAGGCATTCAGAGAGCAGCGCATACCTCCACCAAGGCCCACCAGTCCCCGTATGAACCACATTTAAATTCACTGGAATTGCACAAATCAGTCCCCTAAACATGCCAGATTTCTCTCATCAAGATCCATGAATTAGTCTCTGGGAAAAATGCCCTTCCACCAAATTCCATGGTAATCCAGCCTGTAATTTTTGTGTAATCCTGCTAAATTACAGACGAAACAAACACAGATGAAACCATAACCTCCCTGGCGGAGGGTAATAAAGGGGCCAAGCCACTGCAACCTGATGTTTACCTGTCACCACCTTTAGCTTAACAACTTTTCCACCAGGTTCACAATGCATCATCCGAGATCTAGTTTATGTTGCTAGCGTGTTTTCCCCCGAATCCCGCGCTTCACGCTCCTCCTGGGTCGCTCACATTTCCCCAGTTTATCAACTTTGTGACCCAGCTCCCAATTTACCCTCAGCAGTTACAAGCCGAGCTGGAGGTGAGGAGGGGTTAACCTCGGGACAGCGAGTTGTTTAGTCAGCGCCTTTAATCCAATTTTCCTTTAGCTCTTAGCCTAAAGCTGGAGAACTTTTATTGAACCATAAAACCTGTATTGCTGCACTGCTGCAAATAGGTAACATCATTATCCATGATTCACTTTTTTTTAATCTAAAGCAAATAGGGTAAAGTGCAGCGTAGATGAGGTTTGCACATTAAACGATAGAGTTACAGTGAGAGTGTCCTGTTATTGAGATTATGTTGTTTTTACTGTGCCACATTATGTGTTGCTTGCCATGCTGTGACCTCCTTCCTCATTGCAAGGCGAATGCGGCCATCTTTTCGCTTTTCATGTCCCTTTTTAATAGACCATCCTCCATTTTAACTAACCACATTGTTTAAGTCTGTTAACACCATCGGTCATGCATCACTCTTTAATAGGATATATGTTGTTCTACATAAGGAAAACAAGAGGCCTGTGCATGCAAGTGCTGTGACCATCACATCCACGTCATCTTTTTTTTTTCTCTCTCTCAGCAGTGACATAACATCTAAGATCGTTTTTAAATAAGTTAAATGAAGAGATAACTTGAAATAAAACAGTTTATTATAACGTCATTAAGCCGCCTTCAAATTTACACTAATTCTGTAAAATAATTGCGTCTACGTTTTTAGGAGGAATGTAAGAATAAACAGAGCTCCACATTGTAACTGTAACCTCACATTGTGTCACGTCCCCCAAGTTCATTGCTCACACTAACAGGCAACACGACGCAGGTTTAGATTTAACTACACATGAACTGACACCACAACAGAAAGATAGTTAAGCTACTTTTTTTCTTTACTGCACCGGATTATCTGTACGTAATAATCTGATTGCACAAACGTGTCCAGATGTAGCTGCCAGGCTGAGGCTAGTAATTTGAGGGGCTCACTCACATCCCAGTCGGTCATGGGACATTTTCTCAGACCCCCAAAAAAAGCACCTCACACCATCAAGCAGAGAAATCCAGCAGCACTGTAATTGTTGTGTGTGTAGGACTGTAGATCTCATACAAAGTGTCAGCCCAGTATTTCTAGTCTGAATCATTTGTGTTTACTACATTTTGTTCCTGCGTAGCCGTTAGTAAAAGTTGATTTACTTGTTCAGATAATAGTCGACGTTACTACCAAATGCTTTCCCAGTAGAATTTGAAGAACATCGTAGATTCTTTTGCTTTTTTTAACCAGAGGTTAATGTAGATGCTTTGTTGCTGTTGTACTAATTCAAAAAAAAAAAAAGTAGCAATGTTTCAAAGTAAACAAAACAGTTTTTTGTTTATGTGCATGCCTATTGTTTTGTATGTGGTATACTTGCATTCAGATTATTTTTGTTTTTGTTTTTTTCCTTCTCACCTATCCACAATGCAATGCTGTCCCCCATGACGCACCTCTGCTTGCTGTTACCTGTATGTTAATACGCTTGAATCCCATTGGCCCACTGCCATCATGTGCTCGCTGCCTGCTAATTAAAGACTCAGTCGACTGCCAAAGCAATGAAGCGACCCCTCGAGGCAACTGTAGACCTGGTACTTTGACCTTTCACCTTTTGCTTTGCATGTAGCTTCTTTAATTGTACTGTAGCCACTCACAAAAATTTAAGTTGGCTCTTTTGTTTTTGTGAAACCATGTAAAACACGTTAAAGTATAATTTATGATCATCAGTGGCATTTTAGACTGTACGTTACATGTTTTAAATGAACAAGCTTAGTGTAATGTTAAAATATTTCCAGTTATTACACTGTTTTCTTTAATGTGTTGTTGGTGATTGCCTTGCTATGGTGTAGTTTCTCATTGTCCTTGTGATAGTTACAGCAAGTCTCCATGTTTGCCTTTTTTGTGCTGTGCATAGACAAATAACAGATTTAGAGAATATCTGTGTTGACCTGTGTGAGTATCCAGTTCCAATCGGCTGTGTGCTTCTGTCATGTGTGTGTTTGTCGGTGGCTAGGCGTTCCCGCACGGCGTCCTCCAGCCCCTACCAAAGAGACCAACACTCGAGAAGAGCAACGGAGCGAACTCCCTGTTCAACCCCAGTGTTTTGCACTACCAGCAGGCGCTGGCCAACGCACAGCTCCAGCAGCCTGCTTTCTTTCCCACAGGTAAGAGCTCCCAGTAAGCACACACGGCACATAGATAGGGGTATGAGCGCTCATAGGTATGCCGAGCACACACAGATGCACACGTGCACTCACTGAACGTGCTGAGCTAAACCTTAATCTATCACAGTGGTTTCCAAACTGGGGGTCGCCAAGTTCCAACTTATATTCACTCAAGCCGCACCAAATTTTTCATCGAGATCCATGAATTATTCCCTGGGAAATTGGTGAAAACGTTAAAAACGACCCTATCTTGGATTGTTCCGGATCCGCATTCAAATTTAATGGGTTCTTCCCTGACCCATAGCGGTCACGTGTGGTTCACCTGCACAACCAGCAGCCCAGTCGTATCAAACAGTCACTGTAACTTTGTTTAGGCTTCAATTTGAGGAAGGAATAAAATAAAGAAAAAGTAGAAACCTTTAAAAGAAAATAATGTCTTATATTTTTTGGGCAAACGCAGCCTTTTCACTTTTTGATTAATCTGTTTTGACTGACATCGATATTGGGGAGAAAGAAATCCCATTTAAATAAATTCGGGTCTGCTCCCTCATTCCTCTTCAGTTCTTTGTGCCTCCAAACCAAAAACACTCTCTCTGTCCTGACACTTGGAGTAACAGTAGCTCCCGTCCCCTCGGGTAATCTGCTAAACAAGTTAACTGCAGCTAATACGGTAGCCGGGAGCCACGCTCATGAGTCATGTGGACGAGATGCCCGTCCCTCGCTCCTCTCTCTACCTGCTCTTTCTGTTTCCGTGTGGTGTGATGTCTCCCTCATCCCTCCTCAGTGTCTGGGTGTGGAAAGACATGTCAGATGGGTGTGGTTTCTTTGTAATGTAGGGGGGCGGGGGAAACAAATGTGCCTGACATGATGCACAGCCACTTTAATGCATTTGTGATGAACTTATCCAAATGGCTAATAAACTCCACCCATCCCCATTTGACTTAGATCTGCATTGAAGTCTGCACATCTTTGTACTGACCCTGCATGATGCTGCTGCCATGTGGCTCTGTCCCCTGCTTAGTCTCCTTTCCTCTGGTTTTCAGTCTTTGCTCTCGTTTTCTAGAAATAACTTAAATTACTCTTCCCGATACCTGGACTTTGCATATCGGCCAATATTGACTACTGATCTGAAACCAGTGCATTTAAAAAAGATAATTTATCAAATATATATTAACAGCTGTTTGCTACTAACCCTGTGTGAAAGTGACGATTGCTGGCTCAAGTTAAACCCATGGAATAAAATATAAATACATATAATGAATGCCTTAGAATATATTCTTTCATGACTCATTGACAAATGAACTGATAGAAGCAGGGAAGCAACATTTAGATCCGGCCATAATTTCACATCCTATAGTTTAACTCCAGCTGCTTTCAGACATGCACTGAACTCCGGACATTTTCCTGAGAACGCAAATGGAAATTTCTGGAACTATTCCTGTCAGCCGCCTAGTAAAGGGTAGGGAAAATGTGAGAAATGTCCAGTGAGCGACTGGGAGTGTTGATGGAGTTTCTAACACAGGACGGACGCAAAAAAGACGTCAGCAAAGACGTTAACTTTTAGCGATAAGGGCTGACGCTGGTGTCGTAAACAAAAACACAGAGGAATTTATATATGTCATGTCCCTCCTCCTGCTGCTCCACCCAGACACCACCCCTCGCTAGAACGTTCTGGACATTTTTCAGGCCTGAAATCAACTCACGTCTGAGTGCGTATAAACAGTGTTTTCTCACTCGTGCCGTCACTGAAGGGAATCCCTCTGCTTGCTGCAGTTTACTGCATTCATCACTGACTGAGAGCACCACTGTAACAGTAGCATCTGAGTTTGTTTTTTGTCTTGTATAATCTTGTTGTTATCCTCCCTCCCTCTCAATTAACCCATTTATTTCCTCCTCTCTCTCTCTCCCTCTCTGTCCCCCCCCCCCCCCCCCCCCCCCCTCTCTCTCTCTCTCTCTCTCTCTCTCTCTCTCTCTCTCTCTGTCTGTCTTTTCTCTGCATGAACACAACAGGGTCAGTCTTGTGCATGACTCCTGGTAGCAGTCTTGGTAGGTCCCGACCTTCCCTTTGCTCTCTCATGCACATTGTTTGATGTAGGTGGGGGGGGTGGCTGGAGTGGGATGAGTGGGCAATATCTGCAGCCCTTGCAGGTGAGACAAAAGGTCATCGCTTCACTGCCTCCTGCGGCGGTGATGAAACCTTTGCAGGAAATTGTCCTTAAACCGTGCGTTTCTTCACGCTGGGATACGAAATGAATTTTGTGTCACCTGAAAGAGTTGCTATTGTCTCCTTACTGACTTTCTTCGCTAATGACTGATTGTTGTACGATTCAAATGTTACCGTAGATGAAGATGCTCCAGCTGTAGGATAGCCACTGTCTGTTTGCTGTGCTGTGTTGATCAGGAAATTTAAATCAGTTTCCCAGAGAAATGACACGAAGCTGGAGCTTTTGTCTCTGCGAAAAAAAAGAAAAAGGGGAGATGGGAATTTTAAATAAATCCCAGTCGGCTAAACAGAGTGTTTAAAATTGAAAGCTGGCGATACGATGACAAAGGTCTTGTTCAGGCCTGGTATTAACATCTGTCCTGAGGGATCTGATCGCAAGTAGGCAGCTCTAAGTTGGTCAGTTCACACCTGGCATTAGAATATGTCTTCTCAGCAAAATAAAATAAAAAATCATCAGTGTTGCTTTTAGGGAGAAAGGCCGCAAATAAATCGACGTATGAGAATCACTGAAAAGTGTAAAAAGGAAAAGATTCGGTTCATTATAAAACTTTGGCCCAGGACACTGCTGGGCGATCGGATCTGAAATGCATCCTCAGACATTTTGAATACCAGGTCTGAACAGGGTCTAAGAATAATTATATCACCCGCCACCCGGCTGTTCATCTCTGGATTAGAACAAATAAAGTTCCCATCATCCCCCACTGCTAAAAAATACACTTGATTCATTGTATTTGGAGTCTCGTGGCCCTTTAGCCTCTCTGGGAAAAACAGCAAACTGATTGTCCGTATAAATTTCCGTACCTGTGATTGTAATCAGCTTCTCTCCTCTTTGTTTTTGTTTTTTTGTTATTTTCTTTCTCCCATGCTCTCTTTTTTCCTTTCTGTCTGTCCTCCTTGCTTTGCCTTGTGAATGGTTGCATGCCATCTGCCGGTGTAACCCTAACGATGGCTTGCTGGCTCTCTGTAACATCCGCCATCAACAACAACAACAACAACAAACGATACCGTCGACACACGCACATCACAACTGTTGCCATGGTTACCGTAATGCTCCACCTACCTGTCCATTGCTGCCACCCCCTTCCCCTCTTCCCCCATTCCTCCCTCCCACTCTACCTCCCCTCTCCGTTCCTCCCTCGAAACCAAAGTCCCAATGATGTACAGTGCTACGCCTGCTACTGTCTCTGCAGCAACAACTCCTGCCACAAGTGTCCCCTACGCAGCAACAGCACCAGCCAATCAGGTTTGCTCCTTTTAAAGCTTTCTTTCATCAGTCCCCGGAGCTCTGAATAAGTGCTGGCGTCCAAATAAGCCACAATAACCTGCAGCTGAGCCGCAGCCCACGCCCAGCTCCTCCCGGCCCGTGCTCGTGGCTGCACTGGGCGAGCTCGGGCTGGCATGGCAGCCTGCGAGTGGGCATTTTCCAGAGGATTTAAAAGAGGAGGGGCGACCACCCAGGGTATCATATTTCATGCAGAACAGCCTCCGACAAGCACTTCTTCAGAGCTCCCACATTTGCCAAAGTAGTAGTTGTGTTGTGTTGCACTACTTCCTGATTTCTTGTTTTGCATGTTCTGTTTTCTTTTAAGTTTTCTTTTCCACTTTCTCTTGTTGTCGTCAAATAAGCCTCCATCTGCAGCAGCGGCGTCATCTGTCCTGCTTGTGTGCTCTTGCAAACACACGTTCAAGCAAATACACACAGATAATTCCTTCCTGCTGGTTCGAAACAGCCGCCCTGTTGGATCTTTCCTCCCCAGTTTTAACCTTTTTTCAAGTTGTGGGATTAAAAAAAGGGGGGAGAATAAACGTGAGTTACGAGCCAGACTTGTCAGGCAGAGGTGATGCAGGAAAACCGATCACGGAAGCTGTTTAAAAATGGCCGCTGCCCGTCAGCAGGGGCCAGGTTTAAATGCCACAGTGACGCAAGTGTGCCCCATTTTAAACCTGGAAATTTGAGCACAATGGTGGCGCTCCGGCCTCATGCAGCTGGTAATCATTTACTGGTAGAGGTGTGTTTAAGGCCCACAGATGTAAGTGGGGAAACATCATGTCAGAGTGCAGAATCGACCACCGTGGGGCATGTAGCAATTTACTTTTCCATTGTCGAGAGCGGTCGCCTCATTTTAAAATCTCCACTTCCTGTCACCTGTTCTAAAGTTCTAAAATGACAATCAGTTATTTTTAACGTCCCCAAGAAAACCTTAAAAAACTGTTTCTTCAGAGGTTCCCTGTGTGGAAAAGAGATAATAAACCATTTCTCCCATGATCCCCTCTGGCCATGGTACCTCGTGCTTTATTGTCCCTCACAGGCCGCCAGTGTCTGCACTTCCTGTGAGTCACCCACCGTCTCTTCCTGTAATTGGCATGCAGCAGCAGTAGCAGCAGGAAGCAGAGCTGCTCTTTAAAGATGCATGTGGGACAAGGAGCCGGAGAAACACTGACGTCAGCCCCTCGCTGTCTGTCTCCGTCTGCCCCCCCCCCCCCCCCCTCTCTCTCGTTCCCTCTCTCCTCTCCCCGCCCTGCGTAAAGATCGCTCCAGCCAGGACACAGTTAACACGTATAATCACCAGCTGCGCTGCACACAGTGCACGCCTTGTTCGGTACAGTCATCCCCATCATATGGCCTTTTTCAGAGTAAACACCCGTGCTATGATTTTATTTCTTCTAAATTAAGGCCACATGATGCTGACGTCACCCGTTTTTACAGCAAATTCAGAGTTTACTGGTTTATCCTTAATTTGTTACACGGCTTCTTAACTGTGTGATTGGCTAATGGATCTGCGTCTTCAGATAAAATGAAACAGATGATGCGTAGAGGGGACAGGACGCTCCAGACATGTTGATAGGTTCAGAGTTTGGTCACTTCATGACCCTCTGAAATGTCACCGTGACGCGACAAGTAACCAACCAATCACACCAGCCCATGTGCTGACGGGCGCCGGGGTGTCTCCCACCGCTTCTACCGGGGATTGTAAAGTCACAGCATCCTCTTCTGTCAGAATGTGGTATTACATCCCAGGCACCGTGAGGAGGAGGACTTGGATCGCAGTTCTTATCCCAGTCACTCAATTATAATGTAATAATTAGAATAATGATCTGATATTTCAAACCTCCATTATAATTTGGGAACACGGGCTTAATGAAATGTAATTATCCATCTAGCCTCATCACCTCCTGCCATCTAATCACTGGCTGTTACCGTCACTGCACAGAATCCAACCTCCCAGCAGTTCCTGGCGTTTGTTTTTACCCACCTGTGCTACCAGAGGGGTGGGGTGGGGTGTGTGACCCCACCCATCTGACACATGTCACTTTCCCTCTTATTTCCATACTGTGCTCTGGAGCAGGTTGAGCTGTCAGTGCACATCACTCACTCTCAACCTGTGCTGCTGGTCTGTGGTGCGATGTGACCAGCGGCTTCTGTCTCGTCGTCTGTTAACAAGCGGCTTTGTTCTTCTACCTGCGCCCTCCCCCCCATAGTCTTCTTCTTCCTCCTCTTCTTCTTCATCTTCCTTCTTCCCTCTTCTTCTTTTTCCTTCATACTCCTCTTCTTCCTCTTCCTCATCTTCTCCTTCCCCATTCTTCTTCTTCCTTCTCTTCGTCTTCCTCTTTCTTTTACTCATCCTTCTTCTCGCTCCTCCTCTTCTTCCTTCCTCTTCTTCTTCTTATCCCTCCTCCTCATCTTCTTGATCATTCTCCTCTTTTTCCTCCTCCTCTTCTTCTTCTTCGTCTTCTTATCCTTCTTCAGTATTTGTATTATCTTTCAATTCACTCTCACAGTCGTGGTAATGCAGACTTTGAACACAGTGTTTTACTTGATATTATACATGTGAGTAAATTAACTAAATCCTTTTCTCTCCTTGTCCCCCCCCCCTCTGTCTCCCTCCTGCAGATTATCCTGAAATAAGCGTCAGGATGGGAACGGAGTGTCACAAAGCTGCACTAGGAAACCCAAAACAGCCCCAGTGTAAATACTACCTGACCTCTCCCATAGAGGTCCAGCAACCTGCATGCTAAGAGTGTAACACTTCAATTTAACCATACGAACTGCAGTGCCGGTGAAACACACACACAGAAAAAAGATATATATATACTGTATGTATTGCTAGAAAAAAAAAAAAAACTATTAACATGAAAAAGTCAAAAATATTATGTATTATAGCAGACACACTATAGAGGTCATTTTAACAAATGTTCTCCCAAAGTACCGTCGACCCCCCCACTCTCTTTCATATTTATTCTAAAAACCTCTGCACAACAACGTTCACCCCCCTTTGGTTAGTAAAAGAATCAAGATGCTTGATTTGCACTGGACGAGAAACGTAGTGCACACCGTGGACGTGGGGAAACAGGAAGAGTCACAGGAAACCCGTGCACAGCCACACCGACGCACTCGGCGAGGGGTTTTTAAAAGTCTTGCGGTCTTTGCTTTTCTTTCTCACCATGAAGATGAATGTCCCTGGGGGCAGACAGGCTCGTGTTTCCTCCACATGTGACTGTCCCCTGCGAGGGTCCCTCCGCGGCCCTCACCCGCCCCCGATGCTGTTACGATGCCATGATGAAGCTCGTCCTCCCCGCCTTGCCCCTCCCCTTTCGCCAACTTCTCATCCCAGGAAACCATCTTGCCAAAGTCGCGGCTTGGGAGAAGTCGGATGGAATCACCGCCGCCAGAAAAAACCACCAGAGCCACACTCGAGCACCCAGACAAATTCTTCTCTTTCTGTTTTCTGTTGCCATTGCGAGAAGCTGCTCGGAACTCACCCTTTATTTGTTTCCACGCTGGGTTCGGCTCTTTGTCGAGGAGGAGCGGTGGGGTAGATTGTGCACGGATTTTTTTGCATGCAGTCAGGAACAGGGGAAGACAGTGCCCAGTGTTGACAGAAGATAGTCGTGGCCATTACTGAAAAGCCTAAAGGCTCGGGTCTGTGCCAAGGGCTTAACAAAGCTTGACGGTTCGTCCCAGACATACCAAGCCTTGTGTGTGTGAGTGTGCGTATGCGTGCGTGTGTGTGTGTGTGTGTATGTGTGTGTTTCGTATCTGGAGACTGATGGTCTGCCGGCAGACTGGGACTTGAGGCGAGGTCTAGCAGGTTACGACAACACCAGGCCTGGTAGGAGAGTCTTTTCGAGGGGTGGGTGAAGGATTTAAGTGCTAAGACTAAACAAAAAACGGTGCATTTGACGATGCTCGTCAAGAAAAAAAACAAAAAAAACAAACAAAACAAAGAGATGACTTGAACTTCGACTGGAGGGCTATCTGTGACCGTCGGTTGTCCTGTCCAACCCTACTATCACCGATAATCCTGTTCCATTTTAGAAAAACTCGTAGAAGTGCCTAAAAAATGCTCATCGACTCAACAACACGTGCATCCGGAGTGTATCACTAAAAGTCACAGACGCAAAACACACACCGGCCGTCAGAACGTGGACCTTTATTTTGTTTTCCCCTGGGGGAAATGACATCACACTTCTTTCCGTTCCCGGAGGCGGTCTCATCACAAGTGACTTTATGGAAAAACTAAAAAAAGAAGTTGAAGAAACGACAAATCAAAACATAGCTTTGTAGAATGTTTGGTGACTTTCATGGTGTACCATTGTTTCCTACCATGGTTTGAGTAGTTTACATGAGGAACGTGAGTGAGAAAAAAAATACCTGTATTGTAAAACTGTGTAATGTATGTAAGGTGTCTCTTATTTTGAGAGTTTATATTCATAGTTTTAGAAATATATTCAAAGTTATTTAAAATTTTTGTGTTGTGTCTCCTATCGAGGTATGTTTCGACCCCCCCCACCCCCACCCGTAAACCCCCCCCACCACCTCCACCTTCCAGAACAATCACGTTTAGATAATAAAGCGTTATTTTATTATTTTACACCCTCTTTAGCCTGTTTTAACTCATTTTACTAAATTTTAATTCTCCATTTTTTTTTTCACACAAAAAAATCGGATGTAATTTCATGGTGCTTGATCAACATTGACAATCCACAATCAGACCTTTTTCACTCCGACTCGTCTCCACGTGAGTTTTTAGTTTCTGTTTCGATTCGTGTGTAATATCCGTGGCAGGTGGTGAAAGCTTCTATTTTGTTGTAATTTATCTTGTGTTACTCTTGGTCAAATTTTAGTTGAGAAAAAAAAAAAGAAATGTTGTAAACTATTCTATTTTGAGATGAATGTAATTTATTGAGCTGTGCTACGTCACTGCACGGTTGGTCATTTCAAGGTCTAACCTGTCAGGTCAGCGAATGAGAAGAAAGGGGGGGCGGGGCGGCGTTTGAAAAAGTCCACCCGCCGATAGAAAGCTACTGGATCTCTCTTGCCTTCTCATTGATAAAAAAAACTAAAAAAATCACGGTGTCGCAGTAATGAGCATAGTTATAGACTCGTCTGTGTTGTTGGGGAAAAAAAATGTTTATTGTATAGATGACATTTTACCAAAAAAAAAAAAGAGAATAAAATTTCAAAAAAGATGTACTTTTCACTCTAGTATAATAGTATTTCATAACAATATTAAGTTGTTGCTGTGGCAACCAAATGTTGCAATTACTAAAGTTCGGTATTTTTGTAAATGACATTGTTAAGTTGATTTTTTTTGTTTCTTCTTCTTTTTTTTTTGCTAGAACACTGTACACACGGTAGATTGTAAAGAAGATACGAACATTTCTTATTCTTCACTGAGATTACGACAACGACCTAATATTTTCATTAGCAAATAACAGCCTCTGTAGTGCTGTGACCGTAACACTTAAATAGATTCAAAGTCATCAATGTTACATAGATTATATATATAAATATATATATATATATAAGAACTAAATAATCTATAAATTAAGAAATTGAGATGTACAGCTCCTCCCCTGACAAAGGACCGTGAGGTTCCACTCTGAGACATTTTATTCGAGGCGTATGTATCACTAGAGTTAAGGATTGCACTTTTCATAATGTTTAAAGTTGTGATCTGTTTTTTGTTTTTTTTTGTTTCCTCTGCTACTACAACAAATCTGTTTATCAATCAAAAGCAGATAACACACGGTGAATAACTTTAATTCAACTTGTTGCATGGGAAAAACAACTTTTATTTTCTTTTCTTACTAAATGATACTGAATGTTACTAGTGAAAAAAACAAACAAAAAAAAACACGTCTGTACACAACACGTCCTCATTTGGTTACCCACGATGCCCCTGTGTATGGAATCCTCTTGAGATGTGGTGTTTTTAGAAATGTGTCGGCGGTGATTGACTGATGATGGTTTTAAAACGAAAGAAAAAGAACATGTAAGCACTTTCTGAGCAGTTGGCCAACTGAGCAGACTCAGCTTATCCAAACACTTTGCCTTATCTTGAGTCCATCGTGCTTAAAGGTTTTTCTGTTTTTAAAAAGCTCTTAACTGGAATTTATTCAAAGAGACGTGAGCGGGTCTCTCTCCCCAAATCCCTCCTCGATTTCATTTCAAACATTTATATCTAAAAAAGTTTTAAGTTGGCCAAAAGACGGCGACTGCAACAGAGTGAACAGTCTCCTGATCGTTACCTCCGGTCTCCCAAAAAAACCTGTAGTGACATCTTTTTATTTTTGTCCCATTGCCTTACAATGGAGCAGTTTGGATTTGTAACTCACAGCTTTAGCCAGCAGAGGGCACTACAGTGGAGACTGCAGGTGACGTGCGGCGACTGCCTGTGCCATCGTTGTTGCAGCGTAGCCAAGATAAATTGACCCTCATCGGATTTATAGTTTCAATGTAATCATTTCTTAATGTATTCTTTTGCATATATTTTGTGCTATTTTATGTTTCTATAGTCCAATGTTCCTTTGGTTCCAGCGAGATAGTGTAAAATCTATTGGAAGACAGAAATAAAGAAAATCAAAGGATGTCTGTTTGTCTGGATCTGTTCTTTATTTAACATTTTACATCCTTCATATGTCAAACATGCAGTGTGTGTATTTACTGACCTCATCCACCTTTACAGTTTAGAAATGGCACATTTTTGCTTTGAGGTGCTTTAGAAATCAACTTTTAGGGGTTTTGGAATTTTGAGAAACATCAAAAGGACACATTTTTAGATAGATAGATAGATGGATAGATGGGTGGATAGATAGATGGATAGATAGATAGATGGATGGATAGATAGATGGATAGATAGATAGATGGGTGGATAGATAGATAGATAGATATCTATCCACCCATAGATGGATAGATGGGTGGATAGATGGATATGTCACTCCCACTAAGACCCATTTAAAGGGGGGCCCCCTGACTCACTAATACGTGCCAAGATCATGACCTTGCTGATGGGCGAGGGCAGGAGACTTGTCTGTCACCTGGAACGGGCGCTTGACCTAGTTTCCACGGCAACTGCGGAGACCTTCCTGGAGAGAAGGATGACATCATCACATGTCTCAGCGCACGGCCCAATGAGCAGCAGCATGAGTTTGCACCGGAGTGACACAGACTCCCAGCAGCCAGACCACTCCTGTCCATCAGATGGTATTACAGAGCCACAGTTCTATGACTAAACTAGACAGACAGATGGATGGACAGATGGACAGATAGATAGATAGATGGATAGATGGATAGATGGATAAACTTCAAGTTGCTGTACAGGGACATTAAAACCAACACAGAGACAAAAATAAAAACGATTTTCAAGCAAAATAAAGGAGATTGAAAAAAAGGGTAGAGTATAATGGGTGAAATATAAGAGGTTAAAAATAATAAAGATGGAGGAAGTGTCTCCACGTTTTCATTGTGATTCCAACACTTAAAACTTTCTGTGGCCAATAACGGTCAAACTGTACACACTTCACACTGTAAATATCTATTCTACATATTGTACAATCCTTTTCTAGTGTTTATAACATATTGTACAATCCTTTTTATAGTATTTATAACATATTACACAATCCTTCTAGTATTTATAACATCTTACAAAATATCTCTGTATTTATGGTTTATGCACAAACACACACCACAGCAATGCTGTTTGTCACAACCTGCATCCCTCCCTGTCCACCCTCTGCTGGGGTGTGTGTGTGTGTGTGTGTGTGTGTGTGTGTGTGTGTGTGTGTGTGTGTGTGTGTGTGTGTGTGTGTGTGTGTGTGTGTGTGTGTGTGTGTGTGTGTGTGTGTGTGTGTGCGTGTGCGTGGCACTGATCACCTCCCATACCGCCCAGGAAATAGACGGATCCGGTGGATGCAGCAGTTCCAGAGGCGTGGATTCCCAGTGTTGTCTCCTCCAGGACGAAGCCGGCTCTTGCAGCAGAGAAATGCGGCGCTAGCCCGCTGTCCGGCCGGCACAGAAAAAGATGCGCCGTCCGGTGGTTTCTAATAATAGCAGATCTTATTTTTACCACGCCTTATTGCATTATGGATGCCTGTGGAATGGTGTCCCTTCGAGGTAGCGTGGGAACGTCTCAGTGAGTCTGTCTCGGGGCTAAATGCTCCAGCATCCTCCCGAGCGCCAGAGCCAATCACCCACCGGAGGATCCGCCGCGCCTAGCCCGAGTCCAGGCTCCTGTGCGGCGGGGATGCGTCTCTTCTAGCCGCCGCTGACGCCTTGGTTCCCCCCCCTGCACATGCCGGAGCGCGATGCGGGAGTATAAGGTGGTGGTGCTGGGCAGCGGCGGCGTGGGCAAGTCCGCCCTCACCGTGCAGTTCGTCACCGGGACATTCATCGAGAAGTACGACCCCACCATCGAGGATTTCTACAGAAAGGAGATCGAGGTGGACTCCTCCCCGTCCGTGCTGGAGATCCTGGACACGGCCGGCACCGAGCAGTTCGCCTCCATGCGGGACCTGTACATCAGGAACGGCCAGGGCTTCATCCTGGTCTACAGCCTGGTCAACCAGCAAAGTTTCCAGGACATCAAGCCCATGAGAGACCAGATCATCCGGGTCAAGAGGTGAGATACGGTCCACTTTACTGTGCAGTCTAATAGAAACACTCTCATGCAGTAGACGAGAGGGGATGGGAAGGGTTTTAGGCCCCTAAGCTACTTCCTGGCCCCCAAGAGATGGTCATAATATTTGATCACATCCTTACATCACATTATTTTTTATATCTTTTTATACAATTTATTTCATATTTGTTTTGAATATAACACTGAAATGAAGCTGTTTAGACATTCTTACTCTTGCTGGAGTTCCCCCCGGAACCTCCTGAGAGCCCCTAACAGATGAAAGTCTAGACAGACAGACAGACAGACGGATAGATGGATGGATGAATAGATGGATAGATGGATGGATAGATGGATGAATAGATGGATAGATGGATAGATGCTCAAGTAGCCCCTGGAACCTCCTAAAAGTTACCCCCACTTGGAAAGCCCCCAAAAAGACAGATGGACAGAAATATGGATAGAAAAAAAACTGTGATTTCTTCTTCTTCTTCTTCTTTTTAACTCAAGTGATCTCACATCCTCTCATCCCCCCCTCCCTCCTCCTGCTCCTCCTGCTCCTCCTGCTCCTCCTCCTCCTCCTCCTCCCTCTCCTTCGTGAGAAGCGGCGACCGGCTCATATGTTCCTCATAAGAGCCCAGCTGCGGCTCACCTGTCACACATCAACCCGCTGAACTCCGGCTGGGTTTGATATTCTCGCTCCCTCGCACATGACTAACTCAGGATGGCTCCGATCAGCGCCGTCCATTACTCAACAAACCCGCTGAGCTCATCTCAGGACGGAGGGAGACAGAGTGGAAGAAAAGCTTTTATAGATTTATGTATATGCATGATTATATATCACAGGTTGCAAGATAAGAGTTTTCTTAACCTCTACAGGACAAATATAATTAGGTCACACGATGGCAATGGCAAAAATATATTTGCTTTAGAAATCACTTGTGTTGAAGCCTTTATGTCTGTGATTTATGAAACAGTTACAATCCTAGATTTCAGCTTTACTTCATATTTTAAAGTTAAAAAAATAATCCTGTAACAGGACGTCCTTGACCTGGTCGACGTTGCTGCTCATGAATGTCAGCTATTAGAATAAAAGCCTTAAAGACTTGAAAATAAAATACAAAAAAACGTTAAATTTAAGTATCAGAGAGTCCAGTGGCCACTTACATTTCATTGATCGGTATTGGTCCGCGTTTGTTTGTTCAGTAGCAGGATTACGCAAAAACTACCCAACTGGCCCATTGAATATTTGTGGGAGGGGGTGGAGCAAGGACCTAAGGAAGAACTCAACATATTTTGGTGCGAGTAAGAGGGTGACACCACAATGGAGGACTTCCTGTTTGACCCACTGGACCTGGAGTATTTTCTCACAACGAGGCGACTGAAGTTCATGACGTCTCCTCTGAGAAAATTCAAAGGCTAATTCAATTTCAGTGCTCGTGGGTAGAAGGTTTAATCTGATCCGAGTCAGTACTTGAGGATTTTTTCTTCCCCTCAGTTCCCTCCTTTCCATCACTCAAGGCCGTGGCACGTTTATTTACCTCGCTGCATATTGTCTCACAGTAATTTATGATTTGATGTTTAGAGTTTGGTGCAGTGCTTTTCCAGCTGCGTCCCCGGGAGCGAAGCGAACGCCCCTGTGTGGCTCAGACGTCACGGGCTGAGTGGAAGCATGGGAGCGTCACGGCCGACGAGGCGCGGCAGGGACGGATGCATGAGGGAACTCCTTTGAAATGAATAATATAATGATGGGATAAAACTGTGCTCTGTCGCCGCCAGCCAGACGCCACCCAGAGCAGCTTCCTACACTGCACCAG
The DNA here is from genome assembly GCF_009819705.1 of Hippoglossus hippoglossus. NCBI lineage: Eukaryota > Metazoa > Chordata > Actinopteri > Pleuronectiformes > Pleuronectidae > Hippoglossus > Hippoglossus hippoglossus. Next base: position 5,413,320 of record NC_047152.1, on the reverse strand, counting down.
CCGCCACTGTCCTCAAGTGTGTGTGTGTGTAAATAATTCATACTTTTATTTCACACTGCGCTGCGTTGGAAGTAGGGATTGTCTCCGTACATGCAAACCTGTGAATAAATAAATTCTCTTAAACATTTCACAGTGACCAAAAGCCATATTATCATTTTAAGATTTGATTAATTATTGATCACTACAGAGATGTTTGTCAGGGAGGGAATAATTTGATATGTACATTGAAAGAAAATATAACCTACCGGAGCACCCCCTGGAACCTCCCGAGAGCCCCTAAAAGTGAACCCCACTTGGGAAGCTGCAAGGCGGACTGTAATATCACTATTGGTTCATTCAAGGACCGAAAGAACCGGCTCATCTGGTCAGTTAAACACACTGACTCAAGCCTCTGGGTGCCCATCGTTAATAACAAACACCTCCTGGTTGCCATTAGCTGTCTTCAGGAGATCAGCCTCCCTCCTCCCAAACTTCTTGCTGATCCAGCAGCAGGAACCACAAAGAGATACAACATGTGCCCACTCACCAGAACTTAATGAGAGTTGGGTTGGGTTGGAAGCCAAGAAGACAGCAGGCCTCCATTAGGGAGCCATATAAACCAGAATGCTTATGCAGGGCTCTTTGTGGGGGGGGGGGTGGGAAGCATGAGAAAAGAAGTGAGACCCTATATGTTATTGTGCTGTGTGTGGTGCAGGTGGCTCCAAGCCACGGCCTCTTGCTGAGACAGGCTGTTCCTGCCTCGCACGAGTCCACATATCACTGCGTCGACTTGATTTGTGAAAGTGCAGCGAGAAGCAGGAAAGGCGCTCAGAGAAAGTGGTTTGAATTCATGCACTAATTAGCCGTCTTACTGACAGATCACAAGTTTGATACCACTGACACGTCTGTTTCATAGGCTGTATATAAAGGTGGACGACACGTCTCCGCTTCCTCCCACTATCCAGAAATGAAGCTAAAATATCCCGGAGACGAGAGTCTGTGCCGTAGCGATCGGGGGGGTGGAGCCGCAGTCCCGTGTTCCTGCCGACGTACATGCTCGACCAACCACGAGTCAGTCTCAGCTGTCAATCGTGACGTTAAACCGCGGTTTTTATAGCCTCAAATAACTAATAAAAATCAAACATCAGTTTGAGCTACTTTAAATTATTAGTTTTGTCCATGTCCCATCAATTAACATGGCGGAGACGGGATGTACAACCTCTACTGCAGCGGCTCGTATTTACAAGGAATCAATCTTCTCTTCTAACTGTCGGCAACAAAGGACTAAGTGTATTTCCCGATACTTTTACTGCCTCTGTGTTTTGTTGTGTACTATTAGCTGCTCGGTTGAGTGGAAGCCTGATACTTACATTTCAGAGTGGAAGCCGATACGAGCTCAACAAAAAACAACTGTCATGTTAAAATGATTTTTATCTACAATAATATTTAGGAGAAAGAAATTCTGATGTAACTGCATAATACAGACAGTTAGTATAGTTATACTTCTTCATACGGCATAAGGAAAGTCAGAGGAAATCTGTATTATACACTCTACTGTGATGAAATGTCTGCTTTTTGTTATATAGCTGTATAATTAGTGTATACTTGTGTCAAATTACTACACAAAATACTCTCCACAGACCCCTTTGCTATCAGTGCAGACAACATCTGGGTGTCGCCCAGTGATCTCCTCACTTGCACGTTAGGAGGAGGAAGAGGAGGAAGAGGAGGAAGCACATTTCCACGCTGCACTGATGCTGTGTCTAATAGCAGGAGGTGACCATCACGCACCGCTGAGTGGGAGCAAGGGTGGAGCGGTGAAAACTACGATTCCCAGGGGGCACTTTGGTGTATAGGTACAAAGCAACTCCCCGACCTCAGGCTTTTAGCGTTCGCCATCAGGGGGGGAGGGGAGGGAGAGAGTTGTTGAAAACATGAGAGAAGAAGAGCCACCAGCAAAGTGCTCGTTGTTGGTGTGTAAAGTGCTCGGACTTAACATATTTACTGCGCTAAGTGTTCTCACCATGCGGCGCCATTTATCACATTCAGAACGGACCCGGAGCCCTGAGCAGATATCTGGAAACACATCTGTGCATTGTTCCAAACCAATCTACGAGTAGTGTGACTTTCCCAGATGGTTTTATAAAACCATCTGGGAAATGTCACAAAATGAAGCTTAATTCGTGCAGCAAAAAATGTCCCTTTTGTTTCCCGAAACAATTTCGCAAACAGATTTATTTATTTGGTGACGCCCCCCCTCTGGGTAGAATAGCTTTGCCTTGATCTGGCAATCTGGGAGTTCCCACATTTAGATGATTGTCAGCTTTAGATTCCAGATCCCAGCGGGACATTTAAAGTGCGACAACATCAGTTAGGAGGTATTTTAGGTCCAACAGGAAGTTGACAGAGTGGTGAACGTGGATGTGTTTTCGGCTGTACATCAGGTCGCACTTTTTACTCTGAGGTCATTGAAGCCTGGTTCCAGATCCCTGAGTTGCTGCCGAGTAATGACTAAACCCACAGTGTGATATATATACGTATAGTTTTAACTTGTGTACAAATATTATACAAAATGTTTGCAACAATGTTCAAACCAAGAGAAATCCACATTTTTATCCAAGGTAACAGGACGTTAGGTGTTTTTAAGTTGTTTTTTAAACTCACGTCTTTATTTCCCACTTTGAATTGTTTCCTTCATTTAACTTCTCGGAACAGCAGTAAAACTAACGAGCCCCTATACACTACACTATACAGCGTTTACATCTGAAGTGAAGGAAAGTGTAGAGGAGCTGCAGCTGCACCATTAAAGATGGAAATGAAGCTTGGGGGTTTCATCATATAAAAAAAACAGACTCTGAAGACCTTCTCCATCTGCTGTGCAGACCCTCTCTTTGTCTGTTTATCACAGGAATGTTTGTTATGTTGTTTTCTTCCTTTCGTCTGCGTGCGGCCCTGAACGCCACAGCGCCTCGGAAACATTGGAAAAAGCTTTGTTCTCCTGCAGTATTACACCCTTTAGGGAGTTAACACAGTGTAGGCACTACAATATATAGGTTCTGTGACTCCTCTGGCCCGGTCGTGCACGAGCAGCCACGAGCGTGAAGCTGTGTCACATGATGCAGCAGCTCCAGCTATTAATTAACAGCAGATGCAGGGCGAGCGAGGAGGCGGCCGCGGGGCTGCAGGGGCTTCGCGCTGGAAAAAAGCCTGACTGTTCTTTTTGTAATTCGTAATGTGTGTTTATCGTTGCTGTGGGCCTCGTGAAAACAGGTAAGTGAAGTCGCCGTAGCGTTTTAGCACAGCAGGTAGCATTAATAAGGCTGTCGTGCCCCGAGGATAAGTGGAAAATGTGGAGTTATAAACACTGATTCTCTGTGTGAGTGTGTGTGTGTGTGTGGGAGGGTTTATGTGTGTTTGCCTTTTACCCAACAGCTGGAATAACACCCTGCAGAGCGGAGGCAAATGACAGCAACGGGTTCTTGTGTGTTTTAAAGGTCAAATGACACAAAAGTTATTCAAGATTCCACATGAATTATGAGGAGGCAGGGATTCGGACCTGTGGCTTTTCGGTACAGATCTTAGACTTGTACATAAAGATGGATGACTCCACTTCCGCTGGCGATCAGGGGATGGAGCCTCAGTAGCAAGGTCGTGTCTATACATGTGCTCGACCGATCACGAGCCAGTCCCAGCTGTCAATCATAATGTTTCACCCCATTTAGTAGCACATCGGCAAGATGAACACAAACAAACCATCTTTGAGAAAAATTTATTTGACGTTTTAATTGATCCATGTCCCACCCACTAACACGGAGGAGGCGGGATTTATGTCAGATCAAGGTGATTTGGCTTCACTTTCAGGGCGCTGCCATCTTTATACACATGATAGATATGCAGCGTGTGGGTCCTGTAGCCGAACACAGTTTCATTCTCTCAGTATCATTCTGTTGTTTTTTCCGCAGACACCCCACAGATTTTTTTTTAATATCCATATCTCTGTATAATTTCCTAAGCCGTCAGCCACCTGCTGTTCCCTGTTCCATAAATCTAACGCCACTTCTCTCCCGCCGCATTTTGCAAACACAAAAAATCTGCATATTCATGCAGCTGCTCGTTTCAGCCAAGCAATCCAAACACATTCCAAGTGTGCTGGTAATTCCCAGAATGCACGGCTGCCAGCTCTGGTGCTGGACCAGTAACAAGTTGTGTTTGTGGTTTCCTCCTGCTTTATATTTGTACAGTATCTGCGGTAAATACAGCGCAGGCAGAGCATAAACACCAGTTAAAGCCACGGATGCTTTTGACGGGATTATGGGTAAAACGGTGAGGACTCTGTCTGTAGTTTACAAAGTATTCACAATTTATTTGAAGTAAAAGTACTCCAGTGAAAACATACTCCACCACAAGAAATAGATATTATTTTTTGGCCACTTGGTGTCAGAAGAAACCGAAACACTGACATATTATCACCCTGTGGCAAACATGAAGCAACGTTAGCGTAAATATGGAAGTTCATTTACCATAATTACTCAACTTTAACCTCTGTCTTGGTCTCCACCAGTTTCCCCCCCAAGAAAAATATCTCCAGCTGCTTGCTTCTTCTTTTTCATTTCCATGTTTCCTTTTCATTTTTTCCTTTCCATGAAATTCTGATTAGTGCAGCTTTAAAGTTTCAAAATAAAAGCATTAATTATAGAGAATAACATCTGTCAGTGTTCTGGAATCAGCTTCTTTGCACAGGAATATGTGAACAGTGTTTAAATGTTGTAGCCTGGTGAGATGAAGCTAATTCTGCTGAGAAGTTTAATATACAGATACATAATACAAATATCTAAACCTTGACTCTGACTGACGTGTTATTCAATGATACATGATATCAGCCTGTAAATCCCTGGGGGGCAACTTTTCCTCCTGCTGCGTGGAGCAGTTTCACTTTCTCCTCATCTATCGGGGAGGAGGGGGCTCGTGTTTTGATGCTCCCACCACCGCCACCACCCCCCCGGAGACGCTGGCCCTCCCTGTGTCTTTGTAGTTATATATAGAGTTTCTCCTGCGAGGCTGTCAGGTTGCATTTGTCTGCGCGGCGCTCTCCTCGTTCACACTTCACACCCTCCGCACTCCGGCTTCTCCGAAACGCGAGGTGCTCGTCCTGCCGAGGTCGGCTGCTGGTGGCGTGGACGTGTTGCGGCGGCCACGGGGGGGGGAATGTCAAGCTGCAGGGAAGTCGATGGCATTTGAGCCTTTTTCTTTCTTCTCTTCCTGTTTTTAATCATTTGCGCTTTTTGAGAAGTTCTGTGCAGAAATCCTCCGGGGGTCAGAGGTCAAGGACTCGCTCAAGGACACTTCGGCAGGTGCTTCTGTGTCCTTCATGCCGAGGCTCTCCTCCCTGCCGCCTCCTCTCTGGCCCTCTGTAGCTCGGCCGAGATGCTCGCCATGCCTCAGTTCTTCCCCCGGCTGAGTAGAGTGGCAGCAGAGGCCACCAATCTGTGGATAAGAGCCCATTTCTGAACAGCACCAGCAGATCAATAAGCCGGGCTCGGAATGCACTTATGAGTGACTGATGGTTGAAGGCCATTAGTTGGTGTGCGTCATTACCTGTAGTGAGAATTTATACCCTCTGTAATCTGTTGTTATTTAATCCCAGAAAACATACTTAAATGGAAAATGTGTATATTTTATTTAAATATATTACTGTGATATACAAGTATCTATATGTGAACGACTGTTGTGAGCGGTAAATTCCAAAGATAAATGTTAATCTGCTCCTCTAGAATCTTTCCGGAGGAGCTGTATTCAAGAATGCAAATGTCTGAGTCCGCCCCCACCCCACTAATACACAAAGTACATTTAAAACAAAAAAGTAAATCAAAATGAATATTCTCTCAAATATAAATTAAAGAAATGGAAAATAAACATCCATTAAGGTCTAGAAAAGCAACTGGGCTTAAACTTCACGTGAGCTATAATGAATTAGATCCATTAAAGTACAGCGTCTAGAAATTTTAAAACTAGAACTTCACTGTGTTTGTGTTCACGTCAGCAGCTTCCAGCTTAACCTCAGGATTTAAATATGCCTAATCTTGCAAAATCCAAATATCCAAACATCTAAATATACATCAAGGTGCAGTGTACAAAACACGGAACACCTCACCGAGATACTTGTACAACTTAATCTCTGTGTTTTGACCTTCAAGGATCTTTGCTCCTCCAAACTCTCTGTGTCTTCTAATCCACTGTGAATGTACACGCACACATTAGGCGAATCTAAATATGAAGTAGAAAATAGTTGTTTCCGACCTTCGCCTCCTCCCAGCACATTAGCTTTATTCAATTATTCAATAACCTGTTCCATTACTCTCCCGCAGCCTGGTTTCCTCGTATCATCGCCCCATCGCCAATGGGGAGGAGCACTGGGATCGCCGGCCGCACACTGGGAGTGGGGGGGTGGGAGGAGAAAGCTTTCTGATCCGTTAAGACGCAAAGATGGAAAAGACGCAAAGTGGAGAGCTAATGATTTTAAAGGAGAATCCTAAGCCGGTAAATGTGGAAGTCTAATGTGTTCAGGAATAAATAGAGCATTCAGAAGAGCCACTTTCTTTCTTTCCTTGTAATGACAGTTTTCTAATGGGACCTCCTGCTGGTATTAGACACCCGGGCAGGGATGGAGGCCTCCTGGGAAGCTGGGGCTGAATGTAGCTGCTCCATTGTGCATTGTTCCAATCGCTTATTGTTTCAGCATCTAACAAATACAGTATGTAGGCCAATAACACACACGCACACACACTCATTGCCCTCTTTCGGTATCAGGAAGCTCCCGTCGTCTCGTGGACTCCTGTTGACGTGACGTTTTCTCTTGTTTCCAGGTACCAGCAGGTGCCCGTGGTGCTCGTGGGCAACAAGGTGGACCTGGAGGACGAGCGGGAAGTGTCCCCCAGCGAGGGCCAGGCGCTCGCCGAGGACTGGGGCTGCCCCTTCATGGAGACGTCGGCCAAGAGCAAGACCATGGTGGACGAGCTGTTCGCCGAGATCGTCAGGCAGATGGACTTCTGCCCCCTGCCGGACCGGAGGGAGACGTGCTGCCCCGCCTGCAGCGTTCAGTAGCGGCCCCGCCGGCCTGCTGGAGGCGTGAGCGGGAGTTAGGAAGCGGATGGACTCAATGTTAGCTAGACTGAAGATGGAGGGAGGGAGGGGGGGGGGGGGGTTAAAAAGCAAAAACATCTGCTTTTGCTTTCACTTATTTTGATCTAAAAGTTCAGGCCTTTGAGTTGGAAACGTAGGACATCATGTAGCAGAAGTAGACGACCTTCAACTTTCATTACTGCTCCTCACACGGGGCGGATTCCCCCACTTGACTCCCACGTCCATCACCGTCCCCGTCCCCCCACCCCCCCTGATTTTACAAGGTTGAACTTTCCTGGGTTTCCCAAAGGCAGCACGGTGCCAAAACCATCTCAAGAGCCATCGACAAAGCGGATCGCAGCGCTCAACGCTTCTTGGGAAACCAGCCATAGCTCTCAGCAGGGACGGCAGCGTGCGCGGCGAGTTTTATCGGCAACCCGTTTTTTTTCCGTCTGCTTGTGTCTTTTCTTTATTGCACTTTGGAGACTTGTTGTGACGGTGCAAGAACAATCACCGAGTATCTGAGGGGATGTCACCACTGTGAGGGAGTCGTGCAGCGGGCCCGCCTGATGACGAATGAATGAACAGATGAACGAATGTCTAACAAAGAAAAGAAAAAGGAAACAGCACCTTTGGGGGAAATTCACTCGGAAGATCCCAAACGTCGACATACTTGCGGAGGGTGTGTGCATGGAGTCGTACTGTCACCACGCTGACATCGAGTACAATCAATCTCACCCAAAGAGATGGCGACCGGTCGATCGAGCGAGCGGTCGGTCGCCTGGACGGTTGTCTTTACACTTTACAGACGATACAAATGCCTTGTTTCATTGTGTGGAGTGAACATCGGTGTCAGTGTGTAGTTCATTTATCTTAAATCACGTCAGAAATGTCCGTGGGTCAATGTCAGAAACACTTATTTTCAACAAAAATAAACCTTTATGCACAAGTTTGTCGTGTTGGTTTGTTGCTGGGGAGGCGGTGAATGTTTCCCTCTCTCTCTGGCTGCGTCGAGGTGATTTATGATGTTTTGCTCCTGCGGCGGTGTGTCTGCCAGGCCCCCGGTGTCGTGCCGCTCCTGCTCCTGCTGTCGGTGACGACACTTTGCCGCTGATTCTGGTCCCGGAGAATCCAAACAAGCATTCGTCAAATTCCACGTGCCATTAGGGAGCCTATTAGAGGGAGGACACGTGTGGGTCCAGAGCCAAGAGCTTGACTTTGGATTTTTGGAAAGTAACAAGAAAGAGAGAGTGAGGTGATTAAGACATAAACTGGAGGGACGTCATAAATATTAAAAAAGCTACTGCAAGTGCCTGTAGAAATATCAAAGATTATATGATGTATGTAAGAATAGTGAGGATACTTATTATGATAATAACAACTAAATAACTTGTTTTATTGTTTTTTATATTATATTGTGTGTTATTGTTTCTGTCATGAGGGAAACTATAACGTTTGTTTCTCTCTGCAGATTATAATGAAAATTCAGTTAAAGCTTAAATGAAACGAGCACCAACAGCGACACCTGCTAAATAAAACCGCAGTTAATTTTAAAAGAAGTATTATAAGATGTAAATAATAAGGAAAACAATTATCTTTATAATAAACAAACACCATTATTATATCCCATCATATCATATTATATTATTTATATTATATGATATTGTGTCTTTCTTGTTATTTCTCCATGCAGATTAATAAAATAATTTCTGCAGTTTCCTTTATTCAAACGTAATTGAAATGAGTACTAACAGCGACACCTGCTGTCATAAATGTATAACTGCAGTTCATTCAAAGTTAAAAAAATAAGAACAGCGGCACCTGCTGTCATAATGTGTAACTGCAGTTCATTCAAAGTTAAAAAAAAATAACAACAGCGGCACCTGCTGTCATAATGTATAACTGCAGTTCATTTTTAAAGTATTATTTCTAAGTATTATAACACGTATAAGTAACGTAATTATTATATATATTATACTAATAGTATATTAATAATATTATGTAGTCGTGAGAAAGCTGTATTTATACAGATAATGTATTTTAAAGAGTACAATCAGTACAATGCAGTTCCCTTTATATGAGCCTAATTGAAAAGGTCCCAACAGCGGCACCTGCTGTCGTAATGTATAACTGCAGTTCATTTTCTCCGTCAGGCGGAACCTTTTCGAAACCTCAGGCGCTAGTTGCTCCCCGGACCTAAATAGAGGTCGCACACAGAGCAGGCATGGCGTCCTTCAGTCTCTAACTGACTTTCCTCCGTCTGCTGCAGCTTCTCTTTCCGCTTCTGCTCATTTTATTCCATAAGTCTGAAGATATATTTGATAAAATGGCGACGAGGACCGCGAGTCAACTTCTTCTTCGCCGTAAGTAGCTGCTGGTTTACCGGTGACAGGTCAGCGTTAGCATGGGAGCTAGCAGGGACAGCTCGTAGCGTCAGGTTGCACCAGTGGATAGAAACACACAGAACAGACATCATAAAGGCAACAGACACACAACAGACACACAACAGACATCATAAAGACAACAGACAGCATTATTACAGACCACAGACATCATGTCATCATGTCCAACCTCAGCTTGACTCCCTGCACATTTACCTGCAGGACCTTAAAGTCAATTAAATCAATTAACCAATCAACCAATCAATGTTCGTATTGCACCTTTCCTGCTGTTTATTCTAGTGCTTCCCAGTTCATTCACTGATGAGTCAAGAATAAGCTGAAACCACAAAAGATGACAATGAGATGCTTTAAAATAAAAATGAAAAGCTATGATAACAGAAACTAATGTTCAAAAGGTGCAATGAATAGAAGAAGAAACATATAATAATGATAACACTTTGTACATTATATACAATTTAAAACATAGATGCAATAAATTATAGTCTTAAACCCAGAAATCCCTGTTGACATGTGGTGTGATCGGTTTCTACATAGAAGGGCGTCCACAGTCACATGAGAAATAACAAAACTTAATCTAAATGTAAAAGTGGTGACTATCTTTAAAGCTGAACCTCTCTCCCTCTCTCTCTCCTTTTTGTTTTTGGAAGGTTATGCATCCACCGCAGCAGCAGCCGTGCGTCCACCGGCTGCCGCGCTCCGCAGCCAGCGCAACGCCGTCTTCTCCAGAGAGCAGGGCCGGCAGCGAGCGCTTTACCCGCGCATCGAGAAGATCGAGGTGTCCATGCGCGGCCCGGGGCTGGAGGGCACGCTGCTCGTCATGAACAGGGGGATTTCCACGCCGCTGAGCTGTGCCAGACGTAAGTGAGAGGGAATAAAACCAATCTTCAGCTCTGTATTCATGTATTTATGATGTATTCCTACATGTAAATACTTGTTTTTCTCATTTGATTTACCTCCTGTTTCCCTCAGACTTGACAGAGCATCATGTGACTAACTCGGCTCTGGCCCTGGTCGATGGGGAGCTCTGGCCGCTGCACCAGCCCCTCACCCGCTCGTGCTCACTTACCCTGCTCTCATTTAAGGACAGCGACCCAACGCTGGTCAACCAGGTAATTTACACATGGACACTTTTGTAAATGTCCTTTTTTTTTTTGCTGAAATTTCACGTGAAAAGTGACTCGCCTCTGTCTCGTCCTTCCAGGCCTACTGGCGCTCCTGTGCTGCCATGTTGGGTCAGGTGCTGGAGACGGCCTTTAAGGACAACTACACTGTGGAGCTGCTCAGCTCGCCAGAGGTGCCAGGTAGAGGAGCTCCTCTTCATCTTCATCTTCATATCAGTCAATCAGAGAGCAGTAGAATTTGTTTTTGACAGAAAGCCTCAGTTAGACGTCGTGTCTGGTCTCGGCCTGTTCCCAGACTGATTAGAACATAATTAAAAACAAATGAAATTGTTGCACTAATGTGTTTATAGACATTAAAAGTTTTTTTTAACCCAATTTGCATCCACGTCATGTGTTTCCCCAAAGTCACTTTAGGAGCCTTCTGCTGTGATGTGGCTCTCGACCCTCAGCTGGATTCATGGACTCCCTCAGAGGTGTGTGAACTTCTTTCCATCTACTTCCCTTTACTTATTAATCAATAAAATATGAAGGTTATTCAGTAAGATGATGGCAAAAAATATCAAGACAAAGAAACTGTTATTGTTTGGCCTAAATAAAGTAAAATACAAGATCCTCCTGTAAACCACGTCTGGTGCACTTCTCTCCAGGAGGCGCTGCGCTCCCTGACCCGAGGGGCCCAGCTGCTGATCCACCAGGACCTGCCCTGGGAGCCTCTGGAGGTGGTGCCGTCTGTGGCGCTGGAGGTTTTCTCACACAGCAGGTAAATTAGTACTGTTTACCTCTCATACTCCTACTATACATATACATAGTCACTGTCGATTGACCACAGCATTGAACTTTATTTCTTTTTTCCCAGATTTAAACAAGAGGAGGTGGAAGAGAAAGCAGCACAAAATCCCAAAGGATCAGTGATGCTCTACAGGTGATATAACAAACTTATATAACTTAATTTCTGCCTAATATTCTTAATATACTGTCACTACCTTGTTTTATTTATTTATAACTTAAAAAAACTGCACATCTTTTATGTAGATGTGGCGACCATGTGATGTTGAGTGGGGGCCCTCTAGTGGCCAGGACAGGCCAGTGTTCCCAGTACGAGGTGACTGCTCTCCACAGCCTGGGACAGGGGCCCTGGGGCCTCCACCGCCGGGCCCAGGGCCTCTCTTTGCCTCTGCAGCTGCAGGTAGGGACACGTGTGAAATATGATGATGTAACACAGTGATAAATATTTGATACACCTACATATGATACACTTTTTATTTTTTATTTCATTTACAACACACGGACTTAATTTTTTCACTTATATTTGAAGACTTAATTTATTCACTGTCAACAAGAATAATGCGATTTATTTTTGCGATGGTTTTCCATTAGATTATTAGTCAAATCTATTTTAGCGTTGATTACTAAATGTATCACGACAGTTAATGGTTCTCCTCATATCAATGCTCGTCCTTTATAATGGCTCCGAAGGGTGAGGTGCAGTAAAAGTACTTTATCGGTGCGTTCACTTGTCTCCAAGTCACGTTTTCTCTCTCTGCGTCGCAGGCTCACCACACAGTCTGGAGGAAACTGCGGCAGCGAGCAGAGAAACTGGTAAGAACAGCAAATGTATCTGTTTTCTACCCGACGCACTCGCTCCCCAGCAGTGACGAGGCGAGGGCTTGTTGGCTGGATACCCGCTCTACATTCAGTCTGCTCCCCGTGCTGCAGCCGCCACTTCCGATTTCACACAGCAGCCAGAGGTTGAGATTTAACGCGGCTATTTTTATTGCTTTTCATTTATATTTTGGCAAAGAAACAAGGGAGGAGATGCGGCGCGTGCTTCAGGAAAAACCAGGTCTCATGAAGGACAAACCTTTTTTTTCTGATCTCAACATCAGAGGCACAAGCTCGAGATCCAAAGGAGAAGTATTTTTAAATCTCTCCAGGTTCAAGCTGTTTTTGATCCTGACATTGAGATTGATGCCGCGTTGAATCTGCGTCTGAGCGAGTTCGACTCTGAGGGAGAAGCATAAATTCTTCACATTAAAACTAGGCTGTGGGTTAATTTTGGACTGAGCCATCTAGGCGAAACATATTTTGCTGCAGCCTTTTTCTGGCATTCTCTGCGCATCAGCGATTGCGTAATATGAAAAAAAACAAAAAAACATGTACTCATTAATAGACACGCTTGATTTGGCAACTGATGACACACCGCGCTCTGTGGCCTACATTTCATTTGCAGATATTCGGTTATTCCGGGAAATTGAATTAGAACTTTATTGAAGACAAATGTCTGAACGTCAGAGTTGGACCGACATTAAATGTGAAGAATGTTTTTGGGATGACGTTCTTTCTGGCGTTTTGTTTTTACAAGCCCAGGATTAGCATGCAGAGCTGAAACGCAGTCTGAGAGGACACTTCCATATTATCACCTGCTGCAGTAATGTTTCGCTGCGTGGCGCACAAGACGTGGACAGAGGGCAGTCGTCTCGTCCTCTTTGTCCCTCGTGTTTGCAGAGACGCTTATCAGCAGAGTGAAGCAGAGATAGAGCCCGTTTGAAGGGCGTTTAAACAACATGTGGAGGAAATGAAACCCAATGCACATACTTTCCCTTCAGCACCTCGTACATCACCACATGACTGTTTTCACTGTTTTTCTAAAACCACAGGACGTTTGTTTGTCTTGGTTTGTTCAGTGTTCGCAGGTGAAAAGCTCCAAGGACACAGTGTTTCCCCATTAATATTCTACAAAGTTGTCAGTGATGATGCACGTTTTTTTGATTAGTTCTGTTTTTTTGATTATTTCTAGCTTTCATGATAACGCTGTGCTCATTAATATAAATCCCAGATTGGCGCAACAAAGTCCAAAAGAGAAAAAGCACCAGCGATTAGATGTGATCGGACATGTTGAGCCACATTATCTGAAAACTTCAGTATGTCTCTATGAAAAGTCACTAATAGTCCCTCAGTGGGCAGGAAAACTTCATCTGCAAAGTTATTATATGTACAGAAGTAGAGAGAGAAGAAATATTAAAGGTTTTTGCTCCTGCCAGAAGGTTTTAAACTCTTCTTTGTGGGTTAAAATGTTAACAGGTTTGTTGTTTTCTCCACCGTCTGCATGTGTCACCGCACAGAACTCACCACTTACGCCTCTATAAAGCAGCGAGGCGTGGGCGGGCACGTCTTGCAGCCGGCTGCAGTCAGTGGGGAGGTATGTCCCCCCTCTGCCTCCAGCTGGCGCTCAAACACGGCCGCCCACACTGCAAACAGATTCTCCCAAATTTTCTCTGTGGGGGGGGGGGAGAGCATCGTGCCCCGACAACCTCTCTGTGGAATTGTCCTTTACAAGACTATTTTTAAGCCCTTTCTGCTTTATCGAACGTTTACAAAAGACAAACTTCTCCGAAAGACAACGTAATTATTATTAAAGTTGACATTTTCTTATTTTGCAAAGGTGGAGCTGCCGAAACCAGAAGAAGTGACTCCACCCTCACTTCCTGACTCCGACCCGCCGGCGACGACCTCTGCGTAACCTTCCACACACACACACACACACACACGTCGACATGTGTCCTGCTGTATTCTTTTGTTCAATAAATGTGTAAAACAAACTTGTAACAAAACACTTCCACTCATCTCTTTCTTACGGAAACCGCAGGGGAATCGTTTCCCTTGACCCCCTTTGTCGTATAAAACACAGACGTCACTGTTGCATTGTGTGGGTTTGTGTTAAAAGTGGTTTTAACACTCCCTGGGAGGGTGGGGGGGTTTATAACTGTACAGCTGATTGCGGGTGTGTAGTAGTGAGCAGACAAAGTGTGTGTGTGTGTGTGTGTGTGTGTGTGTGTGTGTGTGTGTGTGTGTGTGTGTGTGTGTGTGTGTGTGTGTGTGTGTGTGTGTGTGTGTGTGTGTGTGTGTGTGTGTGTGTGTGTGTGTGTGTGTGTGTGTGTGTGTGTGTGTGTGTCAGCAGTTTGCTTAACAAAAAAAGCGGCGTGTGTGTTGGGTGAAGGTCAGGCGGCGGCGCAGCTGTTGTGTCTATCGCTGGTCAAACAGGTGGCTCTCAATCCTCCGAGTGTGGATTCGAGGTTTGTTTTTCACTGGGGTTTTTTTTTTCTCCCTGAATTCCAGGCGTGTTGACGAGTTTGGAGACGACACAGAAAAACATCCCTGCTACTTTAAATCTTCAGTGAACTGGGAGGCTGTCGTAGTTTGGTACCACTTTCTAATAAGACGCCTTTAGGTCAAGATAAGTTTAATCTCTACTAACAAATGTTGATAATAATTAAAAAGTCCAAACTTTGAGCCAAAAAGTGAAACTCAATATGTTCACAGTTCCGCCCTGGTTCCCTGTTTATCTGGAAATGCTTCAGAAATGCAGCGAACACAACGGACGGATTATCACGACCTCAGGACCCTGGACACAGACACACACACACACACACACTGTGTCAGCCTATAGGGAAAGTGTGTTTTATTTAGTTTATTTCTGTTTTCCTTCCCTATGGAAAGACAATTGGTATAATTTTCATAGTGCAAGTCATTCAAAAGCTCCCTAATCAACATTATATTGTATCTTGCTTGTTCGTAAACAAAAAAAACTAAAGTGGTTTCACTAAGTTACGTGTAGAAACTATTTCTGGCTTGCTCCCTCTGCTACCAGTCTTTATTCTGATTACTTGGCCTGCATCCACTCATTCTTTTATCCATTAAAAAAACCACGAATAGCAACTAAACGTTTTATACAGACGCCTCATTTGAAAGTGGTACCAGTAGTTTTTACACGGTGGACACGTTCAGCTCACCATTTGTGTTCACTGTACAGGTGCTTGCACAGACAGCTGGTTATGTTTAATCACCACCAATGACATCAAGAAAATTGAGCAGTCGTCCCCCCTCCCCCAGGTTTGACACCCGAGCCTCTGTGTGTGTGTGTGCGTGTGTGTGTGTAAGAAAAGTTCACGTAAAAAACTAACTAAATCACCTTTTTTATTCCAACGTGCGTTTAAAAGCTGTTCCTCACTGATGGAGAACTTTTTTTTCTCTGCACTTAAACCAACATTATTTTTCTCAAACTGTGAGTAAACAATCAGGACTGAGAAGTTACGCTGTGCAGCTGTTCCCCTGACTCAGGCGTCCCACCACCGCCACCCCCCACCCCGGCACACACTCACTGTGTGTGAGACACACCCAAGCACATTTGGCCCCCGGACTTACAGCCCAGTCACACCAATTGAGATGTTTGAACCGGTGCCCTGAATTCTTCGCGGCCGTAGCGAGGTGCTGAGGAATGACCGCCGCTGCTCAAACATGATTCAATTTGAATAGCTACTAACACACAGGGATAATGTGTTCCTGGAAATGAATTTAGAATGACTCGCATGGTTCTCCTCAAAGTGAAAGGGTTTGTCTACGTGTTGAGATCCGAGTTGGAGTGTTCCTAATGAAATCTGGGGTTCAGTCCGACACGTGCTTGGTCAATAGTAATTTACTGGGGAGTCATTGATCTGCAGGAGTCGGGTTAATGAAACCGTCGCTGGTTTATCTCTGTGCCGACAGTTGGTTTAACAAACCTTATCAGATAACTGGATACCATGCTGCTCTCATTTCAAATCCCCTGGAAGCAGATTCTTTCACGTTTTTAGTTGCAGCTCCACATTTGAAAAGATATTTTGGGGTATTTCACATTATTAACAGGAAAGGACAAGCAGGAAACTTACTGCCACTATATATTATTATAGAGGTGTTTAGCCTGGGAAGGGAGGATGTAAGGAGGCAAGATTTTGTTTTGGGATAATGCCACCTCCGTCTTAAATTTATTTTACAGTTCAACCTTTACACACTTATCCCAACTGTGTTTTCCTTTACATGTCCTTATTTGTGATTTTCTGTTAATATTTGAACACTTACTATCAAAGGCACCCTTTGTAAAAATGCCTAATGTTGGAAATCATTAGTAAATGCTTATACATTAAGTTTTTAACAAATGGGTTTTGGTCCATATTGTCTGCAGCCCTTTGCCAAAAGGTAAGTGCTCGTGGGTCTCAAGAGGTTTCACACAACCTGGCAACCCAAAGTTTGGTTTTATTAATGGCTTTAATAATAGATTTGTGATTATTCTAATAAAGCTATTCATTACAAGGGTGCCTGTTAGTAAGTGGTTCATTGATTCACACGCTTTCAAATCAGAGATAAACGATGTTTATATCTTGCTTTTGCAGTTTGGAAGAAAACTGTGGATTTAAATCTGCAGAAAAACTCGGTTCATGTCTTTCAGTCATATTGGAAAACAGACCGGGGTCAAACCGGGTCCGATTCCGGCTGAGGTGCGACTGTTGTCCTACCCACTTGACCCCCGCGATGTGGCCATTTGGCAGTGCAGTGCGCGTCTTGGACACGGCGCTGCGCTCTCGGCGCTCGGGCTGAAGGCACAACCCCGCCCTCCCTCCACCTCCGTCTCCATCTCCGCCTCCACCTCAGCCAGCGAGAGCCGACAACACAGAGAGGGAGAGTGAGAGAGAGAGAGAGAGAGAGAGAGAGAGAGAGAGAGAGAGAGAGAGAGAGAGAGAGGAGTCATTCATCCGCGTCTTCCACAGTCACCGAGGCAGCACAGCCACACTCCCGCAGCCAGGACACCGGCGTCTCCAGCCTCTCCGCCGCGGCTGTGCGCACCGCTCATCCCCGCTCCACGCCCCGCCACCAGCAGCAGCAGCCGCTCCGCGTCCTCGCCGCTCCTCTCCGCCCCTGCGCCGGGCCGGTCCGGTCGCCTTCCACCCCCACCCTGGAGAGCAGGTTCTTCCCTGGAAGCTGGATGAATTATTGGGGAGTTGGGAACAAGTGCGAGAAGAAAGCTGAGGCTCCTCGCTCCGGCCAGGGAAGAAGAGACTCCAGAGCCAGAGTTGTGGACGATGATGGAGGGGACGTCCCTGTATCTGCCTATTGTCGTTTTACTGATGCAATGTAAGTGGCAAATGGAAACTATTCACTCAGGAGAACAACAGTTGCTCTGTGTGTACTTGTGTTGGATAAAATATTATAGGAAAAGGCTGATTCAAGTGAGTTTAATGTGTTTTAACTGAGCTTGTAAGGACATATAGAAAAATTCCCCCTGGATCAATGGTTTATCTTATAAAATGTTCATTTAAAATCAGCACTCTAGACTTTAAATGTCTTTAAAAGGAAGATTTTCTTGCTTTTTAACGTTGTTTTTCTGTCGAGTTTTGTGTTTTTTTGACTTTTTTCCACTGGAATGTTTGTGGCACAATCACAAAATCTTATGACATCTTTATTTTTTAAGTATTTCTTCAGAGCCCATCTGTGAGAGTGGGCTGGCGGTGCTGCCAGGCTGTGTTCCCCACAAGTTGGCCCAAAACAAAAGTTCATGGCCGGGTACATGGCCGGGTGCCACCTATTGGGGTGTGCACAGCCCGGCGGTGGCGGGTGGGCACCCGTGTTTTTTTTTTTTGGCAGAACCGGTGGTGGCTCCGTGTAGCCTATGAGGTCAGTGGCTGGACTGTAACCAGAAACGTCACTCTGTGATTTATCATAGCAGGAGGCTGAGGGGAAAACAGGGGAATCCAAGTGGAAAAACCTGAGATAAACTGTGTTTGGATGGAGAATAACAGCCTCTAATGTTCCCTGATGATGATGCTGCTGCGGGCAAACCTGTGTGACGTGCAGGAGAAGAGACTATTTGTGTTGTTGGGACACCAGGGGAGCAGCAGCAGCAGTGTGGCATGGATGCGATGAGACAGTGAGAGTGAGTGATGCACATTTGACTCCACGTTTTGCCACCTGTCAGGTCACAAGTTCACAAAGGTGTCTGTGTGTGTCTGTCTGTGTGTGTCCAGTCCTGCTGTGGACAAACTGACTGAAATCACTCTTCCTCCAGCTCATTGAAAGATGTCAACAGTGTGAAATGTGTTGACGTGCACGTCTGTGGACTGTATTGTTTTTTAAAAAAGACTAAAAGTCCAGGAAGAAACACTTTGGGAGGGTCTCTGTGACCCAACATCCCCCATCTCAATCTTACACACACTCTCACACACACACACACACACACACACACACACACACACACACACACACACACACCATGTCTGACTGAGACAGCTGTTGCTCACAGGGTTACAGAGAGGCTTTGTTCAGACACACACACACACACACACACACACAGCGTCCTCTCCCTGTTTGTCCCTGTACCCCCACAGCCTTGAAACGTGTGTCCCTGCCCACATCCACCTTATCTCTATCACACAGACGCACAGGACATTTCCTACAAGTCCATCTCCCTTCCTCGTCTAATTTGTTCCCTGTTAATTTGAATAAGTGCCTTAATTATTACCGCGCCTGTGCTTTTGACCTCGGCACAGTCCTGGCAACACCCACCGTGGTCTCTGTAACACTCAGTACGGACCACGTAATGAGAGTAAAGCTGCGTGCCAAGGAGTGAGCGTGCCATCTTTCTATTTTTGCTCCAGCAGGAGGGTGGCTGCCCCTCTGTGAGTTTTAAGCTGTCGCAGTGTTTGGGTTTGATGTTAATGCCACGCACGGAATGTGTGTGTGCGCGCGTGTGTGTGTTGTCTTTGTTGCCGGCTTTGTGTACATGTTTGTGGGGGGTTTCAGAGGCACAACAAGGCCTCAGTAGAAGCATTTTAATTACCGCGGGGGCCATATCTGATGCCATATTGGAGGGGCCACCAGAGACCTGCTGCGGCAAAGCAAACGATAAACGTCATTAAAAACTTCACTGAAGCTATTTTCTGACACGTGCCTCAGTTTGATTCATACTCGTTAGGAAATTTCTTATATTTCTTAATGAGTAAATATAGAAATAATAAACTAAAACTCAAACTAACTATGCGGTTGCCAATGTTGCTACTTGGATGGCGGAAAAGGCTCAGCTCACCCGTGGCCAATGACCATCTTATCTGTTTGCTGGACTCCGTCCCGCTGGGTCATGGCCCAGGATCTGGGGCTGATTCCAGTTGCCAACACTGGCCCAACTCTGGTAGGGCTGCAGCCAACTGGAGCGGATGAGCCAAGTCTAGCAGCCATATAGGGAATGATCAGCCCGGGTTTGGCCCAAGGCGGCCAGCTAATGAATAACATTACATTAAATGGATTTCTATTAGCAAATCTGAGATTGTTTTGATGTAAAGTAACTATGATTTTAAGTCGGATTACGTTTCTATCTGCATATGTTGGCTTTAATGGGTTCTCCCCTGAACCGTATCATAACCTCCTTGGCTTCTCCATCATAAACTCACCTCTAAACCCGAGTCTCTTCACTCTCAGTTCAACACAACTCATTGTCGAGATTCGTCAGGTGTGCACGTCATTTACCCACAATGCTCTTCTCCCCCTGCATTGACGTTGACGTGTATTTTTGGAAAACCATTATCCAGCCCTGGAGAGTACAGCTCGTCTTGTAGGATTATATTTTTCTATATTTGGATGCCTCGTGCATATCTAACAGCTGTTTATTCATTGTTTAGATCCACCAGCCACAAGTGAGCAGCAGCGGAGAAACACCGAGGTGGCGTCCAGGGCTCAGTGGGTCAACTTTAGCATGCTCGCTGGCATTCGTCTACTAAATGTGATTAACGTCTCCCGTTGACTTCTTGGACAGCAGAGAGCTCGCCGCACCACGTGAACATTACCCACCAGGCAGTTGTGAAAGGATCTGAAGCGGCCATGTGTTCGTTGTCCGCCTCGACG
The DNA here is from genome assembly GCF_009819705.1 of Hippoglossus hippoglossus. Taxonomy (NCBI): domain Eukaryota; kingdom Metazoa; phylum Chordata; class Actinopteri; order Pleuronectiformes; family Pleuronectidae; genus Hippoglossus; species Hippoglossus hippoglossus. The sequence continues at coordinate 5,392,994 of NC_047152.1, read as the reverse complement.
CCTTCGCAGTTAATTGAGGCCATTGAAGTCGACAGTGTTCGTAGTCGCGGCGGAGCACGAGGGAGGCGGCGGGGACCTTGCACACGTGGCGTCCTTGCTCAGTTTTTGACGTGTGTGTCAGTCAGTTCAGCGGTTAAGTGCAGGCCCTGCTGCACTTCCTTTCCCTCAAAGAGACACCCTTCAAGGTGGCGGCAGGCCGGGTCTCACACTATGTGACAGGAGCGTCTCCCATTTACAGTCCCACTGTCTGAGAGGATCTCCCTCGCCTTCACTCCCGCTCTCTCTTTTATTCATGCTTCTCCGGGTCCCTCGCCCTCCCCCCTTCCGCCCCTCCGCCAACCTCCAGTCTTACTCCACTCACCCTCCACTCCATTTCATTTGTATTCTATTCTTAGCGCCCGCTCATCTCTCCTTTTGTCGTTTATTCTCATCCCTTTTTAATCTCATTGTATCTTCCTCCCCCGTTTTGTTCATCCTTTAGTGAGACGGAGCTCCTCGGAGGGTGTCGAGGCGCGCAGGCCAAGGCAGTTGCGGTAATCCCGTTACAGTGCCACGAGTCAACATGCGGCGGAGCGAAAGGGGGGGGGTGCGTCTGCAGGGAGAGTGTGCAGCTTTAATTCGCTTACCTCAGAGTTTGACCGAGTGACGCGGGCGTAAATTGAGCCAACGTCAAGAGATGGAAAAAAAAAAACGTTAGTTATGCTGCATTTGGCAGATGACATTATTATTGTATGTCGGCTTTTGTTTATTTAAAAGCCAAATTAAAAATAGCAGCCGTCGTGGAAATTCAAGCGAGAGAGGCCCTGCTTCTACAACTCCACTTTGTGTAGCACTCCAACATGGCTGCCTTCCTGTTCTCTCTCACACTTCCTGTCCCTCTGTCACCGCTCGCCCTTCATTGTTCCACGTCACCCTTTCCTTCGCTGCAGGGGGAAAACCTTGGGGCCTAACAATGGGCCGACAGGAAGCTGCGGAACTGTGATTTTTAGGCGAGATCTACATCTCTCGTTGCATTTGCAGTAACAGCGGCAGTAAAAATGTGTGTGTGTGCAGGAGCAAGTTAATTTATTTATCTGGCGTTTTGCTTTCAAGAGTTTGTGAAGGTGACGTCTTCATTGCGCCAAGTTTAAAGTTTGCTGGAAGTTTTCCGTCGCCCTTAATGTTCTGAGTTAGTATCCCTGAGGCCCATCCAACATTTATTATGAGCCGTAATTTCCAAAAAAGCTCCCCCACTTTTCTTAATTTGCAGACGTTTGGGAGATGTCGGGCTTTCACCCTAAGAGCGTTTTTAATGTTCCTGCCGCGTGTCTCTCCCTCAGGTAACCTTCACCCACGACAACAGGGCAATAATCCGCCCCCTAAACCAATCAGCAAACAGGAACGGCAGCTCCGGTTTCCCCTTCCTGTTTGGATGCGGTTATCAGTGACGCACAGGCGGAAGGGAGAAACAAACGCAAACAGTTGCGTTGTCCGCTTCTCGCTAATGCCCCTCGTGCATCAGGTTAATCTGAACAAGTCGTTGGTGAGATGCTCGATGACCTTGTCCTAACCTGTGCTTAAGTAAACATACGGCCGGCTGCTCCTTAACCCCAGCAGGATTAAAGCAGAGGAGGGAGTAATCCCGCCTCTGCCTCAGATCTCCTGTAGAAAGCTCCACTTGGCCTCCGAGTGCTGCATTCAGCTCAGACCGTAGAGCAGGAGAAACCATTGACGGCCATTAAGCATTCTCCTCTCGCACTTGGCGGGCAAATGTGGAGCAGTTCACCCAAATCACCTTGCCCCCTAATGGATGACGAGCGATATCACGTTCTGATCTGCTCTCACCCTTCTTTTAATTTTTATCTTCCACTCCCTCTTTCTCTCTCTCTCTCCTCTCTTCCTCTCCATCATCACCAGGTTCCCCGTCTGTTCCCGTTACCGTGTCGACCAACAGTCCCAAGGTGGAGGTGCGCGAGTTCTCAGGTGAGGCAGAAACAGCAGCTCCTCTCACAATTCTCTCCTGACAGAATAAACCACGAGGCTGTAAATAGACCAAGCAGTTTGACAGAAAAAAAAGAAAAAAAAGATCAGACTTGTCGCAGTTGTGCCAAAAATATCTCACTGGTCCCGTTCCCTGTTTTTCAGACGCGGTGCTGTCCTGCAAGTTCCACACGGAGAAAGACCAGCACCCGCGCATCGAGTGGAAGAAGAAGGGGAAAGGGGTTTCCTTCGTGTACTTTGACGGACACTTCAAAGGTGACCACGCAGACCGTCTCTCTTTATCCCCTCGCTGACAGACAGGGCATTTGTTTTAATCAGCTTGCAGCAGCAGATGGGAGGGGGTTTGCCACGTAGGATGAGAGACAGGGCTGCTGTGATTTGTTGAAACAGGAGTGATGGATGAATTGTGAGAGATATTTTGGCACAGTCAAGGGAGAGAAGTTGAACCTGTCTCTTAACCTTAATCTTTCACCTTTTATGCTCCAGGATGTTGATTTAATGGGCGAAATAAATAATGCATCACACAGGAGCGTCTTTTTATAGACGACGCTGTTAGCATGGGGGGTTCCATCAAATATGTCAAGGCTTCATAAATGCCTCTGACTGGCCACCTCCTCTTCATTAGCAACGCCACAGCTGATTCACTTAAAAGGTGACATAAATAAAGACGCAACCCCAGACGCTGGCAGCAGGTATGGTTGTAAATCATGAAAAAGCATCTCACTTAAATTTCCTGTTGGCCGGATTTACCAGTTGGGGGCGCTCTGCGGTGACACGTTTGCTGGCACATGATGTAAATGCACCTTTTAGCCCCCGAGTTCCACACCAAATTGCAGACACTCAACAATATCAGTCCCTATATACACCACATTATTTCTCATAAAGATCCATTAATAATTCTATGAGAAATCAAGGAATATGGAAATTGGATGTAAAATTCCTGGATTCCTGCAGATTGAGTTATACAAATAAAATTTGATTGATTGATTGAAACAAACCAACAAAAAAATAAACAGAGATTACAAGCTGCGTAACAGTTCTCTAAGTCAGAGAAGACGTTTCCTCTTCCTCACCTCCTCCACTTTCCCTTTAGGTCCCTTCGAAGGCCGCGCGTCCATTGATGGCGCCACGGTGACGCTGCAGAAGGTGACCCAGGAGGATGCCGGCGACTACCGCTGCGAGATCAGTGCTCCTCAGGACTCCGTCACCCTGGGCGAGACCAACGTGACGCTGAAAGTCCTGGGTACGACTGGGGAAAGAAATATATCTGAAACCTTTTTTGGAGACATTTTGTTCGTCTGATTCTTAACTTTGTCCTTTTTCCTCCAGTGCCCCCCCACACCCCATCCTGCGAGATCCCCAGCTCGGCGGTGACGGGCTCGGTGGTGATACTGCGCTGCAGGGACCAGCAGAGCATCCCGCCTGCCACATACTCCTGGTTCAAGGACAACCTGCCAATCAGCCAGCCCCGCCACGCCAACGCCACCTATTTAATCAACTCACACACGGGAGTACTGGTAAGAAAGTGCAGTATTTTTCAGAAAGTAAAGACAGGAATGTTTCTGAGGTTCGCTCAAGGACACATAAGAAGAATAAATACTTTAACTCGAGCCATTTAAATCACGTTTTTTTCTAAAAGCAGCTGTAAAAATGTTCCTCCTCTCTTTTTGTCTTTAATCTGCAGGAGTTTAAAGCTGTAGCCAAAGAGGACACCGGCCGGTACAGCTGCCTGGCATCCAACGGGGTGGGACCGCCCAAAACGTGCGAGGCCAAGCACATGGCAATAGGTGTGTGTGTGTGTGTGTGTGTGTGTGTGTGTGTGTGTGTGTGTGTGTGTGTGTGTGTGTGTGTGTGTGTGTGTGTGTGTGTGTGTGTGTGTGTGTGTGTGTGTGTGTGTGTGTGTGTGTGTGTGTGTGTCTTTTCTCCACATCCTTTCCCTTTTCCCCCCTGACGCCCTTTCAGCACTAGACAAGATCAGAGATGCAGTGGAGAGGAAAAACCCACGAAACTTACTTCAACCTGCATCTAACATTTGGAAAAACATTTTTTAAAAAAAAGATATTTCAGGACAAATTACATGGTTTAAGACAACGCTGTTCCGTAAACTCTACTAATAAATTATATAATGTCCTTTAGGTTAATGCAAGAAACTGTTTTATGCTCTTAATAAATTATAGGACATATTAGCAGAGTGCAGGAACGGGTAGTTACATTAAATATGACCTTGCTCTTAATGTTGCTCTTGGAGTGTTTATTGAATATTTACCACTTCCTGCGGGCAATACATCACAACTGTCTCTGCTCTGTTCTCGCTTCCAGAGGATGTCAACATCACAGCCGTGGTGGCGGCTGTGGTGGTGGTTGCCCTGTTGGTCATGGTGTGCAGCTGCGGGGGGCTCCTCCTGCACCGCAACGGATTCTTCAGCCGTAAGTTTGTCTCTTCCGTTCGGCTCTTTTTTCCAGTCTAGCGTGATCTGTGCGTTGGATTAATCAAGATATTGTCTTTAATCTCTGCCCAAAAAAGAAGTGAATTTCACTGTCTTTTTCTTTTTTTCTTCCACGCTCCTCCTGACTCATCCATCAGCAGGACACAGAGGAAGGTAAGAGCTCCGTGATTGCATTAACATTGATGTGAACACACACACAGGCTAATACCCCACACGCAGAGGAGGAGGGAGAGGAGGGCGGGTGGGTTGTTGTTGCACTTAGACTGCGTGTCTGTGTGCTGACTCAGGACTGTATAGAGTGACAGCTGTGGCTGCTTTTGTGTGTGTGTGTGTGTGTGTGTGTGTGTGTGTGTGTGTGTGTGTGTGTGTGTGTGTGTGTGTGTGTGTGTGTGTGTGTGTGTGTGTGTGTGTGTGTGTGTGTGTGTGTGTGTGTGTGTGTGTGTGTGTGTTCGAACCACTGTTAGTACTCGTCCTGTGATTGGCGCCAACAGATGTAAAAGTCATGGGAAAAGGTTGTTTTCTTTTTTTCACTCAGACGTAACCGGAGATATGATCCCCCCCCGAAAAAATGCAGACAATTACAGGAGGAGAAATAATCTGCGCAACATAATTATGGAATAATTAGCGGCTGTTAATCAGCGAGGAGGAAAAATATTTGCAGCAGGAAGAAGCGCAGGCAATTAAACTGATTGGGGCGGCTAATGTGAAATGGATTATTTCGATATTGAAGTGATTGAAGAATGAGATGGCAGCATCACAGAGCGCTGTCAGTGCATTTACGCAATAACAGCCCCTGTCCTGCGAACACACCAGAGTGGGCGTAACAGCGTTTTGACGCTCGACTGGCCGTGGAGCCAGGAACCACTGAGACATAAATGCATGTCCTCATGTGACTGGCCTAACTCGCTTGACTTTATGTTATTTGATTACTGGCCACGCAGCGTTTGATGGAGAGTCAACGCGGAGCTCTCCTTGAAGCTGATGCGAAAGCTCTTTTGTCTAGGTTAAAGTCTGATGCTTATCCCACTGAGCTAACTGGAGCTGTCAGTGTCAACTTCCTATTTATAGAACGGGCTCCTTCACAAAGACTCAAAGACAATGTGACATGATTTCTGATGCACCAAACGCAGGGAGTTAACAAAGTATGAATGCGGATCTGGGATGTAGCTCTGGCTTTTAGTGACAAATGGTCCAGGGGACGTGGTTTGACAGATGAATGTTATATCATGCTGGAGACGGACCATGAATCGGTCTCAAATTGTCATTTTAGATCTCGTTAAAATGCTGATGGTGTTTTATAGAAGAAAACACAATTCCTTTGGCTTTATACAGTAGTTCCAAATGGTTTATATTTCAAAGAAGACACTGATGAGAGGTTTTTGTTTATAATGCAGATTATTTAATGTATTATATGTATTATATTATAAGGGGCCCAAACTGGAGCCTTGGGGAACTCAGTGCATAAAATACCCTTTTAAAAACAGAAATCCTCAATATGTAGGTGTTGAATGTCACTGACAGCTGCAGTAAAGTCTTGAAAGTTGCACAGGACTCGAACATTTAATAGTTGGGTGCTGGATTGCTGCATGTGTTGGCTCACCACTTGACCTGCTCACCGTAGCATTTAGTTCGGCTCTGCTAAATTATGACTGGCTGCATGTCTGTACAGCTTTGCCGCTAGTATATGAAATATTAAATCATTCATGAAGGTGTGCTTGAATCTGTGATTTCTGTTTCGTTTATTCAAGTGATTGTTTGCAGGTTTATATATTTTTTGGAGGCCTCTGTCGGAAAACTGCGGTTTTATCCATTCAGATCCGTGTCTTCAATCTTGATTTTACGAGCTGCAAGGACAAAAAAACTGTCTGTGCAGAGACAATTCACAGTTATACTGCTTGGTAACGTATTGGATACCGTGTCTCAGAAGAAGCTTACCTCTCTATCTCCAAATGCAGCAGTAACACACACTTACTTGATTTTTCTCCTTGCAGCTTGTAGAATCAAACTTGATGCAAAAAAACATGTAAAGCAGAGTTTGCAGAGTCCTTGAAAATTTTACACTCAAACAAATTAAACCTGCACGACCTGAAAACACAAAACAGAAATTACGTGTACAAATCCCATATGTTTACGCACACCGTTTTATGAATGATTAGATATTCCATACCACTTCATAAAAGCATGGTGTGCAGTGAGAGTCCGACTCGACACCCTTGTTGTTGACCCTTTTTAAAGCCCACACGCTGGCCCCTACAGGTCCTTTTGGATCTCCCAGTGTCATGGTGCAGCCCACATCAGCAGCCAAACCCTGCACAGAACAGAGGACACGTGAGTGTGACGCACAGACAAGCCGACAGACGGATGAGAGCCAAATAACAGCAATGATGCTTTGAATCTTAAATGCGGGTTAATGCCAAGTTCTCAAAACAGGAAGGAGACGTTTGATTTGGGTAAATAGACCTGAGCTACTGGTCCTGTCTGTAAGACAAGAAATTGGGTGGTGCATAACCCTCGTTTTATATATATAAATACGTTTTTAAGGCCATAACTATACTATGATGTTGATATATGGTTTTGGTATCCATAAAATGTCAGAGTATAGTTATGGCATTTTTGTGATGTATTCGATACCTTTCTATAGTAAAATAACTATTTTTTCCGCCGTACACACAGTATAATATTAAAGTAGCATCTCAAACGCTGCTCTCCCCACTTTAACACTGTCCTGCTCAGTCTGGCTTTTCTTTTTACCCAATGGGAGGCTTGCCGTGTATGATGTGCATTATTTATGCGGGGAAAGATATGACTCAGGATACAGCTGTCCGCCTCGGGTTTCTCCTCTTCTCTGCAACTGTGTCAAACTGTCCGATGTGCTTACCATGCCTTTTGTCTTTCAGGTCCAATGTCAACTACGTCCCTCCGCCCCAAGAAGTGAGTGTTTCCTTTCTTCTCTTCCTCCCTGCATCTCCTCCTTGAGTGGAGGCATTGGGGGGGAAACGCTGACTTAAGCACCAGCGTTTCAGACTTTACCTAATGAATGTCACTGTTTTTGATTGAAACCACAACAGATTTCAAACCCTTATTTTTTCTGTGTCTCGCAGCCCCAGGATTTTAAACACACCCAGTCGTTCATGCTCTGAGAAGCTGGCCTTTCTTTGAGGAGACGTCACCCTCGTGATAACAGTGCCAACACTGGATTCCCTGATTTAGTTTTTTCTTTCTCTGGACCCTGAATGAGCTCTTGATCTTCCACCACATGCTAATTTCAATCTTCCTTCCTCTACCGCTCCCTTTCGGACGAGTTTACGAAAAGCAAAACTGCAAGGCTTCTTACTCTCCTGCTTTGCTGTGTGGCTCGACTCTTGTCATTGATGTCTTCTGCTCTTATGGGATTAAGTAGTTTCATGGCCCTCTGCTCCCCCCTGGTGGTCAGATCCAGGAACTAGTGGAGACTTAAACTCACTTTTTCTTCCCTCTGCAGGCCACTTATTTACGTCTGTTTTGTTTTACCAAAGACTGACAGTTAAATCTAAAAGGACATTTAACATCTTTGTTTGAAAAAGTGAATCATCACATGGGGATTTCTCGTTAAAGCCATAGGGAATGAGCAGTTCAGTCGACTCCAACATTAATGCAGTTTACCTCAGCCAGTATTGTCTTCTGTAATATTCCCAGGGGCCACTGTGCCACAAAAGACCCTCTTGGTCTTGTAAGAATACAAACGCAGACAAAGCCAGTCCGGAAGAACAGGAAGCCGCTCCAGCCAATTCTATTGAGACCAACCCCATTCCATCCTAATGTGCCTGCATGGTCTTTTTATACATATATATATATATATATATATATATATATATATATATATATATATATATATATATATATATATATATATATATATATACCTTGTGCCTTTTAATTTGTCTATCATGTATCTATGAAACACAGCTTTTTGTAAAGAATTTGCCTTACTTTTTTCTGTCTTTATATTTTTGTGCCACTGTTTATCAAAAATTGAGTGTCTGTTTTTAGACAGTGTGTGAATGGATTGTTCAGAGTTTTATTTGAATGGTGTATCAGTAATAAAGTTTTTTCTATTCAAAACTACACTGCTGTTATTGTTGTCTTTAGTTACGCTGCAGTGGAAGGGATTCCTAATACGTCACGATCAAATCCATATGACAATAGGTTAGTATGTCGTCTGAAAAATGAAAAGATATCATAGGTTATTATGTCGTTTTAAAACTGGTAAAAAAGTCATAGGTTAGTACGTCGTCTGAAAACTGATAACAAAAATTCATAGGTTAGTATGTCGTCTGAAAACTGGTAAAAAAGTCATAGGTTAGTATGTCGTCTGAAAACTGATAAAAAAGTCCTGCTCCAACAGACTGATCTACATGACCAGAGACCTGCTGTTTCCTTCTTAGAAGCTTCTTCTCTAAAGTCCAGCTCCCAATGCAAACCACCAATGATCTGTTGAAGTCCAACGCTCATATTAAAGACTTGAGGACCCAAAGAGAAAGGATTGTGTGTCTGGTCATGTAGCTCAGTCCTATAGAGGATAGACTTGCAAACCAAAAGTCGTGAGTTCGATTCTTATGAAAGTCCATCCTTTAACAAGCGGACCTACTTGACCAGAGACACACAAGCCTACTTCTTTGAGTTCTCAAGTCCTACTCACTGAGACTAAGTAAAATTATGAAGTTATACACATGAAAGCCTTGAGAACCCAAAGAAAGAGAATTGTGTGTCTCTGGTCAAGTAGCTCAACTTCTTAGAAGATGGAATCTCAAGCCCACCACTTCAGACTGCTTAGTCCATCCTCGATCAGACTGAGCAACTTGGTCAGGATAAAGAACGTTCTGGGTCCAAAGCTCATTAAACTAGTTTTCTCAAGTGAAAATGCACTATACATATAGAACGTCCGTTAATGCCATTCCATCGTCCTCCTGTAGCGTAGAGGAAAGGCTGCAGGTCTCAATAGCAGAATGTTTTTGGTTTAAAACCTGCTGAGGTTAGCTTTAAGTTCTCTTGTGAAAATGCACTATACACATTGAATGTCCGTTAAAGCAAATCCATCATCCTCCTCTAGCGTAGAGGAAAGGCTGCAGGTCTCGATAGCAGAATGTTTTTGGTTCAAAACCCGCTGAGGTTAGCTTTACGTTCTCTTGTGAAAATGCACTATACATATAGAACGTCCATAAAAGTTATTCCATTGTCCTTCTGTAGTGTTGAGGAAATCCTACAGGTCTTCGAACCAGAAGGTTCTTGGTTCAAATCTGACCAGAGACAATTTCCATTCTCCCATTCAAATCCATTCTGGGGCATCTTAAAAGCGAAGCATGGGAAAATGCAATATTTTAGTATTATAAGGAGTGCAATAAAAAAGGCCTTGTGTCCGGGCCAATGGCTCAAATGGTTAGACGCAAGACTCATAAACCCTTGGACTTGGGTTCAATCTTGCAACAGCCAAACAATTTTCAATGCCCAAACCCAACGCAAATAGTCAAAGGTTGGAAGAAAGCAAAGACAATTGTCCAGTTGAATGGCTCAAATGGTTAGAAGGCTGCCTCGTAGAACCTTGGACCTGGGTTCAATTCTTGCAACAGCCAAGCAATTTTCAATGCCCAAACCCAACACAAATAGTCAAAGGTTCAAAGAAACTTCAAGCAGTTGTCTGATGCAGTGGCTCAGACGGTTAAAAGGTTGACCCATAGACCCTTCGACCTGGGTTCACTTCTTACAACAGCCAAGCAATTTTCAATGCCCAAACCCAACACAAATAGTCAAAGGTTCAAAGAAACTTCAAGCAGTTGTCTGATGCAGTGGCTCAGACAGTTAAAAGGTTGACCCTTGGACCTGGGTTCAATTCTTGCAACAGCCAAGCAATTTTCAATGCCCAAACCCAACGCAAATAGTCAAAGGTTCGAAGAAAGCAAAGACAATTGTCCAGTTGAATGGCTCAAATGGTTAGAAGGCTGCCTCGTAGAACCTTGGACCTGGGTTCAATTCTTTCAACAGCCAAGCAATTTTCAATGCCCAAACCCAACGCAAATAGTCAAAGGTTCAAAGAAACTTCAAGCAGTTGTCTGATGCAGTGGCTCAGTGGTTCAAAACCCACTGCGGTTAGTTTTACGTTCTCCTATGAAAATGCACTATACATGTAGAACGTCTGTTAAAGGTATTCCATTGTCCTTCTGTAGCGTAGAGGAAAGGCTACAGGTCTCGCTAGCAGAATGTTTTTGGTTCAAAACCTGCTGAGGTTACCTTTAAGTTCTCTTGTGAAAATGCACTATACACATTGAACGTCAGTTAAAGCAAATCCATCATCCTTCTGTAGCGTAGAGGAAAGGCTACAGGTCTCGCTAGCAGAATGTTTTTGGTTCAAAACCCGCTGAGGTTACTTTTAAGTTCTCTTGTGAAAATGCACTATAGAACGTCCATAAAAATTCTTCCATTGTTCTTCTGTAGTGTAGAGGAAACGCTACAGGTCTTCAAACCAGATGATTTCCATTCTCCCATTCAAATCCATTCTTGGGCAATTTTGTATTGTTAACATGTTACAAATGAACAAGACAAATAGAACATCTGTTAAAAGTACTAAAGGAGACCTCCGCTAACCTGGAGGTGATGCTGTGGGAGTTGGCTCCTGAAGGTTCTTGGTTCAAATCTGGAGCGGGGAGCAGGTGGATGATGCTGTATGAAAGACCCCAGGCCCTCACCAGTCTCCTCCACCAGGATTCAACTAACTTAAAAGTAATATTTTAGTATTATAAGGAGTGCAATAAAAAATGCCTTTTTGCCTTTTTTTTTATCAGTTTTCAGACTTTTTTTTTTACTGGTCAAGCTGGTTAGAGGATGGACTCATAAGGATTCAACCAACAACCGCAGATCTATCAGACATTCTCTTACAGGCTGAGGTACTTAGTCACACACTAGACTCGCCCTCCTTAGAAACTTTGAGTGTTAGCATTGGTCGCTGGACTTCAACAGAAACCAAGTATTTTAAGAACTGATTTCATGAGCAAGGTCAAATACTTCAGTCTGTTAAAGGATGGACTTAATAAAGTTCTTATGAGACTGACTGAACTTAATTGGTCTAATATCCTGATTAAAGACAAGAATCCAGAAAATTGACCTGTCTCTGATCATAGCTCAGCCTGATAGAGGATGGACTTGCAGATCTACAGTTGTAGGTTCAATTCTCATGAGACTCGTATATTTTTGGGTGAAACGTCGAGAACTTCATGAGAAGATGTGTTTAGGTCAAGTGGCTCAGTCCAAAGACAGCAGGCTGGTAATTATGAAGATGTGAGTAGACACAGCTTTGACACAAATTTGCTTTATATAAGGCTCTGGGAGATTTGAAATTTAAAAGTGAAGATTTAAAAGTGCCAAGAGAAGATTTGAAAATCCAATGATGTGAATGAGTGACCTTCCAGTCTGGAGAAGCTCTGAAAAATCTAAAGTAAGACCACACTAGAGTTTTAAGTGCAGTTCTCTACTTTTCAACCTTTAATCTGGGATGTTGAAGAGGCGGATGATGTAAACTCATTACACTATTAGATATATTATTATATCTTCAGGTGTGTTACCATTCTGGAAAGGATGTACATTGACTGCACTTCAGCTCTTTAATATCACAATAAAAACACAATTTATTCCCATTACCTGTAGGAATATTTCAGAACCATCATCTGTCTTGGAGGCTTCTTTTATTCTTGAAGCATTCATCCAGCCAATAAGTCTTTAAAAAAAACTAAAGTACCTCGCAGTAAAACATCCACAATCTTTTTCACTCTCAGTTAAAGGAACCTGTGGAAACAATGCAAATGATTCACAGCACCTGAAAACTTTATCGACGGTGTGTTGATATATGATTGGTAAATGATGACCAGTGCATCAAGGTTCATTCCATTACCTTTTTATTAAATACAACATATTGGTGACGAGTAGGGGATTTACAACATTGACAGCGTTTACTTGGCCACTTCTTCAAGCTTGGGCTCTGGAAAAAAAGAAGAAAATATAACTGTTAGTGGTGGTGGTTGCCATGTGAACGTTTTGAAATGAAACATTCTGCAGCTTTTTAACAATACCTGCAATTACATCTGACAATGAGATACAAGTTGCAGCAGTATTTATCAAATAATTGTAGCTTCGCATGGGAGAATGCAGGAAAGTAGTTTAACAATGGTTAAAACCTTAGTAACAATTTAACACTGGCCACATTAAATAAACAATATGGTCCAACATCTAAATTATAAGGGATAGTTTGTGCACTTTTTGAGCAAAGGTTACAAAACTAAACAAATGAAGAATGATCCTGATTCATTTCAACCCCTTTTCGGATTTATTTGTCTTATTGATTGATAACGTGAAACAATTAGGTCAGTAGACAAGACAACACTCAAAGTAACATGAGCTTTGTCGAACCTGTGAATTTGACCTCGGGGAACTTGATGAGGTCTCCGCCGCCGTATAGTCTCTGCAGTTTGACGACCTCTTCAGACAGATTCTTCTGATAAGCGGGCCCCGCGTCCACAATGCCTCCGGAGCTCCTGGGAGAGTAAGGGCATTAGATAATGTTTGAGAATTCAGGTAAAATCCAAAGACTGTTTACACAGAAATGAGGGGGTTCATGTCGTGCATCATCAACTGACTTGCTCTTGGTGTTGTAGTCGCGGATCTTGTCCAGGAACAGCTTCTGGATGGGGTCGAGCTCCTTGGTCCGGTTGAAGAGGACAGCGGAGAGGCCCATGTTCCTGCGCAGGGTCAGGCTCACGGCGGAGCGCAGCAGGGAGGACAGCTGGAACAACCGGTGAAGTGCCATCTGGTGGAGAAAACAGGGCTTCTGGTTAGTCTCATCCCAGGACAAGCGGCTGGGATCGGTCCTCTGTGTCCCCATAACTTGACATGAATGACATTTATCCAACCAATCGTTTCTGACATGAAAAAAGTAATTGAGAACTCATGTAACCTCTGTGAGAGGCAAATTGAGAACGTGGAACCCTCTGAATGTGATGTTGGTTAAAGATGGAGTAATAAACAAGGATTCACAATTTGGACTTTCTTGTGAATAACCTGATCCTGTTAGGCAAGCACTTAATTCATAGGGGCAAATAATCTCTTCTACACGTGAAGGGCACCGGTACAAACTTTGCGATGCTGATATGCCTTGTAATCCATGTTTACAATGAAGTCTGCAAGTAAAGGTCAGCCTGCACTTTGCTGCTTTAGGATGAAACGGTACCTCTACATTAATATAAACCATGAAGAGGAACGGGAAACTATATCATACAGTAAAAATGAGATCTACTGAATCTGTACAAGCTGCGTCTGGGATGAAAACAGGGCATCAGGCTAGTGTGCGATCCGACCTGTGCATCAGCACAGCGGGACACTAGCAGCCGAGGAAACAGCTGCTACACAATGAAAGACACCACGATGGAATAGAAACAACGTACTGCCCTTAAGATTTATACGTTTAACATATGGAAGAACTTACAACTCCTCATGTGTGGAGCTGCTAAGTTCCTGTTAGCACCACTAGCATCGGTTATCATAGGTTAGCCGCCGTCCAAATCATCCGAGTTAACTTGTTTACACGTATAAAGCGACTTTGTCAACTTTCTCAAACTGTCGATTCGATTTAATAATGTATACAAACAAGCCTGGTTTCGTTCTGTCCTACCTTAAGCTAAGTGTTTACTTCATTCACCGCAACGACCCAAACACCTGCAAGGGCTAACGAGCTAAGCTAGCATTAGCCGAGGCGACAGGGCTCTCAGACAGTGTCCCCCCCTGTCGTTAGCTGCGGTGCTAATGCTAACGCTGCACTCACTTGGAGAAAGCAGATCGTGCTTCTAAGTGTTCGAGGGGTCGACAGGTGAAGGGAACTTAGCGGTGGTGTTAAAAGTTTGCACTCACCTTGGGTTTGACACGCAAGAGTACGAGAGCCGGAAGTGGAGGGCACGCAGTGGATTGTGGGAATGTGGTGGTGAGGGGTGAAGCGGAAGTTCACGTCATTTCGGTGCGTACGTGTTGATCGTCCCAAAACAAGTAATCCAAAACATTTGTTCCTATTCTAATGAAGAATATGGAAATAAATGTACATTTTTATATAAGGAAAGTTAGTTTTATTTGTGGCTGAGGGGTAGAGCGGTCGTCCTCCACCCTGAAGGTCGGCAGTTCGATCCCCAGTCTTCCCCATCTGCATGCCGGAGTGTCCTTGGGCAAGATGCTGAACCCCGAATTGCCCCTCATAGAACAACAAAGTGCTGCTAATAGATGCACTGTATGAATGTGTGTGTGTGAATGGGTGAATGTCAAACTGTACTGTAAAGAGCTTTGAGTGGTCGTCAAGACTAGAAAAGCGCTACATAAATACAAAACCATTTACCATTCATACACCATTCCTAGGTGCTGCACAGGGACATTCAAACGACACAGAGACTAAATAACAAGAAAATAATTTAAAATCCAAAACAAATTTTAGGCAAAATAAAGAGATTAAAAAAGACATACAAATTATACAGCTGTATGTACAATTTTAAAATTGATAGAACTGTGTAAAGTAGAATAAAAATACAAGGATGGTATGACATTGTAGAATTGTTGAGTCAAAGGCACTTGGGAATAAAAAAAGTTTTCAGTTTGGTTTTAAAACAGAAAACTGAAGAGGAAACTATTAATGTTTTATGAATGTCGACACACAGCAGCTTCCAGGAAAAGTGTCAAGGATTATTTTGCCACACAAACTAAACCAAGCAAATGGGAAGCTTGATTTTGGGAGAAGCAGTTTATTTACTTTATTGTCCAGTTCTATTTTTGTCCATGTCATTTGTTTGAAAGCAATTCAATGTTGAAAAATTTCTTTTTCTTTAAAGAAGGTCTCCAAAAATTTACCAAAGTGATGTCATGTAAGTGGGAAAATTATATATTTTTTGTCATAGTCTGTGGCTTCTTGCCTCGTGATAACCACTGCAGAAGAACAACAATGGTAGAAAATAATTAAATACATGCGATAACTCAGGTCCTATCCATAATCATGATTTTATTAAATTCTAATCCTCATTATCCACATTAATCTGTTCTCATGTCATATGGTGACTCCTCGGATCATCTGACCCTGTGGAGGGTCCTGGCCTTTAGGTTGGGAACCACATGACCCGACATACACATTTTATTCTCCACACATTTATGCAGTACTATTACAAATCCGGTAATACAATATACATGTAATGATATGTATATCAGGCAGAGGGAGCACAATTACATTTAAGTATATTTTGCTTATGAGACTTGAGAAGGGTTGTAGCCATGATGGAGTATTTTTTACATTGTGATATTACCAATTTATATTACTGGAACACTTAAAACACGGCTTTGGTTTTAATGTGATACAAAAATAATTCAACCTTCAGCAGGAGAGTTTGGATTCATCTGGATTCAGAGGATCAGTTTTTACATTATTATTCCTTTTACAATGAACTCGGAATGTTCGAATAAAACCAGATGCACGAGGATCTAAATTGTGTAAATTGAATAAAAAACAACGAGCAGACAGCATCTGTATGTACATTCAAAACTTTATTATGGAATACAGTGTAGAAAGCGTTTTTCCCAGTCAATGCAAATGGCCTGCACAAAATTACACAGTGGAAAACAAAACCAATATATTACCCACGTGAAAAAAAAAAAAAAAAAGATGGAAAGAAAAATCCTGCTTCCTCTTCTACTCTACTGCCCCCTGCTGGGCTTCTATTGAGCACCCTCTGAAAAGACCACCACCTCACTGCAGCCTCCACATGCACGTTCAAGAGCCACTTCCTCCCAGATCTTACTCGCCATTAGATGCATTAACAGAGTGAGAGGTCACGCTGCACTACTTCCTGTGATGCTGAGATGGTGTTGACTCTGTGGCAGGAGCTGAGTGCATGGAGATGAACGAAGGGAGGGGGGGGGGACGATTCTTGCTTACAAGCGTGAATTTACCTCAGACCAATATCTGATCCCTGCTTTTAACCCCCTGACTCGCTCTCAGCTCTCTTGATGCCCATTAGCTAAAAACTCCGGTGCTGTGGCATGTGCGTTGATGGTGAGAGGTGAGCAGCGTGCCTGAAGGGAAGAGGAAGGCGAAGGGAGGTGCTGGGGGAAGTGAAAATCCATTATATATATACACAGACTGCCTGCCTGGCTGGCTATCCATCTGGAACTGCAAGTCATTTCCTCTCTACCTCGCCCTCCTTCCTCCTCCTCCTCCTCCTCTCGGCACTTCACCTGTTTTATCAGCAGAAAGCGAAACGATTACAAAACCCCAAAAATGAAAAAAGGAACGACGTCGGATTACAACTGGATGAAACACTAGACGGAAAATGACAAAACACGCGCACGCAGAGATAACTCTTACCCATCCCCCATCCTGCCTTCTCTCATTTGTCCGTTTCCCCCCCCCACAACCTTCACCCCCGTAACACGCCCTTTAAAATAAAAAACACGCCAACATGAAAAAATTAAATAGGGTGAACGCTCCCTATGCGTGAGGATTTTCAACACAATATATTTCAGTGAAGAGAATAATATACAAACAGATGAAGCCAGCACCCCAGCAACCCAACCCCCCCGCCACCTCTCCTGCAGCTTCAGGAACGTAGCATATGATCAAAATAATAATAATTAAAAAGAAATGACAAAACACACTTAAATTCCAAAATCACAGATCTCTTTTAAATGTGTATTTTACATGATATCAAAGCAGAGCCTGTTCATCTAGATTTATATATATTCTTCATCATTGTTTTGAAGTCACGTGATCACGAGAAGATACTAAATGTACAATCTTGCTAGAATGACAATCTATATGTGAGAAAAGGATCTCGAGAGCGAGAGAGAGAGAGAAAGAAAGAGAGAGAAAGAAAGAGAGAGAGCAGCGTTAAGATCGTTTTTTTTCAGTTTTTCCAAATCCTGTCATCATGCACTACATAGGAACAGCTAAGACTTGAGCATTACTTCAGTTAACATTACACGCAATTTAAAAAAAGGACTTTACATTGGCTGATCTTTTTTTTGTTTATTTTTTTCTACGTTTTTTTTCATTCTTTTTTTGAAAAACAAAACCGGAAACGATAAAGAGAGAAAAAACCCCAAAATAAAAACAGCTCATTCAGAATACATAGTAACATCAGCATCCCCGAATATCCTTTAAGAGCCTTGTGTGGCTTAACACAGCCCAGCTGTCGTAAGAATGCACAAAAAGAAAAAAGAGGTTGGAGGGAGGGATGAGGGAGGGATGAGGGGAAGGAGAGGAGGTTCACTTATACTCCAGTGTAGACTGTAGAGTGAGTGCAGTAGTGGTGCAGTTTGAGGGGAACCACAGGGCCTCATCCACAGAAATCACGTTGCTTGGTTCCAATCGATATTTCTTTATATAATCATTACAAAGAATACGATAGGAACAAACCAATGTTGAAGGATTGGATGGGAGTCTCCTGCACGGCTCCTGCAGACGAGGCCCAGGTCAGCGTGCACCTCGTGTCCGACTGATCAGAGGTCAGATTTCTACACAAGTCAACACCTAAAACTTTCCCAAGCCAGAAACAAATAAGAAATATAAAATAAACCCCAACTATACACTGGCCCTGAATCAGTGTGGAGAGAAGCCGCTTCCTTCCCCTGTGGGTGGGTTTGTTTCGATGCACTGGGCGGGAGCCTCTCTTCTATACATCAGCAGGCCCTGACGGAGCAAACATATAAACCCCCCCCTCCCCGCCCGCCCACTTTTCTTTAATTAAAAGGCGACTTGCTCCGATAAAGTGAACAAACGTGGTGCAAACTGGCTCGGCCGCGGCGTCCGCCCAGGCAGAGAAACAAACCCCTGACTGCAGCCGCTCGTGACGGACTATTTCAGTCACTCTATGATCTAAGCCACGTCGGGACAAGTCGGGAGGGGGGAGGATGGGGGAGGGTGGGTGCGTGATGAGTGGGGAGATGTATGTGTGTGTTTACGTGTGTGCGCGTGTGTGTGTGTTCTCCTCAATTCTGCATCTGCTCGAAGAACTTGTAGGTGGGGTTCTCGTAGCCGTTCTGCTGCATCTTGGACAGGTGGCGCTCCTCGGGGGTGACGGCCGCGTCCACCTGGGGGGGGAGGAACCAGAGGAGGGGGTGAGGGGTCTCACACACACACAGACACTTATATAGTGAGGATGACCATAAACAGGGTTTCTGCTGGTGAATTTAAGACCTTAATAAATATGACAGATAGTCCTAGTTCCACATTGGTCTAGTTTGTAGTTTTATTACACTGCTAATATTTGTATCGCTAAAAAAGAACTAGAACAAACAGACATTATAAACTATATATCTATGCGGCCAAAGAAAACCTGATCTGCATTTTAAGACGTATATAACGTTTCCTGGATGTGATTGTTTTAATTGACAAAACTAAAGAAACAATGCAGACTCAACTACTGTATGTTTTAAATTAAACAGATAATAAAAGCTATGAAATGACAAAAGAAATTAATTTGAAAAGCAAAGAAGGAAATTCATTTGTCTCATTATATTGACTCGTTTTCAGACTTTAATTATAAACACGTCCACTGATCCATCTACACATGCACCAGTTCAAGTGTCTCTACCTGACAGACAGCTTGAGCTCACACGTGCACACAGCATCACGCTCGCCACACACCAGATTGACCGCCGCTTGAGGGAACAGCTTGTACATGCGGCACATGCAAACACACAGGTCAGCCGTTTCTCACCTCGATGACTCCGTGGTGGATGGAGGTGTACTGCTTCTTCCTCAGCATCACCAGGGTGATGACGATCACGGTCGCTATGACGACACCGCCGACCATCAGGCCGATGATGGCGCCCTTGTTGGAGCCCACGTCCTCTGCAAAGAAGACCTGCGGGAATGGAGGGGCGGAGGAGGGGTCAGTCACACGGCAACAACCAATCACAACCGGCATAGTTAAAATCGGATGATTTCTAATAAAAATGACAGCGTTTTTTATATATCGACCACATCAATAACTTTTCTTTACATATCTGTTTTTCTACCACTGATAAAAAATTGTTTAGATTAATTAATTAATAATTAATTATTACATTAACTGTGCTGCGAAATGGTTTTAATGTAACTTCCCTCAGAAAGACAATGATCTTCTTGTAGCTGCAGCAGCTCACACGCTACTGTTTCTTCACAGTTTTAATTTTGCGGTGGATGCTTTGTGTAATTACATTTGCTATTTTTAAAATTGCATCATAAAAGAGTCAAACGAGGCCCCAAAATAACTCACGGTGCTGCTGGAGAACAAAGAGGCAACGCATACAAACACATGGACATGACAAAAACTGGAAGGTGACTTATTTTAAAGGAAATTTCCTGGTGCAGACTTTTTTCCCCCTTCAGCTGATTTATGACATAAAGAAGCATGACTCAACTCCCACACAACACAATAAAAACACACATGATTATAGGAGATTTCCTGAAAACGAATGAGGGCTTGTGCTCTTCTGTGTGAGAAGAAATAGAAGCAGGTGGCGTTTTGTGAAGGGAGGCAAACAGGCGCGTGATATCTCCACCTGTCTGGACATTTGTGTCAATCACAGATTATATATAAAGATGGACAACATGACAGGTCCCCAAAAATGAAGCCAAACCATCTTGAGCGCCCCCTGGTGTGTAAAAGTAAAATAATCTGCATTTTAAAGACATTTGTAATGCTTTTAAGAGAAAGGAGGAAAACACGCAGCAAAGAGCCAGGTCGGCTTCATTTTTAGTACAAACAGGAGAAAGCAGTGATGCGTCGTCCATCTTTATATATATCGTCTATTGTGTCGACACAAACTCCACAACATCAGTAAAGCGTCAAACATCTCAACACCCACTTTGTGTCAGTGAGCCGGGACTTAATTTCAGGCTTGTGCGCGTCCTCCACAATAATCCTGCAGGACGCCGATCAGGGTAACGGTGAATATGAAATGAAGAGGTTGAGTGGGGGCACACTGTGACACTGACTGCTCCTTGTGAATGCAAGAAATGTGATATGTAATAAAAAGCAGGGATTAAGGGATTAAAGCCGTTAGGTGAAAGGGATAAAGTACGTGGATTATAATTCGACTGAGCATGGATTGAGGTTTTTTTTGTGCTGGTATTACAATATTGGATGAGATTAATGAATGAACGCAGAACAGGGTTCGAGCCTTGTTACGCTCGGTTTAAGAACCTGTGGCTGACAGACAGCCCAAAACTTAACCGTGATCAGAGGACAGTGGAGAAAGCATGACGCGCACATGATCTCGGCTGTCTCCATGGACACCTGTCTCCATGGCGACAACCTTGGGAGTTGACGGGGAGGACAAAGTGGAAACATGGATCTGAGAGTGTGTGGGTATGTGTGTTTGCATGTGTCAGTAAAAACATCCTGGCGTGTTTGTCGATTTCTCCATGTTTATTAATTAGCCTGCATATTTACACACATCAGTGAGATTCAGATGAGTCTGCATACCTGCACTGTTTATGACAGTGTGAGCTTGTTGCTGTGCGGTTGTGTGTCTGTGTGTGTCGGTTTACCAGTTTCTGGTGGTGAACTTCATATTCAGTGCTCTGTCTGTCCTCCGTCTCCATCCGCAGCTCAGGGAACGCTTCCATCTTCATTCCAGTCACTGGCAAAGCGAAGGAAAAAGTACTGTATCCATTATGGATGGTGACACTCAGCCGCTTTCTCATCCCACCACACACACAAACTTGCTGAAATCAAACTCGCTGGCTCGAGCAGGACTTGACAGCGCTGGAGGAGCACCGGGTGTTACCAAGGCATGAAATGAATATGGCACATACTGCACAGCGTTTGCAGTATGCATAGACCCTGCAGCTGCATCAGAAATCCCCTGACAACCGCAGCCGGCGCCTAAATGGAGGTCAAGTGGAGCTGGCTGTGGGCAAATAAAAGCTGGAGGAGGGCGACGTGGCAGAAAAATATTTTCCTGACTTTACTAAAGTTGTATGATGGATCTGAGGAGTAGAGCTTCTTATGTATTTATAATTTAATCCTATGGCTCATATGTGGCCTCCAGTATTGCCACCAGGGGGTGCATTTCTTAATATGGAGCAGTTTTACGCCCAAGTAAGCAAACACCGATAAGGGGTTTTAAAGAAAGTGCCACAGTTGCTGTAGCAACCTGATAAGGAGAATGTGACAAAGTCAACAGTTTAATATCCACAGGCCCTAATCCCCGTCTATCTCATGATCTAAATGTGTATTCAAACTTAAAATCACAACAATATAACCAACCTGGTCGTGTGGGAATGCCTCTTTCAAGATTAGGACGAGAGTCCACTGGCTCAACTAGAGGGAGAGAGGGAGAGAGAGATTTAACTTTTAAATCATTTTGTTTGCAAGCTCTGTTTAGTCCTTCAAGGCCAAAAGAGGAATGCTAACGCCCTCGTAGCATTTCAATCAACCTTGAAGCAACCAAACTGTAGCTGCAGGTTCCGTGATGATGTTATTCATGTTTGTGGGTCAGTACGTACCATGGTTCTCGGTGTTGGGCTGGTTGAAGCTCTCAGGGTGAACGAAGCCGACGCCTCCCAGGCCCACAGTGTCTTCCTGGGGCAAGAAGTCAGTCTGGCCGTCTCCCAGCTCCTGGTCGGGCATCAGGGCGTCGTTGCCGTAGCTCACCCTCACGTCTGTCTGCAGGTTGGCCAGCTGCTGGGCCATCTCCGCCTGCTCCCTCTGCAGGAGCTCTGGATGGACGGACATGAGGAATGCATGAATTTCACAGTGGCTTCAAACATATGTGATTTAAAGGCAGCGCTACCATGCATGGATGGCAACAGCAGGAATAGAGACAGCATTGTGTTGATTGTGTGCGAAAAAACCCACTTCGACATATTTATTTACGATTGTTATGTATTTCAGGAACCTCCTTGTACAAAAAAATCTAAGTCTGCAACCTGTAACAAAAATGGATGTTTCAGGATGTCCATTTCCTTTTTACTCAGCTCCCTGTAACTCAACTCACTGGCAATTTCTTTCATCGTAAAATATTCTGTATGATGAAAATATTGCTTGTGATAAAAAATATTCGGTAATAACAAAGAACGGCCAGTGTGTATATTTCTGCAGAAAGAAAATCATATTCTCCGCAGTGACCCGTGAAAATAAAGCCTCCACGGAATGTTAAGTTCAATTTCTTTATTAGACTTGGTGCCTAGTAATGCCTGAATGGTGCCTTTTTTTTTTTTTCAGAGTATGTTTGCTCCTGTGGGTGTGTGTCTGTTTTGCCGGGTAGCACAGACTGTGACAGTCTCCAAGACAGAAACACAGATGGCTGCGTGACGCACGCAACTCCAATAAACCCAAAAAACCCACAGAAACCTAACAAATGCAGGGACGTTTGGGGGAGGACGGGAGGGAGGGCGAGGGGATTTATCTTCCCGGCAGAACAGTTTCATTTGACTCTAAACAGAGGGATTAGGACAAATGGCTCCAATGCCCTTATCAACAAATAAAATGTATTTTTCCGGGGCTGGAATTTGGAGCATTCTCTCTGTCACATGTAGCACAAACAGGACAGTGTGTCTCCTGCCATATCTCTCTGGTGTCAGGGTCAGCAGTTACACAGTGGATATGAAACACAGCCAACGTTCATGTTAACAAGATGTAGTGGTGTGCTTATCCGAATTATCTGTAGTTTCTTGTCTCTTCATTAAGTGCTCTTGACTTCCATCTGTCTTTATACTCGTCTGGATATTGTATTGATTCTTTTTTTAAGCGATGTAAAAGCCTCAGTGTGTCTTTAAGCGTCGAAATGACGAACTCACCGACTTGGTCCTGGATATCGTCGGCCACGCCGGGCACCTTGTAGAGAAGTCCCAGAGACTGGTTCATACGCTCCTCGATGACACGCAGGTGGGTCAGCACCTGTATAACACACACACACACAAAGAATGTGGTTGTTTGCGTTGTGGTTATATCGTAAAAACAGAATCATATTTTACAGATCTATAACTAAATGGATGATAAATGGAATGAATTCATAAAGCCCTTTTTTTCCCCCCATTCACACACACACACACATTCATACAGCGCTACTATGCACTGTGCTTTTTCAATCTCACACAGAAAACATACTGCTGGCACAGCCGTCAGGGGATCGAACCACCGACAACTCGCTCTTCCTCCTGAAATGAGGTTAACACAGTGAACTTACCTGGGGCCTTATCTGTGCTGCCTTCTTGGGATCCACCATGCGGACATGTTCAAAGTGTTTGAGGGTGTGCTGCCTGTCCTTCTGCTCGGCACGCACGTACTTCTTCAACAGGCTGAAGACGTGACGAGGCTGCAGGGAGAGACGATGACAGTGATGGATATAAATGTGGTCTGGATCAGAAAGCATCGAGCTGAAGCTGTAATTTGTTACGATGATACAAATCCCACAGTTGTTCATCTGTCAGATATGTTGTTTTTCTCCTATTTGACAGCCGACATTTACCAACTGCTTGACAACACATGTCCTGGGTTTGATGGCTGGCGCTATGAGGAAGTCAAATTTTTTTTACCAATCCAACACATTTATCTAATTGTACAAAACATAAGCTCCTGTACCCTGGGTGGGTCCTGCTGCAGGGCGGTCAGGTAGCTCTCAAGAGCCAGGCGGCGGCGGTCGTTGAGCAGAGCCTCCACCCGGGCCATGTGGGTCTCCACCAGCTGCTGGCGCTCGCTGGCCGCCTCCTGCTCCAGCCCCTCCACCTTCTCCTGGAAACGCTGCATGATCACACACACACACACACACACACACACACACACACACACACACACACACACACACACACACACACACACACACACACACACACACACACACACACACACACACACACACACACACACACACACACACACACACACACACACACACACACACACAAAATGGAGCGGGTGAAAGGGCCCGGAGAAAGAACTCTCGGGTGATTTTCTCTAATGTCCGGTTCATGCTGGTCTTACCTGGATGACAGCCTTCTTGTCGGCACGTGGGAGATTCTTGGCCTCCCTCTCGGCCTCCTCCCACTCTCTCATCACCTCAGGACAAGAAAAGGAAGGAAACATTAATTACCCTTGTCAATCAACCTTTTCTTCTCACATGCTCTGTCACAGGCTGTTTTTACACTTGAGCGAAACATCTCGTTGCTCTTTGTGCCACTGATCTGATCTTTTCACGGCTGTCTGAAGCCATTTGGACGAGAGGCCCAAACAAAAAAGGTTTTTTTTGGTAAATATCTGCATTACGGTGGACAGGGGCTAAATGGAAGAAAGCAGACATTTTACATGGCTTTCACTTCAGATTTTACATCCTGATACGAGAAACTTGTTTTGCTTCATATTCAGGGTTAAAGTGAAGCATTTACAGTCTAAGATCAACAGTTTCAGTTCCCCTTTCATTTTCCTGTACATCGTTCCTCAGTTCCATCCTCTCTGACTCACTGGGGGATTTTTCTTCGTTCAGCTCGGGCCTCTTCAGACCTGACCTAACAGTATCTGTGAGGGTGAAGTCAAGTGTGTGAAATCAGAGGAAGCTGCGCCTGGAACTCCCCGAGCAAAACAAAGAGACCAAAACCAAAGTGGCGCACAAACACTGGCACCAATAAATAAGGGTTGCTCTGAGGGCCGTGCAAGGATGTTAGCGTTCTGAGTCTGGAGCTTTGAAATGTGCGATGTTGCCGAGGACCATCTGGCTCTCTGCCGGAGAGCGAGCAGCTTGATTAAAGAATACAATTAAAGTCGAAATGGCTCAGTCGGCTTACCCGGGAGGGATTAACAAACGCACCTATTCGTTTTTTACTCGCCACACCTCTTTCCTCTTCTATTCATAAAAAAATCTTTTGTCCTCTTTCTGCGACAAAGAAAATGCTTTCTGTTCTTCTGATCAGCTTTAAATTATTAACAGTAAAAATAAAAATCCTTCCTCTCCCTTCTCCGTCAGTACCTGGGACATTCTCTCGCGGTGCTTGGCCTCCAGGCTCTCCTTGGCCTTCTGGAAGTGGGCGTGTTCATTTTCGTCTGTGGGCGTCTCCAGGTAGTGGTCCACGGCGTCGGGGGAGCTGGGCGTGGCGGTGGGTACTGCAGGGAATGAATGCAGAGAGAGAGAGAGAGAGAGAAAGAGGAGGCAGGGAGGTGAAAAGCCTTTCACTGAAGCGTCTACTCATTTTTAGTTGGTTGGTCGGGGACACACACAAAACACAAGAGGCCGAATTTGGGTTAAAAGGGTTAGTGTGAGACCAAAGGAGAGAAAAGACAATAAGATAGCGGCTGTAGCTGGAAGCCAGCAACTTCCAAAAGCAAACAAGTGCTTCCCTCATCTGACCGGTGGTCCTTTGGAGAAAAGAGACAAAAACCTGTCTCTCACTTATATAACTTCATTGAAAGTGTGATTATCGCTGTCCTGCCAAAAAACACTGAAGCTGTGGGCTCGGGAGAACAGACCGAGCTGTGGTCAACTCGCCAGCGAACTGTATCATCTTATTATATTGCGTGAAACGTAGTTTTAATCAGCGGAAAGTTGATTATCTTCCATGAGTGTGCTGTTAAAAGTGTTTGTGCGCGTGTGCATATGCGTGAAGGTCGCACGTCATGTGAATATGGTTATGTCTGATGAGAGAGCAGAAGGACAGATGTTTTCACTGTGACCCGAGTGTTGTGTCAGCCTCTGTTCCTCAAAAAAAATTTTTTTTAAACAACAGTTTCCTCTCTTATTCTGATCGTATCAAAACAACGGTTTCATTCGCCCAGGATTAGAGATCTGAGTCGGATTTCTGCCGCCAGCTCAGTATAACGGAGCTCAGTTTGTGGTGCTGGAAAGTTACATGTTAAAAACTCAAAAGCAACATGTATTGTCAAAGTGTCCTAATCCCCAGAACACGCAGTTCTTATCCAGAGCTACAAGGATATTGCTTTTTTTTTGTGTGTCATCGTTCAATGCTGATGAAATTTGGGTTTAACCCTTAGAAGTCGTGGGCTGGTTAAGCCGTTTCTGAATGATTTTGATTTAGCCTTTTTTTTTTTTTTAAAACCACATTTAGAGATGTTTACAATCCCAATGCTTGGTACCTTTTTACAGAACAGAATTGTCTATATTAGCAGACAATTAATGTTTAAATTTTAGATGGTATATCGACATATTGGACTCAAAAACGCACAGACTCCAGAGGGTTGAGAGGAGGCAAAAATCTGGATCTGTTAGATAATCCGAGAATAAAATATTATTTGGTCATTTGGTAAACCCTTCACGTGTCAATCCACTAATTCTAATTTTCTTTTGTCAATGCTGTGAGGCGTTCCCACTGCACTGTATAGCTTTCACAAATCAAAGCACTGTGACATAGTTTTCCTTAGTCCCTATTTGCCGCCTCTTCCTGCTGCACCATTTTATATGGAAGCCTTCCAAAAATCACTCTGTGAAGCAAATTATTTAGCATCCGTGGTATGTAAATGTAAATTACTTTTTAAAAAACGTGCCACGATAGATTATAATAAATGCAGAGTCAAAAACATTAAAAATATAAATCCCCTGAGCCGCCACACGCACCTCTCTGACCTGACCTCCTGATTTAGGGTTAGGGTCCAACTTTGACTCTCACAAACACGCAGACAATTACATGTAAGAACTACCCCCAGTCTAAAATATGTCATTTTATTTTGAATATATTACGTCATGTTTTCCTCCACAACTATCTGGCAACGCCTAAAAATTATCTTGCGAGCCCCGTGGGGATTAGGACCCTCAGGTTGAGAATCACTGAGTAGGGGAATAGTGAGAGTGCGAGAGATTTGGGGCAAAGACAAATCTTTCATTAACTGGACAAAGACTGAATTATTATAATGTTGGAGCAAACACAGATTGAGAACAATGACAGAAAAGTGTCTTTTTCTGCTGTGTAAAAATGACTGATTATTATTATCATGTCATTATCTGTCGTATGAATATATTACATTTTACTCTTGGAATATATAAGACTTACTGTGATTGAATGTTAATTGAACACAACATGTGTGTGTGGGTTAGACACTGCAGCAGTTTCTCATCTCCACTATGCTACGCAGGGCAGAAATCCCTTATCACACATGCATATATGCATATTTGCACACACACACACACACACACACACACACACACACACACACACACACACACACACACACACACACACACACACACACACACACACACACACACACACACACACACACACACACACACACACACACACACACACACACACACACACACACGATAGAATTAGATCCAAATATAGGGACTCCATATAGCGTGACTCCATTTTGCTGCAGGGCAGATCACACACTTTGTGAATGAGACTCACACTCACACACACACTGAATGAAATCAGCGGAATAACACTGAAACCGTCTTCCGCTCCCCGCCATCACATACAGCCCCCATCTGCACACATGCTAACACACACATGCACAGACAGACAGACAGACACACTTAAAATCCAATCAGTTCCATTTGTTACTGAATGATCGGAGAAGTCTCTGTTATTAAGAAATTCCAAACATATCGACAAGGTGAGAAATCCTCCAGCAGTCGTCCCCATTTTCCCGCTAATCAATCATCCCGATGTGATGTAGGAGGCAGGTATTCGCTGACAGCAGGTAATGATGTATTGATGAGTTCTTCCTTAACCGCTGCCTGAGAAACGTCTCACATTTTCAAAATTGCAGGAGGCTAATGTGACACCCGATTTAAGTCAATTTAAGTCTTTAAAACTTTTATTTTTATCATCCGATTCTTTTTTTTTTAATGTGTTTTTATGTTTAAATGTATTTACAAAGATTCCTCAGTGATAAGGACGGAATAATGTAAGCGAGCCCGCCACGTGTCAGGAATGCAAAGGATAATGTGCCGTGAGGTGAGGATTATTGCAAAGAATAATTCCTGCCTGGATGGTTTTACAGCTCATTTTCATGCTAAAGTGTGAGGCGATGCCTGTGAAACGGCTGTAATCGCAGAGATGATCATGGTTATTATACATGCTCTATAGGGAAACAACACTGTCACCATGGTAATGTAAAAGAATCCACTGTGCCAGGCAGCCACTGAAGCAAATTGTCCATGAAAATGACCCTATGTATCTAACCACTATTACTGGAACATGCTGTTTGGCAGTGGTTCACTACTTCATTTATTTCAGCAATCTCTTAATCTATTTGATTAACGTACGTGCTTGTGCTCTGAGGGGCTGTGAGATTATTAATAGAAGAGGAAAGGAGAAAACTCAGAGTTCTGATTTACAAAATCGGTTTTCAGTTTTGCTTTTGCTGTGATATTGGATCACTATTTATAAATTTATTTAAATCACCAATCACAACCGACCTGGGTGTAAGAGCAAAGGTGACAGTGAGTGCAAAGGGGATCAGGACGGTGGCTTCAAGAACCTGCAAAGGATTGTGGGAAAGGTAAAGTCTATTTTTAGTGCAAACAGCTTTATTTGCTGGATGAACCACACACACACACACACACACACACACACACACACACACACACACACACACACACACACACACACACACACACACACACACACACACACACACACACACACACACACACACACACACACACACACACACACACACACACACACGACGAGGAATAAGTAAACGTTAGCTAGGAAAGGAGTCGACAGGAGAAACACACCAGGCGAGAATGTTCTGCTGTTAATATCAAGCGGACAGCGAGGAACAACGAGGGTTAGGGACGAGCTAGAGAGGAAAACGACTGCTGAGAGCGGCGAGCTGCCGGTCGGATGTGAGCAGGACTTACTGACGCTGCTGCAGACAGACAGGCAGTACTCCTCTGAGTCAAAGTTATTCCTGTTGCCTCCGCAGCCACCGTAGATAAACTGAGCACAGCGGCCGTCCTGTCGGTCAAAGTACCAGCGTGGCAGCATGGCCCGGCATGGACCAGTCTCTGCGTTGGCCCAGCACACATCTTGGACACACACACACACACACACACTTAATCTCATGTCTCTATGTAAAGATCTTGTGTTCACCTATAAAAAAAAGGACATGTTATAGATATAAAATGCATGATGCTACAACAGGGTGTGTGAAGAAAGCCAGAACCGATTGTAAGAGCAATTTAACACTGAAATGAAAAAACAAAGCTGGTACAACCAATTCTGATTCTAATGGAACGTAGCTAATGAGCGCTGTGAAATGACAAATGAGCACAATAAGAAAAATGACAGCAGGAGGTTCGGCTGTGTTTAGCAGGGCGAGGTCGAGGTTCGGCTGTGTTTAGCAAAGCATGAAAAAATGGGGAAAACACGTTTTTACATGTTGCCGCTTGTTCCACATTAATCCGAACGCAAAGAAACACGTCATCTGATCATGTTCACAAACCCTGTTAACGAAAAAAAATAACAGGGGACGAAATATAAAACAGAAGGTAAGTTCCTCACCCCGGACAACTTCCTCCACAGACTCGGTGGTGGTGGTGGTGGTGGTGGTTGTCATGGCAACGTTGGTGGTCGGCTCGTCAGCATCGTCGTTGTCGTCGAATGTGTCGCTAATGAAGTGGCCACCATCCTCCTCTTCCTCCTCCTCCTCCACTGCCTCCTCATCCTCATCCTCCTCCCCGTCTCCGTCCTGGTCATTGTCCAGAAGGTCCTCCTCCTCCTCCTCCTCCTCCTCATCTTCCTCAGCCACCTCCTCTTCCTTATCCTCCTCTACCGCCGCAGATGGCCTGGCTTCCTCTTGCTGCTCCACTGGCTCTGGCTCCCGCACCATACTGGTAGGGGAGGAGGGATTGGTAGAAAAAGGGAGAGAAGGAAAGGGGGAGAAGGTGAGACATATGGAGCCAATGAGCACGATTATGGGAAGGAAAGGTGTCAGAGAAAGAGGGATGAGGAAGACAAAGAGAATAAATGAGGAGGAGATGAGGACAGAGACTCTAAATTATAACCATGGCGTTCAAGGACAGAAATTTCATCTTCATGCCAGCGTTGAAAATGAAAGTGGTAGAATCTATGATCATCTGAGCACTGATGTATTACTCTGCTGCTCCTTTGCCCTCATTTATATGTGTGTGTGTGTGTGTGTGTGTGTGTGTGTGTGTGTGTGTGTGTGTGTGTGTGTGTGTGTGTGTGTGTGTGTGTGTGTTTGTTTAAATACCTGTTGTCAGAGTAGTCGGTCTCCGCACCGCCCCACCAGACATCAGAATCATCAGCGTCCTGCTCGGCGCTATCAGCCTCCCGCTCCGCCTCAGCGGGACAGCACACAAACTCTACTCCTCGGAAACGGTCGATGCCACACGGCAACAGCATCCCGTAGTCATGGAGATTCATGGTGCGGTCTCCACAGGACTACAGAAAGCAAGACAAAGTGAGAATTAGACTGTAGATTAGTAAATAGGTAAAAACTACGCATGAAGGTGTGTGTGTGTGTGCATGTACTCACCTCTTTGGCGACGGTGTGCCAGTGCAAGTGGCTCTCACACTGGTCCATGCGCTCCTGGTGCAGGAACTTGCACTTGTCCGGGACGAGCAGGGCGTCGCTCACGAATTCTCCCACTGCAGCAGCAGCAACAACAACAACATCCATATTTAGAAATTGTGCACAGCCCAGACACATCTCAACCAACACTAAAAAAAACTCAAAGTGAGCATAGCTGACTCTCCTGACTCCTTGGTTGCTATGGTAACGCCAATTTCTAGAAATGTTTTCCACGAAAAGCGCTCAAAAGTGTGAGTCAGTGAAATCCTATAACAGACTCACCCAGGCAGCGGTAGGGCACGACGATGTGCATGTGGCTGTGACACTGCTTGCGTCCCTTCTTGCACCAGTTCTGGATGCTGATTGGCTGGTTGGCCTCCACCACATTGGTAATCTGGAGCTCTGGGTACACCTACAAAGACAGGAATATACATTATATAATACAAAATGAGAGAATAGAGGGTTTTCCTCTTCACCCATCCATCACTTACAGCCAAACCTTTTTAGCACCTACTCTACAGTGGGAACCAGAGATGCAATAAGCGTGGATTCGCCCTCTCTGTGTCCTACACACACCTTCAAACGTGCATGACCCATTTATCCTCCTACACTGCTCATTTATTTTGTATTTTTACCCGTACATCGCTCTTCTTTTAGTCGTTTCTCTCTCAGAACCTCCTCTGCAACATTTTTGTTTCAAAACTCTGCTACGGATACCCTTGCTGTCCACACTACTCTGGTGTTTTACAGCTGCTAAAACGGAGAGGTTATAGTTTGATCTTCATGGATCTATTCGGTCTGGATGTAGCCTTTGCTGATTCGTCTTCGGCTCTTATCACATGACCTCCAGTGTAGAATGCAACATGGATAAAAATTACAAACATTTCTGACCCTGTTCTCTTTGAGAATTTCTGCATTTTACATTGATACAGCCCCTCACCATTGCAGCTCCTTGTTCGTAGCCTCGCAGCTCTTTCTGCAGGCCACCTTTGCTCTTGCTTTCTACAGAAAACAATTATTAATTTGGTGAAACATTCGGCGACGCTTGTTCTACAAAATATTCTGGCTCTTAACATTACCGCAGTGCTAGTCGATGCACTCTCTGCTTGGTAGACTCTGTGTTTACCTCTGTGTTCTCCTCAGCCATGCATGACATCTGCCTCAGCACAATATTCAACGTGTCCCTGTGCCCACTCCTCTCATCCTTCTCTACGACACCTCCTCTCTCCCTTCATGCACAAAAAAGAACTCCATCAACTTCTTGGCTCCTTCTTATTCTTGCATTTGTCAAGCCGTGTTCCTCTGCTCTGCTTTGAGGGGAAAACGTTTCATGTCGTCTATTTTTCAAAGTTCAAATTCTGGGACCCGAGACAGATTGTTCCAAAGCATTTATTTGTCGTTGCAGGGTTTGTATTTGTGGTAACACAGGGAGGATGAGCTAATGCTTCTTTGAGCTTGTCTTAAATGCTTTTCAGAGAAACTCAGAATGCATCACTTCCTCTTATCGGACAACTCCCTTTTAACACTCCGGTCTTACGTAGTGCAGTGATCGTCTACACTGCTCCCAAATGAAATGCTGCAGTAAATGAAAAAAAAATTCACTCAGCACAACAGTTAATCCATAGAACAGAGGCGTTCACTGTGTGGTGGTTGACCTGGTTAGCTTTCACCTAATAACAAACTAACCCAAGCTTCTAACATCAGGTCATATGGGCCTAAGCAGCTTGTTTACTGAGCAGAGTTCTGGCATCGTGTCATTCGGCCAAAGTGGAGGATTTTTGGCGAATAAAAAAACCAATCTGTTTGCAGACTCTCATGACGGACTGTGTTCTCAAAACCCAGCAGGAACAAATATATCAGTCTGCCCCTTTGTAGAGTAACGGACCACGGTTGAGCTGTGATTTGCATGGATCGGCCCCCACAGTTTGGACACTAAAATACAGTTTTTTAAGTAATACCTTCAATTTCAACCCTGAGATGTAGCTAAACCAAAGCAGTTGTGTGTTCATGTGAACGGCACATGTTAAAAGCAGTTGACGGTGAAAGTCATGGCGAAGAGAGGAGCGGAAGAATTTTGGCTCCCTGGCGGAACCAGCACAGAAAACCAGTGTTTTCCCGCAATATTGTTTTGGTCTGTGGCAGTATGCAGTTCGATTTCACATGCATCACAGACTGAGTGACAGGTATACTGACTAGAGAGTGAAATAGAAGTTCCTCCGTGTAAGAGAACTGCATCGAATGCTGAGACCTGCAGGTACGCAGTATGAGGACTGACTGTCTACGTGGGTGGTAAAACCTTTATGGACGAAAGCAAGTGTGCGCGAGAGGGAAAGAACAAGCGAGCATGAGGCAAATAGCGCTGCAGACAGAACGTGGCAAAACAATAACCGAGAGATATCTTGTGTTGATCCGAAATATTATCCGATGCATGACTAAAAACCATGATCTGATTCCAATCATGAGTTTTGTGATCCGTTGTGTCTCTACTGCCTCTAATACTTTGTGTTTCGCTGTATCTTCTTGCACCTGGCTCAGATTATAAGCCAGATACAAATTATTTTTGTACCATCTTGTTTGGAACCACACACCCATTATAAGATTATTCTCACTTGCACAAACACTGCAAAATAAAACTGTAAATCCCCTAGAAAAGAAAATCTCGCTTCCTGCAAACTCTCCTCTCCATAAAGACGCTACACTGCTACCTGCTCAATCACTGTTATTTTCTCCGAGAGTGTCAGTTTAATGGCTTAAGTGTAAATCATCCGACCCAAAAAATCCAACTTAAATGGCACGACTGTAAACATTTATCATCCAGGATTATTTCTCGTTCAAAACTAAATAAACACGGGGTAATTACTGTTTAAGAAATCCATATATCAACAGGCACGCAGCTAAATTAGAGCCATTTTCAAGCTGTGAAGCCGTAACAAATTATGATGATTGATGAGGAAGATTGGTCTGGGGAGGAAACGACACCTCTTACTCCCGCTGCAAACCGAAGACAAAACATTTCACCTTCACGATATTATCATTTCAAAACAACCCTGACATTCAATATCTATATCCCCCACCTTAACTACACCACATCCAGCTGTTGCTTGTTACATTACAGACACTTAAGATTCATATCAGCTTTAAAACGGTGTAATATGGGAGTTAATTGATTCAGGAGAGGAAATAAACAGTTTTACATAAGGAACAGAAGGTAAGCAGCTTCTGTTACATCTCCCATTATCTCACACACACACACACACACACACACATCTTACCTCCTGGCAGTACTGCAGGATGCCCTCCTTGGTTCCGATGCAGCTCTTGGTGCCTGAGGGGTCCGGCTCCCACTTGCCGCTCTGCACGTTGATGTGCATGTTGAGTTTACCGCAAAACATGGCCACCTGGGGCTCTGCCAACAGACCCATGGAAACATCTGTAGGCACCTAGAGGTGGGTGGGGGGGGGGGGAGACAGATTAAAAAAAAAAGGAGAGAGAGAGAGATTTAATGAGAATTACCACTCATGTTAAACTCCTTGAGCACTTGCGCTGAAAAAAAACGCAAGACGGATGCAATTAAATTTTATTGCTCGGATAAAGGGGGGAGAGAGGAGAGGAGAGGAAAGGAGATTAGCATGGTAGATGAAAAGTAAGACGAGGTGAGCGAGAGAGAGAGAGAGAGAACAGATAGAGGAGGAGGAAAGCCACAGACGAGGATCTGGGTTGGATTTCTGTGTTCTTAAAAAACTCTTAGTCATGGCACTGCGAGCATCGTACTAAACGCCTCTTTGCGACTGTGTGTTCGAGCAAACGATCTCGCCGAAAAAATGCTGGAGAACAGAACAAAAGGATGGACACGAAAAATCAATAATGTCAGAGGAATAAATTGCCTCAAACAACCGGCCTGAAGCAATCCACCCGCTGCTTTCTGTGATGCACACACACACACACACACATCCAATCCTCTGCTCTGCTGCTTATATGGGAACAGCGGGTGTACATCTCTGTGCTCATGCCCAAGTTTTTCCAGGACAGTATAGTGTTTATATAACCCTCTGTTGATTTGTTTTTGGTTTGTTTCTCTCCATTAGCGCAGCACACCCTGCGCATAAGAGCAGGTTGGCTGCAGGCAAAGGGAGTGTGCGCGAGCGAATGTGTGTTTGTGAGTCCCCCTTTGGCATGAATGTATTAATTTTTGTGTTAATTTATGCTCCTGTGCGTTGGTCTGTGTGTGTATCTGCATGAATTCAGAGGTTTTTGTGCCGAACTTCCCCCAGGAGAAGAGGTGCAGACAAACCAGTGAATGTCTGCATTGTACTGGCAAATGAGCTCGAACAAAATGGGAGGGAATACGAGGGGGGGGGGGAGAAAAAAAAGAGAAGGAGACTGAGGGAGGGAGGAGAGGGAGTGTTGCCATTGTGTGCTGCCTAATCGTGTTAATGGTTTTCAAGGCCCTGGCAGGCGAACAAATGCTGTTTTGTGAGATGGATAGCATATTCCTTCCTCCAGACTTGATTTTTCTTCAAGCAGCCGGGGGCATAAAGTCCTCGTCCAACAAACGAGAAAAGCTGATGGGGCGATCAATTCGGATTAAATTTGAAGCTGAAAACCAAACTGTTTGGGTCGATTTTACAGCCATGTATCTAGTGCATCGGCAGGAAGATGGACTTTATCAGCTTGCATTATATTCCATTTACCAACAATGACATTTGGCAGACGAATGAGTCGGTCCTCGCTGCAGCTGTTTCCATCTACACTTGACTGCACTCACAGAAACCGGCATAGGCAGAGGAGAAAGCTTCGCCGGGCTACACAAGCATGAGGTGAATGCAATAAAACCTACACCTGTACAATGTGATGCCGTCCAATGCTATTGTGCAACAGAAAATAAACAGTTGTGCGGCTTGTAATGATCCGTTTGAGGCTATGGAAGGGACGCGCAATAATTCAGATGTGGTAGTGAAAGTCAAACTCCTGAAAATGTACAAACCCAATTTTCCACAGTTAAAAAAGCTTCACAGAGTCACACTTCACACGGATATCCAATCTGTTTTTCTGTGCCTTCACTTAATCCTGCACTTTAATTAGTCATTACCTGTTTTATCATTTGTGCTTTCATACGGTTTCTTTAAAATATTTTTCCCTTTTTAACATTTTTATGCTTCTGATCTGTACTTTTATGCTTCTTTTATTTCTGTGAAGCACATTGAATGACCTCTGTGGACAATAACACCCTATACAAATTAATTTCCCTTACATTATATAACATTAACTAGACAAGTGAACACCAAGCTGCATTAGGTAATAACTTTATAACTGTACCAATGTGACATCTTTAATTATAAACGCAATACAAACAGTCAAACAAGGTCAAAGTCTTTACCTGCAGTAAAGATAAACAGGGCAGGGACAGCTCTGTGATTGGCTGTTGCTTTGCTCTGAATGAGAGGACAATCATATAATTAGCTCTGTGCTGTTTGTGGCCTGCAATACAAAGTGCTTCAATAGAATACACACATTGTAAAAATGAATAAACTTTCTGTATTATTGAGCTGAGTTATGAGTTCACTAATTATCAGTAAATATTCTTAATGTCTTATTTGTAATTCTAATATTGAAACATCATGGTCTCCACAATAAACAGTTATAATACATATTAGGAAATATAACTATAATAAACTATCAGCATTTCCTGCTTTCTACTGGTAATGTTGCCACCAAGTTATTCCAAGAATGTGAGAGTTCATTTTCATATTTTCTGTGACAAGTTGATTTAATAACTGTTCCCAAACTGGAGTCTAACCAGAATGCATGATTTACAGCCTGTGAATTCATAAACCACCCGACCATAAATAACTCAGCAAATATGTGACGGGTTTATCGATTCATAGGAACTTTGACAAAGTTTAAACCACAGCGATCCATGCAGCTCCGCCTACATTTCAGGAAATGTAATTAGATTTGCTAATAATCTGATTTTGCCATATTCTCATGAAATATTAACGCATATTTGACCCATGGAATAAAAACAGTCGATGCTAATGTTGTTTATTATATCTTTGAGTACAGAATATGACCTCTTTACCTTCAGTAACCAAAAACATTTGATATGTCTATTTTCCTCCAAGTGGTTAAGACAGACAGACAGAGACAGACAGACAGAGATCAGGTTTCACTCCCATGGGTCAAATATGCATCAGCAATGTTCACACCCCTAACAGGTCAACGGGATGAGCTGCGAGCTGTAGTAGAACGGAAATTAGTAAATCCCCCCCCCCCCCCCCCCCCCCCCCCCACACACACACGTACAAATTAGGGTGTAAAATCCCCTCTTGCCCCCAGCACATGGCAACTTAACACTGGTGGCCCCCGGTCTCGACACAGAGCCATCTGCACCAGATGGGGTTATTTAGGGCTGTGACGCTCGATTCCCACACTGCCATCTGTGTGTGAGCAGTGCTACCGGGCATAGATCAAATCCCGTACCACTCATTAATAGTACAACCCAAGGCAGGCCGAGAGCAGAAAGTTTTCAAATAATCTTTAAAAAGTCTCTTTGCATGGCATGCTATCTTTTAATTAACTCACTTTCTGGGTGCCCAGTTTCATTCTGACCTTATCTGCCCACCCTGTGGCCTCTCCCTGTCGCTTTCTAAAAGAGATAAACCAACTTCCTCCCTGCTGGAGGCATAGGTACGCAAATCTGCTCCAGTGGCTCTCTGACATTCAAATTCTTTGTGTCATCCTCTTTTGGCTGGCAAATCATATCCTCGCCCATCACACTCTCTTCTCCTTCCTGCCTCTCAGCCTCTCCGCCGCTATCTCTTCACCAGTCTGTCTTCTAGCCAAGGAAGGGAGGAGGAGGAGGAGGAGGCGAGTGGCCAAGCCTTCGCTATAAGCTTATAAATCTGACTCCCAGGATGGTGGCAAAGGCATGAGCGGGAGGAGAAAGTGAGAGAAAAGAACAATAACCACAATGGCGAGGAGGCAGGGAGAGATCGGAGGACAGATGAATTGGACAATAAGCCTTCGGGGCGCGAGCAGAAGGTCAAGCGCTCTGTAAAACAGAAAAAGGATGAGGGGATGAAGGGCCAGAGACGGAGCGGGCGTCTGAAGGAAATCAGGGACGGCTTAAATGGAGAAAAGATGAGTAATTCTGGTGTCGGAGAGAGGCAGCTCAGAGAAGAAGGCTGTGTGCATGTTCTGTCAGCAAAGTTCAACGTGGGTTAAGTGAAAATTTTAAAAAGATCCTCCTGACAAACAGTAACGCCACTGTTTATACTGTGTAGAAAAATAATCTCTACCCTTCTTCATCTTTTATCTTTTACAATTTTCATTTTCCAAATACTCCCAAAAAGAACAGATACGAATCTGGAGACTAAAAAGGTTAAGTGCTACGCAGCTAGAATCTACCCTGAGCGAGCAACAGATGGACTGAAAAAAGGCAGACGAACAAATGGCGGAACACACCAACGGCAAATGTATATTACAGAGGGAGAAACCAGGCTGTGTGTGTCTTTATCCCATCTCAGCCATAGTTCACTGTCCTGCCGCTTGGCCCGGCCAGCCGGTCGTCCTGCAGGGGAGGGAGCAGTAATCTGGGCACTGAGGATTAGGACGGCAGCCTGGTCAGGAGAAATATCCCCCTTTGCTCTAAATCTGGCATGATAGCCATCGCGGTCAACAGCAGGGAATAAGCCAGAGGAGCGGATGCTAATGCTGTAAAAGATTGACCCCGAGAAGATAGTTCAATTAAAGTCAGCAGACACCCGGCTCGCATGTTGCCCGGCGTGCGACGTCTCCCAGAAGAAATTAAGACAGTCGTGCCTCGGGAGCTGCAGCAGGGTGAAGCTGCAGCTCGCCAAAATCGAGTCAGTCACAGCAAGAAAACACAGACGGAAACGCCAGCGCCTGCTGACCCATACAGGACCACGGAATTAAGTTGCACACGCAGCCCTTGTCCAAATTGTTAAAGCTTGGCATACACTGTTGGTTCATAGACCATAAAAAGCAACGACGCCGTAATGATTTAAGGAGGAAATGGAATTTGTTTTGCCCCAAGGGAGACGCACTAAAGACACACAAGAACACAAACAGAACCAAGCGACAATCTAATAATGCGACGCAATAACATACAAGTTTGCAGCAGTATAGCGATTTAAGTGAGATTATTTGCTGCTGCAATTCCATAAAGTGGTTTCCCGCACCAAGATGGTTCATGAAGAGGACGGCGAGCTCGCTGCAGCCTTTTGCATGAACCGTCCTCCGCGTGCATGTGTGTGTCTGAGTGATCTTGTTACGTCGCTATTCAAATCACACGTCTCATCTCGGACAGGTGACCCATTTTCACAGCTGGAATCACTGCTCCTTCGCCGTACGTCTGATATCACATGTTCTGCCTTAAAGGTTCATTCCTGACAAATTAGGTCTTGTTTTTTGGGATCCCATGTGGGATAGATTAGAGCTGGAATGAGCAGTCCATTCATTGATTATCAACAGAACATTAATTGGTAAGTGATTATTCATGAGGACAAAATATTTTGGGGATACTAAAATGATAGGAATAAAGCTGAAGTTGTAAAAAAAAAAAAAGTATAAATCTGTGTCTGAGTCACCTCTTCTGACTTTCTCGACTATGGCGGAAAAGATAAATCAGGTGCAACCTCGACTCTCCGGGGAACGAACATCCTCATCAATCCACGCAGCTGCACGGCTCTCCACTTGTGTGTGACTCTCAAAGACATAATAACTCTTCTCTCCCTGCAAATTGCCCAACCACTCCCCATCTCAAAGTGATTGTGTAAAATGCAGTGATATGTGTGAGCAGAGATGTGATCAGCAGCACTAAAAACGCAGGGAGAGGTTTATTACCAATTACATGTAAATGGGGGGGGATGTCAGAACAAGAATTACTACATCACACACACACACACACACATCCTGCAAGTACATACATGAACACACACCCACACACACGTCATGTATCTTCTCAGTCAAAGAGGCAGAGAAACGGACTGAATGTTTTCCTGACACAAACACACACACGCACACACAATCTTTGAAGTGCCCCTGTGGGTGCTGGTCCTGCGGTGCTATTAATTGTACAGTCTTATCTGAGTGGCCCAGGCCTGCCATGGGAAGTTGGGTAAAGGCGGGGGGTGGGTGGGTGGGTGGTGGTGGTGGTGCCTTAGATCAGCTCTCGTCCCCAGGGGGAAACTCCCTGGAGAGCAAGATGTGTCGCAAGAGCTCCAAACACGCACACACACACACACACACACACACTCTCTCTCTCTCTCTCACTGGAGGACACATCTCTCACAGGGATCTTCGGCTGCGTCCAAACCAGGAGCTATAACAAGACAAGGCGTTATTGTCCTGGCTGGAACATACTGTATCACACTCAAGATAATGTCAACCGAGTGTTGCAGATGGTTCACAATGGCCGAGACACACAATCGCCGCGGAGACGAGAAAGAAAAGGAAAGTCCTGCGAGTGCGACACAGTGCAAAGAATAAGGGCATTATCGTGTTCTCCTTGGCAGCCTGTAGATGTTTACGAGTGGGATAATGCGTTACGTGATACAGTAATCTTAGGTTGCTTCCCATTGGGTCATTCATCAATCAGTTGTGGTGGAATCGAGCTGAAGTGCGAGTGAGTGTGAGTTGTTTACGAGGTGCATGGCTGTGGGAATTTGTGTGCTTAGCTTGAGAGGATGTGCTACGGCGGAATTGGATAAGGCTGGCGAGGGGACAAGAGATGCTCAACCCTCTTGCACGTGCACGCTGTATAAGCAGGCGTTACTTAAAACTCTTAAATCGTCTTTGACTGGACCTTGGCCTTGTCTACAGCACTGCAGATATTTTTTTGAATGGATTTTTCCCCCAGTTTCCACACGACCTTCGTTTTACTAAATATCTGTTATATATACACATGTTGTAGTTCTTTCTGGTGCATTCTCATTACCCAAAACAAGTGGGCATGCCTTGTACATGTACGCACAGATACATGGAAACGAGAGGTTTTGAAAATCTGCATTTTGGAAGGCGTTTGTAAAAATTGCCCAAAACATCATGTGTGGACAAGAGGCACAAATGCAGAGGAACTAGTGT
Organism: Hippoglossus hippoglossus; assembly: GCF_009819705.1. NCBI lineage: Eukaryota > Metazoa > Chordata > Actinopteri > Pleuronectiformes > Pleuronectidae > Hippoglossus > Hippoglossus hippoglossus. The sequence continues at coordinate 5,351,935 of NC_047152.1, read as the reverse complement.
AACCAGGGCGTTAGTGTGTGTGTAACGCTATCCCAGTCTGTTGTGTGTGTAATATTATCTGCACTGGATGTTTGGGAAGCAGATCCAGTGGGTATAGGGTGATTCCCTGATTACAGGGCAGCCAGACCCTCTTCCCTTCCCCTAACACTCCCAGCCAGCCAGAAGTTCAATTACAGACCAGAATATAAAGACCAGACAGAACGTCTTCTTTATAAAAAAAAAAAAAACTACAAGTTCTGGGGCAAAACAGAAGCTCTGGCTCATCCTCTAAAGCGGCGACAGTTTTGGCTGCGGTGAATCAGGTTATGATGAAACCCGAGCACCTCGAGAGACGCCGCATTGACTTCATTCAGGCGTTTCTTAAATCAATAGATCCAAGTCGGTCTGGGATCAATATTGATTTTCCTGACTTGTATGGGCTTAAAAGGTCAAACTGACACAATGAAACGTTTCCTCCTTTCAAACATTGTAAACACGCTTGTCTGTAGATGATCAACCTCAAATTTAAAACTGCACCAATTTGGTGCGCGCCGTCTTGTCAGTTTTCTCTCATCTTCACAAGTTCCCACTGCCTATGTGAGGAGAATTTCAGTTTCATCTTCATTCATATTCAATGTGATTAAAGCTTTGTGTCTGGTGGTTCCCCGGGAATTAGCATCTTAGACAAATCTGTTTAAAATTTGATCTAAAGGGTGTGAGAGGAGAAAGAAAGTCCTGACTTCTGCCCACTTAATTTGCCAGGACGTGAAGGAGGGACTCTTGGTTGCCTTAGTTATTATCACCATGGATACGGTGGCTGCTCTCGTCCCCTGGAGACCCGCCTGTCATAAACCTCCCTGTGTCATTGCTGTGGCAACCCGAGGCAACACCATTATCCAAGTCATCTGGGAGAAGGAATTTCATCATCAGGTTGGTGTGTGTGTGTGCATGTGTGCTCTGCTCGTATAGCTGACGGTGCACCTACGAAAATTCACCCAGTGGCAACGGTCGACTCGTTCTGCACCAGCATGCTAACCTGGCTCTGACTTCACTGGTATCCAGCTGGGAATAACTCTGCAGTCGGCCGCCAGCACACACAGATGGAGCTGTGATCACCTATGCACACACATACACACCCAAGGACTGAAGGTACACTCAGCAGTGAGACCATGAACTGGGGCTACTCAGATCTGAAATTATGCAAATCTCGTCGTAATCTCTCCCAAAAATATGCTAACAAGGATTTTGTTTGTGCCCAAAGTGAAAGATGCATCAACATCCTGCATCATTAAAACCAGCGGCTGCGTTTTGCAGACAGGGATCTCCACGTCGTCGTAATAATGAACCATCTTCAGATTCCAGACTCTAAATATCCCATTAAAGTCCACCATTAATGTGCTTGGACCACAACAGCATCGTCTTCTCTCAGCTGGATTCCTTCAAGACATGTTTTTCATAATTTCTGTGTCAGATGCTGGAAAAGCACAAAAATACTGTTTTTTCCTAATGTGTTACTTCAGCAGCAATTTAGGAGCAGGCGCTGATTAATCTGAGTGCAACAATTCTCTTCGCCGATTTCACTCAAACAACGCTGAAATTGACCAGAAGCCCAGTAACCATGTTTACTGCTACAAAGAAAACTGCCTCATGGCTGATTGTGAGTTAAGGTCATCCCTCATCAGCGTTGTTATTACAAGTCGTTTGTGAATCAGGGCCCTGGGGCTGATGGGTGTGTGTAACTGGAATCATCATTAGTTGTTATACGAGCACCGACCTCCAAACACAATCACCAGCGGAAGATTTCTATCGTGAAAGGAATCCTGTTTGTCCCTCCTTCGACTTTAATTTAATTATATGTTAAATGGCTGGAATTAAAACTCTTGATATAATACTGAGTGATGATGATTAATATCAGAGCGGCACAATGGGAAATTACAATTCTAAAAATCCCAAATGGAATTTCCGCAAAGTCACTTCAAACATGAGGTTGTTTCCTGTACGCACATTATACTGCATCGCTTCTGTCGAACAAACACAGGAAGTCTTCTATTATTGTGAGGACCAAACAGGAAAAGGACCCAGAAATAGCAGGAGACAGTCAGGAACACTCGGAAATCTCCAGTCTCGTTTGCAGCCCCCTGACAACAGCTACACGTACACACAGATTTTGGCATTTCCGACAAGCACTGCAATTTCACACTCCGAGAGGACTTGTCACCCACAACTGATGGCGTGTCGCCCGACTCCAAAGAGGTACTAGTTTCATAAACCCCCTGAACTGTGAATCTCAAGCCGAGGGCAAGAAGCATATCAGTAACATACTGAACGGATGACACAGCCTTTCAGGAAAAAGGAAAAAACGCAAGAGTGAGAAAATCTTCTGATGGGTCTGAGGAGGGTGAGAAGGACGACGGCATTAACACACAGCGGCCCTAATTATAGTCCAAGTACCAGGCACCAGGGGAAGACTCCACTGCTATGGCAACCCTGAACACCTGGGAGGACGAGTGCAGACACGGGAAAAGAGGAGAGAGGGGACGAGGGGACGAGATCATTTCTGCGAGGGGAGGAATAAAACCTTGGAAAAACAAAGACCCCTGTGGGTATTTTGGAGTTTATAGGAGGTGGCGATAATTCACTTCTTCTCCGTCTTTAAAATAATGAGTCAGCAACCTTCACGAAAATCAAAGATGCGCTGAAGCGTGATTTCTGAGTACCTTCATCCATAAATATGTCCTTTTATTGAAAAAAAAAGAAGGTGTTGAAAAACTGGAAGAAAGAGAGCTCTCCTTTGTGGTTCGAGGAAATAAAGAGTTGTGGAAAGGATTTGTCTTATACAACTGTGGAAATGCAATAAATGTTTGACATTTTCTTTTCATTTAAAAATTCAGTTAATAAACCTGTGAATATTTGATTCAATTCATTCTGTCACACTTTTTTGATACGTAGGTGTGATGGACAGATACTATATGACTTTATATCTCTAAAGCTGGGATGTTGCAACTATACTCTATGGATCTGAGCCACAGCACTACCAGAACACTCTAGAGAGATCATTTTCCTGCTGTATCCTCACATGGGCTTCCAGAAAATGTACGAAGCAACTGACAGTAGCACCAGATGTGTCGTATGCCGCTGGCTTCCAGGAAGTATCTCTACACTGAGTCTTTTAATGATCAGGATCCAGAGTAAATGTCAAACTACCTTTCCTGGCACAAAGCTGAGAATGGGCTCCTCTCCATTTTAACAAGAGCTTAGAGGTGAGCACAGAAACTGATTGTACACTAGAAAGCAATTCCATGGTTAGAACTTGATTGTATTAGCCTGTAATGGCCAGTGGAAGATCAGTCTCACCCACACATATACAGGACAACACACCACGCCAATGACACATGGCACTTATAAAGTAGATGTGCCAAAAAAAGCAATGCAGCATTGATGCCTTGCTAAGCCACAGCAGAAACATGCTTTCAGATGGAGGTTTTGTGTGTCTGGAGCTTCCTCACTGATGAAGTGAAAGCCGGATGTACTCGATGCTGCTGCTGCTGAGTAATGTGCGTGGATCAGGGCGACTTGTTTCCCGGCTGATTATTCAGATTCTGTATCAACGCCTGCTTACTCAGCAGCGGTGACGTGAGGAGTGCGTCTTCGGCGGCGCACTGCTGTTATTTACCGACGGAAACAAGAGCGCGGTGGTGATGAATGGTGCTGCCTGGTGGGAGAGTTGCTCTAATGTGAGGAGTGGGAGAGAGAGTGTTGTGTTGCCTGAAGACGAGCAGGTAATAAAGCTGGGGTTGTGTTTCCACGTTTGCTCCATGTACTGGTAATTATGAGCCAGTCATAAAGAGGACGAGGTGAGAAAGATGAAGAGGAGGGTTTTCAACTGGACGACTGACTTACAACCCCTCAGAGAAACATTATGTCTTTACAAGAAGATGGCACCTATACTGATGTCATCAAGTAGAGCCTCGCCATTTTCTGTACAGGCCCGAGAGAAAACTAACCGAGCCCCACCCCAGACTGATATGCCTTTTGTTTTTTGTGTAGGAAGCCAACCCGAGCCTGAATATCATCTCTAAATTTTTGTCCGAACCCAGGTATCCACATTCTAATACCTGCAGACCCTCCTCACCGACCAGCATGTCAGACTTTAGTGCTGCTTGCAGTTGAGTGGGAAAGTTCAGCGTCATCTCCGTCCACAACTTGTCTGTCAACCGATTTCTTCTGATACTATTAGATGCTTGTTGGATCAATAAGAGCCTTTGTTCCTTCACATATTCATAGTGTTTCATTCTGAAGGCAGGTTGCACTGCACAAAGGAGGCCTTTGAGCTCCACACCGGTCTGTTACCTCTGGAATCAGTCCGACCAAATTCCTACGATGCAATGAAAACCACCTTTCAGTGGGAAAACATGACCACACAATGAAGAGCTCGGGACTGTGAGAATAACGACAGAAATGACTAAAGGTAAGATGCAAAGAAGAGGCAAAGATTGACATTTAAAAGTGTTCATAAACAGCTGATTCACACCACGTCAGTTGGACAGAGAAGCGACGGACAGGCAGCTCCAAAACACATCAGCGTCCTCCCATTTCCAGGCACCGGTACAATAGAAACAACAGTATCAAAAGGTCAGGAATTCTTTTCTCCGGGACAGACAGCGGGGTATGCAGGGGGGACATTAATTGGGGGCGCTGCAGTGTCATTGTTGTTGTTGACACAACCAAGATGGACAATGTGCGCTGTTCAGACGAGGAATTTTTATAGGCAATCTTTGCAACACCAGTTGGACATGAGGGATTAAAAAACAAATCATTATGAAGAGGACATCCTGTCCTGAAACATGACAATATTCAGTGTTTACCAAGAGACAAGCACAGACAGAGCAGGACTGGTGCCTTTTATTATTAATCATATGATTAATTCTATTTCCAAGTCAAGGATTAATTATTTGAAAATGCCCATGTAATCTATAAAAGCTAAAAAATATGTTTCAATCTGAAACCAGCATATTTGGCAGTTTTTCATGTTTGAAAATTACATATTATATATATATATAATGGTCTTTTAGTCAACTGACTGCAACTAATGACAATTTCCTGTATGGATTAATTCACCGATTATTTTATTAATGAACTGAGAAATCATTTGCTCTATTAAAAGACAGCAAGTGTGCAAAAAAGTTTCCATTACATATTCCCAGATGCCAAAGGAGAAATCCTAAAACGGCATATTTTGTCAAACCAACTGCCCAAAATCCAAACTTATTCAATTTACTATCTAAGAAAGCAGTAAATATGCATATGGTAGAACCTAGAACCATTGATTTTTGTCCTTTATATCAGTAAAATAATTGCCTGTGCTTCTCCGTCGAGCTACTAATTATTTATCGACTAATCACTTTGGCGGGGGTTATGCACAAACTTCAGTCTGTCCGTAGAGGTTGTTGAGAGGCATTCCACCAAATGACAAACTGAAGCCAAAGTAAAAGTGAGGCTGGGGAAAGAAGATGCAATAAAAAGCAATCAGAGATATACGAGTGTCGGGGTTCTCCTTCGATAAATCTGAACTGCGGCGTGAGCAGCAGAGAAGGTGCCAGAGAGAGAGAGACACTGGCACTGCCAACAGGCATAATGGCATTAGGGCCCCGCTAATAAGGGGAGAAGGCTGGTCCGCCCCAGGCTGAAAAACTGCAGTATGCACACAAACAGACTGCTTGCACCCATCCAAGGGCCATTTCCCAAGGATTTACAAACACACAAAGGCTGGCATCCAACTCCCACGCTCCACACCACGGCCTGCGTGTTCAAGGGCGGGCCCATCAGGAAAAGCAGCTTCCCGAGTTGTGTGTTTAGAAGTGTGTGTGCGTGTGTTTGCATGGGGCGATAATGAAGGCTATAAACAAGCCCAAACAAGATCAAAACCTTGCAACATCTCATTTTCAAGTCTGATTTAATCTCGCAGATATCATCCCTCCGATTTTAAACAACTTCTTCAACCGCATTTCATCACTCGAACCTCTGATAATGTAAACGCAGGACTCAAAGGGGGAAGATTGACTTAAGCAAAGTAAGCAACGGATTGCGAACAAAGCATGCGGTTTGCTTGATGAGGAGCCCAAACTGTTCATTACGACTGTACTGATTATAGGCTGCTAGCAGGAAAAATGAAGGTCAGCTCACCCCACATTTCACCTGCTACATCTTACTGAAGAAAAAATTCAAAACAAGAGGCCTAAACGGAGGATAATTACCTCAGTTTGACCCCATTTTTCTGTTATATAAAACACCTTTAAGCTATAATCGTTTGAACAAGAGATCATAAAGACAATATCCCAGGTCCGGCTCTGAAACAATGTGGCTACTGGTGGCCACAGGAATGTGTAATCCATCTCCCGACACTGTAAATAATATCCAACTACAGTAAAGTGACATTAGCGGAATGAGCTGAAGCTGTTTTAGAATATGAGGGAAATCTCCTTTGATTACAAAAGGACAGCTAAAGCTAAGCGGGTCGCCATGTTGATTGATTCGTAAAGCATTCTGGGATTTCCGTCTACCACTTTGTTTTTAGGGCCACGAGAGAAAACGAAGGGTTAGGGCCAAGTGGTGAATTGGGACGGGCCCTAAAGCTTAATTGGATCACGGAATTAATAAAATTACATAATGATAATAAGGATGACGTGACATCTTTTACGAGATGTCGCTGGAAAATGGCTGAAATTGAAGAAAACGTGTGGGAATTTTCACATTCATAGGACAGGATCAAATAATAAAAGCCATGTTGAAAAATACAGATGTTTTTTTTGCAGTGCATGTTCACAAAGAAAACACACGAGCCTTAAAAAAATGCATGAGGGGTGATTCTAAGAGACTAGATCCGCTGTCCAGACATAATTAAAGCGTATCTGACATCCACATTGCGGCCGGTGTGACTCTGGATTATGGAACGGATACGAAAGGAGGCACAGGAGGAAACAATGAGAGTCAAAGCTCCAGGTTTTTCCACGACCCTCTGCAAATGCTGCAGTGCACCGCCGCCATCTTACTTCTCCATTCTCTCCCATTTGACTGAAATATGTGGGAGAAGCGTCCATAATGATCCTCGTTTCGAGCGGACGTTTCGGGTTTTAATTCTCATTTCATTACGCTTAGATCGGAACATGGCGTCATTGCGAGAGAACAACGGACTTATTGTCGTTGCCCGAATAAAGAAAAACACGCCCACTCCCTCAAATCGAGCCCTCGGGATATGGAAAATAACACAATATTGTCTTTTATTCAACACGTTCACAACAACAACAACAACAACAGCAGCAACATCATCGGCGGCGCTTAAGCAACATTTGCGCAGCGTTTTTCTCGCCATTTGTTGACGAACAGAACTTGTTTGTAACATTTGCGAACGAGAGAAAAGCGATTTTTTTAGTTTTTAACGCAAAGAAACAATATTAGATCGTAGCCACAGATTTAGAAAATGGAGTCAGACGTTGTTTCTATTGTTGCATAGTGTCGATAAATCAGCAGCTACAGGCTTTTAACCGGAGACAGGACGGGGTCGGGAGAACGAGAAACTGCGTATTTGGATTGAAATACGCGTTATTTATCCTTATCCCGGGATAAATTGCGTATAAAGCTACGATATATAAACGAACAAAATACATTTGTTCCGCAATATCGTGCCTAAAAAGCGTTTATTCTCTGGTTAACAAATACCCGTGTTCACAATCAGTGCCAATCACTGACACTTCCGCTTGAAACCTTCACAGTAAAACGAGAAGCACACAAAAAAAGGCGTAGTTTCTATTCCAATACACTTAGTATGATTACATGTGGAAAACACAACCTGTTAGCATTAGCATAAATATCTAATTTTGCTATTACATGCGTCATTTAGATATAATTGTCGTTATTTAACTGGATTTGCTGCATTCCAAATTCGCACAGAACAAGCAGATAAATGCAACAAACGTCATGTACAATTGTTGTTATTTGTTAAGTACAATTTAATAGGGATTTTATATGATATTTACAGCCCAGGTTTTTAATGATCTCACACTAAAAACATGTCCTGTGCCTGTGTTCTGACGGGACAGCCGCTCCGCTTCCGGTGCAGCAGCAGCTAACGGTCGCTAGCTTCACCGGCTGACAGCAACAATATGGTGGAAAAAACGCTGCAAATCCTGCAACAAGCACACGGACGCGGTGTTTCCTTACCTCGGCAGCCGGGGCCGTGGCCGCCACGGTCAGCAGCAGCAGAGCTACTCGGTCCCACATGTTGTTCCGCGGACACGGCGCTCCTGCGGGCAGTGTTTCGCCGGGCGGTGTGAGGTTAGAGTCGGGGCGGAGGAGCGGAGTGTGCGTGCGTGCGTTCGGTGCCGGAGACTCACGATGTCTGATGATGGAGAGAGAGAGCGAGGCTGCACAGCTGCTGAGAGCCGGGTCACCTGACTGCACTCACACAGGGAGAGGGAGGGAGGGAGGGAGGGAGAGACACACACACACACACACACACAAATACACAGACACACTCAAATACACAAAAAGAGAGAGACAAATATACAGACATAAATACACACAGAGGGAGAGAGAGAGAGAGAGACACACACACACACAAATACACAGACACACACAAATACACAAAGAGAGAGAGAGACACAGACACAGACACACGAATACACAAAGAGAGAGAGAGACACATACACACAGAGGGAGAGAGAGAGACACACACACCACACAGACAAAAAACACAGACACAACACACACCAAACTAGCACACACACACACACACATACATACAATTTGTAAATGTAAGTAATCATATTTAATATACATATATATATAAAACTGTATTCTTTTAAATAACACACACTCAGTTTTTTTTCTAAATTAAAATCAACAAGTTATATAAACACAAATAGCTTTAATTTGAAAAAAAATACGTAATTTCTAAGTTTATTTTTTCAGTGTACACACACACATTGTTGAATAAAGACTCTGCAAGTTCACAATTTAAAAAAAAGGTCACTTTTTATTGACGTCTTTAATTTACAACACAGCTGCAACACTTGAAATCATTTCACCCGACACGTGATTCAAAAGTCCATCATTCACAGTCCTCCACTTCTACATGACCTCTGGAGGAAGGCCAGAGAATTGGGTGCAGACTTTCTCAGGCCTGACTTTCTGCGGACCGGCCCTGAGAAAGTCTGCAGAAAGTCGGGAGGCTCCCACTCGGACGTTCACACATGCAGCTTCAAGCAGCTTCTCTCCTACACAACATCACAATTAACCTACGACTGCATTTCAAATGAAGGCTTCACAATTTTCTCAAGTCCTGCAAAAGCAAAAGAAATGTATATATTGTTTCACTTTCTTTCAAGACATTCCATTTTTGGTTCAAACTGAGCACAATCTGACCCCAGTTCACCCCTCACATTGTTTCAAGTAAGATAATAACCCATGTCTGTGCCATTAAGGTCAGCGTTATGGTGCATTATGTTCAAGTCCGGACCAGAATTGTTAAACACAGCTTTAATCATCAGCTTCCATCTCAGTCGCTGAGATATGAATAAAGTTTATTTTAAACCGCATTGTCTCCTGGAAAGACCTCTGTACTCCAGTGATGTGCGCTTCCCCATCCACGCTGACAAAAAGTGGTCTTCACCTTCATCAAAGCGCCACAGTGCCTTTGATGTGCACAGGCGGGGACGGATAAGGATATTGGTTATTAGCGGGAGAGGGGGGGGGAGTACCTGCCGCCGGCGAGCAAGGCTGCTAACGGTTATCAGGACCTGCACATGTCGGTGCCTTCTTTGAGCATCCTGACCCACAGCTTGTGAAATTATTATTTACCCCCCCCCCTTCCCCACCATTTGGTCCAGACTCCTGCTGAACAAAAATTGCACTGGGCCTCCCTTTTATTTGTCTTAATTGGCTCCTTTAGAATTGTCTTTAGAGGCCAGAGGTGCACGGACATCTTCAGGTCTCTGAAAACCAGGCCACCGGAGTTTCTCTTCAGCCGCTCCCGTGGACGATCTGTGCAGCAGGGGGGGGGGGATTTACTTGCGCGTGCAGCCGGGGTATGGAGGAGGAGGGGAGTAGTTGGTCGGGCGAGGCTGAGTTGGGGTGTAAGGCGGTGGGTGCAGCGAGGGAGGGTACATCTCGTAGTCATAGGTGTACGGAGGTGGAGGACCTGAGAGGGGGAGAAATACAAAAATTAGGTCACAGGCATTTATTCTTTCCATAATCACAACGCTCACATGCTCTTTGGTGCGTTTAAAGAGGGAATGAGGCCCATTTGAGCTCAGGATACTTGCCCCCATTTCATTAAGGAGTTTGATAGTAAAGTTACACCCTCTTATGGCTGAACGGTGGAACTTCACTCTCTAGGGGCAGGGACTTGAAATAACTAACACTAAAAAGGGGGTCAAAAAATACGGCACCAAGGAGACAGTCAGACGACCACAAAGCATCTGCGTCACCAGGACAACTACATTATTCACCGAGACATCAAAGGAGCAGAGATGAAGGCAATGAGGAGTGAAGTCACTTCAAACTGAGGTTTCATCAGCGGAAACGCACATTTATATTTACATGTATTATTAATAATAACTCACAGACAATTTTAAAGGAGAAGCTTTGTTTTAACATTTTAAGTGCCGATTTGAATCTGTTGTGAAGCTAGAATTTGATATTTTGCAAGAAAACGCAGCTTAATCTATATTTTTTCTTATTAAAAGGCGCCGATACTTAAATTAAAATGAATAAACAATGTACGCACTACTCACAAATCAATTAAAATCATACATAAATACAGATTAAAACGTCTTGGCAGTGATGGAGCAGGGAAATAACTGCACACCAGCCCCTCACATCTGGTGTCAGGATGCAGAATAATTCATATCACTGTAGCTGCACACACACATTCATTCACACTGCAATGCTTTGTATGTTCCAGCATGTTTATGCAACATGATCGGAGCTGCAGGGCAGAGCGGAGAGTGGCGGTCCAGCGTAGCGCGATACACCGAGGAGAATGAAACGCGATAAATAAATGATGAGGCCCCGAAAGAAAAAAAGAAACTGTATTCCCCGGGCTGGAGAGAGTCACAGAGTACAAACTCTGATGTGCAGGCAAAGCACCTGAGAGGGAGATAGGGAAACAGTGTTGTGGTTTGATTGAGAAAAGTGGAGGATGTGCTAAAGTAGGAGGATGGTGGTTTCATGATCAGAGCTCACGTTACAGCGGCAAGGCCAAGGTGGACACCTTACACCTATTCTGTCTTTTTCTTTTCCTCCTTCCTTGTTTGGTGGATCCACTCTTTTCTTTTCCTTTCTGGCAGCCTGAGGTTTGTGTAATGTGATATGTCGTCAGTCCCCATGAAGCCACTAATAAATACATTTCTTACAAGTCAAACTATATCAACTTTGATCTTGTAATATTATGATTTTATTATCGAAATCTCCCATTTTTTCTCTCTGGCCCTTCTCCCAAAAGTGCAAGTGTAAAACAAAAAGGTACCATAAAGTCGTACTATTCGAAGGTTGTGTGTGTGTGTGTGTGTGCATTGTGGACCCACCTGGATACCCCTGGGACACAGTGTTGATGTAGGAGGTGCTGAACACGCCGACCCGGGCGCCCCGCCCATTCTTCATGCACATACACACGCACAGGAACAAGGCCGCCACCGCCCCCATCAAGAACACCACGCCGAAGACGATACCGGAGATGGCAGTGCCCCTGGAACACACACACAGACACACAACCAGTGAGCCACCCAGTCGAGTGTGAGAGGAGGCAGCTGTCTCCATCAGACATGCTGCCGATACTAAGTTGCTGCCATGGAGATGGACCGCAGCATCTGATGCAACTCAGCGTGTGATGTGTGTGCACATGTGTGGCGTTGCACTGCAGAAGAACATGCATGATTAACAGATTTGCTGCCTCTTGGTCGCCTGCATTAGTCAGATCCACCCCGGCTCTTTCCAAAACCGACTTTTTACAAGTGGTCCCAGATTTTGCAATAAGAACATCAGTTTAGATGTTCTACTTGTACACAAAGATCATTATTACTGTGACAACTTTTTCTTCTGAGGAAAAGGTGAAAGTGTGAGAGCATCTGGGCCGAGTCCAGTCAGGAAGAGGTCAGAGGGTCAGGTCTTCTGAAGAGTCACAGGAAAAGACAGCTGGTGTGTGAGTTACAGACCAAAGCTATAGGTGAGTGCAGATCAATCGACTGAACGTGTCCACATTTTGTCCAAAGACTAGCATCACCTCATTTTTCTAAAAGATTAGAATCACACTCCCTCGGAAAAAAAACGTTAGCCGTTTTAAACTTAAAGCTCATGTTGGACTTTTATTCCGACAGAGAATCACAAATCGTTTGACGTCAAAACACTTAAATGAGGTTCTTGTAGCCCGAGTCTGTAACAGATCTCTGCAGTGAGCCTGGAATCTCAGCTGTTTGACCCTGTTGCACCCCGTCGATGCTCGAGTAAGCAACTTCTGTTTGTCAGAGGTTATCCTACGTCAAGGCTTTTCAAAAACAGCACAAGACTGGTAATTACCCTAAAATCCTCGGTCAGGTGTAAAACATTGTTCCAAATGCATCTACGTGGTCTGAATTAGCTGTGCGTGGACTTACGAGAGGACGTCCCCCACGTAGGCGTAGTAGGAGCAGCAGAAAGGCGGCGATCCATTGCAGCAGTACTCTATGCAGCCCTCACACTGGGCCTCGGTGCCACCTGCAACACACACATCCACACACACTCATGAGAATCTGCTTATGCACAGAGTTTTTTCTGTGGGACCAGAAATTCTCCCCGAGCTCTGGCAGATAGAAAACAGACAGGAAGTTCATTTGCACAGATGAGGTAATAAAAAGATGTTTGGGACAATTTCATACCCAGGATCTCATGTTTTGTTCCAATAAAAGAATCAATAGTAGATAAACCAATGATAATAAATCAGTCAGATCGGGACAATTAAATAAGTTTGGATAGGAACAGTGAGTTTTCCCCAACAGACACAAAGGATTTTCTCCTCTTCTCAAATTCATATCTGCTCACTTACTGTGTAATAAATGATATAATGCGACTCAGCAGCAAGCAGCCGTTGCCACGTGACGGTTATGTAGCATCTCGCTGATTCAACAGTGCACATGCATGATTTATTTTTCCCATGACTGAGGAGAGACGCGGCCCACATGGCGGAGCAGCTGAATCCAACACTGTGGGCAGCGGACTGGCTCAGTCCGACCGGTTAATGATCTGTGACACAGCACGGAAACATTGCACCTCTGCTAAAGACGATAATGAGTTTGGACCACGTTGCCAGAAGTGACTTGCTCTTTCAAGTTGGACGATATATAATATGTGATAAAAGGGTTTGGATCTGCTGATGCTACTTCGGATAAATTATGAAAACCATAGAGGAAACTTTCTGACATATATTACAATCTGACCCAGAATGACCTATACACCTTTTTGACAGTTGTTCTGCCGAAGAAGTCATTCATAATTTAAAAAATCTAATACTTTTGAGTCTTTTAATTTAAGCTAAAATTATAAATATTCACCGTTTCCAGCTCAAAATTGCAAGATCAGCTGCTTGTCTTTGTTTTGTAGAATAAAAACTGAATATATTTGGGTTTAGTTGAGTTCTATTACAGATAAAAAACACAATTCGAAGCAATTTGATTTTTGTAATTTTTGAAACATGTACCTGGTGTATTTAGAAAAGGAAAGCATCTGTCTCAAATCTATAGAGCGTATATAAAGATGGACGACATGACTGCTCCCCAAAAGTGAAGCCAAATCATCCTGACTGCCACCTGGATGTTTTGCATAGGCAGATTTTCATTGTGGGTAGTGTAGGGTACAGGGTTTCCTCCAGATTCAAAGGACAAGGAGACATTGAGAGCTGATGCTTGAAAACTTTGAAAAACCACTGTGATTCAGCGCTTGAATGCTTACTGGTGTGAGTGGGAAGCCTGTAGAACGAGCCACAGTGCGACTGCCATGTTCTTCGCGTGGGGCCAAATTAAGATGATTTAAGATCTGACATTTACCACCGCAGCTCCGCCGCGACTCATGATCCAGCACGATCATTTCCCGCCCGACGTGCTTATTCCTGCTATGAACAGACGTGGCATTTGCACGGTCTGTTACATGCTTGTGTTCAATGTGGCTCCCCCCCCCGCCCTTCTACATTCAAAAGCATTGTACACACAGCTGTGCCTCTGCGTGTACTCGTCCCAACCTGCCACCGTGCACGACACAAGCCCGTCTCATCTGAAGTCTTCTCAACCCCCCCCCCCCTCCTCCTCCCCTCATGGGAGATTCTGTGTCTTTCACAATCCAGCACAGCTCAAATGAAGGAGGACGCTGCAATGAAAACCAGCTCTGTGCTCCAGTGTATGAGTGTGTGTCTGCTTTCTCTCAGCCATCGCTCACACACCGCCCGGAGGCTTATGTGCACATTCCCAGGTAGGAAATAAAGGTATATGAGGAAAACCTGCTGTTCTGAGGGCGAAACAAGTTTTGATGGATGTTTCCTCAATGACAGGAGGTCACAGTCCACCCACCTTCTTTTCTTTTTCAAATTTAATCTAATTTAACACGACATCCCTGTTTAAAGAGCTGTGAGATTTCCATGTAAATGACTGTGGGGAGGTCCCATCAGCAGACTCGCTGGGTGGTCCTCAGAGGTCCTGGCTCCTGTCTCTCCACACGCTCGGAGACAATAGCATCATGTCCTTCACCCCCCACCACACACACACACACACACACACACACACACACACACACACACACACACACACACACACACACACACACAAACCCTAACCCCACACACACTTGTACTTCTATCTGAGTGAGGACACTTTGGTTTTAATCCCAACCCTAACCCTGCCAGTGCCTCAGGAACCAGTTCCTTTATTTTCCCCTGCCCTTTGAATACAAGTATATTTATCTATATATATTTTAATTGTCAATTGGTTTTGTTTTTTTGTATTCTCTGACTTTTTTTCTTGCATGTCAAACACTTGTAGTGATTTAACCCCAACCTAACCCTAATTGTAACCCTTTAAACCCTATAGAGCATGTCTTAACCCTCACAGCCCTCAGAAGGGAGGATCAGCCCAAAAAGGTCCACGCTCAAAATACATTGACTTCCATTTATTGTGGACCACCAAACCAAAACCTTAACCATTACCAATTCATGCCTAACCCTAATCCCCCCCCCCCCCCAATTCACATCTGACCGCTAACCTTAACAAGGACCTCGGAAATGAAAGTTTAGCCTCATTAGGACCAGACTTTTAATATGTTTCCCACGTTATTTTCCTGGAGCTGGAGCAGCCCCATCATCAATTCAACATGAAGAGGAACCATTGGAGCCCAATTCAAAAGGCACATTGGTGACATGTTGGTGCGTAAAAGTGGGTTTTAGAAACTCACCGGTGAAAAAGCAAAGCAGCAGCGAGTTGCTCAGCCACCTCCATCTGCGCTCCGGCTGCTGCGTCCTCCTCCTCCTCCTCCAGAGGTTCTCCATGAGCCTCCCTCTCTCCTGCGCGCTCACACTCCTGGTTTTCTGTCAGGAGGAACCCCCCAAAAAAGCGCGTCTCTCCCTGTGCGTCCTGCTCCGGCCGTCACCTGATGGACTCTGCGAGCTGCATTGTGTCTCACCCCTGCTCACTCGAAAGAAACGCAGCAGAGGGGGAACTACTGCCGGAGACTTGTGGAGGATGTGTCGGTGTTTGTCGTCCAGGCAGCGAGGCTCCGTTTGCTCCTCCACGTGTGTGCTGTGCGTAATTCTGCTGCGTCTCCCCCCTCACCTCCCACTGACTGGCTGCTCTGAGCGCTGTCTCCCCTCCCCCTCCCCCTGCCGTCACCCATTTGCTCAAATTTCCCTGTTGAGCTGACACCCAGGGAGAGAGAGAGAGAGGGGGGAGGGCGAGAGAGGTATGAAGTCAGCCACAGAGGGAAACTTGGGTGTCTTTCAAAATAAGATTCAAACTAAGGCCTATATATTCCAGATAAATTATCTTCTTATACATCATCACAGACTCTTCTCATCGCTTTTATTCATATTACCTAAAAATACTTGATGTGTATATTTCAGTGTGTGACTATGATGTACATTTCATATCTGCTAACTCTAGTTACGTGTCTTTGAGCAGAATTAAAAGCCAATAGAATGAATAATAATGGTATATTTTGTCATTATTATTATATTATTATACTTTTTCCTGTCAAATGCAAACCTTGTTGCAACAGCTTCATCACACGCCAGTGAGAAGACTGATTTCACCAAAAATGGAAAGTCCTGATCTTGCAGAGAAGAACCCTGGATCTTGTCTTTCTAGACATATTTATGAATAAAAAGTTTCTGTTGCATATTCTTTCGCAAATCCAATCAAATTGCACCACAGTAAGTCTGGGGCCCAGGTCTGAGTTGGGCCCTCTGGCTCCTGCCCAGGGGACGTCACCCTGCTGTACAGATGGAGCGGAAAGAGTCCGGACCAGGGGCCTTGATTACATCACAGTGAGGGGCACTAATGGGACCCTTCAGGGCACAGTATCTTTGTCCGGAAACATGTGAGATAAAAAAAAAAATCTCAATTAACATTGGCTCCAGGACAGAAGGGGGCAGGGGCTGAGCAGCCACAACCCCCCACACACACCTCCCTCAGAGCTGGGAACACTTAAATCCAAAACGCCACTTGTGCGAACCCATAAAAGTGATCGTTAAAGAACTGAATCATACTTTAGAAATGGTCCCTGAATGGCTGTAAACAATAACTAAAGTTCACTGTAGCACAATAAGTGGAGACTATAAGAAAGATATGGAAGATTAATGCAACTCAGGAGGATATTTAAAGAGATTTATGCTTTTTCTTTGAAACCACAGTCACGTCTTCACTGTTTTTCTCTGCACCGATCCGACGAAGCTTCAGAGACTGTTTCTTTTTGACGACTGGATCAAATTGAACATAATCTAAACAAACTCTTGTGGCCGAGCGAGGGTGGCAAAAGGATGCGGATAATTGAGCTCTCGGAAATGCCACCCACATGGAGCAGCAGTGATTCATGATGCCTTCCAGATGTTTCTCTTTTTTTAAATGATGTGATGCTGAGACATGAACAAACAACCAGGTAGAAAACATGTTTCATTACAAGTGGACACATTAATGCCACATTTTCCTCCTCACTGATTTGGATTTTTCAAACAGAACATGAAGCATATACATCTTTACCGCCACCAGTTGTTTAGGCGTACAGTCCTGGTGGCACATTATGCTATTATACAGATTACGGAGATGGCCAATTTTCTTCTTAACCATCTATAATTACAGGATAATGATTTCCTTTGCTCTGCATGGGAGCCAGCAAGGCAGGGGACCATCTTCCACGGAGCCCGACGGGAAGTGCCACCCGGGGCGGAGGTTTTTTAGCAGCAGTGCTGACGTACAGCAGTGTCTGGTCCCAACTAGGGGACAGAAAGTCCCTGGATGCAGAGAATTATACAAATAAAACATGATAATAAGAAAGAGAAGAGGGTGGAGGTGTAGTTTAAGGGATGTTTCTAAGGTTTATTTCTAATGGTTATTCGCAAGATTTATTTCTATGGGTTATTTCTAAGGAATATTTCTCAGGCTTAATTTAAAGGGTATAACTAGTTTGGATTAGAGGAATTTTGTTATATACATAAGTGTATATGTAAGTATGGCAGTTGTTTATTCGTATTGATGATTTGGTGTGACGCAAATTATTATTACAACCTCAGCCGTGACTCGTAGGACAATTTATACTTATATTTATACTTTTATAGTATACTTATTTGTTTTACTTCTTTTTCAACCAATCCAGAAAAATGTACAAAAAGTTTATTTAAAAGGCCCAAATTATAATTAATGCCACAACCAACATACCTGCAATGTACTGTGGAATAATGTGTTAACAACAGTCACATCTGGTGGACTAAACCTGAATTACAACAAATGTATTTCTAATACATTAAGTTTATTTTATCTCCTTAATAATTGTTAAAGTACTGTCATACAGCGCCCCCTGGGACAAGAAGCTTCACCATACATTTGTGAGGATCGGCTTCACCTGTAAAAGGCCCGGAGGGGCAGTATCGGGGGAAAGTGTGGGAGGTAAAGTTCCATCCATCATTACAAAACACGCTGGAGACATGAGCTGCACAAGTCAATGTGATACTTTATTCATGAACCTAGGACCATATATATATAACACTGTATAAATACTCTATATATTCTACTTCCTTCTGTGATCTCAATAACAAATAAAAAATAATGTTAAAAAAAGCCACATGATTATATTTAACAGGCTGTACAAAAATAAATAATGTTTGGATATTCTGTACAAAAAGAGAAAACTTGATAGAAAAAAAACAAAGAGCCTTCGCAGAAGGCAGGAGAGACTTACTTATGAAGTAGTAGCAGGAGACAAGTCCCTCTTTAGGTCTCCACACACACTTTTCTCATGCTCTCTCTCTCTCTCTCACACACACACACACACACACACACACACTCACACACACACTCTTCTTTGGTCTTTTAAGAGTTCCCTCATTGAAGGTTGCGAGGGTGAGATATGGCTGAAGGACGGTGCACTGAGGCATTTAAAGGCAACCAGGTGTTCAAAAGAAATGTGCCACTGGCAACAAGAAAGCTGAAGTGCTACAGGTTTGTGATAAATAAAAGTGTTTGAACATAAACACTACGACTACGAAGCTAATCTTAGTTTCCATACCTGATGGGGTGAGCAAGTAGAATATGATCTACTCTCTTTCATTAGATTCTATTATATACTCTGCAAGAACCTCCCACAGCCTTGTGTGTCTGTCCAGCCCAGCTTGGACAAACACTATTTACATGCATAAAAAATTTGAGACACACACACACACACACACACTCTCTTGCACACTCACACTCACACTCACACACAAGCATGACATTGGCACGGTAAGCAGCATGCTTTTTTTCTTTAGGAAATCAGGAATGTGCTGAGGGGCCGACACGCAGCCAAGCTGTCGTCAGCCTTTGCCCCCGTGGTTCAACGTCTGGCCCCAGAATGGAAGGAGGGAATTGGGTATAAACTGTCAGTTACAGTCGCTGACACGTGGGACTGGTGGACGTCCTGAACCCATGAAAACCTGCAGCACTCTGGATGTAAACATTCATCGGCCTCTTTAGATCTTTAGGGGAAGAGGAGGCAGTGAAGATCTGATTGTTCTCTCGAGGCTGGGTGGACGACAGGAGGTCAGATTTACGAAGCAGTCCTTAACAGGCTCCCTGATTGCACAGCTCCAGCAGGGGTCGCGGACGGTTCTTGGGGTCACAGCTGTCGTGGGTAAGCGTGCGCCCGTCGTGGCCGATGCAGCGCAGCTGGCGTTTGCGGAAACCTCGGCCACAGGCCTTGGAGCACACGGACCACTCTCCGAGGAGCCAGGAGGGGCAGGGCTGGGAGGCGCAGGACCGCGAGGCTAAGGGGCGCAGCTCCTCTGGGCAGTCTCTGGAGGGACGACCCTGAGAGTCCTGACACACCACCTCTCTCTGCTGCGTTCCTCCTCCACAGGTCTGGGAGCACGGACCCCACTCCCTCAGGCTCCACTCAGCTCCTCCCACCTCTCTGATGGCGTTGATGGAATGGCGGCGGCCTCCGTTGTTGTTAGAGCCTGAAGCCGCATTGTTGGGTCTTGGGGCGAAGTAGCTGTACTTAACCCGGGGCCTCGGGGCCTCACCAACAGACAGCACCTGAATGGTGAGGGGCTCAGGGAGCGGGGCGAAGCTGCGGAGGCGTTCCAGGGTGGCGGAAGAGCCACTGTAGCGCAGCAGGGCCCCCCGCAGTGCGATGTCTGTCTCCATGGTCATCAATTTGTAATCGCCATTAAGCAGATAGGTTCCATCCAAGCGACGCACTGCCAGGTAGCTGTTGTCGTGACGACCATTGCCTGGGGCACGTTGCTTAACGTCCAGGTGGGTGGCACCAGCCGGGATGGTTACAACATCCTGGTAACCGGGCCTGTAACAAGGACACGTGGTCGTCAAACAAGGTCACGTGACATGTATGTTATGAAGCGTCACTGTTTGAGGTGGTCAGATGTTTACCTTGCGCGGTCCAGAGAGCCGGACTCCTTCTTGCAGGTGGAGCCGTCTCCGCCGCACACGGCGCACTTGTCAAAGCGCCGGCTGGAGCCGATGACTCGATCACATCCGGCCTTCACACACTGGCCCTGGACACAGACTGAGGTGGAATCCGGGCTGCATGGTGTGCCGTCGGCCACCTGGGAGCAGCAGAGAGACACAGATGGAAATACAGAGTTATGTCTAGTAACTGTTACATAAGAGTCTGAGTCAGAAGGTGAAGCAAGGCTGCAGCTTCAAGGCTGAAAGAAATTACAAAGCTGATCCTGTATTTTGCAGCTCGACACGTAAATAGACTTTCATGAGATTTTCTGACACAATTCTAAAGGAGAAGAATAAAAATAACAACAACTCTCACCTTGGATTTGAGGACAAAGAAGTATCCAGTCCCCTTGGCACGGCACACCAGCTTGCACCGGTCTTTGGGGGAGACGCCAGCGTACTTAGGCACCCACTCAACCCCCTCCCCTGACCCCAGAGACACTTGGGCCGACATGTCGTTGTGGGCCAGACACTGCTCCTCGCGGAACGACAGGCCTGAGGGAGGAAAGGAGATCAGATTTAGATTTAGATTATATTTTATGTTATTATTTTCTGTTTTTTTAAGACACAAACGAATCCATGTTTTTCCATGTGATAACTAGAGTCTCTTACCGTTGATCTCGGGGCAGACCTCCGTGTTACAGGAGCGGTACTGGATCCTCTTGCCCTCACAGTACTTGCCCCCGTTCTTGGGCAAAGGGCTGTCACAGGCACGGAATGAATACTGCACTCCTCCACCGCAGGTCCGAGAGCAGTCGCCCCAGGGGCCCCACAAACCCCAGCCGCCGTTGACAGGAGTCTGAAACCACCAAGGACGTAATGATTAGACTCAAACATTGATTTTTCTAACAGCAAGTAAAACAGACTGATTGTGATCTGCTCCCTACCTGGTGTTTAGCGGCTTGGCTCTTGGTGAGACACTGTCCGGCCAGGCAGTAGCTGTCGTGCCCACATGACGTTCCATCAGCCCAGGGGAAGTTCTTGGTCTGACACACCAGCAAACCGTTGGATGTGGTCACCGTGCACCAAAGAGCCGCGCACGTGGTGCTCAGGTCCGGGCAGTGCTGGGAGTCGTCGCCGAAAGTGAGCCGGCACTGGTGGTCGGCGTCGTACACCGTCCCGGGGAGGGGCAGGGGGAGCGGCTGAGGCTTGACCGGCTTGTCCAGCAGGCACTGGCCGTGGCCGTTGTCCAGGAAGGTGGTGACCATGAGGGCGGAGCAGGGGGACCACGGCTGCTGCTGGTCCAGGTTGGACAGCGTGGAGGCCATCATGTGGGAGCCCCAGTGGGCGCCGTTGACCCCGGAGCAGAGCTGGGCATCGTCGTGAGGCATGTTGAAGACGTGGCCTGGCGGACAGAGATGAAACAACAAAAACCTAAGTACCCCTGCCCTGTAATTTCAGAAAAACTAGAACACGTGCATGTAATTTGACTCTTTTCTTCTTACCCAGCTCGTGTGCAACAGTAAATGCTGCCTGAAGACCATCGTCCTCGATAATGGAGCAGCTTCGGTCAGGGTCGCACACGGTGCCAACGTCCGCCATGCCCAGGGTGTCACAGGAGTGGGCACCACACAGATCCTGAGGAGACAGGGAGAGTTAAAGTCTTGAATTCTGCTTTTCTTACTCTTCTCATCTCATCTGGACTTTACACAAAGCCAACGTACTGTTCTGGTGAAGAGCACAGCGGTGTCGTAGTGCTCCGGGTGGCGGTCGCTCGGCGGGTTGTGCTGCCGCTGCCACTGGCAGAAGTTGCGGAGGGTCATGGCAGCGTTGGACGACACCTGAGGCCCCCGCTCCTCCTCGTACACCACCAGCAGCTTCACCACCGCCAGGCTGATGGAGTTGTGGATGCTCGGGTGGCGGTAGAGGCGGGAGGCCACTGCCATGATTGTCAGCAGGTAGGGTTTGAGGCCGGCGCCGTGGAACTCGGCCATGGACTGGTCGGCCACCAGCATGATCTCCAGGTAGCGAGGGGTGGAGACGAAGCGCCTGGTCCTGTGGTGGGCTGAGGGGAGAGATTTACAAGAGGTCAAACCAAAGGTGGGTTCAAAGGTCACACAGGTAAACAGTGTGTGTGGATCCAGACTTTATTGCACTTGTTATTTTTGACAGTGATGTTTATCTGGAACAGTCTGAGCTCAGCTAAACTCTGCCTGTGTTCTAAATAACAGCTAATCATTAGTTCTCGTCCAGGCTCCAGTGAGCTCCGGATGTGCCTGCGGGAGCCTGGCTGCCCTGACTCAGCGTCACACCACCGGCGGCTCCTCCTCCTCGGGGTCTACATTCCTAAAATGACCTTATGTGGTGGAAAGTTTTGCGGGTGGGAAGAAAAAGGACGAAGGGAGAAAATCCTTTCTGGAGGAAAAAAAAAGAAAAGAAAAGAAAGGTCCTGCCGGTGCGCGTAGTACCAGGAGGCGCGTTTACACGTCTCAGCACCGCCGGGCTCTGGCTGGCCCCAACCCCGCCGCTCCCCTCCCCTTCCTCCGTCACTCCTCCCTCTCTTTCCCCCAGTAGAAGCACTCCCCTCCCTCCCTTTCTCCTTCTCTCCCCCTTCCTCCCCTCCCCTCCCCTCCTCATCTCCAGCGCGCTGTCAAAAAAAGGTAGCTGAGTCCATTACGCACGCTGCAAACTCTGGCACACGAACGTCTCCAGATGACAGCAGCTAAACTGATAAACTACTTTCTCCAAATGTTTGCTTACATGTCGATAAAAAGATTCACGACATTATAAATAGATATTAAATCACTTTCCTCGTTGTTTCCTTGGCCACTTTTAAGTTTGCAGGTCTGAGAATTTCTGCTGTGTCCGATAACATTGCGTAAAATGCGCACAGTGTTTCTGCAGCCTCACCTGTCTGCTCTGCGTTAGCGGCTCCTTTCTTCGCCTCTTTCTCCAGATTCTTTGGCACCCGCGCCTCGTCCTCGTTCACCCCGCACTTGGAGCTCCCCTCCTCCGCCAAAGCTGCCCGGCCTCTCCGGCGAATCGTGTGGACATCCTCCTCGGTGCCCAGGAAGCCGCTGGAGTTGAGGGGCTGGATGAAGTACTCTTCGCCCTGGAAGTAGAATCCGCCCCTGAGCCCGTGGCACAGGTTGAGGGCAGCGGCGGACCTCTCCTCTCCGTTCACCGTCCCCGAGAAGAAGCACCCCGGCTCGGCTCCGCTCTTGGGCTCCTGGGTCGGTTCGGACTCGGGACTGCCCACAATGTGGAAGACAAAACCCGGCGCCAAGAAGGTCTGGTCGGGTTCTAGCTGCAAGATCAGCTCAATGCCAAATACGTCCAACCGGTACACCCTCGTCTCCGCCTCCTTCTCCTTCTCCTCCGCGGATAGAGTCCGCCACGGTTCGGATTCGCTCTCCGACCGGGCCGTGGGGTCTAGTCTGACCGGCACCACGGTACTCTCCTCCCAGGCGCTGTGCGCCGCGCCGACGCACAGAATTAAACCAATGGAAACGCGTAAAAACCACATAATTAAACTGTGAAATCCGACAAGTGGAAAGAGAAACTGATAAAGAAGTAAATCCTTTAAAAAGCTTTTTCCACTATAAGCTACAAAACCCAAAGTCTTTGAACTTCCACAAAATTGTCCCCACGCGTACAAAAATCTACAGAAGGATCAAAATCCAGTGCAAAACTCATTTAAAGTTACGTGCAGCTCTGACTTGTTGCAAAAAGTCCGTTGATGAGAAAGCAGGAGCTGGATCTCAGCAGTAAATTCCAACAGAGTCTCTCTCCCTCTTCAGCAGATGTCTCCGTTTTCAGCTCTGTGCTTCTCTGAGTTCGGGGGCAGGCTCTTGCTCTGTGGCCCGTGTAGTCTGTTCACTGCTCTCCGAACAGAGCCGGTCCCTCCTATATATCCCCCTGCCCTGGGACCACCCCTTTCCTGAGGGCCCTTTGATGTGAGAGGGGCCAAATCCCGTGCGCAATGAAAACGCACCAGCGTTGCCATAATAATCAATCATGGTGAGTATACAGAGGTTTTGGCAGAGGGACTTCTTCTTTTTTTCAAACTCTGCTTGTCTGTTACAGGATGTTCACAAACACACACACACACACACACACACACACACACACACACACACACACACACACATTATTACTGAAACATATTACATTTACATTTCTCATATTTGTGGATAATTTTACTCAATTAATTTATGTAAGTGGCCCAAATAAAAACTGAACCTCCAGCTCTGGCACTGGGGCCGAGCTCTGCTTTCTAAGTCACTGAGCTTCGTGCGTTTATTAAACTTCAGCCTGTTCCAACACAAATGAAGGTGACGGGCAGCAGTGGCTGGTGTGGTGCAGTGTTCGTAGTGTCAGTGCAACAGGAGAAGCGCGATGGCACCAGGTCGGGAACTGTAACCGTATCGTTCTGGCCGTAGCCGTGCGCAGCTCCTCCGTGCCAAGGCGGCTGTGGTGCGCCGTGCGTGGCCGGGATCCGCGGCTCTGCTCCCCGGGGAGAGGGAGCAGAGAGGGGCCGCCGAGGTCTTAAGGTGGAGCTGCTCCTCCAGCGCGCCGCCTCTGCGCTCAAACCAAGGCAGGAGGAGCCCCTGTCCTCCCGCTGCTGCTCCCGCCCGCCCGGGCCCTTCCTCCTCTCCAACAGGCAGGAAGAGTCACTGGCAACGCAGAGATTCTATCATCCGCAGTGGACGGAGCACAAATAAGAGAAAGTCCACTCACAGCAACGAATAAACTGCTTTTACGCACGTATAGTTTGGACGTTTTTACGCACAGCAAAGCTCCAAATCTATATAAATAATGATCAAACAATGGAGAATATAATGTATTTAGATCCCATCAATTAAGACAATCAAGATTACTGTGTTATTGGTTTAATTTTCTGACCAAGTGCAGAAATATTGGCTGGATCCTGCTTCTGCGTACTTTGGCCTCACTGACAAACATCAGCCTCTGAGGGGGCAGATCTCTGAAGTCCACCTTAAGAGCAACAGGTCACTAAAGTGTACAGTTGTAGTTCCATCATACTCCAGCAGATGGCAGACGAGCAATGCAGAGAAATATCCATGACTTAAGTGGAACATTACACACTTCACACCGGCAGGGGGCGCCTTTGCATCACATTTAGATGGATATCAATTTGCAGAGCTGTAAAACAGAGGCCACTCGCCGCCAGGGGGCAGTATTGGTACAGAAATGTGCAGTGTGGGGTCATTGGGTCAAGTTCAAGCAGGTGATGCTCTGTGGTTGGAAATCAGTGCTTTTATCTGACAACTGCTAATATTTCACACCACAAATGATCAGATGATACATTTTGTGACATTTTAACCTACATACAATTTATAAAGTAGTTATATGTGATATGAGAAACAATATTTATTAATATTTTCCATGTTTTATCTCCTGTATTTCTGAATTTATCTTATTTTCCTTGAGCCTGATGAAGGCAACCCCACTGTTCCCTGTGATTTCACCATTGCAGTGTGATGCATATTTAATTTAAACATGTATTTTACTTTATATGCCTGCCACTTTCCTCCCTGCGCATTACAGGCAGGTTTATTCATTTCCTGTTTGGTTCCAAACAGCGAAATTTTTATATTTCAGTGCAACGACAAACACAAACCACACAGAGACAAGAGTATTTAAATATATAGATTTTATGTACATATATTCATGTGGATGGCTAGAAAAAAGAAACACTATATTCTTACAAAGGAATGATTCTGCACAGTCAAATTCCTAAGTTAAATAGTAATTTGATACAAAATTAGTATAATAAATAAAACTCATCTCATTGTTCTGTTTTTATTCACACATACCAGTTGTACAAACAATAAATTACAAGTTCAGTGCTGTGTTTCTGTCGTTCAGCGAGAGGGGTTTCCCCCCTGGAAGAGTCAAAGTAGGTTGTGTGAATGTGTGTGTGTGGGTTTGAAAAACTCACAATGGTTGTACCTGATGGATTGTTTCAATGTGTGTGTCTGTACGTGTGAAACTCGGTGTAAATATGGTAGATAACTAACACATATATGAAAGATCTAGTCACGTAAAAAAAGTCTACATTGTGTAAATAACTGAATGTGTGAGGCAGGAGGAGAGCGGATTGTACGAGTGGTTTGTTGGTTTCTGCTGCACAGGAGGCTGATGGGGGAAGTTTGCCAAACTGGGAAACACGACTGGTGCCAGAAGATTGAACACAATCAGAACTACGGGTATCTTTTAAGTCCACTAGGTACACAAGCAACATTTACTTGTAAAGCTGAGACCTGAGGACATTGACCAAGTATTCAATTGAAGTACTTTTTACTCTAAGTTTAATGCAAATTTCAATGATCTTCTATATATTGTCTTAAACAGTACATTTGTGTTATTTAAGTTCATCCATGGTCATATTACTGCCCCGAGTGGCACAATATGAATTGTGGTATTATGGCAAACTCCACCCACCAGGGTTGAAGACGAGTTAAAGGGATGATTAGCAAATACAGGATGTTTGAGTCAAATCGAGGAATGAACGATTAAAAGGAAACGGAGAATGAGTTGAGCTGCAGAAGGACAGTGACGCCCGCCTTCGTGTCTCTCTTGCTGTCGTTGCGAGTTTCCAGGGCACACGTTGTCAAATTAGCATAGTTTCCTAAACAGATAAACAGACAAACTAACACATATTGACCGCCACAAAAAAACAACAACAAACAAAAACACATGGGGACAATAAACCTCCCAGCACCAGCATAATAACCGATACAAGTGGAACTGAGAGTGAAGAAGCTCACACACACACACACACACACACACACACACACACACACACACACACACACACACTCGCACACAAATCAAGCATTGCCCCAAATCTGATTCATCATCAGCCTCCTTAAATGTTAGGGAGTGTCATGGTTACGTTGCCCCTCCGTTGATTTCACCGTCGTTGAGTTGGTCCCCCCCCCATCCCATCACACCAAGCTGCAGTTTCTTGGTACGACCGATAAACTCCCAGGATGCAATGCAACATCCATGTTACCCTGATCCAGCACCTTCAGTCACAGAGTAGCTCTTAGAAATATTTACAGGAAGAACATTGGTAGGGAAGCAAAAGGAGATCCCTGTTGTCATCATGCTCCATATACTCCTTGGCCATAGGTAGACTTTTATTGGTGTTTTTGTTCCTTAGCGTAAGTTGCCACAGATTGTTTCCCACCCAGAGATTCCACATTTTCAACATTCTTCCCGTAAACAAACCTTTTCATGCTTCTCAGTCACTTAAATGACCCAAAACGCCCCTAATATGTAGTATAGCAGTCGTGGAACAGGGCAGGGTCTACAACCTGCAGGGCTCTGGTCTCAGACGCACCCACGACATACGACAAAGGGGTTCGACTCTCACATACCCACAGTGATTAGAACACATGGAATAGCATTAAAAAAAGACACACAACATGCATGCTGTTACAGGGCAACACACACTGAGCCTCCAGGGGTTCGGAGGTAAAGACAATCAGTTGTTGTCCGTGTGGAAATGACATGCAACTCAAGTTCTTAGCTATGCCAGGGCAACACCTGTCTCTGTGGTATACGGAAACTGTCCTGTGGTTCC
Source organism: Hippoglossus hippoglossus (assembly GCF_009819705.1). Classification (NCBI taxonomy): domain Eukaryota; kingdom Metazoa; phylum Chordata; class Actinopteri; order Pleuronectiformes; family Pleuronectidae; genus Hippoglossus; species Hippoglossus hippoglossus. The sequence goes on along the minus strand of NC_047152.1, from coordinate 5,324,179 downwards.
CACCGGTAGCCACTAGGACTCCAGGACATTCCTCTGGCATATAGTCGGGTACATCCATGCCAACGTGTCTTTGAGTGTCTGTTGGACGGGTCCAAGCGCCAACCTTCACAGTCCAGTTTAAGGTTCCATGTCTTAAATTCATTGGTCCATTCATTGGTCCTACATCCAGCACTTGAGACCTTTATCTGAAGTTAAAATGTCTTTTTCTCGTCTTACGTAAATCTGTTTTCCCCCTCTCAGGCCTCCTCAACATTTCTTCGCCAGACAGTGTTTGAAGGCAGAGGGGCGAGCACCCAGAATGCATCCTTTGGACAGTTTCCCATCCTGGTCCTTGCACTGCACTGTCCGACTCTGCCAGCCAGTGTCACACGTCCTGGAGCAGGTCATCCAGGGACCTGTTACCCACCGGGGCCCTGGGGCTGGGGTTGAGGGACCTGGAGCTGTCGTTGGCCCTGGGTCCAGGACAGAGGATGTGGTGCTGGTGGTGGTTCTTGTCGTGGTGGAGACTGTCGTAGTGCTCGGCGAGGTGGTTGCCTTCGGGACGGGGATGAGCGGAGCGGATGGCGGCTGCGGGGCTGTCCGGCGCGGCATGAAGAAGCTGTAACGAACATCCAGGGGCTTTTTGGCGTCCGTGGCTAGAATCTGCACCACCAAGGCTTCTTGGAGAGCCCCGGGGCCCATGCTGTGAAGCCATTCGTCCCTTTGGCTCCACCCGCTGTAGTTGAGCACCGAGCCGATGAGCGGGATGATCGTCTCGGAGGTGGAGATCATGAACTTGCCGTTCAGGAGGTACTCGCCGTTGGGCCGCCGGAGCGCCAGGTAGGCGGTGTAGCGGGTCTGGTCCTTGGCCTTGTGTTGACGAACCTTTACGTGGGTGGAGCCCGCGGGGATCTTCACCACATCGGTGTAGCCCTTACTGTTCGGCGAGAGAGGAGAGATCAGATCGGTGCATAAAATGGAGGAAACTATAGAGCTGATACAGTGTTAACATGTGTAAGTGTCTTCTCACCTCTTCTTTGTGAAGTTGCCCATCACACGCAGACACCCAGTGCTGTCCCCCCCACATATACCGCACTTGTCGAACTGCAGCTTGGAGCCGATGATGCCGTCGCAGCCCGTCCGCACACACTTCCCCTTCACGCACACCGAGCTGCTGTACGGGCGACACTCCGTCCCCTCGACCACCTGAACACACACAGTCACGATGTCATCCCTCACTTTCTTTTTTCCGTTTCTTCAGGGAACGCACTGCACCGGTGTTTAACTGACTCACCCTCTGAGCGAACACCACGTAGTATCCCGTTCCTTTCGCTCTGCAGGTCAGCTTGCAGACGTCTTTGGGGAGGACTCCCGCGTATTTGGGCACCCACTCGACAAAGGTCTTCACCCCTTTAGGATCGGTCTGGGGGCCGTTACGCACCTCGCACTGCTCCTGACGGAAACTCTTATCTGAAGAAAACACGTGATATATTGTGTCAATCACCCTGTTGTGAGATTATAATCATGTGTTCTCAGGCTGGTGCACTCACTGGATGCGGGACACGTCGTGACGCTGCAGGACCGATAGATGGCCCTCTTCCCGGTGCAGAAGCGCCCGTTGTTCCGCGGCGGCGGGTTGTTGCACAGACGCTGGGCGAACTGCACCCCCCCTCCGCACGTTCGGGAGCACGCACCCCAAGAACCCCAGGAACTCCAGCTGCCATGGTTGGACACCTGGGAGACGGAGGAGGAGGAGGAGTGACAAGAAAAAGGAGAGGAGAGGGGATGAAAGAGGAGATGCGGGTCAGAAGGGGGGGGTGGGGGTGACAGCGGAGGAGAGATCAGAGAGAAGATGATGAAGAGGAGAGAAAGAGAAGAGAAATAGAGATGAGAGGGGACAATTAGCGCTGATCAGACATGTTGGAAGTTACTGGCCAAGCCACGTGTCACAGAGAGAAGCCCCGTGGAGAGAGATCGCTGATAAGGGAAAACGAGGCCTGCACTGTGGTTGTGGAAAGAGACGGAGAGAAAAGGAACGAGGCCAAACTCATGTGATAATAACTCCAATGTGTTTAAAGCCACAGCTCACATGCCCCCCCCCCCCCCCCCCCCCCCCCCCCCTGAGGAGCAGAAAACCTCAAGGAAACGCTCGGTCCTTATTTTGGGTTGATTTTATAATCCTGTAGCTTCTTTGGAAACAAGCTTTTCATTGATTTCCACTGCTGATACTTCTGGTTTCCACAAGTAAAAGCTGTTTAATCTGCAGTAACGCTGAAAGAAATGTATAAAAGTTTCAGTCTGAAACGAAGGCGGGTTTAATGTCGCTCTGAGCCACAAACTGGTCGTCACGCGGCGCGGCGGAACACCGAGCCAGTCAGAACTTGGCCGGAGCGTGTGGTCGCCGGCCAAGGATTGAGTCCAGACTCTTCAAAACTCGTGTGACAAATAAAAGTAAAGAAAATATTCTTTCGCTGTTTCCTGTTCTTTCACTCTCTTTTCTCTCTCTAACACACACACACACACACACACACACACACACACACACACACACACACACACACACACACACACACACACACACACACACACACACACACACACACACACACACACACACACACGGTGCCGACAGCTTGCCAAGGGCAGATTTGGTGCTTTAAGTCGTCCAGGCCAAATTCAATTTAGATCTGCGTAAGTGAGGCCAAGAGAACAAATAGCGTAGATCAGCAGTGGCATAAATAAAGGAGACCACACAACGAGGAACCAATAATGTCTTTGCTTCCATCTGTTTCTCTCTTAGTGGATGTGTACTGTGTATTTAGGTGTAATTTCATCTCCTAAGTTGTGTCTCAAGCTCTTTTTCCTGGATATTCAAAAAGAATCCAGTGCTGGGAGGCAGGTTATCTCGGCTGTCTGGCTATGAAGGATGACTCCAGACGCAGCACCCACCAGAGCGTGTTATCTTTTTCATATATACTTTATATACCTGCAAGGTCCAAGATGCTTGAAAACACTAGGTGGAGTTATGAGCCACGTTCTTTATTCTTCATCAATAGGGTAATGCATGTTATATTAAAACCAGCACTTTAAGTGCTTTATCTCTTTCAGTTCGTTGTCGTTCTCTGTCTCCCACGGATAAATTTGTACATTGTGCTTAAAATATCTTGGAACTATAAAAAGTGATCTATTTCTGATTCGTCTCCCCTTGATAAACACCTCCTGTCTCCGTCACCTTCTGCCACCCTCTTACCGAGTAGTGTCTCTTGCGGGTCTTGTCCACACACTTCCCCTGCAGGCAGATGCGTCCCTTCCCGCAGGGCGTCCCCTCCACGGCCGGCAGCTTCTTGGTCAGACACACCATCTGCCCCTGGCGGATCACTGCGCACCACAGCCGGGAGCACACGTCCATGCCCGGGCAGACCGTGTACTCGGGGCCGAAGGCCAGGCGGCACTGGCGGACGGCGTCGTAGCTCTGCCCCGGGAGCTCCTCGGGGCCAAGGAGGGGCTGGCGAGGAGAATCGAGGAGACACTCGGCTGTGGCAGAGAAGAAGAAGGAGGGTTTTCTTAAAGAGTCCGCTACCTCTTGGCGCTCCAGGGCATGTAAAAATCTGTTATAGTCTTTACTGCAGTCAAGCCAGAAACGATGCATGCTGCTACATAAATTATGCCGCCAGCGATAGCACCGCTTAGCAGAACGTCAACAACAATGCTTTATGGCCGTCATGAAAGACACTTCCTGACAAATCGGAAACGCAAAGTATGACATGTCTTGATTTCCTGCGAGCAATTTGCCTCTGGCTGCACTACATCTGCACTCTTTAACATTTTAATGGGATTGTAAATTCGAGATTACATCTTTGCTGGGTCGTAAAAAGCTCGCAGTGATATGTACCGCGGGATAACATCCATCACGAGGTCAAATTCACATGGAGGTAAGTTGTGGAGGGAGAAAATAAAACCTCTACTCGCTGGAAAAGGTTCTCGCTATTAACGGGATGGCAGATGTTTGCAAAAACCACAAGCGCCTTTATTGCTCCACACTTCCTGCCGCGCTCACCGTTGCCGTCATCGAAGAAGTCGGTGATGGTCGCCGAGGTGCAGCGGCTCCAGGGCTTGGAGGCGTCGATGGAGGTCAGGATGGAGGACATGAGCCGCTTGTCGCTGTTCACCCCGAAGCGCTCCTCGCAGAACTTGGAGTCGTCGTGGGACAGGCCGAGCAGGTGACCTGGAGCAGAGAGAGAGAGAGAGAGAGAGAGAGAGAGAGAGAGAGAGAGAGAGAGGACGTTACAGTCACATAATGTGCAGAGTTTCCTTTGCGAGAACAGGACTCGCCTCAGGTTTGCACTTGCTGCAAGAATGAGAAAAGAAAACATACCGATCGCTCAGGCATCAGGTGCGAAACATCAGACAACACGCACGTGATATTAATCAGTAAGAGAGGGACGTGCTGACAAAGTGCAACGTGCATGCCCCGGCTAGTCTGGCTTGTGTGTAGATACGTGTGTGTGTGTGTAGCCATGCCTACCTATTTCGTGTGCGACAGTGAATGCAGCGTGAAGCCCGTCGTCCTCGATGACGGCACAGCTTCTCTCCGGAGTGCAGATGGTGCCCACATCCGCCATCCCCAGGGTGTCGCAGGAGTGGTGACCGCAGAGGTCCTGGACAAGGGAAACAAATTAGCAAACAAAAAAAACATTAAATTCAGCAAAAGAATGGGGAAAAGATTAAACACCCTCCATCCGAAGACACCAAATAATCTATATAAATCATAACTGTCTCCCTTGAGGCATTGGGGAAATATAAGGCTCAATACATTTTTCATTCCTGCTCTGGATTCATCACTGATCTTCCATCCTTCCCTTTAAAAAACAATGTGTTTCTACTTTCTTTAAAGCTGGTACCATGTTTTCCACAGTGCAGAGCTCTGCCTCTTTCGCTGTACTGACTCTGATGAGGAAAATTGGATCAGTGCCCCTTTAATTTTGAACTTCCTTCCTGTGCCTCCACCATCTCTCTCTCTCTCTCTGTGCCTCACGGGGCGCCGGAGTGCACGCCATTGATCTTTGTTTTGATTCCCACACATGTCCATGCAGTCGAGGCCTCGGGGGTGCGCAGCCCGTCCCCGCTGAGTGCACGGATCAATCGCCTCATCAGGCAGTCACATCCGTGCACACGCGCCCATGCATGCACACTCCCCAGCGCAATGCGGTGCAACAAGTGCACGAAAATGTATGACGACACACTCGCAGGCATGTGCACATCTACAAAAAAAGGGTAAACACATGTATGAAGACACACACTGTCACACACACACACACATATGTCCTGTGGAGAGGATGAATCGTCATGACAGGCCTGCTGGGTCATGTGTGTGAAGCGCTCAGGGGAGGGTGTTTACCCGTTCTGGGCCGATCGGTTTGGAACAAACTGCCTTGTGTTCGGTGCTCACACACATGACTGACTGGGTGGGACCACCTCTCTCTCTGTCTGTCTCTGTCTCTGTCTCTCTCTGTCTCTTTCTCACACACACAGATGCACGCAACTATAAGTAAGTACATGAAAATAAATGGGTGCATTCTTGAACATACAAAACATATGTAAATACAGGCATAGAGCACCTTACTCGACACACACACACACACACACACACACACACACACACACACACACACACACACACACAGGCCGACTGAATGAAACTACTCCTCCGTGTCTCTTTACTTTTCCCTGTTTGTTTTGAATCAGACAGCGAGAACATATAGAGACGCTTTCCCTCATATTTCCACTGTTTCTCTTTCCCCCTGTTTCCCACACTCTTTCACCTCTACACCTCCGTCTCATTTATTTATTCATTCATCTGCGCACAAGCTCTCCTATGAGCACAGTTTTTGCTTCTCTCTGTTCTTGTATACACAGCTTGCGCCCGGTGCAGCGCAGAGAAACAAGCTAATCTCCCATTAGGAATGAAAGAGCGACACGTGAAAATGACCCCATAACTCACATCCCTATCTACATATAGTTTCCTTTCTTCTCCTCTCCTCTGTACTTTGTTTTCATCCAAGGGCCTCTGCACATGTAAAGAAAACAAGGGAGAAAGGGAGGGAGGGAGAGAGAGGGAATTTCAGGAAACAGGCGCAGGGTCGAAAGGATGGTGGAGGGTGGTGGGGGGAATGCCGGAAATTAAGAGAAGAGTTACAGAAATATTGGCAGAAATAACAGGGGAACAGGTGGCAAGCTGGTTGTGAAGGTCAGGAGACGATCAGAGCTGAGCATGTGTGTGTGTGTGTCTGTGTGTGTGTGTGTGTGTGTGTGTGTGTGTTACAAGACCACTTGCAGTCTAAGCCAAGGTGAGTGTTAAACAAACAGCCAGCCAGACTCAGACACACACACACACACACACACACACACACAGTAAAATCCCTCTTGCAGAGCGAGTCTAGCTCGGTCCCCTGCAGGCTGATTTCAGCAGAGCTGCAAGTCAAATGCAACAAAAACCAGAGTTTCTACCAGTGATGGACCAGTTGTCAAAGTGAATAACAGACGCTGGGTTATTACTTGATATTTGGCCAGTTTGATTCATCAGCTACATGAGACACGATTTGGTTATTATACAGTGGGGGAAAGAAACTAGGTACTTCACTTGAGAATTGGACTTGAAGCCCCTATAATCAGTATTTTTATATTAATAATGGATCAACATGAGTGAAAAGTGCAACTTTACTATTTCGGTTCACTCTCACCTAACAGGGGATACCACACTTCGCATTATGTCAGTGGAACCAGGCATGTGCCATCGCATTGAAACCAGCAATGTTCTTAAGAGCATGATATTGAACAGCAGGAGAGATGTGACATCAGATTCACACGAGGGAAATTTCCGATTACGTGATTTTAAAGGAGAAATCAGGACAAGTTGAACTGAGGTAATTGTTCTACTTTTCAATGCATGGAAACATGAACCAGCCTGAGGTTAGTGCTGAAAGGAAACGGGAGAGCAGCTTAAAGCCAGTGGTGCAGGCGAGGCTCACACTGAACTCTCTGGCCCAGTTGAGTATGTGGACAGGATCCACGGATCCACGGAGCTGTCCGCAGGTTGTCAGCATGTGCCTGGCGAGGCAGAGCATGTGTGAAATATCAGGGGCATTGAAAACAAATAGAGGGAGTAGCTGCGATGGGGGCGAGGGCTGGGAAATGTACACTTAGATGTACAGAGGGAGGGGAGGAGAGCTCAAGTGCTAAACACAGGTGGAGGAAATGGATTGTGTATAGGTGCAGCAGTGTTTCTCACATCCATCATCGTTACATAAGACTCATGATGACCTTATTGTGTTGTCGTTTGACATTTTCTATCAGTAACTAAGCAGATTTGTCACCAAAGGTTTGTTTGGACATGAACGTCACTTTGATTAGTTTATTTTTTATCGATTAGTATACAAGACAAAATATCTTATCTGAAATTCACACCTGAAAAGGCGTTTTTCTTTCAAAATGAATTGTAAACATTGCATTTTCTTTGCTTCTTTGTTTTTTCTCTATTCCTCTGGTGCGATGTCTCAGCATAGTGAGCGAACAGAATTTCATGCACTTGTTGATTTTCCTTCGGACGTGGATGTCAGCGAAAATTATGCGAAAAATGTGAAAAATAAAAAAGATAATATCTTATGAAATACTATAGTCTATAGGATGTGCGAAGTGAAAGTGGCCAAACGTGAACCCGGGTTGAGAAGGTCAACACATCAACATTATAGTTGTCTCAAGTCCCTGCGTAGCGATGTCTCTCCAAATATTTGAGCTGCTGCAGAACACACATGTATGTCAACATCTCTGCGGCGCTGCAGCTCCCTGCGGCCGCCTTACAGTGGAGCTTTGTCCGCTGCTGTCCGAGCGCACAACAAGTGAACACAGCCATGCATATAATTTAATGTTCCCATGTACACACTCAGAAGAACCCACCCCCCCCACCAACCCCCTCCTCAATGTGGCCTGTTGTTTTGTTCTGGTGCTGGTATGTGTGGAACCGGGTGTCACCGCCACACGGGTCAGCTCACTGCGGGCACGGAGGAGGGGTGGGTGGGGGGGTTGGAGTAATTGGACCCGACCACAAAGAGAACGGTTCCCTTCAACCCTGTGCACCCCCCCCTCCCTAATGTGGTCTGACTCCACAGTCACTAAGTCTTCAGTCAGCTCCGGTTCTAGTTCAGCAGACGACAAAAATCCCTGTTATTTACTCCAGAGCCGCTCGAAATGCAAAGAGGAAAGAGGGCGTCTGCGGCTATTAAGTTACCTCTGACATTCAGCACAATGGAATACCAGGCGGGCCCTTCTCCTATTACACATGTGAACCGAATCTGCAGCACATCCAAGTTTGTCGCTCTTTGTTAATGCGGCAATTTGCACCACAAAACCAAAAGTATCCAAAAAAACCTCCTTTTCTCTTGCAGCTCAGAATGAGCTCCCCGTGCCAAATGAAAGTTATTTCCTCAGTGGCTTTCTGTCAGTGGAAAACTTTAATGCCTCTATCCTGTTTGTAAAATGCTGCGTTTTGTACAGGAATAACGTCAAAATGAAATGTCAGCGTCTCCACCTTCTATGTTTTTTTCCTTCATCACACGTTTGCTGCCATGAGTGGAAATCCCTCAGGAAAACGACTCTGCGGTTTCTTAAATTCCACTTTCCCCTCAATCGCACCAGGTGTTTAGATGTCCACAACCTCAGCACCGCTCGTCTGCCTGGTAGCGCCAAGTTGAGCCCTCGGCCAAAAACACAGCATTCTGATAGTAACGGCCTTTAAGTGCAAAAAGCCTTTAGAGGTCAAAGTTAAAATAGGGTGGCGGCTGCTTTCTTTGGCTTAAACGCTCACCTCTACAGTACAAAGGTCACGACCCTAAACTCAAGTCATGCAACAGCAATGTGCTTACGCCGCTTGCACCAAATTTAGCTGCAATTACTCTCATTTGTTGTCAACAAGTGCCACAGATCAGAATCGCACACCCACCGCAGGATGCTTCTCACGTTACAACGGTTCACAGGCGATGATTACACACTGTGTTGACAGGTTTAATCTACGGTGCGACCTCCAGGTTCAACGGCGAAGGTGAGATGTGTGTGAAGGGAAGCGAGGAGACAGCTTTATGAATCATGCAAGTGCTGCGGCAGGTGACACACTAATTAATTGGCGAGTGATGTATTGTTGAGGTCGATGTGAGATAAATGTTTGAGGCGGAGGCTGCAGGGTGATCATGGGGAATTTAAAATGAAGACAGTTCAAGTAGAGAAGAACTCACAGTAAACAGCCTGTCATGTTTCATTAGAGCTCCGTGTCCGTGTTACCTCGGCCCTCCTTTCCGGCTGCTTGAGGAGCATCCACATAACTGTTTCCTGCGCTCCCTGCCAAACCCACCTAATCATGGCACCCTCTTTCTTCTCTCTGACTTGCCTGTGCAGGTGCAGCGTCAACAAGGTTGGTGAGGGGCCAGGAGGTGGTTGGCACACAAGAAACTGGGCCACTTTGCCAGCATGCCAACCTCAGGTATGCGAAACCAGCTGCCCCTGCCAATGCACGACGGAGCCAAGTTGGCGCCAGAAGATCCGAGGTAATACCCCTGGTGTTTACTCTCTCGCCCAGGCCATGACAAGACCTCGCATGACTCGAACACACCGCAATCCAAGGCGAAGCGATCTGACACGTCAACTGGAGCCAACCATGAAGCCACACCCGAGGAGGTGAAAAATGCATGTGGATCTGTTGCCCTGTGGCTTTGGACCAGGCAGGGAGGGGATGGAAGAGGATGAAGGAGGGGAGAGAGATGGATCGTGGGGTCGGTGAAAGAAGGGATAAATGAGTGTGGTCTGGGTAAACGCATGGCTTCTCGCAGGGTGGATGTGTTTGTTTTCCTGACAGCTCCCAGCCCCAGCTGACAGACACTGGAGAAGTAACTGGGAAAAAATGTGCAGAGTAGAGAGAGAGAGAGAGAGAGAGAGAGAGAGAGAGAGAGAGGGGAAGTGTAGGCTTACAATGCTGGGATGTCTACCCAATTAACAACAGATTCAAGGGAGTTTTAGACATATTTCTGCAATGCACCCAGCAGCTGATTTCAAGCCTCCTAGCCTGGGAAGAATGTGCGTGCACGGCCCCGGGCGCGCGCCTCACATCTCACAGGCTTTTGGGGCTGTCAGGGGACTGGGAGGGGAGGGGGGGAGCCCTGGAGACAGTGGAGCATGCCTAGAAAAACACCAGGCGCAGGAAATACAGTTTTTACGGCTGTTTTACGCAGACGTCGGCGCTGCTTTACGCACGCAAGATTCTGAAAGAAAGGAGAGGAGCAGGAAACAGAGGGATGAAGAAAAGAAATAGAAAAGAAAGGTGGATGTAACAGGGACATTGTGGGGAGCAGGTTCTGTAGTTTTCACACCTGATTGACTGGAATTCGAGTGGGGAATGGTTCACAGCCAGAATTAGCGCTTTATGAAAGAATAACACGCAGTTGGGCCATTACGCGCAGAAAGTATTAAAAGGTGACGTGTGTCAGTTGCTTTTTATTACACTGAGCGTTTTATAGGCTATTAGCAATAAGCCACCCAAGGATCAACCTGCCAAGAGCTTACAGTCAACCAGCTGCCACCGCTTACTCCACCAAAACAAACCGTGGCGTCACTCCGCCGCTTTGGCACCGCACCAGCCAAGACGCGCGGAGCCGGCGCCGAGCCGAGAGTTGCGCACAGGTGGAGGAGGTGTAGGAAGCGAGGGGGGTTTGTTTACCTGCCTGGTGAAGAGGATGGCGGCGTCGTGGTGGTGCTGGTGGTCGTCGTCCAGCGGGTTCTGCTGGTTCTGCCACTTGCAGAAGCTCTTGAGCGTCGCCGCCGCGTTCTTGGTCACCTCCAGCCCCTTCTCCTTCTCACCCACCGTGATCACCTTCACCACCGACAGCCGGATGGGGTTCTCGATGCTGGCGTGCCCGTACAGCTTGGAGGCGATGGAGGCCAGTGTGAGCAGGTAGTGGTTGAGGTCCTTTCCGTATTTCTTCAGCATGGTGTCGTCGGCCACCAGAAGCAGCTCCACGTGCCTGGCGCGGGAGACCGACCTTCTCCTCCGCGTGCCAGGCTCCGGTGCTGGCGCCTTGGCGAGCCGGCTCCACAGTGTCCGTTCGTGCGCGTCATGGTCATCAGTGAGCGCCTGTCTGTCCCGTCTCCCCTCCCCGCGCCCTCGGTGCCGGCGTCTCCCCGCCGCGTCCCTGCGTCCTCTGCGCCCGTCGCGCGTCCCGCAGCTCTCGCGCCCCTCGCGCATGGCCTCGAAGCTGAAGCTCTCGCGCGTGAACACGTGGAGCGCGCTCTCCGCGTCCTTGTCCTGCAGGGCGCGCACGTCATGCTCGTGTCCCTTCGCCCTGACTATAGGCGTGATGGTGTAGCGCGCGTGGTTCACGGCGAAGAAGCCCTCCAGACCCCCGCCGCAGAGGTTAAAGACGGCCAGGGACTCCGCGTTGGAGTCCACTGTGCCGCGGTACGCGCACTCCCGCTGCAAGGGCGCATGGCTCTCCCCCATCATGGCGAGCACATACTGGGGGCTGAAGTGATGCGACAGCACCGACTCGTCCCGCTCCATGTCCAACTGAAAGCGGCTCCCGTCCAGGTACAGCAGGTAGCCCACCTTCCCTCCTCCGTGGTAAATCCGGTCAACGGTCCGCACGACTCCATCCGTCCTCCGGGCAGGTGTGAGCAGCGACCCGTTCGCAGGTGGAAGATAGAAACCCTGGAAAGTGGAGACCCCGGCTCCCAGCTCCAACTCCACCGCGCACAGCAACAGTAGCCGAAACCAGAGCATGCCCCCGGCCAGAGCACCAAGGAGCCGCACCATTGTTTATTCCAACCAGACACGCATCTATGAATCCTCTAAAACGAGCCCGGGGCGTCCGAACGCACAACTTTGAGCGTCTGTTCCTCCAAAAAGCGCATCCTCCCGGTGTCCGAACCCCCCATGAAAAAGCGCACAGTGGTGACCAACAGGCGAGAAACCGTTAAGGGGAAAGAAATGGAGGAGAAAAAAAGAGCCGCAGAGAGGACCTGTGTGCAGGCTGCAGAGCACTGAGCTGAAGTTGGAGAACAAAAACACAAAGTTTGCTCTTAATAGGACCCGGAGAGAAAAAGTCCTGCCCCCTTTGCGCTCAATCACCACTCCTCCACCCCCTCTCTTCTCTCTCCCTCCCTCTCCCTCTCCCTCAAATCAGAGTTAAGTCAAGTGCTGGAGGAGAGCAGAGGAGAACAATGCTGTCACTGGAGCAGAGGGGAGCTCCATCAAAAAACAACAACACACAGACACAACACAACACAAAAACAAGTGTCTGCATTCAGGACCAACACCAGTTATCTCACCTCGAGAAATGTCTCCATCAAACCAGCAGCCTGTTATTTTTACAGTTTCACCACTTTGACTCCCTTTAATAATTGAAGGCTCAAAGTCCAACAGGATCCGGCTGAAGAGTTTCTAGCAAACTAGAGGGGGGGGATAGATAATTTATGGCCAGTCCCGAATAAGAACTGTGGGAGTTCACCGTTCCCAGTGTGAGACATTTAATGGTGCATGTGTGTGTGTGTGAGGGAAAGAAAGAGGGGGAGGAGGTGGATGGAAATCTGCGAGCATGCATACAGTAGGTGCTGCACTTAGGAAAGTAAAGGAGGGAAATGTGTGGCTCCAGGTGGGAGCTGTCTCACCTCTGGGGATACGCGTGTGTGTCTGTGTGTGTGTGTTTGGGGGGGGCTTTAGCAAACGCATACCTGGACGGGACAAACGCACTCAGCGCCAACCGGAGAGTGGCGTCTTAAAAGTTCCAAAACACTGTTCATTTGCTGAGTCACCCAACAGCTACTACCTTTGCTCAGAGAAGGAGGGAGGTGGAGGTGGTGGTGGTGGGGGGGTGTCAGTGTGTGTGTGTGTGTGCACTGCCGAGAGGGAGTCCTCTCAGAACCCGAGAGCAGATATTACGTTTCTGCTCCATTGCGTCAAACGACGAGAGGCTGCGTCGGGCGCTTAATCCGAGGGCCCCCCCCCCCGCCCCCACCCAGTTTTCTACATGACCGAGCGGCGCAGGGGGGATGCAGCAAGGGAGTGGGCGTGAGAGTGCGCGGGCCGAAAAACGGAACACGGTGTGCAGCGCCGTAAGCCTCGCTGCCCCACCCCGTTCAATGAAAGATCCCACAGCGAGGATACGCTTTGTGTTCAAACACTCCTGCAGGAAAAGGTTACTTAAAGGAGCTCAAGTCATAATTTAGGGGGTTTATTTAGGAGGGAAGTCACATTTTGTCTAAGGGGGGGGATGACCTCCGGATTCCTAACATCTTTGCTACGGCCATGAAAACACAGCGTGCACGCCCACAAACTTGAAGGCGGTGACGACTGCAGAGTGGATCCAGTAATCGAGTAGAACTTCATGTTCAAATCAGCTGTTATGCAACCCACCTCCCACCCCTACCCGTCTCTCTTTCCTCCTCCTGTCCTCAAGTCTCCACCACCAGGCCCCCCCCCCGCTGCTTCTCCTTTTCACCAAACTGTCAAGTGTATTACCTGCAGTAAAAAAAAAAGAAAGAGACAGCCATAAAGAGCAAACTGGAGCTGTGTGTATGTGTGAGAGAGAGAGAGAGAGAGAGAGAGAGAGGATGTTTGATCAGGACAGTGGGATGTCAAGCTTTGGTGGGGGTGTGCGTTAAAAGTAGCCAAACAAATAAAATGAGTGTGTTTTTAGTGTTTATCCTGCAAAAAGTGTGAGTGTGTCTGTGTGTGTACAGACGGAATTGTGGTGAAAAGTGCAGCTGCAAAGTAGTGGCACTGAGCCTGAGCAAAAATTAGGCAACTTTCCACAGCATCACACACACACACACACACACACACACACACACACACACACACACACACACACACACACACACACACACACACACACACACACACACACACACACACACACACACACACACACACACACACTTTGGCTCACATCCCTACACATCCTCCCTCTCTTCCAGTCTCACACACTCATCTCATTGGATCATTTTTAATCCCCATCATCTGAAAGCTCGATGTATGCCAGAGCAACCATATGGACATAAACCGCCCCCGTTTATCCACACACACACACACACAATTACATAGTAACCCGGATCACACTTGCAAAGCAGGCCGCATGCAGTATTGAGTGTCACCAAAACAAGTTGTGCGTGTGTGTGTGTGAGCCCCGCGTGCCGAGCCACGTGTTAGCGGGACCAGCCCCCTTCCTACGGCGGCTGGGAGGGGAGTGAATCCAATACGCTTAATTGACAAGCCCGAGCCGTTTACATAACCACCAGGCTCCATCCAAGTGCTGGTGTCAGAATTCCCCCCGGCGGCGCTGCTGCTGCTCTCCCTCCCTCTTTAGTCACCATGACTCCCTCTCCTCCTCTGCGCACACACACACACTCCATCATCCTCCTGCTCTTTCCCTCCCCACATTCTTTGCTTCCATCCCTTCATGGATGTTAAACCAGTTATTCCCATCAGGATAAAAAGGCTTCAGATGAAGGCAATCGCTTATTCTGGTGACGCTCGAATGGCTGATAGTGTGTGTGTGTGTGTGTCTTTCCCTACATCTCTATCTTCCTTCTTCTTTTCCTCTCTTCCTAGAAACCAGGTGTGTTCTTTAGCATCTGTTTCCATGGCGCAGAGGGAGAGAGCATCATCTCCCAAGTGACAGCTTCCCTCGACCACAGGTCTGTTTCAGGGAAGGCAAACACACACCTGTGCATGAGCACAAACAGACCCTCGCACACAAAAACACACACTGAGCATGAAATGAGTCAACACAACCTCTTTTATCCACAACGTAAATATATATTCATTGAGAAAAATAAAATAATGATACATATACAAAAGAAGCTCGTCCTACAATAAAGAGGCACGTGTATGTAAGCACCTATAAAAATGATAGCATATACAAAAAAAGACACCAGATGGGATTTATCACTTTGCTTTTCTGTAAATTAATCTCAGACGAAAACTTCAAAACATTTGATCCACGGCTGAAAAAAACCAGCAGTTTGCACAAGGAACTTATTTATCTTCAACATTAACATTGCAACGCAGCATAGAGGACATTCTTGGTCACGCTCCAGTAAGAATCATCACCGGAGTGCTAGGAGTTCTTTTGCAGCTTTAATAAGACTTTTTTCTTGTTTAAAAAAAATCCATTTTAAGAGTAAGCTTGTAGGATAGAATAAGAAAAATCTGTTTTTCTCCATATCATCAGCAGTTTGTAGTATTTTATTCATATATTTACTGTTTATGTCGGCAGCTTGTTTATTTTTGGTGCAGTGCAAAAGACGCACAAACACTTTTACTTTTGCACAAACTGCGCATACGACAAGAGAGTGAAAACAGATACAGTAAGTGCAATTGATGAAACAGTGTCCATGATGAGTAACTATGTCCGTTCAGCTCTTGACGTTGTCAAGAAAACTGAAGTTAGATCCTTTGATATATTGGCAGTAAAAAGATACATTTGTTAAATTGAGATCTTGTGTAAGGCGTAGTATGAACCATTGGAAATCCACGATATGACCGAAGCACCATCCAGAAAAAAAGTTCAGACAAAACCCAGTGTGTGAAACCAGTCTGACTCACAGAGTCACTTCAGATGAGACCTGCACCCAAACCCAACGAGAAGGAAACATTAGGTGGAGAATCAGAGCTAAAGCTGAGGACACAGGCTACCACAACAGGCTCAGTGCAGATAAACCATAGACTGTATATAAAGATGGACGATAAATCTGCTCCCACAAAAGTGCAGCCAAAGCGGGGGGGCTGGCTGCGGTACAGGTCATAAATCTGGCCTCTGCCATGTTAGTGGAAAGGACCCAGTAAAGTTTGTTTCTGTCCTTTTAGGTAGTTCTTATCACACCAAGTGTTGATCAGCCACTCAAGGTCCAATAAGATGTGTATTCTAGAGCTTTCAGAAACCTTAACACCAAAGTGGGAAAGACGTCTGGAATATGCTGGACATATATTTTAAAAATATGAACATCACCTTTCAAGATTATACGATGTGGTTGAAAGCTACATATAAAGTAAGAAAGTAGACCTTGAGCGTAGATTGTTTTGTGGCTGTTTAATCTCTAATTCAAGCCGCATTAACTCTAACCTCGACCCTCCTGAAATTCTCCCCACCTGATTGGCTAAGCAGCATCCCACGTTACATCGTCGTTGACTCTACCGTCAGCTCAAACGATCGACGTCTGCAATGGGCTGCTTGGTGAGCGGCAGTCCGGGGCTGTAGGGCAGTGGGGAGGTGTTGGTGGGGAGGTGGTGGGAGGATGAGAGTTTGGCCGGTCTGCACAGATGCTGGAAGCGCTGGGGGATCAAAAGGTCACGGTTAGCTCATTGTCGTATAATCATGCAGCTTTATTACCCTAAACAAGTCGGTTTTCTCCCACAGAAAACACTGCATCAGAAGTCTGGTCGACACTTCCAGGGTCTTGTAGAGTCATGTAAACCTTTTCAAGTAATAACACAAATTAAAAAGACGTCTCGTCAGCAGCATATGATACTAAACCGACCTGTGTGAGGGACCCCGGGGTGGTCGCCAGGGCGTAAATGGCCCAGAAGGGAAGCAGGGAGACGGATGAGAGGGTGAGGATCCAGCCCAGCGTGGTGGCCCAGAGCGGAGCGACCAGGCCCTTCCCCAGGGTCAGCGGAGCCCAACACACCAGGGAAAACACAAAGGTGGCCTGTGGGAGGAGGACTGTGTTAATAAAAACTCGATATTTTACATGGTATGACTTTGCATGTCAAAAGTATATTATTTAGACTTATCACCGTCAGTTTGCCACTAGCTTTTGATTGTACATTGACTGACAGGCAGGAAGAATTCGCACGTAATCCCAAACATGCATTTATGTGTTGACTATTTCACAGCATGTAGACGCTAAAGAGGCAGGTCAGCGGGGAGGGGTCACTCACAGTGCACACAGCCGGGGTCAAGTATTTCCAGCACAGCTTGAAGGCGGGCAGGGGGGTGTAGCCGGTCATATCCTTGATGTTGGCACTGAAGCGATCGGCTCCTGCGACCAAAGGAAGAACAAGGGTCTGTGAATGGCTGTGGTCGGGTTTGACATCATGGTGTGGTTAAAGAAGAAGAATGGTTATAACAACACAACCAAAAACCAGGTTGGAAGAAAATAAAAATTTCTTTGCCATTATTAATACTTAATAATGAGTAAAATGCCGTGTCTGCCATGCTGCAAAAGGAAGTAACACTTATCTGTCCCATTCTCTCAACTCCTACTAACGTCAAAAAGGACATAAGCGGATATTAATTGTAAAAGGTTACATTGATTTTCTGTCTAGTGTGTTTAATGACTCCTTCTTTCGAATCTCGTCTCGCCAGAAAATGTCCAGAGTGACTGACTCGGACATTTACGTTCTCACATACAAGCCCCTCCGGAAAGTGCCCGGGCTTCAGTGCATGCCTGAAAGCAGCAGTATGTGTCCCCCTTTCTAAAACGCTGAAGCCTCATTGTGAACTCAAGCATCTCCCCTTGGTTGAGGTCCTTCCTCCTTCAAGAGCGCGTAACAAGCAACAGAGTTAGTGTATGTTAGGGTCCTTAAAAAACGGTAAAATCCCACAGTCGTAAAAAAGGGTGAAGGGTGGATTGGAGTCCTGACTGCTGAGTCCCCTCTACTCTGCTCTGCTTCCTTCATACACACACTCTCTGTTAACTCACTCATTCGTTATCACCTCCAATGGAACTACTTTTTTAAAAACAATTCTGGGTCTTAATTCTTTGCCAAATACAAGTTAATAATCCGAACACAGCGGCACGTATTTGTATTGTCCTGATGTGCACACATGGCTCAGTCCACCCATCTCACACTTCAACAAATAATGTTTTTGTAAATGCTTTAGAGCCTCGGGTCTGGCTGGGATAGGGGCTCCCTGGGGCCCGCCAGCCTGAGACTGGGAGGCGACGGGGCCCGGGGGCTGATTTAGGGCCTGGAGGAGACAGACGGGGGCCTGGCCAGGAGCCAGTCTCCTTACAACAGTGGGTAGCTGCAGCCATGTTAATATACTGTCTACTGACTCTGAGCGGAACGCAGACAGAGGGGAGGAAAAGGACTGGAGGAGTCGGACCGTGTTTATCAGATTTTAGGAACGACTTTCATTAATCTTATAGAAAAGAGTTTAATACTTTGTTTTGTTCCTTTTATATGTTTTATCAGAGATAAAATACTTGTGTCGACAGAGATCGTAACAGGCTGTGTTAAAAGGAAAACACATTAGCATGGATGTAGCCGTAGTGGAATGGACATGCCAGAAAGAGGAGAGGAGGAAACAGTAAAAGATAGAACAGGAAAAGGGAACGATAAGCAGGGGAGAGGATTGGGATTCGTACCGTAGACCCAGCCGATGGCCACAGACTGGCAGATGGAGAGGAGCAGCAGACTGGCTCCGCTGCACGAGAAGTGGTCGTAGACCTGGAACACGTACAGACCTCCCTGCATCCGAGACAAACTCCATCAGTTCACGTCATCAAAACCAAACCTGTACGCACCTCATACGCAAGCACACATCCATCAATCCGGAGTGTGACGCACCGGCGTGACCATGACCAGCCCCATCAGGAAGCAGACGACGCAGACAAACAGCAGCAGCAGCTCTCGGCGGTGACCTCGTCTGATCAGATGCGGGTACAGGTCAGTCACCGACGTCATCAGGGCCTCCAGACTCACAAACTGGGTGACAGAAGGGAGACGGGGTCAGTGAGCGTGTTGTCTGTTTTACATTATACGAAGCATAGTACGTCGGTTCCATCAAAAGTAATTCATCAACGTCAGTGTGTGTCTGTGTGTTTGTCTACCTGTGTGTGTGTCTACCTGTGTGTCCAGCCCCAGCATGATAATCATGAGGAAGAAGCAGACAGCCCAGAGTTGAGGTAGCGGCATCATGGAGACAGCTCTGGGGTAGACGATGAAGGCGAGGCCAGGCCCTGAGAGGAAACACAGGAAATACATGTTCTTCAAACTTAACAGCGCTGGATTCATATTTATGTGTTTTTATTTAATTTATGTTTAATTTATGTGTTTTCTACCATAATGGCTAAGAAGTGGAAAGCTCTATTCACTTCACTTCCACCTCAAAACATTATTTCACCTGACTGGGCCACGGTGGCGATGTCCACGCCCTGCTCCTCCGCCATGAAGCCCAGCACCGAGAAGATGGCGAAACCCGCCAGGAAGCTGGTGGTGCTGTTCAGGAGGCACAGCATGAAGGAGTCTCTGGAAGGACACACGGACATGTGACGAATTAGGAGGAATAATTAAAGCAAAGAACAC
Organism: Hippoglossus hippoglossus; assembly: GCF_009819705.1. NCBI lineage: Eukaryota > Metazoa > Chordata > Actinopteri > Pleuronectiformes > Pleuronectidae > Hippoglossus > Hippoglossus hippoglossus. The sequence goes on along the minus strand of NC_047152.1, from coordinate 5,304,849 downwards.
AAACAATTTAATAATCTTAGAGGAAAAGTGGTTTCAGTAAAGCAGCACAGACAGTGAGGTCTTGAACTTGGAGTCTGGCCCTGTTTTGTGGAACTGTGGCCGGTAACTGTAAATACAAGCCAAGAGTTAAGTGCATGGCTCTTTCTCTGCGTGTGTGTGTGTGTCTGTGTGTGTGTGTGTGTGTGTGAGTCCTGGAGTGTGGGAAACATGGCAGCGAGGGCTTTTCTTTAAGGTGTGGCTCTATCAGTGTGTTTTCTCTGTCCATTCCAGCCATTCCTTCTGGAACACATCTGACCAGTGGGAGCTCACATCTTACATTTCAAGTGAACGCGGTTCATCTGAAGTGGAGACGCTGCGCGGCTGGGAACCGCTATTGTGTAGTTGGTGGGTAATTGTGCGTGTGCGCGTGACAAAGCGTCTCACTTGTAGCAGTCGTTGTTGTATTTGTTGTAGCTTCCCAGGGCTGTGAGACTTCCCAAGCAGATTCCGTAGGAGAAGAAAACCTGGGTACCGGCATCCATCCATACCTAGAGAGAGAGAGAGAGAGAGAGAGAGAGAGAATGGGAAATTAGATTATAAGGACACAATCTTGAATAAGTGGAAGACAATGAATGGATGGTTTTATCTGTTAAAGACTTTGTAATCTTGTTTTGAAAAGCAAAAATTACTACCATAAAACTGGTTACACGTTATCTACAGTAAGAGCACGATGTGTTAGCTGTGTTAACTAGCTGTTTATTGTAAAGTACGCTACAGAAGTGTGTGTGTGCTTAGTACCTGTGGGTCTGCCAGGCGGGTGTGGTTGGGTTTGAGGTAGTAAATGATGCCCTGTGTCGCTCCGGGCAGGGTGGCACCGCGCACCAGCAGCACAAACAGCATGACATATGGGAAGGTGGCTGTCAGGTACACTACCTAGAATGTACACAGAGGGAGAGAGAGCGTGCGGGGGGGGGATGTGGTCAGGACGGCACAGAGATGGAGAAAACAGGAAGGACACGTCTGACATGAGACACTTTAAAGAGGAAACCCTGGAAACTTAGAGTCTGTTGACAGATGGTGGTGGTGACACAAGAAAATTATTGCAGCCGCTCATTTCATTTGCTGGAAAATGACAGAAGATTTATGTTACTGTTTTTAGCCGCCCCTCAGGATTCTGCTGTTTGTGTGAGTCACTTCTACAGGATGTAGCCTGGCTGAAAGAATGCCGAATGACATATTAGCAGGAGCTGTTTGTAATCTACATATAGATATAGAAACATCTATCACTGGATTACTTTGACGAAGAAGAAAACTAAAAAACACAAAAATTCGGAGGCAGGTTCTGGAGTTACAGCTTCTGCTTGATGCTGGTGAAGCAAAATAAGTTCCCAGACATGGGCAGGGCGGTGAAGGCCTCACGCTGTGTGGTGATGTTAGAGTGTGTGTGTGTTTTTTTTTCTCGCTCACCTTTCCAGTGGACTTGACTCCCTTCCAGACGCAGAAGTAACAGACGAGCCAGACGACGGCCAGACACAGAGCCAACTTCCAGCTGACCGGACCCAGCTCGTCCAAATTGCTGGACAGGCGGAGCACCTCCCGCCTAGAAAACACACACACACACTGTTATTAATTCCTTACACCTGTTGATATTCTGCATGATTAATATCCTGAAAAAAACCCAGAGGCACTCACTCCCAAAACTCCATGACGGGGGAAGAGGCGTTCTCGGGCAGGCTGCTCGCATTGGTCTGGTTGAGGTGGTTGAACAAGACGCATGACTCTGCCGACACACACACACACACACACACACACACACACACACACACACACACACACACACACACACACACACACACACACACACACACACACACACACACACACACACACACACACACAGTAGAGCCTGGTTACCCCTTAATGTTTCACACAGCAGCCCCTTTAAACAGCACTGACACGCTTTGAATTTTTTTGTCCTTACCGGTGTTCCACGTGTTGTTACAGTGCGACCACGGCAGCTCGGCCTGGAAGCTGTGCGCCAGGTAGAAGATGGCCCACGCCAGGATGACGATGTAGTACACGCAGCCATGCAGGATAATCACCTGGCTGGCGTAACCAAGCCCTGCAGAGACAGACAGAGACAGGGCGTGATGGCTTTACACAATCCGATGGGTTGCAGAAACAGAATCTTCAAAAGAATCGCGCGCAAATATTCTGGCGTTTCACATGAAAGCAGCCATTTACTGAGACGCTGCGCTCGCAGCCCACGTCTTGTCTTTCTTCATTAGGGATGAATGATGCTCTTATGAGGCCCGGAGTGGGTTCGAGAGCGTAGGCTGTTTGCAGTAGCCTCTAATGAACAGCAGGCCTTCATCTGATGATAATTAAATGTGCAAACCAGTGATGGATTCCTGCAGAAGCATTTCTTGGTTGTGTATCGCTGCTGTCAGACAGGCAGATTGCAAATGTCCCAAGTCAGTTTCTCCGGAAAGTGGAGGCATACAACTCCGTGGGAAATCAACAAAAAATATCAAAAAAGCATCTCACAATTAAAGAAATAATCATTTGAATAATTAGAAGAAGTGTAAAGAGATGGAATCTGTGCAGGTCAACTTAAAAACCACGAGCCTTCCTTCGATACTTCAGTGCTCTTCTCTTCCAAATGCCTCATCTTCCAAACCAGCTTTCATTCCTGAACGGTTTGGATTCTTCCGGGATCGTGTGTACAACTTTATTTCCCTTGAGAAGCATCACATTAAGGTCAGGCTCTGGATCACTGGTGTAAAACCCGGATTTTTTTGTTTTGTTTGAGTAGGAGGATTCTATGAAAACAAGACATGTAGCATCACGAGTTTGTTTTTATTGGCACTCCTGACTTAAATGCACGGGGGCCGAGATGCAATGGGAAGCGCACACGCACGCGGCTCGCGGGGAAGTGCCAACCCTCTGATTGCGGACACGCTGTTTATATGGGTTTCGAATTGGTGTGGACACTGGAATGCTTTGAATGCTTGAAGCCAGCACGGAAAATAAAAGACAAGAGAAAGTCGGTGAAAAGACCAGACGGAGGGAAAAGAAAGACGAGTGAGACTCTGGCAAGGTTGAAGGTCGGATGTTAACGCCGTCACCCCCCAAACCCTGCTGTGCGGAATTTGTTGTGCCCTCGTTACTCACCAGAAGGACACAACAAACTACGCAGTGCATGCAGGGAGTGACCTCAGCCAACGATAAACTCCCAACAGAGTAAAAGAAGAAGAGGGAAGCCCCCCGTCCTGCCCTCTGTAAAGTTTACTCTTCTGGGAATTTGAATACTCCCGTCCATCCAATCTTTTGACCCGGCTGCAATCGCGTCATGACCCTCGACACACGTTCCGCTTTGCACACACCCCAGATATTAAGATGACTTAATAAGTGTACCTCCAAACAAAGGGCAGACGCTCCTCCAGGCGCTGACACCTCCCAGGCTTGTGTACTGTCCCAGCGAGGTCTCCAGGAGGAAGAGCGGGATGCCGCACAGCACCAGGAACAACAGGTAAGGGATGAAGAACACACCTGGAAGTAAACACGAGGACGCTTGTGAGGACCTTCAACTTATGGCTTTTCATTGTATTCTGAACTCTAAAACCAAGTAATAACCCCAAATCAACCCGTGCACTGTTATAAACCCTAACTGCATTAAGTTTTTATCTAAATAAAATTTCCAGTCACTAATCTGACCCGATAAAAGAGTAAATCACTAGTTTTAGACAGTGAGGAAAAGTAGAGAGGGAAAAAAGATAAGACGGCAGAAAGGGAGAAATATTATAACAGAATTTACTAAATGACTTTTCCTCCCCCACCCTCTGTTATCCCACGTGCTTTACCTCCACCGTTCTTGTAGCAGAGGTACGGGAACCTCCAGACGTTGCCGAGGCCGATGATCTGCCCCGCCACGGCCAGGAGGAACTCGGCCTTACTTGCCCACTGGCCTCTGGCATGCAGGACGTCTTTGGGGGCTTCTTTCCCGTTGGGGAGGCTCGGCTCGGGGGGCTTCGTCAGCAGCGGGTCTCCTTGCTGCAGAGGAGTTTGGTCGGCCATGACTTGTTCAGACGGCAACGCACACACACACAGACCACTGAAAAAAACAAGAAAAAAACCCCACAACATATTAAGAGGGCTGATACAGAATGTAAAAAGCTGCGGATGCTGAACCATTTAGAAAACAAGGACTAGAGCGCAAAGCAGGGTTCACTCACATCTCAGCAGCTGGGTTTGAATGAGCAGAATGCCGGTGTACTTTCTGACAGTTGGTCCGACCTCCTCACTTATCTGCAATGTGTGACTCAAGGACAAACCTACGTGGGTGTGTGTCCTTTATCTGTGCTCTGCAGCACAGTCAAGGCCTAAATTTGGCCAGTCCATACAAGAAAGTAGGAAAGCCAATGTTTGATACAGATGTGCAAAAGGTCACATTCCACCCCAAAAAACAACAAATGTACAAAACTAGAGGAATAAAAGTAAAACATTATCCAGCAGACACAAGGTTGTGCAGTAATTAGTGAGTGAGAAAATACGTAGCCAGCTAGGGGGTTTCCAGAAAAAGAAAATGGCCATAAAAACAAAACTTGGGGCCTCTGGTGCATTCTAATGCTGCTACTCCTTCATACACACACTGCCTTTCTTTATTATTATTAATTCAACGATTGGTCATGTTAACTACAGTTCCACTATAGGCCACATTTTTTTTTCTTGTAGTGAATTAATTCGAAGGAGAACATGGAATTAGAAAATGGTAAATTGTATAAATGTTTTCACACTTTTAACAGACTCATTACACATCTCTTATTAACATAGTGGTATATAATCCCGTTTGATTTATACTATTTCTATTCTACATGTTTTAATTATAGGAGCAGAGGTTCATGTGGATGTATCAAGTAGATCACATGTAAATCAATTTAGACAAGAGCGTGCGAAGATCATTTATTTTTATTTAACCATTTTCTGACAACTAATCGATTGATAAATCTGTAATCGACTATTAAATCAATCGCCAACTAGTTTAATTAAAGATTAAAGTCAAAATGATCTAACTCCAGCTTCTAAAATGAGAATATTTTCTGGTTCTAATGACAGAAGTGAGTTGAATTTCAAAACAAGACATTTAAGGAGGACATCTTGGAGTTTGGGAAACAAAGATCTTTTTTTTTTTTACCATTTTCTGACAAAAAAAATGACAATATTTTATTGTTATTTGCTCTTTATGACAGAAGTGAATTTCAAAACAAGACATTTGTGGAGGACAATTTTCTAACAACTAATCAATTGATGGAGAAAACAATCGACAGATGAATCGATAAAGAAAATAAAAGTTGATCCCTTGTGATTTATGTAACTTCAGTTGTTCGCATTGTGACCAGAGGTAGGTAGGTGTGTGTGTGTGTGTGTGTGTGTGTGAAACTTCCTCCTCTTGTTGTACCATGTAACCACGCGGCAGTGACGTCACATGCCTCTCATCAGCAGTCGTTCATTATAGCGGAAAACAGCGGTGAGAGGTACACAAATACACAAGGGGGCTGATGCAACTACACGTGTGTGTGTGTTTGTTGTGATAGTGTGTGTGTGTATAACGTGTGACACACATGTGTTGTACAACATGGAGGCGTGGCGAAGCGTCGCGAAGCGTCACGATGCTCGAACACACATACGCACATTATTCTAAAAGACGCGCGGTGGAGGATCAAACTGCGGATAATTCATCCTACCTCCGCGGAGCCCGCCGGTCCCTGCGCGCCGGTCGTGTCCGGTGGTGGAGTGGTCTGTTCCGGCCAAACACAGGCGCTGTGTGGGGACTGGAGCACTGGGATGACCCCGGTCTGCTGCATCGATACGAGCCGCGCAACGAACAGGTTACCAAACGAACCACATACGGGTGCTTGTTAGGGTCAAAACCCGGCGTTTGGTTTTTGCTTTATTTGTCTTATTGTGAAATTCAGACTTTTGTTGTGAAATTAGCACACGGTAACCATGGTGATTCACCCCTTTTAAAGCGTCTGCATTTGGGTCATTTATGACAAACCCAACTGTCTCCTTAAAGATTGAGATAGACAGACAGACAGACAGACAGACAGACAGACAGACAGACAGATAGATAGATAGATAGAGTCAAATTATGGCACAGCAGATGTATAAAAAAATGTGAAAACAGTGCAAGAGTAATAATAATATTAATAATAAAATTAAAATAGAGATAATGGAATGAAATAGCAGAGAGAGAGAGAGTGTGCGTTAAGTTTTCTGTACATACAAATATATATAAAATGAATGATGATAACAATACTAATAATTTGGTGTATTTGAGTATAAGGAGGAATTTTTCTACAATACATAATATAATAGATTACTGGATAATAATACATAGCAGTAGTAATACCACTACTACTACCAGTACTACTACTACTACTAATACAAATTTACATGTAAAATAAATTTTTAAAAAAGAAGAAAAGGAGTGTTAAGACTTATTCTTGTGTTGTGTTGTCAATAATAACTATCACCATCATTAATAATATCTTTCCAAATATATTGTCTTGACAAACCATCTGTGGTGTCATGCTTATATCACTGCTGACCGGGGGGCCAATTGTTTCGCAGCGCGTGACTCACAGAACAGAAACAAAGAACAGAGAAGTGGGGATTCATGTCACCAAAAAAAAGCAGTTCCGCCATATTCCAAATCACAATGTTTGCCTACTTTATATCTGCCGAGATAACTTGTAATGTGAGAACACCACTAGCCTTTAGCCCCCATGTTGCAGACCCGGTCCTGTAAATAGTCCTGGCGTCTTGACCATTTAGGCCACTTCCAGCAGCATGCAGCAGTTTTAACGGGCTGTGTCATTGCCTGCGCTCATTCTGCTGAGCATTTATAGCCACAGTAAAAAAAACTGCATAGTTTCCTGCTAACACTCAATGACTTCATTCAGAAAATTGGATTCCATTCCTTCACATATTAGGTTACATTACCAGGAGTATTAACTACATACAGAAGAGGAGGGCTCTGCTGTTTGACCTGCAGATATCTGCCAACCTTTCTAGCAGTTTGGATCATTATGAATTCACCACAGTCTCATAAACAATAAATGCAAATATGCTCAGAGGGAAGACAGACGGTTTGAAAGAGGGGGGAAGGAAGCCATCTATGTCAAACTAGAGAAATTAGTTTGCGACACTACCTTTTAGCCACATACAATACAATATTGACTTCCATCCCCCGGTAGTTTCACGACAATTCACACCTTAGGACACGACTCACAGGGGGTGGGTGGGTCAGCCAGCCTCTCAGGTTAAATACTCAGTACTCCCAGTAGTCAGTTAGAACTGAAGAAGCCTCTTGGATGAGAGGTGAAACATCTTCAAGGAACTCAACCAGGTTAACTTTGTCTCTCATTATGCAAAGTACTAACGAAGGAACTTGGCAAAATGAAGGAGCGAATCCAAGCACGCTCAATCGACAATCTCATGTGGAACCTCAGGCTATTACGAGTAGTAACATTTAGACATGTAAGATCCTGTGGAAATCCACTCCTTTATGTCATATTGAACTATTCTTCTACAACAGCAAATTGTACCTTGTCAGTACATTACAGACCATCCATCAAGCTATAAAATGCTTCTCTGGGTTGTGAATAAAAACGCAATTTGTATGAGCAGCTTCACCCTCCCTCATTAGAAGAGGAAATACCTGAAGAAAATCAAAAGGTCAAAGGCCAAGAGTCAGGAAGTGGTTAAAAAAAATAATCCTGCAATCATATACAATGCACTAATTCCTCAACTACACACACACACACACACACACACACATACACATACACCACAGCCTGCATATCTTCCCTCAAGCTGCAGACTCTGCTTTGCTTCCCAGGGGCCAAATAAAACCCCAACATTAGGGGTCCTTCAATACAGTCACCATTGTTCTGTCCTGACAAACCTGCGGCCCCCTGTAAATGTGGTGCCACGAGGTGTAACTCAGACCAGGCGCAGTTGTACACAATTTTCTGCAGCGTGCTTTATGGCTGCGTTTATTGGTGTCTGGCATTCAGGGCAGTTGGTCACTGATATACAGTGGTAGGCACTGTGGAACTCTGCTACCGTTGAGAATACCCTGTTGTATCAGTGCAAAGGTTTCAACACTTTCAATAGGAAGCGAGACGAAAGAAAATATTGAAATTTAAAAACCTGAGGAAGAAACACAGGCAATTGAGCAACTACAGCATGAAGAGAAAAAAATGTTTCTCATATTACACATTATACTCAAAAAGAAACACACCCAACCCAACACAAAAGTATCCAGAAAATTGAGTCTGATGTTAAAGGTGAAATTTAAGAGGAAGCTGCACTCACCAGTATGAAATCCTTAGTGTTGTAGCCTATAGAAGAATCATGCTGTTTGCAGCTGAGTACAGTTTAACTGCGACCTCTTAAATAAAGAATGGGTATTGAGGCTCTTCGATTTCAGCTACCTCTCTCTGAAAGCGTGTGTGGGTGATGGCTGCCGGTTTTGGGATTGGTTCAAAAGATCATCCGACAAGCGCAAGGTGCCAGGTTCATTGTGCTGTCTAGCTGTGGTGTCCAATGACAGGAATGAACAGAAATGATACCTAAAACCCTCCTGCTCATTTGTGGTAATCAAACCTGGGTGCCAGCCATATGGCTAAGGTGACACGGCGGTACGAGCACACAGCGGATGTCGGGTTACGCACAATCTACAGGCTGTAATCTTATAAATCCTGTTTATACGGCTGTTTTCTGGAAAATTGGGTAGAGCATGCAGGAGGCCGGACATGATGCAAAAGCACGTGGTTTTGTTTACAGCACATCATCACCGGTGTTGGTCCCTATCGCCTAAAGGTTTTAAATCTCGTCGTCTTTCCAAGTGGACATCTCCGTCTGCGATTTCTATTGTTATGCCACGTCTTTTTCATCCTCAGATACAGTATGTGTATTTTTCAGGTTTCGTGCCCATCAAGTCTTAGAAACTTGGACATTTTCCAAAACAATGACAGGAAAAGTACAGAAAAATGTCAGACACGTATGATAATATATCAAAAAGGTCCTCTTGCCTTGTTTAAACCCTTTTTAAAAATGAGGTCCTGATGTGGTCACCATCAGGCCTCTACCGCCTCACCTCCTTCCTACACTCGACTCTCCATGCCCTAAATAGGTAAACATTCCTGTGGCTTAGCCCCCTTCCTCTGCAACCTGTGTGAAAAACATACCTTGTAAAAGAGGAGTCATTTAAACGTAACCCCTGGCCTTATGTCCACACTGTACAGGGCTCCCCCGAGGCTTGTGGTGAGTGAGAAATTTGGTGTTGATAATCTTTCCTGGAGATTTTATGAGAATGTTTTGTGGGGTAATTCCTTACACGAGTCTCTTAACCACAGCAGGTAGTCCCGTGAGGTGTTGGCGCTGCTCTCGGAGATTTGTGAGGCTTTAGTGGAAATTTAAGGTCATTTGTCCAAATCTCAGACGATGACGGTTTGTGATATTTTTCTTACCCTGATGTTTTCCAAGTGGCATTTCCTGGTCCTCAGTGAGGGGTCACAGCCTTAAATTACCCAACACCCTCCTTTGACGTGATGAAACACGTGAGATCTAAGCTGTGGGCAGGTTTGCACCATAATTACTTTGACAAATATAGGCCAAGGTGTTTATATAGACATTTCTCTGCCATGTTTAAATGCCAATGAAATGTAAGTGTGACCTAAACTGTCTTTACAAGGTTTACATGAGTTAATTATCTGAGCTGTGATAAAATGGTTGTTTTACATCATTTCATGACTATCAGAGGTATTTGCAAACTATGCTGCTGAGAAGGAACAATAAATGATTTCATCCCTCCTGTAGTCAAGCTTATTGCACAGTTTATTCACTGTATAATGGATATTCATGCTAACGATGGACAGATCATGATAGAACACGACACTTGGCCTATAGCAAGGCCTGTAAACTGAATGGGACAAAATACGCTATCAACTGTAAGGAAAATAGTTCAAATCAGCCGAGTCATCAACATTTAACAGCAGACTAATTAACAATTTGTATTTCATTTGATTGGATACTCAAAAAAATACTTTTTAATTAACCTGTGGACAAAGCCAAGCCAGCTCAACCCCTGCCTTCAGTCTTTATACTAAACTAGCAATCTGCTGCTGCTGTGCAGACATTTTGAGTTGTAACCCTCTTCTCATGCAAGTCTCAGCAAGAGAGAGTATATTTCCCAAATGCATGGCTATTGGTTTAATATAGTTAGCCAACTCATTCTCCAAACCACCATGGGAACAAAGGAGGGCAGGAAAAAAGGGAGCAAATGCAGAATAGAGAATCATACCATGCTTAAACCGACAAAAACAAAAAATACCCACCAAGAATGTGATTTATAAAAACAGTCTGACAGTACAGCTTCTGTCTGTTTACTGACTGCAGCATTTTTTAATTCACTTCATGCATGCACATTATGGTGGTTGCATTAGAATCATAACCAAGAAACCAACTAACATTCACTGTATATTTATTTACTGTTTAAGGAACCCGCAAATAGTTTGAAGAAGTTGTATTGTTCTGCTCGAAACTAGTTGGATATAATTTGAAAAGAACTCTAGGCAACAATGCACAGAACTATATATTGTATTTTTACAGATAATTTTGAAAAGGTTTCACTAAATAGATAAAGTCATGTAGAAACATGACGTACTGAGCTTTTGGGAGGTTGTGACTCACTCAGCCTGTCCTCATGCTGAACTTACCTCAGTTTGAGTGGATGCGGATCCTTGCTAAGCCTTCAATGTAGCACCATAATGAGCTGGAGTAATTAAGACCCTGTTCGTCCGGATCATTTTACAGAAAAGTGAGTACGACCCTGTGGTTCCCTCGCCCGTCCCTCTGCCTTTGCCTGCGATGAACAAAGCTCTGGAGCAAATCTCTGCAAGCCAAACAAACCTGGATTCCTGTTGCTCACTGAGCCTGAAGCTAGGTGCCAAATAATCACATCATGGGACCCTTCTGGGTTTCTCATTTTATATAGAGAAGAAACCCTGAAGCAATGTCAACAAGGGTCTCTATGTTAAAACCATGCAAATTTAGCATTTTGGTTTGTCAGTGTGACAAGCAGGAGGTTAAATTTAACAATGTGTACAAGATATTCTGAAACATACAAGTACACAGTTTGAAACAACCTCCCTTTTTCTGTATATAGACTTATGAGGAGAGAGATGGTCAAGCCTTTACTCAGTTGTGCAGTGACTGAAATATCAAATCTGGTTGAGGCTCCCAGACTTTCACGCTCTGTGCTGGAGCTGCCCCATGGAGGAATGCAGGGCTGGATTATCTCAAACATCCAATAAGCCCTTCATCCGCCACCACTGACAGCAAATACAATGACTCCTGTTTTCACTGGATTGAAACCGTTTTTTAAAAACCCATAATACATATAATTTGATTCATTATCAGGGATTAGCACCCCACATATCTCCATCGTGGGATACCTGCAATGTAATGATATCATCACATGCCATCGCTGCCATTATAACTTGATTTGACATTTCATTACTGTGATCTTCGCTGACTTGGCGGCTCTCGCTCTCGCATTCCACAGACGGCTGTTGCAAACGCTTGGGTGCCGAGGGACGTAATTGAGGTTAAGCATGGTGGTCAAGGGGCTCTGAGGGCCACACTGCTCCACTGGGGATGTGTGGAGGGTCCCCTTGACTCTCTGACCGGCCAGGTTACAGGAAAGCATGGCAGGTGAAAAAAAAGAGTTATTGAGTTTGTTTTGGCGTGGTCAGGCGGACTCCGGACTCTTGACCTTACTTACACCCTGGCTACAGCCAGATTGTTGACAGTGAAAGCTGTCAGTGATTTGGTCATCTGTTATCCTGCACAGATTCTGCATAAACACTGAGGTAAGTATGACCATAAGGCAATTAGTCCATCAGATTCTTGCTGGGACATACCTGAGTGCAGGCCAGGGTACTGACTCACAAGCATGACGATGAAAGCCGGTTATGATAGATATCATCGTTGACACGTCCCCATTGAAGTGACCACAGCTCCATTAGGGGAGGATGGGGAAAATACATTCAATTCTCTGATACAGCCCACCCAGCCTCCTGCAGCTACCCAAGCCAAATTGTACAAACATACCGTGGCGTCAGGTTTGTCCTCGTCCCGTCAACACACAGTGGAGCTCCAGGGATCCTGGCGACTGTTCAGTGCTGGGCCCATGTTACTGGTTCCAGTTATTGCGTTTAATTTTCCTGCCAACAGCCCATCAAAGGGGTCTGATTGCTCAACGCAGGCCAAAGCCTCGCCACGCGGTGACGACAGAAAAACTGCATTTACCCAAATCCAAGTAGCTGCCTCAGCACTGTGGTCGGATCACAAGAAAGGGTTGGAAATATCCGCGGTGGACTTTGGCAGGTGTACAAAGACCGTGCAGCTAAGTAGGGACCACAAATAAAACACACGTGGTGCAAAACAAATGACAGCACACTGTAGTAGCACAGAGAGGTGAAGCAGGTTTCTTGGTGAATAAACTACTGCTTTTGGACATGTACCGAAGTCTGGGCACTTTCCTGAAATTTCCCAGAGGGCCTGCATGTGAGAACACAAATATTCGTGTGAACTCCTCCGCATATTCTCTGAAACTTCTCATGCAAGGCCCCTTGTAAAATGTCCACAATGTGTCAGAGTGTGCCCATGTGAGAGGCAGGGCGTGTTGATGACATTTCTGACAGGCAAAGGATGCAAAACTGGTAGAGTATACATTTCTCAGGCTGTGGGACAGCCACCGGTGTAGATGTGCTGTAAACAAAAACAAGTGCTTTCCACAGCAAAATGAATACCTCATGTCCTCTTCATTATTATTTTCATTATTTTGTCCCTCAAAAGCAAAGGTTTATGTCATGAGCCGGTAGTTTGAACTCTGAGTTGATGGGAAAAATTTGAGAGAAGCCAGCGGAAACAGGTAAGTAAAAAGTAGTGCACTTTTAAATCCAGTAGAGGAAGGGGGATTAATGTTTAAATATATTTATGCAGCTGTAACCGGAGGGAGGACAAAGTGTTCCTGGCAGCGGAGGATGAGATACAAGTTTATAAATTTAATATTGTTAACTTTATCGCTTAGTGATTTTAGATTCGCAGTTGCAAAAGCGTTCAGGTTAAAACTGAGTGCAAACTTCAAGCATTTAATGACGACATTTTATGAAGTAAATTCAAACATTAGAACACTTGCTAGAGGCTAGTTTTTGGAGAACTCCATGCAAACCAATTACTTATCATACTAATGCTAAAATCCTTAAAATTGGACTGTTAATTTTTACTCTATGGGAAACAACACTGAGTGAAACTGTTGTAAAACTGTTTGGAATTCATTGACATGGTTTAAAAGGTGAAGAGTGACAAGATTTAATGAAAGAACATATCTGAAAATGACACATGATTTAATTCACTTCTGCATGTTTGATCAAGGTGTGCTTTCTCTCCCATGACGTTTTTGCAGTGTCATGCAGTTATGAGGTAATTTGATCACAGCAATAACCGACTGAAGTGGGCACGCAACAGGTTGGACGTGCAGGAGAACAAACCTGTGGCGAGGCTTTAAGTTTTAAGTGTAGGGACAGGAGTGAAATGATACGTGGGAGCTGAGGAACATAATTGCAGTTGCCAGCCTCTGCTGTAAATCTCAAGACATGCAAGTACACTTGAAAACTACGGGCAACAAAAAAAGTAGCTTTACGACAATGGAGTTCAAATATTTGATTTCGATTGTTATATATCCCTATAACCATCCACTTTTACTGATATTGTTAAATGACTGTATATTATATTACACTGAAAAACTGAATCCAATTGCTAACACACAAATACATAATTATTTTTCAAATTACAGTCATTAATCGTGTCGATACAACTTGTTTACAACTTGTTTACAACTTGTTTTTTTTCGTGTTACCAATTTTTTTTGTCAACAAAGTTAATTCAATAATAATTCATAAGGGAAACACACACACTTGCATTCATGTATAAATATTATTCACCTACCAGCCAGCGGTTCAGTCGACACTTTGCTCTCTGTCGGCTTTCCAGGTGCTGAATCAGTACAATGTGTCAGTGTAGTAAGAGGAGGGAGGAGCAGGCAAGCTCCTAAACAAGGAGGGGCGGGATTCTGTACCAAACGGCTCCTTCCTCAACATTAGGTACGAGTCACACGTAAAACCACGACATGGAGGCAGGTCGTTCCAAAAAATAAAAGTGATTGCGTTTTAAGTTTGATTAAATTCATATCAAGAACTAATCATAAGGTTTAAAGCTAAATTGCACCAAAAGCTTCTCGAATGAAACTTTTGAAATCCCTGGGAAAGAAGAGGGGAATTTAATAAAGTGTTGCATGGGAGACCTCTGAGGTTAGAAGCCCTGAGCTCCGAGCAGTTTTAAGTCTTAAGGGGCCTCTGCAAGATATTCAAAATAATATCTGCTCGGGATTGTCCGCGCTTGCAAAAGTGCTCATTGGGCTTTTGAACCTCCACGGATCCACATCACCGAAAGCTCTCGAATCTCAACGTTGTTCCATGTGGAAATCTTCATCTGCTACTTTTCACCCAACTACTTTTTTTGCGTGTCAGAAATATCACCAGCACGCCCACGCCTCTCACATGGACAAAGGGCCTTGCGTGAACATTTTCAGAAAAATGAGGAGGAGTTCACACTGTTGACTCCACTTTTATAATCGGTGCAAATGTCCAAAACAGGTTTTGCAACACTCCAGGTACAAAACTGAAACCAAATTTCTGGCAGAGGGAGGGAGGGGGGGACGGAGGGAGAGAGAGAGAGAGAGAGAGGGAGAGGGAGAGAGAGAGACTGATAGAAGCCAAAGCAGTGTGTCATTAAGGGCGCAGGGCCCCATCGCAACAAGACCAACATGCTCTAATAACCAGTTTTCTGCTGGGCTCTGTCTCCGTCGCTCTACATCTCGCTCTGTTTTTTTTTTCCTTTGGCCTAATTCACTCATGGCTCTATTTTGAACTATATTTTGAAGATATATTCATGTCTATACAGCTCAGATGAGAGTTGTGAGAGTTTAACTCTGACCTCTCCATGTTTTCTTTCATTTCTCATCGAGCTGCTATCATGAACAATAAATGATGTATTGGATAAAATAGAACAGCACAACACTTTAGCTATTTTCAGACATGAACTCTGGAAAATATCTGGAAAAACTGTGTCCAGACCTTCTCCGGAGTTTGTACATTTATATATAAACTGACACTGATTTTTGGCTTAATGAATTCCAAAGTTACGGTAAAGTCGCCGGAACAAGGAAGTCAGGTAGTTGTTGGTAACTCTGTTATCTTTCCTTCTGCTGTCTTTTTCTTTAGGGACGTGGAATGTGGAGGGGTAGAAACAGAAATCTATTTGACGCAGCAGCATTGTGGTCACAGTGGCAGAGGGGAGGGGAAAATAAAAAGCGGTTGGTCGATAAAATGGCAAAGTGGAGGAAAGAAAAGAGGGAAACATGAAAATTAGAGGGTGGTTTGAATAGTTTCCTTCATCCAGTGGATTCAAAAGACCTGACTGTCAGAGACTGATTAAATCCATGTCCGTCCCACCACAGCCAGCATCTGCCAAGCTACATTTTGAGGCCGATGTATAATTATTCCTAGTCAGCATTAAAAAACAATAGCAAACTCGTGGGCCCCTGAATAATCAGTAACACATAATGTGTCATCCCGTTTCGACTGTAGTGTAATAAATAACTTCCAAAATCGGCCCAATTGTGAAACCGATAAATCATCTGACATATGGGGCCAATTATCAACAAACTCCTTCCCTCAGCCTGTGTGCATCATTTTGAAAAAGTCAATCAGAGCGGACACATCATTCCTTTAAATTTGACTCAAATGAATGAAACGGACAAAAAAACGGATCCATCATCCTCTCTCCCAATGTCGCTGGCGGCAATATATATATCGACAATGAAAACGTGTACATCTGTGTTTATCTCTATTATTAAATTGAGAAACAGAGACGTCTTTTGTGTAAACACAATCACACCCTTTCCCCCCTCTGGCAGCAGGAAAGGCATTCCAGGCATCTTTGAAGTCTATCACGGCCTGGCACACCGTCACATTTCTCCTTATCTGATGTCAACATCAGCCAAAGGGAGGACCCAGAGCAAGAACCTGAGGGGGCGCCCATGTGCTCATCTTAACTTACACATGTATCTCAGCCAAGATTGGTGTAGATCTGGATAAACGGGTGGAGCCAGAAATGTTTTTATCACTTTCATTAACATTCTTGATGAAAAAAAATCTATTTAGATATTTATGAGTGTGTGTGATTTGGTGCAGGTTGATTGAAATCAAGGGGACTGTTGTGCACTTCACTGAGTGTCATGTATATTTCGTTTATCTGCACTGGAAAAATGAAAAGGGTCAGGAAGCGTCAAGGCAATTTACTGCGCTACATTTTCAATCTTCGAGGTCAACTCGAGCTCTCTCTCTAATTATCTTTATTCTTGACAATTTATTCACTGTCATTTAAACTCTTTCAGATTCCTTCACTACGACCACCACTTATTCAATGGAGTAGGTGGAGGAGAGGAATCTGACGGCACAGAGGGATTCCTGAGCCGTAAACACACACAAAAAAAAGGCTGTGTTCAACAAGTGTGGTCCGGCTGCCAGAACACGACTGCAGTGTGTTAAAAATTCTTCTGGAAAAACCTGCGGATTTAAAGGAGAAGGGTGGTGTCATGCAATGAGGGATGTGTTTATGGGATTTGGGACTGTATGTATGTTTTAGTGATTTTTGCAATGCAAGAGTTGTCTCAAGGAACGTAATCAAAGCAGCAGACAGCCAGAGGAGTACTCTGGCTGTCTGTTCACCTACCAATTTCTGAGGACTGAGGGGCGGCTCCACTCCTCTGCTCCAAATCTAGGCTCATAACCTCACCGCTCTCCTCCATAAAGGCCCCTGTGTGGTTTCCGTCCTTTTGTCCTAATCCAAGCCAGAGATGTGATTCATGAAAAGCCCGAGTGTTTCATTTCAAAGGAGCTACGTAATAAAAGTGGTAACCTCCTGCACGCTGTCCGCATTATGAATCTCTTTGTTGCCCGAGCAATGCATCACCGCACACATGCTGATCAGGGAGGCGATATGGAGTGTGAGGGAGTCAGGGTGGAAACACTTCATCATCATCATCATCATCATTGTCTTCACCATATGTTTATACAATGCAACACCTGAGGAAATAGTTAAGGATGAACAACTTTAAAAAAGGAAGCGACGACCCACTGCCATCTTGCGGATTTGAAGTTTGTACAGTAGAAATCGGGGGGGACTCGACCAATTGTGAGTCAGGGGGAAACAGAGCTGTTCTTTCTTCACTTTCTTTCAAATTAGGGTAGAGATTTTTCAACACTTTTCCTTGAATCCTCAGAAAATAATTCATGGATATTGGTGAAAACCGACATGTCTCATGAAAAATGCATTTAAATATGGTTTCATAAGGGGACTGTTGGGCCTTGGTGGAGGTTTGCACACTCTGAGTGGCATTCTAGTTTTTTACAAACTTTGACAGACAGGCACTACATGAGTTAGTGCTCTGGCATGCAGGTTGTTGCGGCTTGGCTAGATTTACAGTCGCCCCTCACGTCCCCCTCCAGGCTTTTCATTACCTTCCCTTGTGATGAATTGCCCCCAGACACAATAGGCCCCCGCTGTCCTCTGACGCCTTTCTCTCGCCGAAGCGGTGGCGCTCCTCAGGGCCGGGAAACACTGGCACCTGAAGTCTGTATCTGGCAACCTCCTTGATCAATATTCTTATCCTTTCGGATTCCCTGTGATGCTATCAAACAGCGATGAGAGGAGTTCCTGCACAGTAACTTTCTCTGATTCTCCCTGAAACAAACACAGCTATACATCAAGAGAATTATCTTGACCCTTACAAAAGGTCAGAGGAATTTTGCGGTAAACCCTGGAATCCGCAGATATCCTAGACCGGAAGAGGGCTTGACCTTGCACGACATCCCGCCCCTTACGGTTCCTATTTGAGAATCTTGCTTCTTTTTTTCCCTTTTTCCTGAACTTAAGGGCCTCTTTCCTATCTAAGCCCTTAATAGCCAGGCGAATAGCATTCCTCGACATTAGCACGTCATAAAACCAAAAAACGGCTTTCCTCGTGAATCTGTGGCTCCCTTGTGCTCGGCGGTGTTCGCGCTTCAGCCTCCATATGAAATAGCTTTAGCCCAAATTAAGTTTCTAGTTACAGGAATCCCAGCTCGATCGGAGATTTTGCAGATTTGAAGTGCTGGAAGTCTTAATTAGGATTTTTGGATCGGGTCGTAAGCATGATTTGTAGAGTCGAGCTATAATATGCAAGTTTTAAACAGGATCTTGCTGTGATGCAGTGGCTGTAACACGTCTGTTAGTGGCAGCCAGTGATTTTTGTGGTATTCTGCCCTCAGACACAAACAGAAGAGAAAGAGGGATAGAGAGAAGGCTGTATGGAAGATGTGTGGAATGTCGAGTGAGAGAATGCATGACTGAAAACCACAGAGGCAAACTCTGCCCCGCGTCTCGCATGTCTGCAATCAAAAAAACATGAGCTCAGGAGACAGAGGGCCAGACAGTGGTAGAAGATAGCGGAGCAAATATGCTGCAGAGGAAACATGCAGCGACGCCTCGGGTTATCAGAAATTACAGTGTAAACTTTAATTGTCAGACAGGGAAGAATTCAGCCAACCGGAATCTGAGCCTTTAAAAAATACAATACCAAGAATTCACCTGCAGGGAAATGCCAACATATTACTTTACGTAGAAGATTAACTTCAAACGTTATGTCAGCTTAATATGACACTGTTATACAACCTGTTTGTGATCTGAGTGTACTTTAAGGAGTTGCCCAAAGTTCAATGGGCGTGCTGCAGAGGTTTTACATTACGTTCTGCACATTAAAACCCTGACTCTAATTATAGCCCTACTGCAAATTAAATAAATCAACCAGATGAAGAATCAGAACATGGTTTGGGTTTTATTTATCCAGATTTCTGCCTCTACTCTGATAAAGTGGAGGTGAATGTGATTTATTCAGTTTTTCCCTAACTTTTTTTCCCTCTTGAATTAACAACGTTGGAAGTACTGCATTACTTTATTGCCACAGCTTTGGCCAGTAAATAGTAGTGTAACTAATTCCTCATTCAAACAATTCAATTCAAATTCCTGAAATTTAAAGGGGTTTATTACCCCGTTACTTATGTCTTCTGTGAAATAGAACACTTCAGCAGAAGTAATGTAGATAATAATACATAAAAGTTTGACAGCTGTCCAGTTCCACACTGTGCCACAAGTTCTGTGTCAGACTGACTCTCCTCTTCCTGCATTTTTCCGACGGAGCCGCGTCCGGGCAATTTCTGTAACCGACAGTCCTGCCATCCACGCCCACGTCGTGTCTCAAGTTCGATGCCTGAACTTCTCTGTCTCTTTTTTTCAGTCATGACACAACTTTTCACCAGGACCTTGGAGAACGACCCTGAACGCCTTCCAGGAAAGACTAAAAAACGCTGGACAGACAACTGAAACTTAATACCTCCCGTTTTTTGATTTTTGATGAGAAGAGATGCTGCATGAGCCCACGCACCACATTATGACATGCCAGCTGGATGTGCAGTATGGGAGATTATTAGTTATGTTTTGAGCGCAAAACATATTTAAGAGAAAGGACTTAAGTTAATGCACCTTTAAAAGGTAACAATCAATTTTTAAGAAGTGTCCAAATCATATTTAAGGATCCAAAATTCGGATAATTGGATTTTAGACTTTTTAAGGCAGAAACCCTGCTATAAAAACAGCACGTTTCCAGAGTAAAGGCCAATTCATACTTTCTGAATCCCTGTGGCTTCAAGGGTCTGTCAGATTTATTAAGGTAATTCCTCCGTTACTACTGTTGGGTATAAGTGAAATAAAACGTTTATATTGAGCACGGTACTCTTTGTTTCTACCCCTGTGGGTTTCGTCTCTGATGTCCCGGAGCTCCTTTCCTCTGGGAGGATGTCTGACAGGAAATGGAACTGGCCGGAATCCCTTGCGGGGTTCAGGCAGCCACTTCCCCTGCCAACCCATGCCAAGCCGTGCCAGCTCTTAGCTCGACCCAGACCACCGTGAGAAAAACAGTCTCTGACATCCTCTGGGAAATGTGGACTGGGCCTTCACTTCCCCTGCTTCGGCTCACATGCACTGTACGTACTTGCCGTCTGTGAATGCATGCAAACGTGACACCGCTCCACCTCCCAGCACTGAAGGGAGGGCGTTTAAAAAAAAAAAGCGAGATCAAACATTTAGCATGAGTGTTTGCCGTAGGTTGGTATGGATACCAGCGATGTATTGAGGTGAGAGGGTGCAAAAAGTTCCAGAGGTTAGAGACGTGCAAAACAGAAAGAGGATAGGGGATGAAGATTTTTTATGTTGCATGACTTTTAATGAAGATTTGTTGAAAGACAAAAGGGGAAATGTCCGAGAGGGGGGGGTGCTAGGAAATCTGAAAAGACCTGATAAAAAGAGGCAAGAAGAGGTGACGGTGTGAAGGCGAGGGGAAACAGATGGAAGCTCAAAGGGGGGGGGGAGAGGCGGTTTGAGAACAGAGCGGTGGAGGAGGAGCGCCTGAGCCGAGCAGGAAGAAGAGGGGTTTGGCGGTGAGGGTTTCCCCTGATGAGACACAGCTGACGGTGCGAACCTACAGCGCTCACATGACAGGCCTCACCACATCAACCCGTTGACATTACTGTTCAGCCGTCCGGGGCCCGGGCCCACACACACACTCCTGACCCGCCAGCGTGCGAGTGTGTGTGATCTCGGATTCAAAGGTACGCACACAAAATGCTTATTCATGCTCCTGCGATCACACCAATCCATCACACACACACACACACACACACACACACACACACACACACACACACACACACACACACAGTTTTTACACAGCCTGCTGGTATGTTCTTTGGCGGGCGGCTCGGCTGCTTTTGGACCACAACCACACCGGCTGCAACCAAATGATTCTGGTGCAATTTTGAGCAGGTGTGTGAAGGTGTGTGTGTGCACTTGGACTTCAGTCTTTGTGAAGACCATTTTGAGCATAGACCATATGGAGTGAGGACATTTTGGACGGTCCTCACTTTTTTAAAGGGCCATCTGAGGGTAAAGACTTGCATCTAGGTGTTAGGGTTAGACTTTAGACCTTGGTTAGGGTTAGGTGAATGGGCAGGGGAAGTAGGTCTATATCAAATAACACAATTAGTTGAGGTTGGTATAAAATAGAGCTTGAGGTAGGTGCTATGTCAATGAGCATATAAGAAAGCGTGTGTGTGTGTGTGTGTGTGTGTGTGGTCCAGGTATTACACGTGTTGTGGGGACCTAAAGCTACACACAGTCATGTAATGAGGTCAAAAAGCAAGTCCATATAACGTCAATGATTAACTTTTAAGGTGAAGACATGTTTTGAGGTTAAGTTAAGGTTTAAGGTCAAAGATCTAGGTTAAGGTTTAGGTTCAGTTAAGGTAAGTTACAGGTTAGATTTAGGTTTAGGTTAAGGATAAGGATAGATATACAGTAGGTTAGGTTTTATGTTAAAAGTATTAACTGTGGTTAAGGGTTAGAATAAGTCTTCAAGAAATCAATGGAAGACAATATATTGTCCTCTGAAGTCATGGAGATAGGACTGTGTGTGTGTGTGTGTGTGTGTGTGTGTGTGTGTGTGTGTGTTATACTTTGAGATGCAAAAGAGAGAATTGTTGCCATTATCGCGGTTGCCAGGTTTGTAGCCCTCCCGTCCACACAATCCCTCTTCTCCATACTCATTGCTTTAAGTCGTACGACAGCAGGGACATTCACTTTAGAAGCAGCCGGCGCCCTGTCAACCGTCTCCTGCAGTTTCATTTATCACAAGCAGCCCTGGCGTCACTCTCAACACCCTTCTCCATCTTGTCACTGCATATTAGTTTGCTCTCCCCGCTCTTTACACGCCCCTTTTCAGCACGCCATGATTAATGCCTTGATGCTTTCCCATCAGTAACAGAAAAAACATTAAACATTTTTTTTTTAAAGTCTGTTTATCATAAATCAAACTCAAAACTTGCTCTGTCAGTATCTTTAATGTCATAAAAATAAAGTTGGACGTTTCAGCGACGGAGGGAATACGATCCCACCTCTCACTCATCTTGACGTCTCACTAATTAAAACAAACCCGCGTGCGAGCTTGAGCATGTGACACTGCCAATATTTGCCTCTGTGGCCAATGTTTTGCGTCGTTTGTGCAAATTAGAGAGATTCCATATATGATTGTGACGAGCTGTGTGTGTGTGTGTTTCAGTTAATCCCTCTCCACCCAAAGTGAGTGTGTTTACCTCGGGTTCTGGGGCCAGACGTGCGCTCCAAAACCGTCTACAGCTGCGCCGCAGGTAGCCGGCAACATACATCACCTGACGAGACATGTGAACAGTCGCCCCCCCCCCCCCTTGGTAAACACAGCACACACACACACACTCTCACACACACACAGATCACTCATCAGTCCTGTTATCAAAGGACGAGATGGTCAATGGAGACGTTTTGTTTAAAGTCTGCGGGGGGATTAGGCCTGTTTTGCAGCCCGGTGTTGTTATTATGGCTGAAAAGTGCATGTGTGCGATGATGCGTGTGTGTGCTTGACCTATGACCCCCCGCCTGTCTCTGTGTATAGAGCTCAGCAGACTGTGGAGCAGAAAGATGGATGGGTGGAGGGAGGCATGTTTTCCAGTTTTGTTGGCTTAGTGCAGCACAGATTAATTTATAATTGACTTAATCATTTTCCAATCATTCTTTTGGACTCTCCCTGTAATTACATATGGGGATTTTTGATGAATGCAAAAACCAACAAGAAGTTAATTAAAATTGCTGTTAAAATAATAAAAAAGTAATGTTTCGAACACAGAGAATAATTTCTCTTGAATGAGATTTACATAAGGTTACATTCAGCGTCCTGTGTGTGTGTGGCGTCCATAAAACACGGAGAGAAAATAAAGCTTGGCCTTGGATTCCTTGGGCGTGCGAGGTGGAATGTTAAGCGGCTACATTTCCCACAGCTTGGAACACACACACACACATGCCCAATCTTCTGAAGGTGGCACGTGTAGAGTGGGAAAGCAGAGGCGAAAGTCTGATAGTGCCTCCATTCCCCCCCACAACATTTCTGAAAAATACACAGAAATGCTCCTTGCACCATCCATCAGTCTGCAGCCACCTCCACTGTTGCTCCAACCACCTCCAAGGCTTGTACCAGTCACTCAGAGGGAAAGAGAAGATGCATGGGGCAAGAATGACGGAGTGTTATGGCCATATTGAAGAAAAATGTTAAATTAAGGAAATAACCAACCTGACTGTTTCTGTAGAAACTACAGCACGCAGATGTAAACAACAGTAACCTCACAGTAAACCACAACTAAACATTTAATCCTCCACAAAAAAAGACAATTTCCTCCAAGTCTGTGTGGTTCTTTCTCTTCATTCAAAGTCCTGATACTTATGATAATGTGCTGCTGATGTGAGAAAAGATAGTATTTTGTTATCTGTGTAATAATACTTAAGTATTGCTTAACAAAATGCTCCACATTCCTCATTGCGAAGCAGGCGCCAGGCTGATCCTCTGACGTTCCCCGTCTAAAATGACATGCAGCCTAAAACTAAAACTTCATTCTGGTAATATTTTGATTTTAAAGTTTAGGAAAAATTTGAATTGGCTCAAGACTGCAAGCTTTTTAAAGTAGAAGATGTAAAAGATGACTTGGAGATCATGGACACACACAAGCACACAATATGAAGTCATATCCGTATCTTATTTCCTTAAAGAAAAAACTTTCCTTCAGATCAAGTGGAGCCAAACAATAGGAAGGGCCAACGGTCAATGAACTTCAACACTTTGTGACGAACATGATGACAATTTCCTTGTACTCTTCCTGCCACAGTGCACCAATGGGAATAGACACACCCTCAAACACACGTGCATAAACACATACGTGCGCACACAGGCTCAGAACACACACTGTCACAACATTCAACGCGGCAAGCACCGTGACGGAATAACCCCGGCAACAGCAAGAGCTGCCCTTCCCGGGGTAACGGAACCAACTAGGCCTGGGTGGTTCTGGAGGGTGTGGGGCGAGGAAGAGGAAGGGTTGGAAGGGAGGGTCCTGCCGTTGAAGGATCCTTTTAGCTGCAGCCAGGGAGATCCTTCTGCGCTCTCACACACACACACACACACACACACACACACACACACACACACACACACACACACACACACACACACACACACACACACACATATGGAAACTGACCCACTCTAAACATCGCTCTTCTCCCCCGGTGACAGGAGCAGCTTCCTCTTTCACACACACACCGGCCAATATCAATACACCCACATTGTGTTTGATCTGCAGTAGGTTAGCCATTCTTCATCTTATGCAGGAATCGACTCTAAATTTGAGCAGCAACAGTTCCGTCACGCCTCAGGAAGAACTACACCCTCAGCTCCAACGCTGGAGGAACCTGATTTGTTGCGTTTCACTTTTAATTTCAACTTGGCAGAGTCCAGACCACCTGACGAAGCTGCTCCTTTAGTCGTCGGATTCAGTACAAGCTCAACATGCCGTAAGACATTAGCATTTTTGAATTCATTAGCAGGGCCCATGCCTGAGACATGAGGTTTTTATAGCCTTTAAAATGACCGTTCATGGGGAGTCCGCCTCATGTTTGACCTAATTACCGCCCCACGTCAATAAATGCGACATTTCACCTACGTGACATTAAAGGCCTGTTTGAGCTCACAGCGCAGATGACCATGAAAAATGTTGATGCTTTCCACAGGGGTAGTTTCTTAGAAAGAAATCTCCGCCATGTGGTTCTGGTTTTGTCTTTTGGAAAAATGTGCCGTGCTGCTCCTTCGGTATGTCCCGAATGCTGATATGGGGTGCCAGTGCCAGATGCTTTAAGGTGCCAGTCACGATGACGGCCGAGGAGATGTCAGCCATGGGAACAGTTTCACGGTTATCGACTGGTCACGCGGTTGTGCTCATTGCAGCAGAGGTTTAAGACGGCGTGACCGGTGTGATTTGGAACAGGTGGAAGATGGAAGGGACTCTGCTGATGATACATCGACATACAGTCAGATTTTCCCAAAATAGTAACTTGCCTTGAATTAATATAAATTTAAGTATTTATTTTGTAAGGATGGAAGAAATATTGTGTGTCACATGTGAGGTCAGATTCCCAGTAAACATATGGCTTTAAAAGATCTGAGTATAGTCATATTGACATCATACCAGTAGCATTACATAAACATGACATATTTTACTATGGTGTCAGTGTCCAGGGTGAAGAGCAGTAGTTTTCCAGGCGGCTCTTTCCCTCTGACACATCCTTGTTTTCTTGCTTTTTTCTGGTTCCACCTCCTGACTCTCTTTAACGATGGATGATTTTTTTATTATTGATGGTCATTGTCAAAGGTCATCTCAGTGTAGAGAGACAGAGCTGGCAGCGGACACGTGAAAGCCGGAGTTAACCGTCACCAACAAGCAAACGCAGGCTGTGTGTCCTGTGTTGTAGCCTCTTGCACCCCAGCACCTGGTGTCAATAAAGTGAGGATTATCGGGGGGGCGTCCATGCTCCCGTGGTGGTCACAGGAATGCCTTTATTTCCCATCCAGGGAGAATAATGACGATAAATACAATGACATGTGATCGCGCCGTGTTTTCTCCTCTTTCCCCCCCCGTTTACCTCCTCCTTCCTTGTCTCTTTCCTTTCTCTGATTTCCTCCCCTCGTCTCAGCTCCTCTCCTCAGATGCGACACCACATCTGTCGAGGAGGGAGAGAAAAAAAAAATGTTTTCCAGATGACATCTGGCAGGTTGTCCGTCCTCTCTCTTCTCTTACTCTCAGTATTTGTCTCGCCACGTCAGAGGGACCGAGGAGGGAATCTATCTTTATCTGTCCTCAACTTCTTGCTCTCTTCTCTCTTTCAGAAAACATCCTGCTCCCATTAGCCAAGAGCCTCTTCCTTATATCACCCATTCATCATTTCTTCCCCGACTCCATGTGGCCGTCAGCTCTCCTGTCGGTTTTTCACTGACATGACCCAGATTTAAGAGTAGTGCAGCTTGCTGTTGAGTGGGACATGAAAACACATCTGTAGAAGTGAGCTAACAGGAGCAGGTTACAGCTGTGGATTCGGCTCCATTACTGTGTCAAACTAATATTAAAATCATGCCGTGATACGATAAATATGTTGTATGATTCACTGTGACACAATCCTATACGAGGATATGTTTTGTTTTAACATTCATATGTGATGTTTCAGAAAACGCCCTATCTGGCAATGTTAAAGAAAGTGGAAAACCATTGGAAATGTGAATGAAAATCCATTTCTATTTTCAGGGTTCTTGAGGCTCAAGTTAAGTTTGATGCATGACTGCTGTCCATAAAGGAGCTGCTGCTTACTCTGGTGCTGGTACTGGAGACAGAAGAGGAGGTTTGTCGGAGACCCGGTTTGGAACGGAGCTGGGAAATACCTGGCGCCTGTTGGGGTCGCTCAGCATGAGGGATTCCACTGTGTCGACTCCCATCGTGCATCGCCTGAAACATGGCAGAATATAGACAGTTTACTGTTGGTTGGATTTCCAAACTTCATTGAAAGTGCACTTCCCCATGAGGAGCAGGTCCTGACCTCCCTCTCTCCTACCTGACCCTTGACATCAATCATTTTCCGCTGCCATACAAATCACCCTCTTTCTCTGTCTATCAGTCTAAGTACAAGCAGACCTGTTGCTCTCCCTCTTGCCATCACACACATTTGATTTGAGGGAGCCCCGTTCTTCACTGACAAGTTTCTGCCTAACAAGAAGAAGAGGGTGTATCAAATGTGCCCAGCTGAGAAAACCCAGCTGTGCATCAGTACACAGGGCTCGCTCTCACAGATTGTTTTCATAGGTTCAAGGAGGTATCTGGGAGCGGGTGCCTTTAAAAAGTAGCAACCGCTGGTAATCCCATTTAACAGGAGGGAGTCTGACACGGGCAGAGAAAGTCCAGCCATGCAGCTTTTTAATGGGGAGCTCTGAGAGAGTTCATTGTCTCCCGTCCAGATACAATCTGTGAGAACCTCCCTGCAACATTAGTCGGCTGGTTCCAGAGATAACCCAGCTGACCCCTGAGCGTTCGTAACCATGCGAAGATGCACTTTCCACGTCTGCGTGTGTGTATGTGCAATTTCTGTAGCTGTTATAAGCAGAATGTCAAATGTAGTTAAATCCAGTGTCCAGGAGTTTTACAGTTGGTTTAATACAAATAACTGCAAATGCAAATTCTATGTTCTTTTTATAGTATTATTAGAGTATTAAGTGACTTCAGTTATATGTTTTATAATCTGCACCCAGTGTGATGGGCTGGGGTTTAAATAAAAGAGAGTAACTATTATCACGCTGCTCAATTTGGATTTGTTGGTTCGCGGAATATTTTGTGAAAAGTTTTGGTTCTTTCAGCCTTTGGCTGAGATGGAAAACAGTGGCCTCACACGGGGCCTGGTTCTGAGCACCAATCCAGATGTAGTGTAAAGTTTGAATCAGAAACTTAGTTGGTAAGTTGCTTAGTCATTGTCAGTCATCTTATGAAACCAGACCTGCAGAGTCATGATGATACACATCAGCTGGAGTGAATCTGCACCCAGTGTGACGGGCTGGGGTTTAAATAAAAGAGAGTACCTGCTTTATCACGCTGCTCAGTTTAGATTTATTGGTTCTGAAACCTGTTTTTTCAGTTTGCTTCTCCCTGTGAGCCATGTTGTCTATGTATGCGCGGAATATTTTGTGCTCATAAAGTTTTGGTTCTTTCACCTGAAACAGTTTTGTCTGTGCCGTTGGCTGAGATGGAAAACAGTGGCCTCACTGGTAAGTTGTCATTGTCAGTCATCTTATGAGACCAGACCTGCAGAGTCATGATGACACGGATCAGCTGGAGTGTTATACATGATGCTTAGGGTTACTTAAGCCCTAAATATATAAATATAAATATAAATATCTACGCACCTGTGAAATCCTGTTTTCAGGGGTCTATGAAGTGCAATGCTGAGGTCAAATTTAAATTATGCTGGTTGTAGAATCATGCAAAGTAAACTGATGGGTCGGCGTGCTCGTGTGAATGTGTGATTCATGTTTAATCCATACAGGCAGGCAGCCACGAGCCTCTCATCTGATCCAGCTTGACTCTGTGACTCTCCCCCGTCGCCATTGTTAGGCTATTTATGTCTCTCCAATTAGACATCTGGACACAATCTGCGCTCTGCGTGTCGCTGTGTCTTTATGTGTGTGTGTCTGTGTCTGTTTAAACGCTGACAGTGTGATTGTCAGCGACGGGTGGAGGGGGTTGAGAAGTTGCCGGTAACAGAACGGCACAGAGTCAGGTTGGTCGCGCTGGCCGCACTTGAAGGGACGATGACTTGGAGAGTTAGTGGTCAACTGAAGGTGATTTACATGGTGGTTTCACATAACAACCTCTTTTTCTGCAAGAACACGAGCGTGTGTGTTTAAACGCTTCCCTAATCACACGCACATGATATTTTTTTCCTTTTTTGTCATTGCATTAGCGTGTGGCAATGTCAGCTCCGGGTGCCAAGCCGGCGTTCTCGCAGCATTACATTGGGAGTGTGTAAGCACTGCTGCAGTGGTGAGGGCCAGCGGACGAGGTCAGAGGCTGCAGCTGTTTGCATGTCCTCATCCTGGAAGCAACCATGACTTCACCACGAGGGCCGGTTCCGCCTCACTTCAGGAATGAACTCTGCACTTCGCAGTTTAACACTCAGCAGCGAGACATCTGCTGACATGTTTCATGTTATGGCGTTGTTGTTCTTTAATACGGGCGCCTTTTTGAATGACGCTTCTCTGGCCCGGCGTGGCCTTAACGGTAATCGTGATTGTGTCAACGAACCTGCTCTGCCAGACGGGTGGTTCCATTCCCCAACACATGTCCAATTGACTTCAAAATATTATTAATTCTTTCTCCGCCAGAAGTCCAACTGGACAACTCTCACATTTCCTTTATATCTGCTACTCTATCTTTTACATGTTAGATACAGCGTGTCCTCTCCAGTCCTGCAGGGCAGTGGGGATTCGCTCTTTTTTCAACCTCCACTGTAACCTCTCATTCCTCTCCTCCCTGCACTCACAGTGATACTGTCCAGAGGCTGCGCTCTGTTTTTCCTCACCTTCCTTTAATGGCTTCTGACGCTCCCCAGCCTCCAGGATCGTGTTCCCACCGCGCTAATACCCCCGTTTACAAATGGCAGAACAAACTAAACACACCCATTTGGATTCTTTGAAATGTAGACGAAATTGTACTTCAATTGGATATGGACGATTTTTGCCCAAAGTTTGATGCAAAACTAGGAGAAAGTATAAAAATAAAAACACGTGGACTACATTTACATGGACAATAAACTGATTATGATGTTTTCATGTTCTGATAACAGCATCGGAAATGCCTCTGATACTGCACGGATATACCGGGATCAGGCATCGATACCACGTCTTTAAATGAGTTTACTATAAAACTGGGATTTTCTTCCCCCCAGAAATCACTTCTTCGCTCCAAAGCAGAAGAGAAGTGATTTCCGGTTGTGTAGCATTAGACAAAGTGAAGGGGGTGGCACTAGTGTGGCTCAGTACACTGTACTGGCAAATACAGTTTATGTATACACAAAGTCCAGGTATTGGTCCGTCTCTAGTTGATGCGCTACATGTATCAATTAGATTATTGCTCACTCTGAGTATGACCTGCTGTGAAAATGCTGTCGACATGGCCGGGTCTTATTCAGTTATCCGGCCTCCTGTCCATCAGTGTGCCGGCCCTCGACTCCGGCTGTTTATTCGGTGTCAGGTGGGAATTCCTCTTATGGACTTGGCTTCCCCACTTGAAAGAATGTTATTGGATTTGCAGGTCAAAAGTCCACTCAGCTTTAGACATTTGTCATGTGCGAGGGTCTGGTTGTGTTTATTCAAGCATTCTTTGCATTTCCAAAGGGCAAAAACACGATACTGATACAGGAAGAGAAAAAAAGAAGAAGAAGCCAGTGGGTGCGATTAATAACAAGACACCCATATATCGGAGTCGGCTTGTTTGTGTTTTCTTGCGGCCGGGCCAGCTGGTGGTGAGGTTGTGTGCCTCAGTAATGATGGCGTGCTGTAGTCGCTGGCATGTGGAGATGAGCGTGCGGGATCAGCGTCTGGTTGGCCTGATTTAGCGAAAGGGAAAAAGGAGCACTTCCTGTTGTTGTGTGTCTGGGTCACATGGTCACTGACCTCCAGGAGAAAGGTCAGCTTCCGGGGGCTTCCTTGTCTGGCTGAGTTACGGTACAGTACACTGTGGAGGGGTGTGGCTCCGCGGAGGACGGCCGCCACAAGAGCCATCTCTGTTGCATGTGTCAACACACTCTCTACGTACAGTACTGTATGTTCGAGGGGGATTGATGACAGACAATCTCTAAGCTGAGCTCGCAGGCAAAATATGTCACCCGCCCCTGTGAGAAAGCCCAGTGCTCTCTGACACACTGACACACTCACGAGCCACCAACCCACAACACACACACTCTGTTCACAGATAAATCATTGTCAGTGGCCTAGAAGGACAGTGAGCTTTTGGAGAAGTAGGTCAGTGCCCAGAGGCAGCGGCCAGGCTGCCAGTATAGAACCAGAATGACCAGAACGGCCGAAACCATGTATTTGATTTGTGTACATTAGTCGCCCTAAAACCAGAAATCACAGAAAACAACATTCATGGAAAAAGATTTATCTTAAACACACGATCCCTGACCTCCAAAGCAGACACGCAGCGACCCAGACATGTTATCACTATCTCATTACATACGATACAGGCCAAACATCAGAGCGGCAACATGGATCATGTCACCGAGACGTTTAACATCAACAACTCCGCCGGCTGCGGGTCACATGGGGCTTTCTGCACATGTCTCTATCAGCTGTCTCACATACCATCGCACCTCTACATCAACCGAGTACTAAACACGTCAGAATGCATTTAGGGATGTAGCCACGACAAAGTCCCGGCACTGTCAGTTTCGTGCACGGCAGCAACAGCACTGAAGCTCTAAAACTTCTTAAAGAAATCCTGCAAGAATTAGAAGATGGAACATTTTATTAGATTAAAGTGAATAAATAAATTGCTTCTGATCTTGTGAGCAAAATTTCAAAGGATAAAAAAAAAGTTTGTCTCAGGAGACGCTCAACAAACTGCTGTGAGCTACAAGACATGTGAACAGTGGGGAAACCAACTGTCCTTGAAAGATTACTCTGCCTCTGTATCACAAAGATAACTTTTTGTTATTGATCCTCGATTTTGTTTTGACTAATCCAGAATCTTGCCCTAGTTTTTTAGCGATGCTGCCAATCTGGGTGTATTTCACCTCAGGCCCAATATCAAAGCGGTTTAGATAATGGATGGATGGACGTCACCCAGAGAAAAGAGTTCCACCAGCAATGTTTAACACACAACGGAAACACAATCACGACGAAGGTGAAGATGAAGAAGACGAGAACAACACGTTTGTCACTGAAGCTGAAGAAACAAATTGGTCTTTTGTGTTTTATTCAGGAGGTTCTGACCCCGAGCAACAAGAGGGAATAGATTATTATAATATACAGTTATCTGTGTTCTGATACTTACAAAGACTTGTTTGTTCCAGTCTCACAGGGAGTGAACAGATTTTCTTATTGACTTTTTAATGGTTACACAGGCTTTAGCTAATTTGCAACTTGACTCATAGTTGAAGGACAGTGAGACATTTAATCAAATGGTAAAATGCTATAGCAAGTATAAGGCAATTAATAATAAGGCAATAATAAAATCTGTCATAACAATTCTGCAATGTGCATGTGTTGTTTCCTGCGAGTCCATTAGTAACAATGAAAACTATGAAACACAAAAATACATGGAAACTATTTTGTCAGTCATCATCTTCACATGAGTGGAGACTGTGAATAAAGATGGACGACATGACGGCTCCCTAAAAGAGAAGCCAAAGCATCTCAGGTTTAGATCATAAATCCTGCATCCTCCATGTCAGTGGATGGGACATGGGCCAAACTAAAAAGTACACATCAAATCAATTCTTCTAAAAGATGGGTTCTGTCATTTTACGTAGTTCTTAACACTCTGATGTATGTTCAGGTAATTATCCCGGTAAGTTTCTTATTAATTAGTTATTTGATAACTTTGATGCACTTCATGATTGACAGCGTTCGTATCCAGGATAATTTGGCTTAATTTTTGGATAGTGGGCGGAATTGGTGACACGTCGTTCATCTTTATATACAGTACAGTCTATGTTAAGGGCAGTTTCCAGTTTGTGATAATCTCTGGTGTTAGTTTTATTTCCACAGGCTGGCTGATGAATTAGGTCATGGTGGTTTCAAGACAAGAAGTTGTAAATACAGCCTCTGAGCAGAGCTACTTCGACTTCAGCCGACTGGACACCTGTATGTGTGTATATAAATAGATCATGCATGCAGCATGTGTGTGAGCATTTTTCTGTAGAAAGCTGAAATAGCAACTTGTGTTGACAGAGTCTGGTGCACGGTTAAGTTCAACATTACAGGCTCGGGGCCAGAGGTTAAGAACATACAGGAGTAACGCTCACACACACACGCTGCAGGTGGAAAAACTGAGAACATGCTGTTGAACCCTAACTCTTTAAAAGTCAGGAAAACAGGGGAATGTTATGGAATCTGTCATCCATCATCAAATCCATCATCTAAGCCGATACTCTTTAAATTATTTAAAGCAGCAGGAGTGCACGTCGGCTCGGCTCCAGATCTTGATGCTCCACAGGACTTGGGTATATAATTTATCTAAGATATACAGCTGCCGCTCAAATGAAAATGATTGCTCCAAATAACCCTGTTAATGATTGTCTGTGCCCCTCCTTCTCTTGACCTGCTTGCCCGTCCTCCTCTCCTCCTTTCACCCCTCTTTTCAAGCGTGGTGGAGTAAAGTGCACTTTCTTTCCCCGCTCCTCCCTCTCACCTGCTTTCACAGAGATCGAATGAACGTTCGGACGCAGGAATGTATTTTTCTGACCCATATTCCTCGACAGAAAGTGAGTGTGAGACGACGGAAAGACGGTAAAGCTGCTGACTTGCCCACGTACGACGCAGTGTGTGCTCACACTCTTTCCAAAACTCTCCTCTCCCAACTCCCCCCCCCCTCCACTCGCTCTACCTCTATCCCTTTGACCTGCACTTTTCTACCGTCGTATTTCTGTCAGTGCGCCCGCGCAGCAGGAAATCTAATCAAGCAGGGAGTGTCCTGACAGATTGCTGAGGGTAAGAGGTTAGTTGTGGCTGGCACTTGAAAAGACTGGATGTGTTTTGAGTGGAAGAGGTGTGGATGTAAGGGTGTGTGTGTGCTGAACAATTTGTTTCATGTTATAAGGACAGTGAAATTAACCACAAATGATATTTCCCAGCAACAACCTGCTACAAGACAGTTTTTGGTTTGGTGATAACCTCCATCGATTATAATCACATTTATCCAACTTGACTCTACTGCTGTGGTCTGGGGGTGAAGCATAGACTGCAATTAAAGATGGACGACACATCCCAACTTCCTTCCTCAATCCAGACATTAAAGAAATCAAAATATCCGCAATCCGAACGCTACCAGTCCGAGGGGATCTGATGGGATAAGACTATTAAGCTGCATTATGGGAAATGTAGTTTAACAGAGTTTAATCCCTACGAGTAACTCGAAGTCAGGATGTCTCAGCTCCTGCGGTTTCAATTTGGACCGTTTTCAAAACACTAACTCATTTAAACTATCGTGCTCTTCACTCCAGAGGTAACAGTTGAGGATACAGGTCATATGTGGGTCTGAAGTATCATGTGTCTTTATGTGTGTCCATCTCGTACATGTTTTTCGAATGTATGTGTGGGTGTAAAGTTTTTATTCCTACTCCCCTTTCGGACCCTGACAGAGATTCCTCCCTGTCTGTCAGCAAAGCCACATTAAATACCACACACACACACACACACACACACACACACACACACACACACACACACACACACACACACACACACACACACACACACACACACACACACAACTCTGTCACCACTTTTGATTAAGAATGTAGATCTAAAATACCTTGTACATCGTGACACGTGAACTTTAATGCATCCATCCTAATAAACAGGCCATAAGGTGAATGGGATACACTGCTGAGTAAAAAACTAAAACGACTATGGTGGTGTCAGATTATATAATCCATATGCACTTCAACTGTACAATGGAATCAGGTTTGTTTGCTCTGGCTAAAGGTAAAACCGACTGAAACCTCCCTCTGCACGTCTGTGCACGATCACATCCACTCTATGTCGCTTAGCTCTATGTTCAAACTGATCCTTTCGCCTGGTCCAAACCAAAACAGAGTGCTGAGCCAGACAGACAGTCAGCGGGGTCAGTTAACACGGTGCGAAAGGTTGCAGCCAGAAACTGTATATCTCCCCCCTAAGCATAGACGTCGGTTAGATGTTTGCTTTGAGTGATAGAAAGTACGCACAGAATAATACTTGAGGAGAAAAAGATGCGAGCACACGCTCACCTGTGACCTCTTTCTACTCTCTGACTCAGATCTTCTGCTCCAGACATGAAGAAAGACAAAGGAGAAGAAAACAACAGGGAGCTGGAGAGAGAGAAAGTCAGACTGGAGGGAAATAGTTCAGGTGCACGGAGTGAAATTTAAATCACACATGTCCGTGTCTTCATCGTGTTTGTTTGCACATGTTGAGAGCATCACTATATAATCCAAGCTCCAGGGACACTAGAAATACAGCACTGTTGTGTATGTGGTGCTGTGAGGCAACAAAACATAAATGACAATGAAATGATAATATTTGCAGCTCTGCATCATCTGCACATTTCTGGCTCTGGAAAAGTTGTTGAATCAACAGATACCTTTGGGTTTGTTTTCCTGAAATTTGAGATTTCTGCTGTGAAATCAGAGTTTGCCAATGAAAAGAATGTGGAAGCGACAAAAAGTGTCCAAATGCAAGATCCACGAACTAACCTTTTCCAGATCTTTCAACCAAACCTCATGGTCTTCCACATGGATGTCATTATGTTTCATACGGAGCAAACTCCATCCACAGAAGACGACCAGATGTGGATGAAATTTCTGGAAATTCAGATTCCGAGTCGGGAGGACACTGTTGCTATATTTATGTTCAATGTACACCTGAGCGTCACACAGTAAATTCCATTCTAATGGACGAGTAAACACCAATACTGGACCCGCAAATATCATGTTATTTCTTCTAAAAAAGTTGCTTAGTCTTGCTTTTAAAGTTCAAGGTAAGATATAATTTGAAAGAGCTGGAGACAAAAAAAAATCAAATAGACAGAAACAATCGCACAGAGACGAAGAATATGCTGTTATTTCTTTAAAAGGTACATCCAAGAAACCTTTGGCAGGTTTTTAGTACTTTTCCGTGAAGCCAGTTTGGACACACCTTGCTATTTAGGTGCTGAACGCTGCTCTGACTCACAGAGCCAGCAACAGGTGGCCTCTCCGACCTTCTCCTTGATGGGAAAACCAACACGAATGTGCAGAAAAAAAATGTATGACACACAAGAGCAGGCCTACAGACTCACACATTTAAACACACATACAGTTTATATATGGCCACGACTGGCACCAGTTTGTTGTGAGTGTGGGAAACACCAGACTAATCCTGTGGGACGAGCTGTCTGTCTCAATGTGTAACATGAGTGATGTCAGATTCTGTGTTCCCACTAAAGGCTGGGAAAAGTGTGTGTCCAAGTATAAAATGTGTGTTTTTTTTATGTGTGTGTGTGTGTGTGTGTGTGTGTTCAGGGTGGTTTGGGATTTGAGAACACCTCTCATCAGTCCGACTGCTGGCTGCGGGGGAAACGGCTTTTCACAGTCGGGGCGTCCAAAGACACAACAAAACTTCAGACCGAGAACTTGCTGACGGTGCTTTCTGGCGTCGGCCCGTTTGCTGCAGTGTCTGTTTCTGTGGGTCTTAATCTACCTGTGTCTGTGAATATATATAAATGAGATGAACAGATTTTGATCTTT
This sequence comes from Hippoglossus hippoglossus, assembly GCF_009819705.1. Taxonomy (NCBI): domain Eukaryota; kingdom Metazoa; phylum Chordata; class Actinopteri; order Pleuronectiformes; family Pleuronectidae; genus Hippoglossus; species Hippoglossus hippoglossus. The sequence continues at coordinate 5,268,642 of NC_047152.1, read as the reverse complement.
TTACTAATCCTAGTCAAGCACAGAGAGTTGAGGAAAAAAATATATATATATATATGAACACAAGATTAATGCTTCATTTGCCAGAAGCGGATAATGTAGAGAATAAAAATAAACGTGTCAGTAAACGTAAGTATATTTATTCACGTTGTAACAGTGTGTTTTTCCTTTGTCGTACTTCGTTTAATCTGGAAGTTATAGCAGAGAAAGAAAAAGCCACGGGTAAAGAGGATATGATGTAATTAAGATGTGACCAAAATTGAACGTCCCGCTTCCAAATAAAATTGGGAATTTATCTGGGTTGGAACATTTTGTATAATGTAAGTACACAAGCCAGCATAATATATAATGGAGGTCTTGTCATTTTTAAAGGTTTTAATGAAGAATTGCTGCATATTATATATTTGACTATAAATCTCTCTTAGATTAAATCATTCTGATGGCACTAGTTTCCTATAAAACACACGTGTTAATGCTGTTTAGCTCTAAAAGAATGCAGTTTTCAGGCTGTGTACCGTATTTTGTTCCTAATGGTTGGGTGGGATTGCTGGTACAGCTTTGGCATCCCTCCGCTCCGGAAAATGTGCGTCTCTGATCGACCGTCAAAGACTTAATTAGCGGAGGGATATTATTTTAGAGTTTTAAGTGACTTCAATTAAACTTTTGACACTCTTCGCCCAGTGTGATGGGCTCCCAGGGGCCCAGGAGTGAGCTGCAGTCAGCTGAAGGAGTTTGGGGGATTCCATGGGAGTAGCTGGCTCCGTATCCTGCCCGCTGCAGCTGCTCTCTTACTTAACTCGGCCTGGCCTCCCAGAGGACGTGCAAATCAAGAAGCCCTGGTCTCTCCCTGCTGCGTGGCTCAGTTTGTCATATCTCATTCGAATTTGGAATTTATACACTTTCATGGATACGTCTCATTTGGCGAGATTTTTTTCCTCTCAGCGGCACTAAACTTGTCAAATAAATACCAGGTGAATAAAAATGAAGCTTCTAATTGGTTTATTTCTCTCTGCGGCTACTTTCTCTCTTCTTTCTCCATCTTTATTTCAGTCTCGACTGCGTCCGACATACTCTCAGCCATCTTTTCTTCTGGGTGCTGAGCTGCAAATCCCAACTGAAGGAGGGTGAGTCGGGCTCCCGACGTTTCTCTTTCCAACTTTCCCACAGCACACTGGACTGTATGTTTTTTTTCCTCGCTGGCCGAGGTGCATAGAAAAATCCCAGAAGCTTATGCACATATTGTTTATTTTGTATGTCTGGAACGCAGACAAGGTTGTGACATGGATTTTAGCTGTAATATTTTAAACACATGACTATAAACTGAGCCGAACTTGGCGATGTAACAGTGCGTGGATTGAGTTTCCAGCTTTCTCCCCCTCTTTCTTTGTGCACCTCCGTTGCACAGCCAGGACAGGAGCAGGGGTCTGTGTCCACGGCATCGAGCCAGCAGCTGGATAATCGCAGGCCTGGTCCGTGGGGTGAGAGTGGGAGTCGTCCCGCGTTTGACTGATGGCTCCTGTGGTAGTGGATCAGCACGTGGCTGACTCACTGGCCTGCATGCGTAGGACTGACAGTCAGTGTCTTCATTAGCTGCACCCACACTGCTGATAAAAGTGCAAACTGCAAATATTTCCATAACATGTTGTGATGTGGATCCTGCAGCGGAATAATGTTGATGCCATTTAGGTAGAGTTGGCTTTACTTGACTTCCCCAAACCCCCTGGACTTCAGAAAGTCCAATGTTCCTTGTGTGCAAATTAGTATGTGATGATTGGAAATTTCTGAATACGCAGAGGCTACAATTCCTGCACATGGCCACTGTGGTATGAGTAAGGTTATAAAAGATCCTGGTTATGGCAAATATTAAGGTTTCTTCAAGGCAACTTCATTTCTAAAAACCTAGGCTGACAATAATACATTTAGTGTGGAAATACCTCCGGGGGAGCCACCCCTCCCAGTCTAGCATTAGGTTAACCTGGGACACATATGGCATCTGAACCCAGCCCCATTCTAAACTACACAAATCTCCACATAAAAAAAAACAACTTGGCCTAACGTGAATCGCTCCACTGTTAGTTTTTTCCTGCCGAAACCGGCTCGTCCTTTGCCCTCCCTGAAAGGTTGTGAAATATTTCCAAAAGGGTGTAAATTCACTCATCATTAATTTCCAAGGCCAGACCTGAACCATTTGTTGAAGCAGATGCTCTTCTTCTGGTAAAACTGGAATAAGAATAGAATGTGAGAGTGTGAAACGAATGTTATCCCGGTTGTTTGATCTCCATTCGGAGTCAGACACCAGTGTGCACCTTCCTTTCCTCTGTATACGAGGCAGACATCCTCCCGAGGTGTGAAAGTTGTCTCAACTTCTTTACTAGCCAGACTGATTCCTTGATTCCTCCCCCCCCCACCAATGTAAAGAGCTACAAGTGTGTGAACCAGGGCTAAGATCTGTGTTGTGGTACTGTCTCGCCTAATGAGCATTTTCTCGCTAATTTTTACAACATGTTTATTTTAGGACTCCTGCGGAATCCGGCGTTCCTCTCGTTTGTCTGTGGCGGCAGAGGAATGCGATGTTTACAAGATGCTCCGAAAGCCCGAAGCTGCCTCTGTATTGCACATGTGTGTGAATATGTGGTGGACGCTGGTATTACGCAGCCTGTGTCACACACTCACACACACACGCTGAAGGCGCCGTCTGCACCCACACACACACTAATGTGCAGTTTCCATTCTCTCACCCTGGCATTACTGGAAGTTAGCAGGGGAACGGCACCTCGAGACGAGCAAGGGAGGCAATGCACATAATAGAAAGAAAGAGAGAGAGAGCAGTGTTATAAATTGAGATAACAAGCACCAACCACACAAATTTCCCATCCCATTAAACACGCTCTTAACTCCGACTCCACACACGGTTTATATGAACTAGAACTAATCTCTACATATTTCCTTATTGCACTCAGGTGCCTGCGTATACATTACACACGTGCATGCAGTACAGTGTTTTGTAGGCGTGTAGAGATTTCCTGACATGAAACGCCGAAGGGCTCCGCTGCTCCTGCCCACCGAGTCCCTGGTGCCCGTGACCCTCTTAAGCCACATCCTGTGAGACAGGACATCCACTCTGCACAGGAAATGACCCCGATTGATTGTTCCCTGTTAACGTGCAGCGAAGCAGTCGGAGCGAGCCGGAGGAAGTGGTGGGTGGTGAAAACGAGGCAATTTGCACAATGGGTGTTAGAGGGTGGTACTCGCATGAATGTCTGCATCAATGCAAGTGTGTTGTTCGACTGCAGGTTTTGACCCCCCATCCAAACTTAAAGCAACTCTATGAAAAGTTTTACCATTAAACAGCAGCTTTAGAATGAGTTTGATGATTCACTGAGTGGGAATAGAGAGAATGGTGCTGCTTTCATTCCCAATTTGGTGAGCGGGGACAGTCTCCTGTGAGAAGTGTGTTACTGACTCAGGTCCAGTGAGTTCAAGAACAATTCTGAACTGTAAATCAGTTAAGTCATTGAATATCCAAAGTTTATCTTGGATATTCAGCTGGGAAACTAGTAAAATATCCAGAATTCTGAACAGAGCTGGAGTGCTTTGTTACATCGTTAGCTCTTCAGGTTCAGGAGGACGGGGATCATGGGTAATATTCATCGTTCAGTTCAGTGAGTCAAACTACGCAGTCAGAGATTGATTGACTTTGCTTTTTCTCTGAATGAAATCCACTTAATCACTCTAACAGAATGAATCACTATATGTGGCTGCAGGGGGCGCTGTTGCTAATAAAAAGTTTTTCCAAGTGTTGAAATAGAGGAGAGGTTTGGATTTATAAGGCACCTTTATGCTTATACATATACATTTTAATTTTTAGAATTTTTCTTCTTGGTTCTAAAAGTGTCCTTCTCTTTTTTCATCTCGTCTTTGTACGTTAATGAAACAGAACCATAAAGCTCCAGCAAACTTTTTCAAATGTTTCACTCAGGGTCAAACATTTTTAACTCAAGCAGATGACTCATGTGTTTCCGTTGAGTTTGTAACTCACTGGCTGAGCCTCTAATTAAAAAAAAAAGAACAAGCTTCAAGACAACATGTTCAGTCTCCTCCTCCATTGTCATCAGAATGAAAGCAAAGGTTTCTGTTCTGTCCCCAAATCTTTCTTCCCTCTTGGGCTCAGGAGTGACTCGAACCACTCTGAGAGCTGAAAACGATACAGCAGTGACTAATGACTGAAATTCACAAGTGCGAGTGTGTGAGTGTAATTGAATCTGGTCTAATGGGCAGCCTCCCACAGGACAAAGCCAAAAGCAGCAGGTGCGTAAAACAGAAGAACAGAAGATGTTTATCCCATTAGACCCACGATGACGGAGCGACTCTGAATTCACAGAGGAAGCAATTAATGAATAATAAAATAGAAGGATTTTGTTACGCTGCTGTTCCCTTTTTCTAAATCCTTTTTCCTACAGCCACATGCAAAGGATTTCTCATTCTCTCAACGAAGAAATGCATGACTAATCACGTTAAAATCTCGAGTCACACCTACATGAGAACTCATTTCTTATTGAAGATAAGATTCTGCTGTATTTTAATTAGGGGCAGCGGCTGCATCAAAACAAGCGCTCCTACTTCCTCCCACAGAATCTAAAGCATCTCTAAATGCTGCGTTATCTTTGTTTTCAAGTTGACAAAAGACTAAATAAATAGAAGATTCTAAGCGAGAAAAACACGATTGTCAACTTTTCCAGAATTCTGCATGCAGCTCTATTATTTTAAATGACACATGATCATTTTATCATTAGTTACAACTGACTGGTGCAAAGCAAATTCGAGACCAAAGCAGTTGACACTGAGGTCGAGCTCGTTTTTTTTAAGATGAACAAACGTTGACTTAACCCGGGACCGCAAACCGCTCGGTGTCTGATCTTGACATTAACCCTGACACTGACAGTTGACCTCTGATCTTTATCAGCTCCGGCCAAACGGCACACCTACGGTGGGACGTGGGTTTCTTTTCAAAGCGTGCCTGGCTTATTAGCAGGGCTGGGTGTTGTAAACAGCAGGAAGTCAGCATAACAAAGGCCCTGTTCAGACCTGGCCTTAAAATGTGTCATGAAAGTGTCTCCTGTGACCACGTGTGATCGGATCTCACTTCCCTGCTGTATATGCAAATCAAATTCCCAGTCTGAGTTTCAGGCTTGTGTCCGATGACAATCTGTGTGTGTGTGTCAGTGCCAGCGAGACACCCCAGACCAACCCAAAATCTCAAGATGCTTGAGGAGGCATTTGGGTGCACTCACATCAACTTGTTGCTTACCACTTGTGACTGGATCACTTAGGACAGATTGAAAGGAGTCAAAGCAATCTGTCACCTTGTCATAATTAAATACCTCAGCCAGGTGTCTTTAAAGTGACAGTTCATCAAAGCCTGAGCACTCTCTGCATGTTTTTTTTATACTCTCCAATAAAAAAAATCCTTTACGGTCAATTAACGTCTTGCTATTTTTAAGTGCCCCAACAACAGTATGATCTCACTCTCGGTGCGCGGCTTTTACACGCCCAGCTCAAAGCCGACGCTGAAATACCAAGGTGATGTGGAAAGTCCTGAGGTGTCAGGTCCTTTAAGGTCTCACTTTATTTACCGTTACAATTAAGAAGCGTGCAGGGCCGACCTGTCGACGTAAAGAGCTTAGCCCGGGATTACCTCCAGGTTGTTGTGATGAATGAACTCAAGGAACCAGGCCTCGCATCCTGTTTTCCTCCACTAATACTACTGGAGCAAGTGTAATTTAAGTCAGGCAGAAACTGGAAAATGACTTGATCTAACTGGTTCTGTGATTGTTTGTGCGAGCTTTCATGTGGCATTAATCACCGGCAATTAAGCTACAGAAATAGACTGTGCAGGTCATTTATGCAGCTGTTTTGGAGGAACCCCTCTGCCAATATTGGAAAAACAAAAAACTGCAATTTAGCGGGAAATGTGTTCATCGGTCAGACATCCCACTTGGATCTGGATCAACCTGTTGGACTGACTCACATCCAGGCCACACTGGGTGCGTGAGCAGTGCGAGGTGGCTGCGAGGTGGCCGAGACCCCGGTTGAGTGAGATGTTGTTTTGTACTTTGTCACTCGCTTCTTTAAACAGCCACAGGGTTGTGCAGCCACACGGGAAAGCTGCTGTCTGCTTCATCCCAGCGACTCCTACATAGACGTAATAAAATCAAATGATAAGACCAAATCCTACGTCTACAAAATCAAAGTTATGACCATAAAATATCAGAGTCAAATACAAATACTTGAATCCCAGGAGAGTACGTCACTACTCATGAGACAATAACTCAGACGTTTTCTTACATCTGCACCATGCACTGGTTTTTTCCGTTCTCCTTCTCTCATATTTTACTGCACATTCTCAGTGCTTCCATAAAGTTCAAGTAACCGCCTGTGGTTTGAGAGTTTTTTTTTTTTTCCCATTTGTTGTCCACATTTCTTTCTAGTAACTGTGGGAAAACACCCTGAGGGCATATGTAAGCTGGAGAGGTGCTGATAGGCCGTGATGCATTACAGAAATAGACCCATCGGTCAACTCTCTAACTCGTGCTGAAAACAGAATGTTTCTAATGAAGAGTTAAATCTTCCCCTGTGTAAGGAATACCTCACCAACCTCCCTCCAATCAGCTATGATGTATGAACGATAACAGGGGAGGCAAAATAAAAACCATGTGCTTCAGGTAAATAGAGTACCTACGCTCCTCGTGAGGTCAGAGGTCACCGTAGAGCCTCGTAGAAGATAGACTGGCTCTGTCACATGTTTCACCAGTGATGCTATTCCAAAGAAACTGAGTGAGCAATCAAACAACCACAGGACAGGATGTTCCATGAGGGCTTTTTAAAATTACACTGTCCTGTTGGTCTTACTGGTAATAAACTGTTTGAAATAAACAGTCACAGTAGAAATGGTTTGGGACCATTACATTCACATTCAAGACATATTAGTAATCCTCACCCACCAACACACACCGTCTGTTTGCATGTGTTCAGCCTATCTGAGTGTAACTTAAATAAATAGTTACACAGGAGCTGCATCCCTTCGGAGGCTGCATTTGAAGAACGGTTGCTAGACTGTCTCATTTCGAAGGCTCATTCAAATGCAGCCAAAAAATGCGTCCTTCCACTCCCAGGCAACGAAGACAAAATTAATTCGGAGACAAAATGATTTTCGAAGAGATACTGGCGGCGGCAAGTAATGAGACCAAAATATTTGATCTACGTATAAGTCTCTAACTCAACAATGGTACAACAGTACAGCTCTGTTGCTATGGGCGACAGCAGTAAGGGCGGGACAAGCTGGTGATCCAAATCACGGAAATCCTCCAAAGACCAGACCATCTCATTTCAGTTTGGCCTTCGCGGTCTTCGCTGCACCATGAAGGCCGGCTCCATCTTGGCCCGTGGTCTGGAGGATTAAAGACTCAGAGCAGTGGTGTCCAGGTAATTTCTGTTTAGGACTCATAATTGGTGTGTCTGTATTCATTGTGTTTGCCTTGTGTGCCTTTTGTTTCATAGATGTCTTACATGTACATTTATGCTTCAGTCAGCGTCACGGCTATTAGCTGATTCTGGAGATTAGGTCATTTCCCAACACAATTACCACAAACCGGATGTTAAAGTTTACAACACTGAGGAAACGGCCTGTAATTTGGGGTGAATTTGGTACTAATTATCTTGTCCATCATTCATTCCAACAAATGGGAGAGTCCAGGACCAGGAGAGTTCAGAAAGTCTGGACCAAACTCTCCGCCTTTGTTTGGTTTTATCCGATGAACGCCAACAATTAGAGGCTAATGGCTTTCTCCCCCCCCCCCGGCTCCTCTCTCTCTCTCTCTCCATGAATCCCCTCACCTGCGCCATGGGCTCAGAGCATTTCTGAGGTTTACTCCTGACATCCACAGGACATTCCCTGGCAGCGAGCAGCTGGCTCATCTGTGGGGAAATTACACCCAGCGGTTTGTTGTGTTAATAGATCTCGTAGCCCAGTTTCTCGGGGCGCAAACTGTGTGGTCCTCCCTCTCAGCTCGTTTGTCAGGTGCGGGCTGCGGCGTTATTTGTTAACTTTTCTAACTCCTTCACTCTCGCGTTTCACAGAGGAATGCACAGAGTTCCCTGTGATTGTACATGAAACGGTGAGTTTTAGCCAATATTATTATAACCACTGATGAGCAACATTCCCATAAGGACAATCAAAGCCACGGGAGAAAAATGCTTTTAGAGTAATTACTCCGATGACGTCAGCCCCTCCCGTGTTCTGGGAGCCTCTCTTGAGATCAGATAACACTGAATGATACTCAACAGAGTTTTATACATAAACACTATTAATTTAGTGCAGCTAACAAGGTAATGCCCCAGAGTAATGTCCGAGGTGCTGTTGTTTCTATTCCAGCTCTCCAGAAATAAATCAGATCATCTCCGTTTAAATCTTATTAGATCATGATGGTTCAACATAGTACAAATCTCACCTTATTTTACCCTTACTTAAAGAGTTCCAGGGGGGGGGGGGGGGGGGGGGGGACAACCCATATTTGATGCATGTAGGTACAGTTTGCAAGCTGAATATAACCTGTATATAAAGATGGACGACTGCGCAGTGACGATCGGGGGGGTTGCAACACACTATACAATTGCGACAGCTCATTGTATTGGAGCTATACTCTGTTGGTATGTGGCCTCACGTGGAAACAAGCTGCTACAAATATGTAACCCAACAAAAGAAGCTAATAGAGCCCAGGTTATCTGTTTCGACAACAATGGGGTTAATCCCCTTGGAATGTTCTGTAGAGTCGGCAGCAAACTGGTTCTTGTTCTTTCCATAGAGCCAACATATGTGTGATTGTACCTTAGGGGTAATTACATCCTCCAACTTTAAACAATTGCTTGCTGCCATTTGTTTAAATTATGGTTTCTTCAATGACATTGAGGCTTCATGTTTAAACTGTGGGGCTGTTGTGTTGTGCGTTTGTGTGAGAGGTCACTACAGACAACTGTTCTTTAAAAAGAGCAGGAGTTTGAATCCAACAATTCCTTTTAAAGTCATCTTTACAGTCACAAAACACCTTTTTTTCCGTCAGAATTATCTTAACTAGCTTCCGGTGACAGTTGGCACAGCATGAAGGTACCTCTGTACGACTGAGTTGTTTTTAAAGCTACTGCACTGTGGCAGCGGTGACATGTTTAACCCCAAAGGACTCTGGAACAAATCCGTCTTTTCATGGTGACATGTCAGCCATAACTGAAGGATCTTTTTTTAGTAAATGACTTTCCTTCACGATGGCCAAAGCTGCAGTCTCAACACGCTGTTATGTAATTTTGCATATTCTCACTCAGTGCGGTGCAGGTTTTGGACCTTGTTATCCATTAAGTTAATTATTGGTATTTGGGGTCTTGTAAGGTTTATAAAAGGGAGGATTATTTGTGTTTAAGTGCTTTGTGGCAGTTGTCCACGTTGCGTATAAGTCCAAAGCTTCTGGTGTCCACGCCTGAAGCGATGGCAATCTTATCTGAAAGGTGTTTCCATTTGGCCCTGTGGTGGACAATTAAATGTGTGTGTGTGTGTGTGTCTGTGTGTGAGTGATTGTCTGAAAGGGGAGGAAGGGGTCGCACGGAAGTAACGGGAGGAGCAATTAAGACTTTTTACGAGAGGAACTGGATTTGCAGTCGCCACATTATTATCGTAGAACATTTCATGGGAGCAAACAAAGAAGCTGCTCAATAAGGGAGAAGGACAGAAGCATGGATGTGTATCCTGCACACAGGAAGAGCTCTCTTATGATTTAATGCCCCCTGTAAATAATCGGTATATAAAAAGCCTGTTTACAGGGTCCAGGTTGGCCTCCGAGCAGCTGAGAAACTTTTCCACGGTGGGAAACGGGCGGCTTGTAAACTACAGCGGCCAGCGAACATGGACGTCATTGTTGTCTGTTGGGTAAAGTGTATTTTTGTCCTGGCAAATTCAAAACTTGCCACCTGTCCAGGGTGCTGCCCTTGCCCAATGCATGCTGGGATACAGCTGCCACGACCCCTGTAGTTAAGAAACTTGATGACTGAGGAATGGATGGAAAGTTCCTCTCATTGACTTCTGATATAAAACCACATGAGCCTATGAGTTGCAGCGTATCCAGGATATTTCAGCTTCATTTTTTAACAATGGTAGGAAGCGGAGATAGGATCGTGGATGTATAACACCTGTATCCAGCTACAGGTTGGGTTCACCTGGTTTTACCGGTTCTCCTGAATGTAAGCTGCAGATTACTGATATATAGTGACACAAGAAAGAGATGAAGGTTTTATTTTCTGTGCTGTATAAAATAAAGACATGAGGTATCACAGGAACCGAGATCAAACATCCTCTTGTTTTTATATCCTGCCTCTGCCGAAGCTGAACGCTGATCTGGAGCCAGCTGACCGGCCTAACGCTGGGATCTGTGTGTGTCATCAGTGGGAGACATCTGCTGAGCACACAGAAAAGCGGCAGCGGGAGCCGAGTTCAGGGTTAAAGCAGGAGCAGCTTCTCCCCTCCCAGCGGCCTCGGAACGTTTCGGCCGACTCAGACCTTCCCCCCTGAGCTTGTGTTTTCACGATTATGATCTTAAGCTGCGTTCATAAACATACCTCCCCAAAGTGTTTTCCCTCCTGCGCCTGGAACCGCTTTCATCTTAGTTTTATCTGCTTTCCTCTATTTTTTTTTTTTTAAACTCTCTTTCTCCCTTCCTCCTCTCGGCTATGGGAGCGCGGCAAGTGTTTGCAGTAAACACCTAAAAACACACATGAGTCAGACACAATGGATTTCTTTCACTGAAGTAGATAAAACCTGAAAACAACACAGGTGTAAACAAAACCATGGACCTGAAATTCACACCTAGGATTAGTAGGTTTTCATGTAAGAAGATTATTGGTTGTTTTATTTAAGCTCTAACAATCTTTGATGGAAATTAGTATAAATGTAATTAGGAGGCAGGTTTGGGCATATGCATACAAAATTTGCAGCCAATCTAACAAAGATATTGTCATATCAAAAGCTTTATATGAGAAACTCGCATATAGCTATTGCTATGAATTCATTTTATTGCAGGGTTGTTTTTACCATTAACTTTATTTCAATACACAAGTAAGACCAGAAACCAGAAGTTCAGCCGTCTTCTGCTGGCTCTGCTCGTTTCTAATAAAGATGCTTGCAAATATGGTTGATATAAAAAATTTCAGTGCAACAACATTCAGAGGTGAAGTGGCCACGATGGAAACACATTTTTTAAAGATTTTAAAATCAACAGACGGGAACATTTATGGCTTTTCGAGCTTCACTGCAGGTTGATTCTCCCGAGTAGTGAAGAGTAAAATGTGAATGACCTCACAAGGAGAGTAATGACAGAGGAGTCAGATGATGTCATTTCCTTCGCCACAGTGAAAACGTGTCACATTCAACCCGCAGCTGTACATAAAAGAGCTGATATTCTGTAAAATATAGGCCCACGCACAGTCTGTAAATCTCCACCACCGCACACTGAACATCTTCTTTGGCCCGTGATCTGCGTTTGCTACCGCGTGACTTCCGATTCAGACTTTTGTTTATTTTTCAAGTGAGCGAACTAAACGGCACGCCGCGTCCTCTTGCGGACCTCGGCCTCTGCAGAGTGAGACTCTTGACCTCTTTCCCAAAGAGTCATCGGTTTGGTTCACCGGACAACAAGACGGCAAGACGCAAGGCGAGAGGCTTTTTTGGGAAACCCAGACCCGGAGAGGACCACCGCAGGCTGAGAACTGGGGCCAAGGCCAGAGTGCCGGCCGCCAGATGTGGGGGTGTGGATCTGCGGCGGTAGCCATGTCTGAGGTTGGCTGCACTAGCTGACCTGGGCCTGTGTGTTTGTGTACACACCAATAATGACAGTCTTTTTCGGCATTGTGTGGTGAGAGAAAAGGCAGCTGCTGATTAATGTGTTTTTTTAATGTGCGCACAAACACAAACACGACACAAGAAAGTCTTTGCGGATGAGAAAATGTTTTTTGGGCACATGGACTTGAAGTGTGTGAGTGTGTGAGTGTGTGTCTGTGCGTAGCTGAGCAGCTCCCCCTCGGACTGCCAGACAGTGTTATTGCAGCTGCGACTAGCCGCCCTCCTCCTCCTCTTCCTCCTCCCCTGACTCACACTTCAGGTGCTTTCCAGCCTCCTCGACTTCCTCCTCTCCTCTTCTTCTTTTTTTCCTAATTTAGTTTTCCTCTGACTGTCCACCGCCGATTTTACCAGAATTCTTTGCATTCACAGCGACCAGAGAACGACTGATAGTCCCAGTCGACTACGGGCTACTGACTCCCTCATTAGCCCCGAACTCCCATTGGCCGACGCCATGACAACGGTCAGATTGAGTGGGCTTACCTACTTCCTGCTTGCTAACCCAAACAGTAATTTGAGGGTGTGTTTAGTATGTACGACCTTGAGCGGGAGCATGGGTGTGTGCACATGCATAATCACATTTGTCTCTAAGGTATGTTTTCTATGAATAAAAGCTGGGAGGCTATATAAAAGTAAACCATATTGTAGTGATTACATGACTTTTCAATGTAAATAGTGTTTAGTTTTATATGAGCAGTGACATAGAGAGCTGGCTTCCCTCAAGTTCAACCAAGTAAGACATTCCTGTACACTCAGATAAAAAAGTAGATCTGCTAGAAAATACTTCAGAACTAGAGAGAACTTCTTGGAGGTACTGCGCTTTGAGCCGAGTGTCCTGTCTTTACATACCTCCTCGTTCAACCCCTAATTAACCAGGAATGTTGACAATGTGCGTACCTTCGAGGAGCCACAATGTTTTCTGCCAAAAGGCCAAACCGAACCCTGGAAGCTTTTTAACTACAGATTAAACTCTTGATAAAATGTGAACTAATTAGGACTAAGAGCTCAAGATAAGAGCCCGAATATTCATGTTATAACTGCAGAGACATTGCCAGGCTGGTTTGATTTTTAACTTTTATTTTGATAGGACATGATCTAAAACAGAAACCTAAACTAAACCAAAACTTTGGATTTAATGCCAAAGTATGTACACAAACAATGCAGAAGAGATGTGCACTTGTGCTTTATTTCCATTTTTATTTCTAGGGTTTATGGTTAAACTATAAAACATTAAGCCTCAATTACATGTCTCTGTCTTTAGGGATTTTTTAATGTATATATCAGATGATATATTGGTATCAGAAATGTTTTACTCACCATTATCAGCATCAACCCCCAAAATCCACATCGGTCGAGCTCTACAAAAAACAGCAGGATTTTTATGTTAGTTTTTCATTTGACGTACCTCATAACATAAAAGGCAAACAACTTTTGTCTGAGCAACTCAATGTCTGCAATGTAAATCATAAGTTATTGTGCAGTTATTCACAGACTGTAAGGACTTTAGTAGTCCACCTGGTTCCTTGTGGTCAAGGCCTAATATCTAACACAAGTTGGACGAGGTGAAAACTTATATTCAGTCCAGTTCGTGTTCTGCTGGATTTCCTTCTAGATGAAAAATGCTGTTTCGAGGCAAAAGTCCTCATTTGATTGTCTTCAGCTCTGTTTTCGGATGAGGTCACTTTTTCATAAAGAGAAAAAGTTGTTTCATCAAGACAGAATCATTTATAGAGTGCACAGATTGTTCCTCTCGACCTTTCGCCTGCCAAATAAACACATGTCACCAATTCACAAGACCAGAGGAATTCAAAAAACGTCCATTTCCAAACTGGGCAAAACGCTAAAGCGTGATGAAAAACTAGTTGCAAGCCTTCTCCCGCATTCCCAATTGCATCCAACTGGGACATAGCGCAGACAGCCAAAGGACCAACCCAGTCTGACAGCACACATTCATATGGACACACTCAAACACACATGCAATTAGTTTGATTTCACTGTTTCTGTTCCATCTCAAGACTTTTACTCTCCGTGTTCCAGACCAGAAATCCTCTTAAAACGGACAAACAAATAACTTTTTCATGGGAGTTTCTGCTTCAGTTAAATCAAATAACAGAAAACAAACGATAAAACCAAAATTCTATAAAAACCCTACTAGGTGGATCACAAAAAGAAAAACACGGCCTTGAAACGAAATGCTCGAGACACAATTTGTATTGGAGCTAAGAGCCTTTATCGCACCCCATTAGCGTTGTTTCACTTTCTTTAGGAGGAAACACGATCTCAAGACATTAGATTGAGTTAGATAAAGTGACTTGTTAAAATGTCGGTTTCACTGCGGCTCTCTCTCTCTTTTTCCATCTGTCTTTCCATTCGTTCCGCGGCAGGTACAGTCCAGACTCTCAGGCTCTCTCCTCAGCTCTTAGGGTTGCTTTTTAAAGATTTTGAGGCCGTGACCTTGACCTTTGACCACCGAAATCTAACCAGTTAATAAGTGAGTCCATGTGAATTGTACAAGATGCAATGAGTGATAGGCAGTCCAGATATATTACATTCACAAGCACATGAGGTCGCTGTGACCTTGACCTTTGACCTCCAGGCACCAAAGTCCAAGTGAATATTTAGGCAAGTTTGAAGAAATCCCCTCAATGTGTTCATTAGATATCGTGGGGACGGCCAACCTGAAAACATAATGGTCAGAAATAAGTGCGAGTCAAACAGCGGAGTGCGTCCCGCGGCCACGCAGCCGAGTCACACTCCAGCCGACTGCACGTGATGGAAAGTTTATTTGAGGAATGGCCGGCACATCAGGAAGCCTCTTGCAAACAGACTCACAAACATCTTGTTTACATGCCTCAGTCAATCAGCCTGGAACACGGAGTACCACAGAGGCACGAGCTCTTCCTTCAGGGTGTGGTTAAGGTTAATGACTGATATCTTCAGGCCATGTTTATTTCCCTTTGATCGGCTGCCCGAGCTGTTTGTATGTGGCTTTTGATTTAGAGACAAGAGACAAGCGCTGAGAAAAAGAAAAACACATGTGAGGAAAGTATGCAAGCGGAGTCTGGACCAAAACAACTTTTATAGTTTCTCTTCTCTCTATTTCCTACCAAATCTCTCCCTCAGGCCAGACCTATCCAGCCAAGATCCAACATGTCACCTGTGAAAGCAGCTCTGATCTATTTTCCTTACGCAGAGAGAAGGAACTGAGCTTCACTCTTGACCTCGATCCTTTCAAAAGTGCGTCCGACATAGATGGTTTATCTGTTCGGGTGTGCAGACAGTGACTCTCCAGACTGTGTGGACTTGAGAAACAAATACCAGAAGTAAAATCCACAAGGAGCTGATATCAATGACCCCACACAGTACGCATCATCTTGCAATCTGCACAAGAGATGCTGCTTTCAACACACAGCAGGAGATTTAATTCAGGATTCACAGCCATATAACTGGTACTGTGATATACAGTTAAATCCGACACTGACTGCATTGATGTGGTGTCAGAATAATCAGAAAAATTTGTACCCAACTGGGAAAATTCACGTCAACGCCTAAAATCAACTCGGAAAGTCGCCGAACATTTTGGTACACATGTCGCCAATGTCATCACTCATAAACCAATAAACATTATTTTACAATCAGCTCAAAATTGAAGCTTTTAAAGAGAACACGACAAATGTGTGTATGTCAATCTCCCATAATCCTCCAACACCACTTTTTAGCCGATACAGATGCTTTATGATTAACGTGGATACGTCTTAAAAATCATTTTTCTTTTCTCTACATGATTACATAAATATTATAGAGCTGTGTCAAGGTGCTGTTTACATGCTCTAAACACATGCATACGACACATGTTGTTTACAGTGTCCAGGTCTTTCCACGTTCCCACTTCAATACCCATGAACACACTTCTGAGAAAAGGTTTGTGAAGTCACAGGAAGTTACTTACGCTGTTGGGCCACCATAAGATGGTCGTGGCATGATTCACATCATCACCCCTCAGTATTTCGTAACACATCCTCCCTGTTCCTTGTTAACATTTCCCACTCATTTATTCAGATATTTACTTTATTTTGCTGACGTCCCCATTAGTCATCGTAAACATCATTTCCCTCAGAGAGTACCCAAAAGTTTGGTATGGTTTCCCGGACATTGGAAACTTCATTATGTTTCAGTCTGCTCCTGTGGCTTCATGGATCATTTCATGTTCAAGATAAGCTCTATATGAGGAGCCATGTATAAATAGCACATAAACACTGTGAATGGTTGCATATTGAAGTTCATCCAGAGCTTGTTTACAGCCTCGTGGCTCAGAGGAATTTACTAAAAACAACTTATACGAACACAGGCGGTGAGATTGGTTCACTTTCTGGATGGGCTGGTCATGACATGACATTCAGTTTGAATTTGCTGGAAGGCAACAGAGGTCAGTTTCTGACGCACGTGGATACACAAACAGAGAAATGGTGTGCGTACCCAGCAGGCGATTTTCAACCTCTTTGTCAGCATCTCCTCACCGTGTTGTTTTAAAACTTTTTGGCAAAGCAGCTGAGATTTATGCGGTTTCAAGTGTCAGCTTCCTTTGTTGCTTTCAGTGGAAGCTTTTGAAAACAGGGGATTCTTTTTCCACAGACAGGCCGTTATTATCTTAAAAGCAGACGTTGTATTCTAGAGAAAAGACATTCCTGGAAGAAGACATTAAAAACACAGAATGCAAGGGGATTTTTAAATATAAATTTCATAAGAAAAGAGGACGTTACACGGAGGGACTTTTCAGTCATATTTCTTCCCACTACTCTTTCCCAGACATGAGGCGGTTAGTCAGCGACCACACCACAACATGTGATGCTGTCGCGTTAAGAAAACGTACAGCGGTGCGGAAAAATGGGAGATTTCCTCGTTTGGAGCCATTTCTCCAATTATCCTCCTCCATCACACCGGTGGTGCTCGACATTCTGGCCCCGAGGGCATCTTGTTGCTCACGGAGAGATTGTCTGAAAATGAATACGCTGAACAGTTGCCAAATCAGAAATGAGGGATTGGCTGCGGCTGGTGTTGGTTTCGTGCTGATTCGCTGCTTGAGCCTCGAATGTCTGAGAGCGTTCGCCAAGATCTATGTGATACTGCGTGGCTTAATGTGGAATGTGAATGTACCTGAGAGGCTCTGTGGACATTGTACGCCATAAAAAACAGATTGGAGCTGCAGGGTTTGACTGTATGCATACAGTATATGCAATAATGGTCTTGGCTTCAAAGAGTGTGTATGTGAATGTGTTTATAGATGCATGTTTTTTCTACTTCCTGTGGTGCAGCCTAATGAAAAATCCCTGTTAAAAGCTCTGCCAACTGTGCAATCATCCATCCCCTGTATCCTGGTGGAGATCAGATCCCCAGTGGGGTTATAGATCAAAATAAAACTAAAATCCAGACACACACACACACACACACACACACTCACACACACACACAGCATTGTCCCACTGACCCACTCTGTGTGTGTGTGTGTGTGCAGTCTGCATGGGGAATGTGACTGCGCAGAAGATCCGAGCTGACAGTCCTGGTAGCCTCCAAGCTGTGAGGCCACAGTGAAAGACGGAGGCCAGGCTCACAGTGAGGACTCTATCCAAGCTATAGGATAATATAAAAGACACATGTGATGACCTTGCATCACTTTATATGTTTTTTTTTATCTTGGCTGTACATTTCATGAAGTCACTATTGCAAACCCAGCTAGAAAAATCTTTCTCCGGTGTTTTGATTTAATCAACTCAAGCCACTTCCATCCTTCCATACGTTATGGTTATGCTATTATAAAAAGAAATCATGCAATGTGTCCATCCTGAGCTGTAGCAGGCATGTGTTTCTCATTAGCTCAGATATATATATATATATGCACGTGAAGGCATTCCTGCCTTTTCTTTGTTCCCCCGTAAATCCCACGTGTGCTGGAGCAGTGTGAACTCGGTCGGTTCAAGCGTGTGGCAAATATTACAAGGTGGAATATTTACTCGATTGCGCGTAGCAACACAATTTTGTCATTTAGTCGACAAAGTGCAGACCTGGAGGATTAAAGCAAGCGGATTAAGTCGGATGTGTTTGTCTGTTTCTGCTTTCTTGTCTCTTCCTCACACACACACACACACACACACACACACACACACACACGCGCACACACCCTCATGCAGCTTGGCCTCACATATGTTTTTGTGATCATGTGCTGCTCCAGGTAGCATATGTGCGATTAGGCTGTCAAGCTATGGGAAACCACAGGTTTACCCGCAAATCCTGGGGACCCGGCTCAGTTACACTCACGAGCTGTTCAACTCAAAAGTGAGGAGATCTAATGAGTTCAGTTGAAATTATTTGATTTTAAACGTGACAGAATCTTTTTGTTGAGACTATTTCTGGAGCCTCACTGAGCAGAATTCATAGAAGTTATCTGCTTAAATCAAAACCATGGGGCTGCCTCAAGCGCTGGCTCCCATTTCCTCTAATTGACATGTTGGAGCTTTGCTGAAGACGTCTCCACCCACATGATCAGATAAAAATGCAAACTGCAAACACTGTCCAGAAGAGAGTTGGATTTTGTCACATTAGATCTTCTGCTTCTCTCATGTTCCTGGTATCCTTTGATACAAAGTGATCGCAGACGTGGCAGCGCTGGTAAACATGATCTTAACAGCGTCACATTATCTGTGTTGAATGAACGGTTCACTGTCACAGTAAACGCGGAGTAAAACCACAGACATGCAAACTCACCTAGAGGGTAATTACTTTGGAAAGCTTGGGAAAAACACTCCACAGTGTATCCACAATGTGCTAATTATGCCAATTCGGGGCTGGTTTAGACAAGTCAAATTTTAACTCTATTATTTGCTTTTCATTTTGTTCTCCACCATATCCGGAGGATGCTTTGACTGTTAAGTACTAAATCAAAACGTTTCAGGCCATAAATAGATAATAAAGAAGTTGAGTGATTATTGAGTGGATACATCACTTTATAAATCTTTTTTTTTGTTAGTGCAGCTTTAAACAAGTTTCTTAAGCTCATACAAGTACTTGTGCGATTTGATAATAGCCTACCGTGGAAGTTTGTAATACTTACCTTTCATGCAGAACTTGGAAAGGACAGAAGAAAACATTTTTTAGCTAATTTCTTGCCAGCACCAGTCAAATTAAAAAACCAGCCACGGCCTGCAACAACTGACACTGACAAAAAAACGTTTTCAGAGACAGGTGACGACCTGTGCAGCCAGAGAAAATATTCATATTCTCACCCCTGCTCCTTTTTGTTTAACAACCTCTGATTAATGGCATTGAAAAGAAGAGGAGAGTTCCAACACCAATAACCTGTAGTGTCCTCTGAAGTGTCCTGGATACAAGTCTTTCCACAAGGAAGGGGGGAAAGGGTGTGTGTGTCAGTGTGGTGGACACACACACACACACACACACACACACACACACACACACACACACACACACACACACACACACACACACACACACACACACACACACACACACACACACACACAGACAGACGAACACGTAGTACAACACTGGAAGGTTTCAAAATGTGTGTATTTAAGAACCATTCAAGAGCAAAGACAAACTGCGCCTGAAAGTGACGAGAAAACACACACATAGACATGGACGTAGATTTATATGCATGCCACCACCAAACACACACACACACGCACAGACACACACACAAACAGCAGCCACAGTCATATTTTCCCCTCAGCATACTTTCCATATTTTTTCCGATGACATAATCTGGCTCAAAGGTGGCGTGTGTATGTGTGTGTTTTTTCATAACAAGCCATTAGTCTCTCAAATGTGATTATCCACCTCGCTCCCTGCACAAACACAAACTCAAATCCATCGCGTATGTGTAATTACCGACTGTAAAGAAAATATAATCCTGTGGCTTATTTTGGTCATATTACAAGAATCCCTTTCTGAATCCAGATCAATGTGTTTCCTGATCTGTTCATCCTCAGCTCTGGTAGCAGCGTGTGTCACCGATGATTTAAGAGACTTCATGAGTAGGCGGTGATTTTTTTTTTCTGCTCGCAAATCTTATGGGGATTTATTCATGCTTGTTGCGGTGGCCAGAGTGTCTTGTAATCCCACTCATTCCAAGACATCACTCATCATTGTGGAAAAAAAAAAAGAGAAGCTTTTAGTCACGAAACCACTTGAAGTCGACCTGGAAAAGTAAACAAGGCAATTAAGACAGAATTCCCAGAAATCTTTGCATCAAAAAACCGGCTTTGGCCCAGCTCTGACCCGTGAGCGGTCAGACGTGTCTGTCTTGGTGCTTATTTGTGGATGCGTGTGCTTGTTTTCTGGTGAGTGAGTCTGCAGGGGAAATGGTGACAAGCTGCAGGAGAGTCGGATCTCAGCTGGGGTCGGAGGAGGTGGTTTCTCAGATGAGTTACTTGGTCCTTACTGTCATCTTAATTACCCGGGCCTCTTGTAGCTCAGTCTGCTCCTGCCTCATTATAGGTTATACCTCCATAGCCACGACTGTTGCTGCTAGCTATAGACATTTGGTCCCACAACACTTAAAATGACATATGTTCCCATTTTCCTGACAACAGCCTCTTAAGTAGATGTTTACAAAATGTTTGACATTTAAAACAGCCACAGTGTTTCACCTCCATTCTCTCACTGAAGATCAGTTTGTTGGGGTGTTCCTGAAGCTAGTAAATCATTCTCTGGGGAAATGGTGAAAATGTCCAAAAAGCATCAATCTAGCAATGTTAAAGAAAGGGATATATGTTATTTTAAGCATTTAGTTCAGTTACTCATCCAGAGCACAACAAGTGAACAGGCTTTAAAAAAAACCTGCCATTTCAAGCCAAGTGTACGGAGGCACACGAAGGTCAAACCACAAAGTCCAGACAATAATCCCTGCAAGTAAAATGTCCTCCTCCATCCCCCTGAGCGTTCATTTGAAAGCCTCCCTGGTTTGAAAAAGCCCGTCCCAGCTGCGGCGCTTGGCCTCGCTCCATCTTGAACCCCTCACACTTGACAAATTGATATTCCGCAGCCAAGTCAAAACACAACATCCGGATGTAGGGCAGCGATTGTGGTTCCCGCGTGCCTCTGACAAACGAAACCCGCACAAACATACCTCGAAACATTCCTGACCACATCAACCGCTTCGGCCCCGAGTGTTTTTTGCTTTCACAGCACTATTCCTCCTGACTGCGGGGAACATGTGTAGGAATAAGGGCAATAAGAGAGATTGAAGCTTGCATCTGATTGGGCATGACTGGCCTGTCGTCTGTAGTAATCACAACCTGCTGTACGAGAGGGATGATGGTGAAAAAGAAAGAGAAAGTGTAATTTATTCTTTTTTAATTTTTTTTATAAGCAGTTCTATACCATAATGTATTTCAACCACAGCCCCCCTCCCCATCCTTTGGCCTACTTGGCACTCGAACAGTAAAAATATGATCTCGAGACGCTTTCGTTTCATAAGAGAAAATGTTAAATGATGGCCTGAGAAGTGTGTGTGTGTGTGTGTGTGTGTGTGTGTGTGTGTGTGTGTGTGTGTGTGTGTGTGTGTGTGTGTGTGTGTGTGTGTGTGTGTGTGTGAGAAAGAAAGGGCCGACACACAAGACACGAACGTATGAGTTGTCGTTTTTGGTGGATTAGTGCCAGATCTTAGATGTCATAATTCAAAATGTTCCCGGTGCAGACAAGGCAAATTGAATTATGGTTCTGAGAGCGTGCGCTGACTGATTAACCGGCTGCCATGTTGACCTGATGAACTGACGGACTGAGCAGCTGCAGGTGGACAAAAAGCCCTGTTCCTCTCAGACCAGACATAAAGGCAGATAATAATGCAGAAGAAAATCCAAACAGTCCTTTATAAACACACGTCTGAGACACAAACACACGCCACTGCAGGAGTCTATTTGCTCTGACACAATCAGTGGAGCACCTCTGTGACCTCCAGCTACGGTAAGAGCTGTAATTATTGACATTACAGTCATTTGCGCCTTCAACCCTAACGTTTAGAGACATTTCTCCAAACCTGTGCTCTGTCAGCGGTGACAGAGGGCGTCCATTACATCTGCACGTCTCCAAGATGGAGAGGAGTGATGCCTGGGTGATTAGGATATGAAACAAACAAAAAAAAGACGCCAAAGCTAGACAGGAAATGGATGAATACTCTTTGTACTTTTCAAACTGTTCATCGAAGTAAGTTTTTAAAAATTGCCGGACTACATCACAGAGAGCAAAAGTGGATTTCCGGATTCATAAAACATCCGAATATGTTAAAACTTAAAAAACCAAGTCTCTGACAGAAACCTGGAGGCCTACAACAGGCTAATCCAGGGTCATTGAGTGAGGTCCCACCCCCGAGCACTCGCTGCTTCCACCAGGTCTCTCCGAGTACGCTGACAGACTTGACATGTTAGACTGACTCTTAGCATGCAGCTGGAAACACAGAAAAACAGCTCAGAGCACGCTCTTTCACTTTCTTACAAGCCCAGAGGGCAGAAAAGCACACTTATGTTTTCTGCTGCGAGACACGCGAGATCTAATGAGGTTTAGCGGGGTAAAGGGAGTGTGGCTCTCCGGTGAAACATTTGAAGAAGATGAGGCGTAATATGAGACGTTAAGAAGAAGTGCATAAATAGGCAGATAGCGTGTAAAGGGAATGAAGTCCTGAAAGATGAGGGAATTTGGGAGGAAGGAGGGAAGATGAGCAGCTCAGTGACAGATACATGTTTGAGGAAATTCAAAAGGTGTCAGTAAAGTGAGAGAAAGAGCAAAACATGTTGTCTCAAAGGAAATGAAACATGAAACGTAAACAGAGAAATAAATAAAATAATCAACTTTACTCTCAAATATTTTTTTAAATGTCAACCTTCTCTCTACCATCTGTCCCTACAGTGAGATAAAGGGTGTTAATGTATGCCGCTCACTCTGCTTAGAGTCAGTTGCACACGGAGGCAAATTTGGCTGCAGCTGTTCCGGCTGATTCATAAAGACCTTGTTTGATCCCTGACGTTGATAAATGTCCACAAATATCTGATGAGCAGTTTAAGATATTTTTGGGCGCCGTGAAAGGACAGATTCGAAAATGTGAAAGGGGGAGAGAGAGCGAGCCGCCCCCCATGTACCCAAGTATTGAGTAGTTTTGATATTGATTTAGATCTCACGTATGCATCTGTGCAGCTTTCTTGGCCGGCAACTTCAGTGAGATTTTTTTCTGCCTTAAACGAATCTTGTTGTCATCACAAAATACAATCTGCTGTATCATCTCGGTGGAAGACATATTTCTGTGATGTTTCTCGTCTCAACTCATAAAGAATGTCTCAGCGCTGTCAGCTGTGTTGTGAATCGGTAAAAGTATCAGGGTTATGAAACTAAAACCCTAAAAAAATTAAACTTTTAGCCTCAAGCCGATCCGACGCAGCCAAAAATATAAAGCAAATACCTCAGCAAGCATCGAACTCATCTAGTGTCTTTATCAAGTTACAGCAGGCTCTCGAAGTTACGGGCGTAAAAAACTTGAGGAATTCAGGAGTTGAACATATTTTTCGACTGTCACGCGGAGGGTAAGGGGAGTGATTTGTTTTGACGTTTATTGGTAACCGCCGGGGGTGGGAAAGAGGTGACTGCAGGGCAGTATTTCTGTCAGCGTGCGGGGAAAAACGTCCGCCCACTTTCTAGTAAAGGTTGACAGGTCAAGTGCTCGGGCCTCATGAGCAGCCATGTGGGCTGTGTCTCCAGTCTGGATGCAGAGACTGGAGGCATCTTCTCAGCTTGTGTGTGTCACACGCGGGAGACACAGATTTGTTCCAGACTCAAAGAGGAGTTACCTGGAAGTCAGATTGATGATGTAAGTGGGGATGAGGACGGGAGAACAGGAGAATTGCATTCAAGAACAAGCACAATGTCAAGATGATATAAATGCTTGGTAAAAGGGATTTAGATATAAAACTACATGTTTGACTTAAGTGCATTAACTGATTTTATCATTTTGTCATTTTATTTATTCCAGTTACACTGTATGGGAGCAAGTGAGGAGACGTGTCGTCCATCTTTATATACATCTACGTCTATGGTGGCAATGCGCTAAGAAAGGCAGCCACATTGATGTCGACATGTCTTCTGACTCTTTTGACTTCATCGCCCCTTTCTCTAAAATCCCAGACATACAGTATTTTGTTGACCTATGACGAGGAGGAGGAGCCCAGACACGGCACCTTACGAAACCCCGCTTGGTTGAAATCAGCAGCGTGCGGGCGGATTTCACGCTGCTTCATCAGCCAACTAGAGCAGTGCCCAGATTCAGAACTTTGCTCGGTCAGCAGTTGGGAGTCTGGATTAAGCCTCGGTCGGGAATTATCTGATACTCATTAACATCGAGTAATGGAACGGAAAACGCGATGAGTGTGCGGTGAGCCGGAGTGGCAGTGTTTGTTCTTGAAACGGTAGAAGGCGCCTTTGAATGATTTGCAACTTAGGAAATGTTGAAAACTTTCTATATCGAAAGAAAAAGGGTGTCAGAATGAAAACGTAAGAGAGAAAAAATGATGTGTGCGTGCTTGTATTTCTTCCTTCCAACCTCCCTCACACACACACACACACACACACACACACACACACACACACACACACACACACACACACACACACACAGGCTCTTTGATCCTGAACCTGTCTGCTGGTATGACTTGGCACATCTGGCACCGTGCCCCTGCTGCCCCCTCGCTGTGTTTTCCCTTCCACGAGGAGGGGAAGCGACGGAGGGATGGAGGGAGTGAGAGAGGAAGAAGGAGGAGGGGAGGGCTGCAACTCTGCACCTGCAGCACTCGTGACCTGTCGGAGGCCAAACTGTCGATCGCAATGCGGGGAATTTACCTGGAAATACTTCCCCTCACATCCCGTGTTTCCCTCCCTCTCTTTTTTACATCTGGAGATATTAGGCTCATGTCGGCCTTTTGCGTCTCACACACACACGCACACGCACATGCACGTGCACACACACACTCTTTCAAATCCACCACCCTGTCTCAAGACTACCATAAAGCCCCAGAACACTTCAAAGTGGCCTCGCTACCCAGAGTCCCTCGCCGCTCTGACATCACTCGCCGCCTGTTTTCACAGCTGCCGCCCGCAGTGCCAAGGCAACCCACTCCTCACACTGCTGCTCTCTCACACTTCAGCATGTGTGTGAGACTGAGGTCGAGTGTGTGTGTGTGTGTGTGTGTGGAGGGGTGTTTATGTCTGAGGGTCATGTCTCATGTGTATCATGGTGTACTTGTTGGCACGGCAACAGATGGACCCTGCATGCCAGGGTTTATTCACGGGCCCTTCACAATAAGATACACTTTAGTATCTTTCATATAATGTGCAGGGATTAGATGTGAGAAGACAGTGTTTAAACTTTTGGGTTGGAACGTGAGGCTGTGATGTTACTTCTCCATATCTTCTCCACTTCCCCTCCTTTTTAGAGTATGTTGCAATCGACACTGCACCTCACAGGAATGCAATCCAATTCAGCAACAACACAAACTTGGCCAAAACTATTTCACCACCCATTATCATTGTTTTGTTGTTACTATTTTTTCCCTTGACTTTTAATAGGGGCTGCATTTTTCTGATCCCTGCGTACATTGACAAGCACCACGCCCTCATGTGCACTAAAGTGTGACTCAATGTCCTGAAATGCACTTTAGGCCTCAGTCCCCGGCTGCTCTCACGGAAACCGTCAAATTGAAAATTGATCCCTGCGAACAGTGACATGCAAATATGTGCCACTGTCCGACAGCAAATCCTCTTCGTGATGCTGTCATGCAAACATCCTGCAGTTATGTAATTGAGTATGCGGAATTAGAGCGTACTTCTCAAAATCTGAAACCGACCCAATCACTTCCTCCTCATCACGTCACTCAAATATGTCAGTTTGGGGCCTGGGGCACTTTATAGATGATTAATAGAGAAAATAATTGTTAGTTACAGGCCTATTTACGTGTCATTGAGCAGTGATGTCCAACTCTTTCAACCTGACATTTTCTGTTACTGTGACATGTAACGACCAAACTTAGCTTCACACAACGCACGACAACGCTAAATAGCCCAGTACAGTTAACCACTCGGATGGCACCATGACAACGGAGAGGGGATCTCATTCATCCTCCTCTGCTCCCTCCTCGCCGTCTGATGTCAGCTTTTGGGTCATCCTGTCCTGGCATGACGGGGGATTCCCATTATGTCACCGCTCCCCTGGTAAGGGGAAGGAGGGACAGCCGCTGTCGTCACCCAGTTCTCCCTAACAGATAATGGGACACCCAGGGGCGGCTGTCACACGGGAGACGCTGGCGTGCCTTACTGAGGGATGCTTGTCATTTCGCCTCTTGACATCACTGCTGTGGGCCGCCGCTCCGATGCTGCGAGGCTGCGTCAGCGTGATGAACTGCGAGGCGACGATGAGACGCAGCATTATGCCGAGGGCCTGGGGGGTGTGCTCGGCGGAGTGGTGTCTCTAGACAGTCATCACAATGCACAATGATGAGCTTTCAGGACTCGTTGGACCATTGTAGGCTAGAAACAAAAAGTGATACTATAATACGTCCTCTATGGGTTTCTGTGGCCGAGATGAGACAGCGGTTATTAGCATCAGATGATGAACGAGGTCAGAAATGAAGGATAAGAGGAAGTGTGCATGAGTAATGCATCTCTGTTTTTTCTTTCTTCCCTTGTCCTTCACACCTCCATTATTCTTATGTATGTCTGTATGTTAAGAGCTCCGCCTATAGGCCAGTCATGGACAAAATCTATTTTTCAACGCAAAAAGATAACACCGGGGGAAAAACTGAAAGCGGAGTCATCCACTACAATATTGCAGAAATGCCACATTCCATAAGCTTTAAATGTTTGGAGCCAACAAGACGATTTGCATCTCTAAAGTTTTTTCGTCATGAGTCACGTTTTTCCAATGCACACTAATCGAATCCTGCTCCATTCTTGCAGGTTTGCATGAGCCCGCTGGCGTGCAAACTCGTGGAAAGAGCAAACTAAAGTCTGCAGAGTGGAAGTCTGTCAGTAGGCCAATGAGGCAACAGTCACAGGAAGTCCAGTGAGTTCAGTCAGCTGAGGCCAGAACTCCTTTTGTCCTTCATCGGAATCCTCACGTGTGCCCGAAAATCACTTCTCCCTCTTTAATCTTTCTGTCTTCTCCTCCTCCGTCCCCAGTGAGGCCAAGACGAGTCATGATGCAAAAGCACTCAGTGAACTGTTGCATTCGTCAAATAAATCACTCTAAGAGCCTGTTTGTCTCACAAACCACAAACCAGTCACGCAGTGCAGCTGTGTACGGATCTATTGTGCAGGGGAGGTTGTTAAAATCTTCAATGAGGCGTGTGTCTGTTTAGAGGACAGATGATACAAATTCATAACATCAATAAAATAGATTAATTACCTTTGATGCAGCTTTCGGGTTTGTGTTCCTGGCCTTTCGCTTTTTTGACATTTTGAGCCGACAGTGACGTGATGCTGCTGGTTTCGTTGTTTAACGTTTGTGTAAACCCGACCACAGCTGCATCATGCATCAAATTGAAGATGGAGGAATCATTCTTGTTTTGCATTTATTTGAAGTTTTACCCACTTCATGGCTCGGCCTATTGGCACAGATGGCGAGCTTGCTGAATGCAATGTGACATAGACTGCATATGAAGATGGATGACGCCTCTCCACCTCCTCCCACTCTCCAGAAATGAAGCCAAAATATCCAGGACACGAACTTTGCCATTGTGCACAGATGATGTGGGACAAACATGAGCATGATGACTGATAATTAAGGGACAGTTTAAAATCTCCATTTAACCTTCTGTCTCATTTGGTGGAACACACATTAAGTCCTCGTGCAGTTGGAAAGTTTTGGGGGACAACTCTATAGGCGTGCAGGACTTATAGAAAAGTCCAATCCAGAGCAAAAGCAGGCATCTTGTAGAGACGGGAGGAGAGGAAGAGGCGCTGATAAAAGAACAGAAGAGTTCACACAGGAAGGAGTCTCTGGCTTTGGGAGGACGGAGGGACGGAAGGTCACGGAGTTGGCAAACAGCGGGGCTGAGAATGATGAAGGGATGATGGATGTGATGGGCATGGCGGAGAAGAGATGAGGAAAGAAGGAACTGTACAAGAGGAGACTGTAAAGTTTGCACTTGAGCGAGAAAAAAACAGCCCATGCAGCAGCGTTTAGAGTTCAAAGGAAATGATGAACTGAAATATGATCGGTTTGTCTGACGTCTGCTGGGTTGAATGCAGAGGGAAAATTCCCATAATGCAGCTGTGTGAGGCCTCAAGTCCACAAACTGTACTGGAAACTAAAAACAATTCTTATCTCCTCACCTAATATGAACTTCAACATGAGTTTCTATTAAACTAAATTAAATTAGTTTCATGTATTAATCATGAGCTGCAGATTTGATGTCAATTGAATCATGGAGATCAAAAAATTTGCTTAAATTTAATTAAAAATGCACTAACACAAATAAACAGATAAACATATTAAGGGTAAAATCATGAAAAAGAGTATTCCCATTAGTCCCACTGCACACAAACTACCACCTTCACCCCCAGACAGAGAGCTCCCCCTGCAGGACAGCCACAAAACACCAACCACCATTGTCATTCAGCGTCCCTTTGCCCATGTTGCCTCCTGCAGTCTAGTAGACGAACTGCAGGGATGTACTTGCAAACGCTGCAGTACACGTTTGCAAACAGCAGGAGGCAAAAAAGAGCTTCCTGTGTGAAAGTAGGCCAGCCAATAGTGAACATTTTATCCAGAGGACTTTCTTCACTTTGCTTTCACTCTGTGTTTCTCCCCCTTTATTCTCTTAAGTCAAAGTAAAGCACAGTAACAAAAAATAAAGTTGTTGAGCTTATAGGTTGGTGTTTGGTTTGTAGTTTTTAAAAGGAGGAATTTAAGAATAAACTTAATTCTGCCTATAGTTTGACATCAGCAGTTGTTTCCCTTTATTTCATATGAGTAAATATCTGTTAAAGAACATTGTGCACTCTCCTCTCATCTCCCAGAGTCCGCTTTAACCCCGAGGCTCCTCTGTCTCCATATCCTCAGGAATGTCTCGCAGAGTGTGTATCCCACCTGTACTGCACACACACACACTGACATAATAGAGATGCCATTGTCTTCTCAAACAAACCAGACTCTGGGATGTACACATCACATGGATGGGAGCGATGGTCTAGGAAATGCCATCTCGACGAGCCTCCTCTTCAGCTGTTTTCTCCAATTTCAGCTGTTTTCTCCGTCTCTTTTTGTTTTCAAACTCTTGACCGCCAGCTGCAGCGTTTGGCGAATCCCAGGCGCCCCCCCCCCCCCCATACTACACGTGCACACGCAAACACCCACACGCCTCGAAAAAGTTGGATTTCTCCCTCATGCACATGCAGGGCCAGGATAGCCACACATGCGCACGCGTGGTGGCAGGTGGATGTTTGGGTGAGCGAGGCTGATTGGAAAACCACACCGAGCATGGACAGGAGAGGGAAGCCTGCCTAAAAGAGTGCAGAGCATCAAATGGGAGAAACAGGTGAGTTAATATGTGCGCGTGTGTGTGTGTGTGTGTGTGTGTGTGTGTGTGTGTGTGTGTGTGTGTGTGTGTGTGTGTGTGTGTGTGTGTGTGTGTGTGTGTGTGTGTGTGTGTGTGTGTGTGTGTGTGTGCGGGATTCTTCGTTCGCAAGGTCATGCCTGGCTAGGAGAGAAATAATGGCTTTAAATGATGAGTGAGTGCTAATAAAAAAGGGGAAAAGAGGCTAATAGGGGTAAAATGAGGGGTCAAAAGGATGTCACTTTTTATATCTTCACCTTCCCTTCACTGACGCAGCTTCAACCTGTTGCAGATAAAAGAAACAGGCTTCTGCTTACAAAATATAAGATTATAGACATCTACGCAGCGCCTATAGATGCAGTTACATGCCCCAATATATAGGCACACACACGTATGCACAGTGTCTATCAAAGCCCTCATTGTTTCCCTCCTTATCACTTCCCTCTCTGCTGTTTTTCCCTTCCTGCACTCTCTTACCTGCCCTTATCTCCTCCCGCTTTCATCTCGGGAGAGGCCTCCGAGCACCGCGGACAAAGAGAACAGAGGAGGAGGAAAGGAGCAGCGGCAGCAACAACGGGGACATGAGAGGAGAGAGGAGACGAGGAGAAAAAGGAGAGCGGGCTGCCCTTATCTGAGATGATACGCACACACACACACACATGACGCGCACACACAGAGGCCATTGTTTGGCGGTTTTGCCGCGGGCCCTGTGATCACGGAGGCTGAGACTGATGAACGTGTGGCCCCCTCTTTCTTCCGCGCTCCATCCTTTCATCTCCCCCAGACTCGTCTCCCGCCGCTCAAAAGGACTCCTCTTCCTCCTTGTCTCTCTGAGCTCCTCTAGTCCCTCATCAACAGGAGATTAAAAAAAGAACATGTGGCATTAGTGGATGTCGGTTCCAGCTGAAGCAGCAGGGACGGCTCCAGGGGGACTCAGGGGTCCTACCTTGACTTTGTCAAAGGCCCTGATAGATTTTCCTGCCTGTCTGTCTGCTTAATGAGCAGCGACCAGGGAGTCAAACAAGAGGATTTAGTGGTTGCACACGTCCATGTGCTGCCCAGACCTCCATCAAGCACAAGGAGAAGGAGAAGTGCAAAAGTTTTTTAGAAACGAGTGCAGACCACAGTCTAAACCAAACCCAATGGAGTTAATGTAATAATACAGAATATATAATATAAAAATGACCAGCCTTCATTTAAAATGTAACTCTGTGCATGGATGTGCAGTGAGGTATAGAGATTAAACTTTTGAAAAAGGACTGTTGTAACTGGGAATTTATGTTAAGTTTAAGTTCTTTTTTTATGGATGATATAGAATAAAAGTGACAAAACTGCAGATTCACAATTTAAGACAAGCTCATATAAACAGTCTGTCTGCTTGTGTGAACCCCACACAGTGCACCAGTTGAGGCAAGAACTCCCCAGGTGAAATGTGGCATCCGACGCTTCAGTGTTTTGACATCCGCTTACCCCCGTTGCCATGGAGACGGCTCTCTTCAGCGCATTCCCAACGTCTATCGTGATGGACAGGAAGTCGCACGGGAGGAATGTGCGAAGAGAGGTAGCGCCAAGATGTCCGACAGCGGCCGTGCCCATCCCATTTCCCGGCAGCCTGCGACACCGTAACCTTTGAACTCCTCATCGTGCTTTCATCACACGCTGAAAAATGACCTTGACCGAGGGGAGGGGAGGGTTTTTCAGTTTTTTTGACATGAGGGTGGAAAGGAGGGAGGGAGAATCTTGGATTAAGGTAAAAGATACAGATAAAGATACACACACGGCAGTTCAGTCGGCGTCAGAGACACGGGTGGTTTGGAATAAGGAATTGGAAAAAAATTGGAAAAAGCAGCTCGAAGATTTTGCTGATACTACAGCTTGAAGACGGCAAAAAGACAAATTGCAGAAACCCAGGCCCAGTTGAGAACAATAAAAGGCCTCAGCCAGTAAATTCCTTGGAATCATTATTTATGGGACCTTGAGCTGGACGGGACGTTCTGATTATGTCAGAAAACGTTACCCAATCTTAGTTTATTTATACTTTGTTTTAATATACCGAAACATGGGCGAGTATATTCTTAAACGTCCTTAAAAACCTTTTCTTCTTCAACTTTATGCACCACATGTGATGCTTTGACAGTGTGTTCTCTGTTATATATTTATATTAAAGTTTTATATAATTTAACCTGAGGCATTGGGTGAGCTGTTTGACTGCTTTACCTCCACCTACACATTAATGTTTGTGTTACTTTTATGCATTTTGTGTCCATATACGACTCATGTTACCCTCACCCTAAACCCCGCTGCCTACATATACAAACACAAGTTTTATAGGATATGTAATAAATGCCTACAAATACATCTGTGAAACCGCAGCATTTTTTCCACCATCAGAAATGAACCATTGGAGAGATTTCATATTATTCTCTCCTCCTCTTTGATTGGCAGCAGGAATGTGGCAGGAATCTGAGCACAATGTTTTGGTTTGCTCCGCGGATAAATGCCGCGGTTGCCATGGCGAAGCCTCACATGGAGACGGGCCCCGCTCCATCCTCATTGTTTTCAGAGCGCACGGTGGGAGCAATGGAAGTCTGGGGTAGCGCCGCTGCGCTAACAAGGTACTTGGAAAGTATGTGTGATTGAACGCTGTGCACACCGTCACCATGGAGACAGTAAAATGTTGTGTGTATGTGTGTGGGGTTTTTTGTGGGGCGGGGGCTAGAACAGGATCTGTCTGAGATGATGTAATCAAGATGTTTGACCTCTGACCTTTGACCTGAGCAAACTGGAACCTGCTATTTAGCGACTGGTCCACTTAGCGTCAGAGCTGGGAAGTGCCGTTTGACCTTCTGACCCCAGATGTGTCGTATACGCAGACGGACACAGAGCGTGGCTGTGATGTCCGCCCAAGGTGAAGCTCTGTGAAACGTCAAGCGTTACTTAGCAGATGGCAATTAGCCTCCTGCAGCGCTCTCTTGCAGCATCTGCATGCATTTGAGTGTATGTGCGTGCACAATCAGCAGAGCACGCACAAGCATAATTGGGCAGAGGGATGAAAAACACGGAGACCTGCACTACCTGAGGTCACAGAGTAAATCCTGGTTCATCCCCGTCCGAAAGCTCAGTCGAGCAAGTGATGTACTTCAACAGGTTTATACAACAAAGACGAGCTCGGCTACTGACGTGCTGTTCTCCAGCCCACACATGTGCTCTACAGTTTAAAGAAACCTCACTGAATATACAATTAAAGTTTAAATTGTGCTTTACTGGTGTAGCAATAAGTTATAGTTGTAGTTGTAACATTGGAAGCAGTTAGACGAGACCACAGGAATGGCAGCAGAGGCATTAGTGAGTGGAGAAGTCCACAGAAATAAAAAGCAAATAATGAAAAGCAAAGAGGGTTTTGAGAGAAAGCATCACAAAAGATCTGTGAATTTAATAAGTGACGCTCTTAAACTGAAAGACCACACTCATGAATAAAGATCAAAAACTTTCAACTTCATGTACAGAACCAACAACACACCTCTATCACCACATATGTTCCTTCCTATTGATTTCTTAGGATTAATAAACAGTAGATTATAAATTACGTTAAATTTAAGATTTCAGCAGAAAAAAAGCCATAAGAGGGGTCCATGCACACATTCAAACATGCACATACTGCATGTATTCATGCACCCTGTGTTAGCTGGTACATGTGTGGCTATATGTCCTAAACATACAGAGCCTACACTCCAGGTCCACCCCTTCCCAGAAACTGCTGTGTATTGCCCAGTGAGCCTGTACACACACGCCTGTACACACACACACACACACACACACACACACACACACACACACACACACACACACACACACACACACACACACACACACACACACACACACACACACACACACACACACACACACACACACACACACACACACCAGCGTTTAGAGAGAATGCCGGTTCTTGTATTCTTTTTGAGCCATGTTGACGATTCTCATGACAAAGTGCTAAAGTTGGCGCCGCTCAAACAGCTGCCGTCCAAGGTAAATGTGAATCTGGAGGGTTTACTTTCAATGAGACACAGAGAAAAATGACTCGAGGGCGTTTTTTGCGGCGTGGAGATGTGCATATTTGTGTCAGCGGGCCTTGCACGTGCGCCGCTATCTGTACACATGTTTGCGCATGTTGGTGTGAACGTGCATGCATGGAGAATGTGGGAATATGATGTGTGGTTATGAGCGAGGGATGAACCCATGGCAACTGTCCGTCTTTGACGAGGGGTTCCACTTGACATCATGCCGCAGGAGCGGGGCCCCTGACGACCCCCTTTCCTCGGGCGTTACCAGGATACCAGGCTTCTGTTTGTCTAACACTGCTCCTCTCCCATCAGCCCCCTTCTGCCCAGGGATTAGTCAGACTCCCTCTAAGTTTACAGGACCTGTGCACATGCCTTCTCTTCATCCTTTGGGTGACAGATAAGATAAGACTAAATTGTGACGCAAAGAGGAAACCGATAAAAATCTATTTAAAATATACTACATGAAAGATGCACAATATTAATAAATTAGATAATCCCTCAAAAGGTTAAATAAAAAATAAAACAAGGTATTTGTCCAGTGGGAAAATGTTGAATTTTATATATTTGACTGATGTGGGTGAAACTGATAAGCGTCTCCAGCAGATAGCCATGCCCTGGATGTCCTATCTGTATCTAAAATGTTTCCCATGATTCCCTCTGGCGAACTGGCCGCTGCACCTGGCTGCAAGGCCAGTATGTCTGGCCAGTGTGCACATAACCCAGGCCACAGCGGTGTCAAACAGACACGCCCACCTGGACTGCTCCGGCTATTTTTACTCGGTGAAGCTCGTGCGCGCGCACACGCACGCGAGCACGCACTTCAAACGGACTCACCTTGCCCGTCAAACATTCCACACCAACGAGCGAGCACTTTCAACATGGCGCCACGCTGCCTCCTCGAGTGCTGGGAAGTCTATACGGACATCATCACGGCCGTCCGCACCACCCCGACCACGTCTGAAGGCGACCCTGTCGACCCGCTGTCAAATGCCCCTCAGCAAATCAAAGGGGACGGGAGAGAGAGCGAGAGCGAGAGGGAAAATACTATCTGCAATCTACACAAATCATTTAATCCAGTAGTCGAGAATATTATTTCTTAAAAAGTAAAATAAGAAGAAGAAATTCTTTAACGTCTTGAGCATCTCGCACCTTATGCCTGTCAACAGTAAGTTGTAGTTGGAAATCCCCTCCTCCATGTTAGTGTATGGGACATTGATCAAACTAAAATATCTAAGTAAACATGGAATAACTTTCTCAAAGATGTTTTTTTTTTTTTTACATTTTAGGAAGTTCTTTTCACACTGTTGGTTTGAAGCGATAAAAACAAAGTGAAAAGCCATGATTGACAGCTGAGACTGACTCACGCCCGGTTGAGCAACGTATCGGCGGGACTTCGCTACCACAGCTCTGGAGTTTAACATTTCTAACCGCGCACTTACACTCCGGGGAAACTGTTAGAAGCAAAACATTTGTCTGTGTGGATATTGTTGTTCTGTTGTAGATCAATCTCGATGACATAAATCATGGCATGCACGTCACTGGAGGGACTCATATATTGGAATGAAGGATCTACAGTGTGTTGTGGTCCCATAATTGGCTGAAGTGGAACGTGCAATTGGCTTATTTTGGCATTCAGGCTTCCAGCTCTTATAATGATTCCTCTAAGTGTGCGTGTTTTCCTAAGAACACAGTGATCGGTGAGATATCAGTCAAACGCCGATAACGTAGGCAGGCGTCATAACGGACTCGGAGGTCTGCTCCTTTACATGAGAAGTGTGCGTGTTCATTTTACTCAGGAATTTAGTCTGGAATCAAGATGCTAAACACAGATTTTGAAGGAAATATATTCTGCTCATATTCAGGTTCATAATTGTAATTTGGGTCACTTTCCTCCTACGGTCCATTGCTGCAACTCTCTATGAATGTTTCTGTCAAGACGGAGATCAGCACTCGTGAACGTTCGATAGAACTAGACAGACACTACCTCCGCCAAGGCCAAAAAGCCCCTTGTGAAACCACATGAAAAGTCACTAGATCCAGATTTCTACTTGAATCGGCACCAAATTGCACACACCCATAGTTATCAGCCCATAAACAAATCTGAAAATCAACAGAAATCTTTCCACGTCACCATCTCGACAGTTCCTGGAACCTCCCCCTGATCCTGACGTGCATTCAAATGTTATTCCATGGAAATCGGTAAAGTAATTTCTGCGTAATCCTTCGAACTAACGAACAAACACAGATGAAAACATTCTGGGGCGGGGTTGATAATTATCCATCCATCCAGGAAACTGGGTGAGGATAATGTCTGATGTTATATATGAATATAATGGATGATGTTATACATGTGCAACTCTGATTTTCCTTCACAACAACATTGTAGTCATGTGCACAACACCGAGTCATCTACCACAGGTAATTATCTTGTCAAAACCGTTGTGTCACGTAATTTCGGCTGGGACAAACTCTCTCTTATTTCTTATAACTCAATAAACCCCACCGCTTATTACAACTTAATTAGAATCACGTTTTTCTGGATTCTCTTCAATCAGACGGGAGTTTTCTGGTGTTTGGAGACATTTTAACCACTCGCATATTTACACTCACACACACGCCTGCACACATGGTATGAGACCCTCGTATACAGAGTAACCGACACTGGAGGTATTTGTCCTTAAGCTATAGTGTAAATTGCTGCCATGTTACCTGACCAGCGACCCGAGTCCTGTTCTTAGCAGCTTTACATACACAGAACCTGATCTGAGACTAAATGTATGGCCGCGGCGAATGTTTGCCCTGAGATGGAAGCGGAGATTGTGCGAATTACGACACATTTCCTCCAGATAATCCTACATCTGGATTAAGTCTCCATGCTAGATTACGCACACTCCACTATAAATAAATGCAGCAGGGTATGACAAGGGGCAAATCAACAGTGAAAATGTTACAGGGCTTCACAGGCATTTCTGAAACCCACTGCTGCGGTTCATTTTAAAAGAGACTAATCGACCTACAGCGCGATAAATAAATACAGTCAACAAACTGCATGGGGGTAAACATGTTGCGTAAGTAGAAAGAACAAAAGGAAAAGTCTTCATATATCAAACTTGTGTTAAATGTAGGGGAGTTGCATTATACAGCAGTGTAGGATGGAAATACTCAAATTAATTAACAGTCTCTTCTAACTGGGGGATAATTATCTTTGGGTTGATCTGTTAACAAAACCCCTTTCACATACAAGTAGTCACATGATCCCTATGAAATATTTTTAAGAGCAGCTTTCTTATAAACTCACTGTAAAAAATTACATTCACTATAAGAATAACCATTTTCCACAAAGCAAATCTGACTGTAAATGATGATCATTATTTTTCTTGAAAGTTTACGACTTAGTTATTGTAACAATATCACATTTTTCTCTTTAGACTGTTGCCTCTTCATATTACGACCTTATTCTCTTAATATATTAATCTGGTACTATTACAACTTTATTTTCCTGAATTTACAACTTTATTCTCTTAATATTATGACTTTATTTTCCCTTTAACTGTCCATAGTACTCCTGTTTGGAATCCTGCAGATGGTGGTTTATATTTAGAAATAACTGCAGCGCCAAGGTTCTGCCAAGATGTGTTTTAAATTCTGAAATAATTAAGACAAATTGATGTCGTCTTTGCCAACCCCTCACATCCTCTTCCAAAAAAGTGACTCATTAATAATTAGAAGCATGAGGACAGTAGAAGGGAAAGTCGACTGTCTCTTCTTAAGTTTGGAAATTTCCTGCTCTCCCCCGTCATTTCTTCTCTTCCCTCTTGGACCACAGGGTCTCCTTTCCGCTCCATTTCAGCGGGAGATTAACCCTGATAACTCTTCTTGTTTAACGCGCCATTAACAGTTAGCGGCACTGAGCTCCTTTACAAAACTCTGGTGGGATGACCACCACTCTCGTGGATGTGCGTTGTACTGTGCGTCTTTATGACGTTGGAGAGCTAATTGTTATGTGTTGTGTGACGAAATTATGTTCTAGTCATCGTGTTACTCGTTTGTTCTTCTGTTTATTATCGTCGTCTTGTGGTCGACTTCCTGTCATCCAAGTAGGAGGGAATCTGATTAAACCTTCGGGACATGTCTAGCTTGCACAATCGTTCACGAGGCGCACAACAAAACAAAAGATTGTTTCCACAAACTTGAGCATTTCACTCAAAAACAGGAAAACCCTCTTGGTTTTAATTAACACCAGCCTCAATTGCTCACAGGAATGAAAACACTATTGCAAAACCCATGTGACTTTTCCCAGCAGTTTGCCATCAGGCCTTCGCAGCTCCACGTCACCAAATGATGCCTCTGACATCACCTAATGTCTCTTCATTGAGCAGTAATCATTTACATGCGCGTGAGATTATGACTAACCGTGTGACAAATCTGACCTGAAAGCTGCGGTTGACCCTGGGTTACCTGACCGCACTCAACCGCCTCAGCTGCATATCTCGTGGCGAGCGGCACATTGTTTTCTCCCGTCTGCCTCCCGACACATGGTTGTGTTCATGTGTCAGTGTGTTTTGGCGCTGCCGACTTGACGGCCAGCAGTTGTTATGTCTCCACCGGGTTCCGTGCCCGTATTCCAGGCGTGTTCTCGGACATGTAATGTACCATCGCATGTGTCCTCCTCAGGGTCTAACACCACATTCCCCCGAGACTGCCCACCGTCAGCTGTTTCCCTCCCTGACCTCCGCTTCCTTCACTTCATCTTCAATTGTGAGTGAAAGTACAGTATGATCTGTTCTGGTTCTGCAGTAAACATGTTATCACTCCCAGGCATCCCTCAGCCCCCTCCATCCACGTCAGAGGAGCGACCGAAACGTCAGGGCTGTGTGAGAGAGAGAGGAGATTAAGAAATGTGGTGGGGCTACACATATTGTACTGTTTGGAGGGGAGATGTAATCATGTATTGATGAGGAACAGATCGGAGGCAGTGTCCCTCCGCACTCCTAAATCACACACTTCTCCAGACTGTATATATGCTTCTCAGAAATCCCAGCTGATTCATTACCCCCTGCTCGCTCCCTCTGTATTCGTCCATCCCGGCTCACAAACGTGTTTTGATTTTGAAGGAACATCTCTGTGCGTCTGCATACCTTAAAAGGACGGGTTCACCTCGAGCTGCACGCAGGAAACACTGCCTGTTAGAAGTGTGGAAAGACATACTGCCCTCCTGGAGGATATGGCTTGACTTTGACACCCAGTGGAAATCACTCAGGACGCAAAGAAGTTTCTTTAAAGAGTCCATCGGGTTGGCAATTTAATTAAACGCCTAAAGTGTTGAGAAAAACTGATTTACCGTTGCAGTTCTGCTCCACGCTTCAGCGACAACACTATGGGAGAATTCCTAAGCAGCCATTTAGGTGCAGATTTAAAGCTCCCATCGTAATCATATTTCACGAATTCGCCTTGAAATAGACGTCACCTCGGGATAAGAATAATATCTTTCATGAGCTCTTTTAAGCGCGGCCGAGTTTGTATTTCTTGGACGGCGTTCTGGAAGGATAGGCGGTAGAAAGCTGGACCCCGAAAGGCAAGAATCTGCCCCCGAAACACACCTTCGCCTTCACCCACCTACTTATTTTAAATGATGCAAATCGGCCACGTGGAGGCCCTCCAGGAAACGGGAGACATCAGGCGGTTGTCCCCTGTCAATACACTGTCCAGAGTCTAGAGGTCAAGCCTTAATTGGACGTAAGTGAAAGTCCATGTAAGAACGTGGGACGGTATGTGCACCAGTTGAAATCCGAAGCCACTCTTTAAAATCCGCGAATGTAAATCATTGTGAAAACGCTCAATCAAGGCCATCTTTGAATGCCAGGGGACTCAGGAGTGAAAAGGCAAATTCTTATTGCACAGGTATTTGCTTTAATGTTGGTGTCAAGATTGACTGGCAAGCAGAAATTGGTTTGGTGGGAAATAGGTCCACTAATTTTTCTTACTTATACCTATTCGCTCTCTTTCAGTAGAACTCCGCTGATTAACAGGACGCTTGGAAAGGCAGCAGTCATTATTTAGCTGGAACTTCTTTGAAGTAAATTATGAGGAAGGTCGGCAATCTGCCACTGATAACAATTCAATCTCAGCCAGGTTTCATTTGTGAAGGAGCTGATTTCCGCTCCATTTATCCTTGATGCTTTCTTTGTGCAAACCAGAAACTGGTTTTGTTTTGCCCCAAGTGCTGCCGTATGAAAATCAGATGATTGGCCGGAGAGCAAGTAAAGAAGAGTCACCAAACTGCACCGTATATAAAGATGGCTGATGCGTCTCCACTTCCTCCTGCTATCCAGAAACCAAGCCAAAATACACCATCTTGGGCAAAGTTGTCATTTGGATCCAGATTCCAGAACAAATACGGGTGTAGCGGCAAAATTGAACGAGTGTATTGAACTAAGCGAAGGTGCATTTCATTACTTTTAAATTTAACTTTCATTTGTAAAAGCAGGAATGTGTCATTTCCTCCAAAGTTACCGTCTCCCCCTAAAGCACCTTTTATATGTAATGTTTTAAAGGTTTATCATTGACATCCCACATCCGCTACATTGGGCTTGATTGTAAACTTTTTCCGTTTCCCTGTGTGTAATCTTCCACAGCCATGAATAGCATGGCTAATGGCTGCATTCATTTTATATTCCAGCTCACACCCACAGTCCTCACTGGTTTTTATTTCAGGCCTCTTATAACGGAAAGTGTCCACTAACCAGTAACCTTGGGGTCGAGGGGGAGTGGTGATGAAAATTTCCCGTATACACACTGCAGGCCATACAGGTGTGACGCACCTGTCCTTCTAGACAGCATTCCTCCATGGAGCCCGCAGTCCTGCTGACGCACCAAAATGTTATTCCATAGAGGACTGGACACGTGGTGTGTGTTTACAGTGGGGGTGAGAGGGCAGGGGGCAGAAGGAGTAAGGAGGTAGTTAAGGGTCTCAGGCTTTCCCATCCTTGAGGAATCTCATTTCCAAGGTGACGAGGGAAAACACCAACAGCGGACCAACCAGAGCCCCCCGTTGTTACCCTCCACATCCTCCCCCGAACATCACTGTGTAAAACCTTGACCCCCTTCTCCATTGCCCGTGACATTACCGGTGCAGGCGTGTTCATATGGTGACCTCCAGGAGGCATTATTTACGGAGCGTCTGACTCGCCGCGGGCTGACCGCCAGCAGGAGGACGGTAGGTATACCTGGCTGTGGTCTTTGTTACCCTGGCAACGCAGTCCGAGGGGGCCTGGTGTGTTTGCACTGCACACGCTTGTGTGACTTGGATGGGCTGGTGAGAGCGGGGAGGTGGGGGCGGGTGGGAGATGGGTAGTAATGTCAACAGCCTCACACAAGCTGCTCCTTCATCCACCAGTCACGGAGATAAAGATGGAGAGGTGGAGCTGGGACAGTGTATTTGCCAGAGGCTCTTGTGATATTTATGCTTACTAAGCAAAAGCCTGGAGTAATAATGAATGGCTTCTTGCAGGCGCACAAATAAGAAGTCAAATATTTGAACAGCAGTGTCAGTCTAAACGCTGCGAAGCCCCTAGCCTACTGACACAGATTTAAAAGAAAGGTGTGACAAATGCACGTTATGAAAACTTCAAAAGGGACACGCTCTCACACACACAATAAGTTTGCGGTATGCCGGGAAACAGCAGAGCTGAGCTCATCACTTTGCAGCGACTTCATCCAATAAAACAATTTATGGTTTTCTGCTGATGTACAGCTGGCAGGCCGAACACTAATGGGTTTAAAATGTGCCGTCTCTGGCCGAGAGGAGCCGAGAGAGAGAGAGAGAGAGAGAGAGAGAGAGAGAGAGAGAGAGAGAGAGAGAGAGAGAGAGAGAGGAACGAGTCGGGGAGTGAGAGGGTGTGAGGGAATTCTGATTTACGATCGCACCTCTGCCTCCAAATTTCAGCCGAGCTTTTTTTTGCTCCTCTCAAGCCTCAAAGTGGTGCGATGTTGCAATGTGTCCAGCGATCTTGACATCATTGCTTTCTCTGTGAGACGTGGGGCCAACGCCTCTGAAGTTTTCGAGCTCAGCCGGGTGCCAGTGTGATGAGCAGCGAGCCAAACGCCAGCTGACTTATGGGAGGCTTTGAAGTTAGCCCCGCGAAGAACTCACAACACCGTCAGACTTGTTTTCTAACGGGGAGAGCGATAATGAAGATATAGGCCACCCAGAGCGGGACACATGTAGCGTACAGAGCTGTTGTGAATGCGTAAAATCCTCTATCGTCCATGTAACGGGCCTACAAGCCAATTCTCTGGACGTAAAGCAAATATTCAATCGCGGTGTCGATCTGTCAACCTTCCCTGCACAAACACTCTAAATGTATACCGCATGTGCACCATTAAAGCAGTCAGTTGGCTTTCCGCAAGTACATATATGAGTCTGTATATTACATTACATTGGTTTCTATGGCAGCACCTGAATTAAATACGTGTAGAGTGTTTTAACTCAAAGAACAAATGCTGGTATTTTTCCCTTCATTGCTTCTTGGCTATCTCTGTGAGTACTGTAGCTGCTGCGCTGGCAA
Source organism: Hippoglossus hippoglossus (assembly GCF_009819705.1). NCBI lineage: Eukaryota > Metazoa > Chordata > Actinopteri > Pleuronectiformes > Pleuronectidae > Hippoglossus > Hippoglossus hippoglossus. The sequence continues at coordinate 5,226,473 of NC_047152.1, read as the reverse complement.
GTGACAATGGAGCTCCCTGTGACTCATCACGGAGCACTCTGTTTATGTTTTAACACTCATGGCCTGTGACCGAACACAAAGGGTTCTGGGAAATGAGGTCAATAGGAGAGGTTTGGGGTGGTTGGATGAGGTTTTGCAGAAGGTCGAGGACTGTGTGAAAGCCGAGGGAGTAATATCGTCCCTGAAGTTTGAAATGAAAGAGTATGTTTGTTGACTCTTTAATTAGGTAAAAGGAAATGCAGCTATTTATACCAAAAGAAGGGAGCAGTTTTCTAAGAAAGCATCTGGTTACCTCCAAATGTTTACTGCTTCAGATAGGCCTCATTAACAAGCCTATCTGATGGTGCCCACTTCAGACATTCAACACTGATTCTTTGAACTGTCTCTGGTGACTAATAAAACAATGATACGGCTAGTCGATGACAGCTATTTGTCAATCTTAGAAAAATAAACTATTTATGTAGCACTTTCTGAAAATTGGGTCCAGAGTTTGTCTTTCCCATATGGAGAACGCAGCAAGAGATTGTCCGACGCGCTCACGACAACAAGACATTTTTCCGGAAAAGTTTATGCAAGGGGGTGGTGCCTGGCCGGAGCGTGCTAGCAGGCAGGACGTGACGTAGAAGTTCCACTGAGGAAATCACATGTTTTTGTTTTCAGCACATCAACACTGGTGTTGGCTCTCGAATCTCATCGTTTTTTCCAAGTCTACATCTTTGACAACATCTTCTACGTGTACGTGTCCTTTTCATCTAAAAATAGTAGTATTCCTTCCAGTTTTGCTTCACTTGCTGTGAATTTTCCTGCTGTATTCTCACATGGGCTCTCTCTGACATTTACTAGGGGGCTGGCAGGAAAGTTCCGGAAAATGTTCAGAGCAACTGAGTAAGACATTAATGTTCTCACATGCATCCCTCCAGAAGATTTCAGGTAAATGTCCACACTTCAGGGCATGTCCTCAGAGCTTCTTTATACAAGTGGGTTTTTACGTCTTTTTAAACACCGCTGCACACTTGGCTGACCTGACAATCGAGGAGGAGGCCAATCCATAAATTGTTGGTCTGAGTCTGCACTGTTGGACATTTGAGAGCAGATGATCTATGTAATCTTGCTGCAGAGTTAAGTGTTAGATGTTCAGGAAATATCAGAGGGTGCCATGCCATGAGGGCTTAGAATGTGATGAGGAAGATCTTAAACTTCATTTTAAAGCAACCAGGAAGTAAGTAATTGGGGCAGAGTGGTTTTAATATGCTCTTTTGGTTTAGTGTTCGTAAAGAGCCTGGCTGCTGCAGACGATGGGCAATGCGGAAGTGATTTTGGACGAATTTGCACGAAACAAGACGAACAAATTTCTTTTTGTGGTGGTCAGAAGTCAAGGATTCGATCAAATGCAACACCAAGATCTCCAGTGAGTGGTTTTATATTTCCTGTAAATGTCCTTTGGTCTGGACTGACTGCCACTGGAAATTGGTCTGTTCTCGGAAGAAAATACAAGGGAGTAGTCCCAGATGGATTGCCCATCGGCCACATCAATCGTGACCTTGGCTTCTGTGAAATTACATCACGCTGTTGCCTTGTTACTAACACAACATTAATTATTGTTTTCGTTTTTTTCTGATGGTGAAACGTTTTTGGCGGAGCCGCTCTGCCACTCGTACACCCCTGAGGAAACAATATAATAAAAAAAAAAATATTAGTATAACCCAAACCTTCACCCACGCATTTATTCTCGAGATCTTTCAACTTAACAAAGTTCAAGTTAGAGTGTGGTGAACCTTTGACACACTAGTACATCTGAAATGCCAGAAACGGTGACTTATTAGCCTGATGACACTACCGCTTGAAGTCTCAGGAGGTTTATCCATAACCTCAAATCTGTTTTACTAGTTACGTTTTAGTAGAATGACCTTGAAATGCCACAGGTATTATTAAAAGTCCTGCTAAAGTAGTTCACGTGAGCCTTGCAAAAACTTTACCCTCTGAGGGAAAAACTAGTTTTTCCACATTGCTTTAAAGGATAAGGATGGTTGAAAAAAACAAAAGCCAATAAAAAACTGATCCTATAAACAAGTTTGATAATTGAGATCTACTGGTGTCCTTTAAAAACAGATTAATAAGCCACAGCCACAACAGTTCTACCATTCTGCTTTTATAAATACCCTCAGGTACACAAAATATTAATCTGCAGCAAAAACAAATTCACCAATTCCTCCTGTTTAAGTACTGTTAATTAAAAAACTATAGTTTCCAGACCTTTTACAACATTTAGAAGACTACGTAGCCTTTAAAATAATTTAATTTTATATTCACGACCCATTTATAAAGATTTAAATCCGCAGTAGGAACAAAAGAGCTAATGCCAGAGACAAGGGGGGAGGTTGGTTTTGATCTATTTGTTGGATTTGTTTAAAAAGTAAGAATGACACCAGCCTTGTCCTGTAAATGTACTTCGAGTAGCTATGTAATATATAAAAATACAGGAAAGGTTAAACATTAATATGCAATATATTTGTATTATTATTTAATTTTTTTTCTCAGTTTGAAGACGTGTGAAAGGAAAAGTTTGACATGTTGGGGAATATGCTTGATCACTTTCTTGCCGAGGTTTACATGAGTTTTTCCACTCTCATCTTTAAGGTTAAGGGAAATTACCACTCGTAACCTGCTTCTAATTATTCTGGCACATAAAACCCCATTTGTCACTCTTAATTAAATTTGAATACGGATTAAAATCCAGAGTATAATATCTTGATTATACCTTCACCCCCTTCAGTGAAAACCAAGTTTTTAACCTTGTTAACATGTCCATATGGTTTTGCAGCAATCCAGAAAATGTCCTACCAAATCAAACCCAGTGGTAGATATTATAAAATACCACATAAAGGCTGCTAATCTTCTAAGTGTTGTTTCCTTCTTCTGCCTCACAATTAATGTGGCCATGTTCTATAGATGTTAAAACGCTACGCATAGTTTCTTGTAAAAGCAGTCTGAAATATTTCATTTCATCTCGATGCCTGCCAACACAAATCCAAACCATCCCTCGGTGGTTGCTGTCAACATTTATCTTTGAGAGTCCACGTTCCCTGCAGTCAGCTGAGCTCTGGGTGCAGGAGTTGTGCAGGGATCTGTAGCCTCTTTTTCTGTGTCTGTGTGCCATTGAACATGTCGCCACTCTGCCCCGCAAAGCCGCTAATAGGCAGGGTCTTGAAGGAGGCTGCTTTCCACAGGGGGAATCTGTGGCCACAACAAAGGTCACTCGTGGGTTTGGATGGAAAACAGAGGTCTGCATGTGATTCTGAAGCTGCGGCTCATGTTCTTCAGTCGAGTCCGGATGAAACTATACCGCAAAGTCACACTCTGCAGGTAAATTTGCAGTCCGTTCATTATAAGCAATCGTTTAGTTTATCTGTGTATGTGAAGTTTTCATTTCTGCTCGGATTACACAGAGCGTGGAGAAGACCTCACATCTGGCAGGCTGGCTGCACGGCCCGCCCTGGTGATCGACTCCAGTTGTGGCACTGGGCAAACCGTTGTCACGTGAGGGGCCAACTGGAGCAGAACCAGCTGGTAATGTATCATTCCTCCTTTTCGAATGGAAGTGCACCAAGCGAGCATGTGCAGAAGCTTACAAAAAGATTTTATCTCGACCAAAATACAACATTTGCTCCCACAGCAGCGAGTTTTAAAGCTGGTTTTTAATGTAAGAGAAGTCAGAGTGTCCATAAAAGTCTTTATTGTCCAATGTCCTAAAGGGAGCGCTCAGCTTAGATACCCGGAAATCCCTTCCCCTTTGTGAGGACTTGACTCTCAAACCCCAATTATGGAAATGTAAAGCCTCAGATATGAGGCTGCTGATGTGTTGGTGAGCCTGAGTGGCTGCAGTTGTTATCTAGACTTAAGCCCTGGAAATAACAAAGGAACATTGTGCTCCTCCGTCTGGCACCAAAGACCTACCTGGATGGAGAGGGAAGGGGGAGGGAAGGAGCTATACTAGGAAGGAGGGGTCGGAGAGAGTAAAAGGGGCACGGTGAGGAATAAAGAAGGGAAAAAGAGAGAAGGGAGAGTTCTGCCTATCTGGCACGAGGAGAGCTGAGAGAAAAAGCTGGGTTCAAATCGAGTCAGCACATGCTTGGAGATAGCAGACAGCCTGGCTGTGAGAGATTATTGTCACGTTAAAAGGACCGTAAAAAATTAAAGAAACTGCTCCAGTGGAGCTCATGGGTTTGCAGCTGAGTTTACCTGGAGAGGAGGAATCGAGAGCGAGACCAAAGTACTCTCACAGGCGTCATACACAGAGCCGTGTATCATTTGGAGACAGCCTTTGTTTCCTTTTCCTCTGAAAAGGTGTATATCCTCCTGTCAAGTGTTCCATAGTTTGGTTCTCTCCTCCAACTAGGGACACACTTTGATGCACGCATGCACATACACTCATAAACACAATGAGGTATGTGCACTGTTCCTGCCAAGGTACATAATCATATCTGCTATGCAGTATAGACTTTCTGGTGCACTGGACTTGTGGAAGGCTGAAAAGAAAAGAGAAGAAAAAAAGAAAGCAGGGAGAGATAGAGACAGACTCGACGGCCAGTTGAGAACAGCAGGCGGACAGTTTACAATCTTCAGCTGAGAGAAACACTGTCACATACACACGATTTCATGCAATTCAGCTGGTTATAGTCTTAAATAGTCGTCAGCACAGTACTTTTAGTGACTGTATAGATGATCTAAAGTAAGAAATACAAGAGTCCGACCTATACGCACTTTGCTTTTTGTTTCTTTTAATATTTGAGGGTTAAAAGAAAAATCTTTTAATGAATTAGTCTATATTCAAGTTTCATTTCATAAGTTCTATTTTGAATGTCAAAAACTAGAATAACCTCTCTGCAGCTGTGTGCCTCAAGTCCAGACTTCTATAAGGTCACGGTCACCTTTGACCTTCGACCACTGAAATCTAATCAGTTAATCTCTCAGGTAAAAATTTGAAGAAGTTCCCTAAAGGCAGAGTTGGCATATCATGTTAAAAGAGGCCAAAAAGGATTCGTAAGGTTGAGACGACCTTGACATTTGACCTTTAACCTCCAAATCCTAATCAGATCATTCATGGGTCCGAGTGAACGTTTGTTCTAAATTTGAAAAGACTTCATGGGGGTGTTCCAGAGATATCTCTCTTGAACTTTGACCTTCGATCTGAACTGAACGTCTGAATCAAGTTTGAAAAAGAAGTTCTTCCATTATCCCTGGTGGCTTTCAGCAGAAGCAAATACTTACCATGTCAAATGGCAACAGACAGCTAATAAAGATTTGGGACCAGCTAGATATCACATAGATGAAAAATTACACGGCAATTGTTATTTAATTGTAACTGTAAAATGACAAATTACAGAGCAGCAGTGTTTTCCCTTCTTTCTATACATAAACAGGCACCTTCAACCGATCATTATTGTTGAGGTTTTTCGTCCTCGGTTCCTCAGAGTTTCTGTCTGCTATCGACGTCTTCTATTACCGACTGTGTGGTTTTTCTCCACTGACCGTGACCTTGGCTGTAAAACCGGAGCGTATTCCTCACCCACAATGCATTAGAAATCACATGGTTGCAGGCGATCGCAAACGACCACACGCTGCATGACTATTCACCTCTTTTTATCAAGTCAGGGACTTTTCAGAGATAAATCCTGATGCACTAGAGAAAACAGAGCACATGGTGACTACACACACACCTCTAAATTAAATCAGCCCACATCTGCAAAGGCACACACCATGCATGTGCTCGGACCCACGTACACAAATACATACACACATCATTTCAAATCACTAGCGTTCAGACACATAAACACAATTTGGCGCTCCAATGCAAACATAAACAGAAAGAGGCTCCACCGTCTGACCGTCCGGACCCTGAAGCAGATTTGTCCTGCGAGCTGTGTTTACACGCACACAGGAGACGACATGAAATGTAGGTCAAAGCAGACGGGCCAAGGTGGCGCTGAGCGAGTCAAGAGCGGCGACATGTGCTGTAAAATCCACCCGCTCTCCGATTTTTATCTCAGAATAGAGGGAAACGTCAGAACTCTTGACATCTAATCCTGTGATTGATGGGGCTCTCCTCCTCTTACAGCGTGTGAAGCCGTTTCCAGTGGATGACTCAGTTTGTCTCGCTGCCACTTGTCCTCAGTCGTGCATGTGTTGCGTTCGGTCAAAAAGATTTAAGAAGGAATGAAGACAGAAAAATTGTATTTTCCAGTCGTTATTCAGCTCCTGTGTTTTATATCTTTGGGAGTCAGTTTATCATCCTTTTTATTAGGAAACCTAAGAGTATCAAACCAACTAAGATGTAAGTGTATTTGTGGCGCCTGAATGTGTGACTGAGAGCATAATTTCTTTGCAACTAGAATGACGAATACCTCCGTCAAGGCCAGACAGTTTCCGTATGAAACAACATTTAAATTCAATAGATCTGGATTTTTAATGCAGACACTCAAAGATATCAATCCCTATACAATCAGTAGGTCAGTCCCGATTTGCTATGAAAACAAACACCAAAGCATTTGATAAGCGGTGTGTGGAACTACAGTTAAGACTGTTGTCGACTTTGTATCCTGCAACCGTCTATTTCTATACTTGCCACTGGCTTTTGAAAATACTCAAAGAAATTGCGTGTCATGTCAAATTTGTTCAGATTCGATTTTTTGAAGCGTCAGCGTTATCGTATACTGACTTTCATAGGACTTTGTTGCTGATGTAGCTGCAAATAGAATCAGTTCTGCACAGTAAAAGTTTGATTCCTGCTCCATCTGGCAAACAAGAGAGAAACCGCTGCTGTTGGATTGGTCGATTTGCTACCAGGGTAATTCGATAAGCACCATTCACATAGGCTTTTTATTTACTTATCCCTATAGCAGGTCTATATTTATACCACTACATCAGCTCCAGACACAGGGAACCTGCCAGACTTTGAATGTACAGGTGCGTCCTGTTTCTAATTCTACCCATGAATCCTGTTTTATCGAATGCGTCTCCCTTCTCCCTTATTTGGCACGGCACAGAATGTTCCCGGTGCATTGGTCCATCGATCGGCCCATCCATTATCCAACCCTGTCTGCTGGAAATTATTATATTCTGCAGAGTGCAGTGACGACACAAAGGATGAAGATAGAAAAAGGTTCCACGTATTTATATAAAGATCACAAAGCCGTCCTCAAAGGTGTTTTTAGGCAACTCAACCACACCAAGGACGGATTTTTGAGCTGATACTGATTTTAGGGAATAAAAAAGTCAATAATCTAATTATAGATTGGTCTGTAAGTAGTAGAGATGATAGGTTTTGCTCTTTTTTATTGGATCTGTCCCTGTTAGGGTTCTTTCATGGCCCACGTCCCATCCTTGCATAAAGTTCCGTGGAAATCTGTTCATTATTTTCTGCATAATCCTAACGTACAGGGGTAAAAACATAACCTCCTTGGGGGAGATAATTAGTTAGGAAGATCTGTTAATGAATCAGGCATCATATAAACCAGTTCAGATATACCTGTGATCGGCTGGTATGTTAGTTGGGCTTTAGCTAACGATAACCATCACCAGCACTTCAATGTTTAATTGTCAAACTGCCTGTTTTTCAGCAGCACAGCTGTGGTTGAACTTACCTCCGCCAAGGAGGTTGTGTTTTCATTGCTGTTTTTCTGTTTGTGGAGCGCGAGCCAAGGAAGAACCCATTAACCTCTGGAGCAGATTCAATCGATGGGGCAGATGATGAAATGTTGTTTTACTCTCTTTAATATTGTGTATTTTTTTCTCATGAATTTCTCAATGAATAATTCATAGATCTTGATAAAAAACATTTAGGGGGACTGATATCTACGAGTGTGTGGAATTTGATCCAGCTTGATTTAATTTAAGGGAACAGTTGGGCCAAATCATGTTTTTTATAAATAACAGGAAATGTTTTTTTTGCAAAATGCTGAATCTACTCTGAGGACAGTATCATGGCCTTTGCTTAAGGTTAGATAAGGGAACATTTGGAAAAAGTCAGCGGAGCCTTACAGCACGAGACAGGACATGTTTAGTTTACACTGTAGTTTCCACATTGTGCTCAAGTCTTGTATCCAGTTGTTTTTTTTTATCCAGACATACAGACTTCTGCTGCAGCTGTAAATATAAAAACATCAGAGGACTTTTCCGGGGAAAAACAGGCCACTCAGCAGGTGAGCTGCATATACACTGAACATCTATCTGCAGATGATTACTCTCGCCATTTGCGAATGCCATTAGATCCCTTTTGTTTCCATGCCAGAGGCTGACCCGGCCCCAGTGTGTGCAGCGGGTTCACATGGAGATACCGAGGCCAAGAGGTACAAACATCAAGCTGCTGAAATCACTGAAGCACACATGCAGGTCAATACTGAACACTGTGTGCTTCTGTCTCTGGCGGTTAATATACTGTTTCACTCGCTCGCTTTTCTCTCTGGACTCTCTCTCCCCTGTGTCCATGCACGTACGCATGCACGCACACTGCTGTTACGAAACTTGCCAGGTCATTGATGGGGGGAGATGGGCAGTTTTAGCCTTATGTAACATAGAGGCAGAGAAGCGCCACTTTTTAATAGAGTCTCTAACACCTCGTGTCTCTCTGGACACAGAATATGGAAGGTAGGTAGAGGACAAAGTTTGCATGGAAAAAAGTGTTATTTACTGTAATTTTCCGAAGAAAATAAATATATTTTCAGATTTTGGATGGCCGCTAAATAAAATTTGATTTAAAACACAGACCTGAGAGTAAATTGACCAAATGAGTTCAACATTTTTCTGGTATGTTTGGTTTCAATTAATTATTTTACACTATAAAAACGATTTGAAATGTCATAATTTAAAGTTTAAATTTAAATTTCCATTCCCTCGATTGCTACTGCACAGACTCGAGTTCGTGTCCAGATGTTATTTCTGGACAGTGGGATGAAGTGGAAATGCATTGTCCATCTTTAAATACAGTCTATAATTCAATGCAATTTCAGGAGTATTTTTCTCCACATCCTAGTAAAAGGGAGTGTGTTGTTGTTGTAGTGCAGACCTGAGGCACAGTAACAACAAAACATTTTTTGCATGCAGCCATTTTTAGTGGTTTGTTTATGTGGTTTTCTGAATAGAAGCATTGTTCTTGGATGTTTAATTGTAACTTCGGGGTGATCTGCACTCTTAAAGCTGCTTTAATCAATCTTTTATTATGGACAAAGGATTGGATGACCATGTGTAATTGGAAAGGGGTTGATCTCGGTTATGAACCTACAGAGAATCATCACCAGACTCTGTGGTTCCTCTCAGCTCTGCGGAGCCATTAAATGTGTTTCAGCTCATTGTTCTGGTTTTCTGGCCCCGAGTCCTTACTGTTTTAATTCACTCCCATGGCTCTCACTATTGTCTTTTTTAAGATGCAGTCGGCTTTTTCAGTAAAAAAGCTAAAAAAGCTTTGTGCATGTTCCCCACATATCCCGGATTAAAACAGTGGACTGACTGCAGTTAGCTATTAAACATAATGAAGAATTTAGAAGTTGAAGTAGCAGATTTATCGGTTGATGGTGGAGACCAAAACAGAGCTAAAACAGGAGCCTTCAGAAACTTCAAATGAATACTAATCTTTCTCTGAATCTGTATATCATATATATAATATATAATGTTTGTGTCTACAGCTTGTTTTTGCTGTGGCCAAAAAGAGGTTATTGCATGATAAAGCATTTAGCTACATTGTGTGGCAGCATTAATAAAGTTAATTTAATCAACTTTCCTGTGTCTAAGCCCTTTTCTCTCCCCTTTATTTCAATATTCAAATACTTAACTACAAATACATTTTTGCACACGATGAAGATCACCCCTCTCACTCATGCACAGATAAGATAAAAAAGACCCCATGTATTTTTCAGCAGGAAATTGAGCAAGTAAAGCAACAATCATTAATAAGTCGCAATATCAATTCACAGTATTCAAGTATAATGAATATACCATAGATTAAACTGGGAGTGCAAGCACACACATAGAAAACCATAGAGTTAAAAGGATGCTCTTATGCAGCTGGATAAGCATTTCCTATGCCTGGTTTATGTTTTCCTCTGCAAACGTCTCTCTCTGGACTTTATACTCATACAGTATGCTCAGTCTGACACACACACACACACACACCCACACACACACACACACACCAGATTTCACCGTCACCACCTTTGGCAGCCCTGCAGGGTCAGCAACGGACATACGACTCCTCTGGGTGTCCCAGTCCACCTGTAATATCAAACACCCCTGAGTGCTCTGAATCAGACGTTGAGTGAGATATCAATCCCATCTCCTCCTCCTCCACGGCCGGTTTTCATGGCTTTAAATCATTTCCTGGCTGAGAAGGACTGCTCTGTGCTGCTGCAGGATCGGCTGCACCTGTAGCCCCATGCATGTGTGACAAAGAATGACCACACAAAAAAAACGTGGCACCCGAATAAATTCCGCATAAGCAGCAGTTTTTAAATAACGGCCAGTGCTGACCCACAGATTAACTGTAGGCATTTAATTTCATGTATATAAGCCCCTCAAGATCAGTATGAAAAAACAATAAAACACATGAGGGATGGGGAATGTCGGGTGAGCGTTATTGAATAAATGCAGATGTGCATACACACTGTGTACATATCCAGGTTGGGTGTGGGGGTAACAAACAGGCGAGGACGTGTTACTTAACAGCTCATAAATCTTACAAAACAATCATTTCTGCTCATGAATATCATTTTATGGTCTGGAGAAAAGTGTGTGTCTTTATATGTGTGCATATCTGTGTGTGTGTGTGTGAGTGTGTCTGGAGCTGGTAATGCCTGCTGGCCCTCAGCGCTCTGGCGCCAGCGTTAACATGTGCTTTGTAAGCAAGTGTTGAATTTGGAAACAGGCATTGTTACTTGCAGCAGGGATTTGATTATGATGTGGCGTACATATGAATGAGGAGCGAGTCAAAGCTATATAATCGCTCCTTCATATGCTTCTTATTAAGCCTGTTTTATGCAGTATTTTGTGGTTTGGTGGGAGGCTCACATGGATTGACTCCTCAGCTTGTTTTTAATGGAGTGTTACTGGCTCAGGTCAATTAATACAGATATGAAGCTGTTACAGTGACGTGACGTGATGCGTATTGAGGCACCCACAGAAAGTTACCCCACGACTCTTCAGTTCCCCCTCAGCTCTACAGAGCCAAAACACATTTAGCCACTTTTACTCAGGGGTGGTGGAGACTAAAAACAGAGCAAAAAGGATGAAAAACAATTGGACTTGACCCCAAATAAAAGCTGATCTGCTGGATGTGTAAAAAGAGCCTAGGCAATAAGGATTTTGGGGGACTGATGCAGATATTAGGGAGAACAAATTTCCATATCGTCCAATATATACACATCTGTTAACCAACATGTTTGCCATAAAAGTTGACAGTATGTTAATGTTGTGTTTGCAGCTTCTTTCTGCAGCCACAAAGTTGACAAAAATAAGTTATTGCAGCTTTGAATATAAAATATGCCCATTTTTTTTATTACTGTTTTGGCAGTGAGTGAGCATAAACCTTTGTACTGATGGGAAATAATGTTGGGTGGCAGACAAACTCTCCTCAACTTGACTTCTAAGCTTAAATTTGCAAATTCCGGGAAAAGCTAAATATTCTTTCCAAAAGTGCAATAAATTACGTAACACGCAACAGAGATGCTCGTAGAGTTGATGTTACCCAGAAATGTTTTCCAGCTGTGAGCAGCTCCTCCACAACTCCATTGTTCATTGCTTTTGCGGGACAATAACATACGTTTGCACTTCAATCAAAAGTGCATACGGACATCTTTGAATAATCAATATAAAAATAAAATAAACTTGTAGTCTTTTCTTTAGGAAATGACCTCAAAATTACAGACATTACGATGGGATGGTTTTTTGCCATTAACAGCCTTCTTTTCTTTGTTTTAACTTAATGATATAATACATTCTCATGCCAATGCTATCAGGAACAAATTGCTACTTCACCTTAAAGAGAATATTAATGTATTTATTGGTAATTTCATTATTTCATATTAAATTACTCTTCTATACTATTTCTGCCTGGATAATTCATAGTTGGGCAGTTTGTAATTACACTTAAATAACAGTTTTTGATATTTATTTAGCTTTGTTCTGCCACCAAAAGGTTGAAGAATGTTTTCTTCCCGTTTTCACTGAAACAAGACAACCGCACAAAAGTGAACCATCCGAGTGCTGACAGCAACAAGACAGTCTGGGCAATCTGCGCAGGAATGAAGCTGCGGCCTCTGTGTTTGGCCACTACAAAGCCTTTACGATGCCTGTATCGAACACACGAAGGGCCGATGGAAAACCAAGTGCCGCCTGAGCTGATCTGACAGTTCGCCGTGCAGCCGGTGCGCTGAAATTTATCTCAGCATCCCATATGGCAGAGGACTTCAAAGCCCTCCTTTTGATGTAGTCTGCCTCGACGAGGCCTCGGGCTCATAAGCCTTAAAGAGGCCGTTATTGCAGCTCAAGAACACACTGCATGTACAGTATAGACTTGTTACATAAATCTCTGCTGCATGCTGAAATGAGGGAGTTTTGTGACCCAAGAAACACTCAGGTTCTTATGTCATAACAAAACCTGCCTGGACGGTAGAGCAGAGAGAAACACTGGGAACAGTAAAAAAAAAAAGCTCATATTGTTATTAAGTTTGATATAAGCATCATTTTCAATGTGCGTGTTCTTGCAGGTCCCTGCTTAAAGAAATCCAATATGTTACTTGAAAATGTAAACCTTCTCTTTTAATACATCACGCCCACTGATGCTTTGCCTGAAAACCTTGACCTGTCAGAAACAATGAATATCTCGCGTTGTTTGACAACTTGACCTGGAACGCTGCAGGAAAAAAAAAAGGGAGCTAAACACGGTGATATTAGGTTGCAGCCGCGCTGGCGTTTTCCCCACCTTGAGGTAACAAAGAATCCAGAGACATTTACAAATTCCTGGGGGCGATAATACCACCATTGTGCTTTAAGTCCATTATTAACACTCTCAGCTCGGGTTGTCTCTGTTTGCCCGTCCTCCTCATGCTACATGGTTGGACAATGGGATATTGTTATCAGGCCTCCTGCTCCTGGAAAGACGTTTAATGAATGGGTTTTAGAAAACCGCGGCAGCGACCAAAACACAACAGGGTTGGTAGGGAAACAAGACAGTAGTCATTACAGCTCAGTGTGGTGTTTACTCGCCTCAGGGCTGTTGACGGCTCCTGACTGAGGACTTCCCCCCCCTCGAGTGTCAAGCTGCGGCGAGCAAAGTGAAGAAATCAGACACGAGCGCACACACACAGACACAAGAGTGGTTTGACGGTAACTGCGCTGTAATCATCCCGCTGATATATCAACGCTTAAAGCAGCTACACGCGAACACACACACGCACCGAAAGATTTAGCTTTCATCGCACACAGTCAAGCAGGTATAGCATCAGCTGCACCGTCAGTGTGTGTGTGTTTCCATCTTACTCAGCACAGCCTCAGGCTTTGTTCAGCCGAGTCTCCTGCTGAGACACAATGCACATCTGACGCTGGAACATCTGACAGCCTCCTCACCTCAGCAGACAGACCTTTTGCATACGTGTGTGTGTGTGTGGGTGGATACAGAATGTATTTCAGAGACCAGGGAGAAAACGTGTCTGAAAACGGCTACATAGAGACAAACAGCCTTTCAAGCCTACAATCAATTCGGAGTCTCCAATTGACCTGACCCCTGTGGCGAGGAAGCTGGAAAGAAAACTCCACACAGAAAGGCCCAACTAGGATTCAAACCAGACACCTTCTCTTCGTCTCCCATCTCTAATCCACATCTCATGCATGGAGATAACCAGATAACAGTGATATGAATGAATATAGGTTGTTTTTTGTTCCAGTGACAGTTTGTCCATCTTCAGAGCTTCAACCTCACAGCACCTGTGACTATGTAACCATGACGAACGGAGGAAGAGTCCCACCTTGAACATTTAAGAGGGAGAAAAACAAATGTGCTCACTGATGACGTGAGCGCTATGTCCTGAAGTGGTCCGTCACATCATCGTGCGTGATCTCACTGACCAAAATACAAAATAACATCGGCTGAACAAGGCCTCACAGTCATCTCTCTGACAGCGTTTTTCACTCTATGTGTTTAAGCTCATCATCGGAACTCTTGGCCCATTCTGACACATTCTCTGCCCGCTTCAACTCTGCGGTAGAGATGTCGACAGACGCTTCACGGACCCGTTTTCTGAACACCTCACACCAGCCTCCAGAAACTCGTGCAGGCTACACAGGGCCAACCACGCACTTCACTGGCCGCACTCCATTCAAGAAGAATATCTGAAGTAATGAATGAACACATAATTGTCCTGCTCTGAAATTTTAAGACGACCAAACGCTTTTTTAAACGTCATTTCCAGAAGAAAATGTCATTTCATATTCAGGCCAATACGGTACCCTGACTCTCTAAAGCAGCACAGAGCACTTAACATAGTTGTTTTCCGTTTATTCAGCTTAGGTGCAGTGGAAAAATGCTTAGGCCGTGTGCGTAAGTCGTATAATAGAAGGGGAAACCCTGAATAATCACTGCGACTTTCTTTTACCATATATGTTTTTCTTTTGCAGAATAAGAGCAGTAATTGTATGGTGCTTCTTGGTTTGGGTGAGATATTCAAAAAGGCATGTTCTTACTCATATTACCTGCTTTTGTGCATCTGTGCGTGCATGCGTGCATCTATGTAAATGCAGGTAATCTGTTCATCTCCAGGATGATAGCTTCACCTGCTCTCAGGCTCCTCTGTTAGTTTAAGATCCCTTATCTATATGAGGAGCCGTGCACACCCACACACACACACACACGCATGGATGACTTCCGTGAGCACATATGCAGCTTTCACTTAAGGCCGAGCGGAACCAAACAAAAAGAGGAAGACGATAGGCTCAAGAAGGAATAGAGGATAAAGAGGGGAAGTTGGGACAGAAAAGAGGAGGTGGAGCGTCCGTCGGGGCATCGGCTGCCGAGCGGGTTGAGTGAGCACCGTAGATAGGACTGATGGAAGGGCTCATGTGTTTGCTGATGGGAAGAGAGATATGGATGTATGCACAATGTCTTAGAACATGCGGACGCACACGCCCAAGCTTTAATTGAAAAGTTCTCACTGTGCTGAAGAAGGTGGTTATATAAGAGGGCCTCAAGTCGTGTCTGCATACAATCTCTACACATCTGTGTCTGAAAACAACCACTAAATACTGCTCATCCGCCAATACGTGATGAAACTGTGATCTGCATGTGTCTGTGTTTGTGCACGTGCTTGTAAGAGCACTACAAGAGAGAAAACTCCACATTGTACATTTAATTTCCTTCCATCTACACACGCAATCTGAACCAACCATCGTTTGCAAAATGGAAACAACCATGGCATCTGTGGCCCATGAATTCAGCCAGAGAAGGTAAAACTTTTGTCTCTGCCTCATAATGGGTGGTCTTAAATGGTAGATAGATGGATAAATATTACTGATCCTGAGGGAAATGTAGGTGTCCAGATGGAAACTGGGCATTTCCTTCTGCTGAAAACTTAAATTCGGTTCAATTCAGTTTACGTTTGGGTGGAAAAGTGGCTGTTGACAGTAGTAAAAGATGTTCTTGCTGTTCATGCTGCAGAGGTGTGGCATTAAAACCAGGGTATATCCAGATCCAGATGAAAACACACATGCACACAATGCAACCACATTGACAACTTTAATCCTCATCTCCCCACAAGTTGTTCTCTCCTTCCTGAATGCAAAAGCTGCAGAACGAAGTAAGACCACAGCGGTTTCTCTGTGGGCGACAGGAAGGAAAGAGGATGAGGCAAGTGGTCCATGTGGTGCTGAGGTGATAGTCTGGATTAGGAGGCGTAAAAACAACATAAAAAAGATGGTATCATTACCCCAGGTGAGCCATCTACTCTACTAGATTTCAGACGTGCTTTTTCACAGATTTACACTCAGATTCCAGTAAATCTATCGTCAAACATCTATTTCAGAGTTCTGTTTGCCTCCCATGTACCTACAACTATACTGAAATACAGGCTTTTTCTATTATGCCTTAAGAGACAGTGATTGACTCATGCTGCAACTGGATGGACAGGCCATGTATCGCTATTGTCTGTCAACCCAAACCGTCAGAAAGTACAGAGTTTTATGAGTCTTAACATATTACAAATTTCCTTCACGCAATGCCAATTTTAAAGCTGTAAAAATGAAACTTGTGGCTTTCAATAGTTGGCTAATGAGGACAGGATTCACGCCAGACTTAAAAAAATGAAAACAAAACCAAACACGGAGAAAGTCACACAATGAAAGTTAAATTGTGCGAAGGGGAAATGGAGCCTCAGCTCAGTCATGAATGAATTTCACTTTCAGTGGTAGCCATGGACGTGGGAAGTATGGTTTGTAGGATTTTCCGATAGGATTTACGGTAATGATGCTGCCTTCAAGTGCGGCTCGGACTGTTGGGAATTCCCCTTTTGTGAGCAATCAACGTGGAGAACACAGAAAGCTCATACAGCGAGTGAAAGTATTAGTGTTATTTGAAATTACTATTCACTGTCTTTAAGACTGTCACAGCTTTTCTTTTCTTCCCGCCTGTCTCTTGCTAAAAAATGAATAAAACTGGGACATAACCTCATCATAAAGAGGCTTAGGCACTATAAATATAGACGAAATATAATATTTTCTGTCTAAAAGTAGCAGAAACTGTACATTTAACTCCTTTACTGTGTGGAGCACTTAAACTCCAGCCCCACATTTACTACATCGACACTGATTTATGTACTGTGGATGTCCTGAGGTGAGGGTAATATAGTCTTAAAGCCTGTAACAGTTGCAGGTCGCCGTTATGCCTATATAAGGAGAAACTCCTGCTCCTGTGAAAGCCACTGCCGCGCTGGCAGGTTAATTGCATGTTATGTTCAAGTTTAAAGTGCTTCCTTCGCGGGCCGCATTCTCAGAAATGGAATTCACCCCATCTTTAAAAGATATTTTTACAAGTTTAAACAATAACACTGGTTTTCTTTAGAGTAACGGCACGGTTCTAATTAGGTTTAATCTCGACTCAGGAAGCCGGCTGCGCTTTAGGTATTTTTTTATTTTTTTTTACATTGAACCCCCTTTTTAAAGTCGTGCCTGAGTATAGGTGCATGATGAACCATTGTTTTTTCAGCTTTAACACATTGCGATGTATCGTATGATTTATGGTCGCACGGCCTTCAGCGCCGACACACATCCACACGCACAAAGTTACTCACCATAAATGTATGTTCAACCTTTCATTCCTTAGTCAAACTATGCTGCCTCATTTGTAAATGAGGACATCCAACACTGTCCTTATACTATTCTAGGGCTGGGTGCCAGCTTTACTGTAAGATAAATTAAAATGATAACTGCAGGGATGTGCACACAGAGAGACCAAATATGATCCAGTTTTTGGTCATAGATCTGTCAGATTTGGCAACCCGAACCAATTCTGGCTGAGCTAGCACAACCAGGGCCAGCTTTGGTCCACAGGCCCATGGATGTTATGTTATGCAAGTCATTCATCATGATTCTGGCGTGGCTCCACATCCAGGTGAGCCAGATTTAGTTAACTGTTGGACCGAGTGGTTTTAGACATCTGTAGCCCTGTGTCCTATGTATGAAGACTGAGTCGCTGGACACTTTATTTGTTCTAATCTCAGCGGTTTCATAAAACGTCAAATAAACGGGCAAAGTGCAATCATTAAAATGCCAGAGAACGTGGTCCACACTTGAGAAGGTGGGAGAAACGTACGCCATCACTGTGAAAGCATTGCAGGCTGGAGAAACAAGGACAGAGAGGCAGACACTGGAATTATATTCTCCAAAGATTGTTACGTTACAAACTGGAACAGCCCTCAGTGGAGCACAGACCTCCACCAAGCCCCAACTGTCCTCATAAGGAAATTCACTAGATACAGATTTTTATTTGAAGCTGCACCTAATTGCACACGCTCATAAATATCAGTCCTTAAACATGTCCAATCAATGAATCATTCTCTGACAAATCAAGGAAGGTTTCGCAATGTTAAATTATCTGGATCCTAACCAAACTTGTATGGCTTGTTCCCTGACTCATAATGCATCCTTTCAATTTAATGGTAATCTGTGCAGTAGTTTTTGCATAATCCTGCTAACTAACAAACAAATGGAGAATGGTGAAAACATTTTTTTCATCATGATCCATGAGTTATTCCCTGGGAAATTGGTGAAAACGCAAAAAGAGATAAAGATCCAGGTCAAAATCTAATTGGTTATTTTGTTGGTGTGTCTCCCAACCTTCCACTTCGTTTCGTGGAAGCCAGGGAACACGCACTCATTATCAGCAGCTGGAGTTCATTCTCGACCATGGAAATAGTTCGATAAAAGTAATAAACCCTAAGTTGGATACGTCTGATGATGAAGACCTCGAAGACTTCATTTTTTTATTGTTTTAGATATTTTTTGTGTATAAGGACACGAAGTATGAAATGGGGAGAGAGCAGAATGGGTCGGGTCGGGTCGGGTCCACCTCAACCTTGTTTGTATCAACAAAGCCTGTTGCATTTGCTGGTGATACTGGTGATGTAAACCTATTTTGCTCCAGCACTTTACTCTGCACCCCACCTTGCAGTGAGCACAGCTAAAATAATGCAGCTCATGTATAGAGGGCCTTGACTACCTGTTGCCTCGTGCATTCCCTAACAATAACAAACCTAGTTGCCACATGCATTAACGCTTAGCTAACCCCTTTCATGTAAAAAAATGGCGACAAAAGGCTATTTCTGACGTGCAGAAATCGTTGTTATTTTTGGATTTTCATGCTCATTTCACCAGTTCTGTGCGAAATGAGCCGCCCCACATGTACGTCTGCGTTTGCTGCCAAAGGTGCTCCATCCATCACCGAGACACCCATCCACCCATGTGTGTGAAAACAATACACAATAGAGCCTGTGTGTGTGTGTGTGTGTGTGTGTGTGTGTGTGTGTGTGTGTGTGTGTGTGTCATGCTACACCCTGTCTCCACTCAAGTGCCGTGATGAGACAGGTACCTAATGCCCCTATTATTTCCCTCCTCAGATGCACAGACATATAGACATGTATGCACACCTTAAAGGATATGCCAGTCGCTGAGGTATTTCCTCTATCTAAGCTGCAAGGTGACGAGCTGTCAGACCCTGGGGATTTTAAGCGATGATTATACAGGCAATAGGCAGCTCGAAAAGAAAAGGAGGGATGCACACATATTCTTAGTCCTGTGTGGTCCGACGCACACCCACGACCCGCCGCCACAACGAGGCTATTGTCTCCCGTGGACAAGCCTGAGGCGGCAGGTATGAATAATGGAGGAGAGAGTGAAACGTGTGAGACGGAGATGAAGGATAGAGCTGGAGGAAAAGAAAGAAGAAGATGACAGAAAGCTGAGAAACTGATGCACGGTAATACAAGGAGGACAAAGAGCAGGAGAGGAGACAGACAGACAAGGTTATAGGTGCAGAGAAGGGGGGGGGGGGGGGGGGGGGTAGTGAAGGAGCTGTTCTTTTAGAGATGTTCCAATACTGATATTGCCAAAAATGCCAGATCAGGCATCGGCGAGTACGCAAATCTATGAACCGCTCCGATACCACGTCTTTGAAGGATATTGGTTTCACCCAGATAAAACTGTTGTCTACTTTTCCCGGAAATCACTTCTTCTATACGCACCCCAAGAATGCCACTGGTAAGTACTGGTTTCAGAGTGGCAAAGAAGAAAAAGTGATTTCCAGGAAAGTAGCCCAAAATTTAACAGGGGAAAGTCCCACAAGTAAAACAGTACAACATTTACTGTATGTAAGACTTCAGTTTCCAGTTATAAACAGGAAGTAATTGCTGTGTTTTCCTAGATTTATTGTTTGTTTGTCTAACTCCCAAACTGCAGGACAGATCAACATGAAACTTGGGAAGAACCAATACAATTTTGGTGCAGATGTTTTTATTTCCCCTTTTATTTCCCCTGCAAGATGCGTGTGGGTGTTTTTGATGTTTTCACAGATTTCCGAGGGAATTATTCATTGATCTAGATGAAAAACTAGGCATAATTTGGTGCAGCTTGATTGAATTTAAAGGGGGTAGTTGGCCCTTGTCGGAGGAAGAGAAAACCTTCATTATTTGTTTGTGTTTGTTTTTCAAATAGAGTTTGAGTTTAACCATCACTCCCACACCAAATGCACTTTGTATCTATTGCTCTGACTGAGTGAACACTTAGTTTGGATCATGTTATTCTTTGAAAAAAATTGGATTGTAATGTGCAACAAGTTGTTTGATTCATGCCGTTTGTTTGGTTTGCAGACATGTTCAAACTGCTGCAAAGAATAGAAATGATTGCTGTGGTCTGATGCGCCAACTTCCTACGGACGTTTGTGGTGTTCCTTTGACTTTATGCATGTTCGCCTGCTTTTAAAAGAAAACCTTTCAAACACCCACCGGTGTTCATTAAATCAAAATTACCTGACAAGATGTTCCTGACAAAGCATGCTGTGTACTTTGGTTTTGCTACGTTTATGCCAAGCTGCACGATAATCACACTAAAGCACACCGACCTTCACTGGTGTCTTTTTATTAGAAAGGGGAAAGCTTTAGAAAATGTGTTTCAGTGGCGTCAGCCCAGAACGATCAACAAAGAAGAGACAAACTTGTTTATACAATCAGCTTATAAACTCAAAACCATGAGGACACCATGAAACGATGGGAGCGGCCTGTAATTAAGAATGTCAGGACTTTTCATTCATATATCATTCAATGAGGGAGTAATGCTTCTTAATGACTGTGTCTCGTTGCACCGCTCGAGGGTCTCGAAGCCAAGACAGAGGAGACAAGCAATTCCCTGTTAAATAGGACGAGATAATGTTTTATCACATCATTTGATAACAATGGGTAAAGGCAGGAAATGCCCCGAAAACCTTCAATTATATAACGTTCGTCTTTCAGTAGGTTTTAATAAGAGAAGTTCGGGTGTCTACGGCTGCATTCAATTGCTACCAGACACCATAAACTCTACAATAACTTGTTTGGCTGTGTCTATAATTTCATACACATGTTTTAGAGCTGAAAAGGTTTCTATAAACACTGACGCATACAAATATCAATTGGATTCGTACATGTGTTGTGAGGGGAAACACTGCTGCTGGCAGCGAGGAGCCTCTTGCTTAATACAGATGGACAACAAATAAAAAACATCTTCTCATTCGTCTCTGGGTGTGAGATTTCAGCCTCTGGGATTTTCTTCTACCAGGAGGTTAATGGAATTAAGAGCATTTACAGAAAAAAGCTGAACCCACTAAAAACCTCTACATACACAATATGCTATCAGACGTACCATGTACCTTAAAACTGTGACAAGTTGGAAATGTGCTTTCTCCTACAAGTTTCTGATGCCTCTGCAGAATGGACATTTTAGCAATTTGGGAAATACGCTACAGTGGAAACAGCTACGGATGATTAATCACGAATAAAATATCCCCAATATTCTTTAAGACCTGTGCAATAAGACAAATGTATTCAGGCAATTTGTCAACAGAGACTGAAGCAAAGTTAAAGCCTGGTCTAGTTGTATCCTTTTAAAGGAATCATGCGAGTTCGGGCAAAATCCGAATAAAAATTAAATAAGTCAAATTACTGTCATTTTGTCGGCCAAGGAATTCACTTCACGTGATTTCAGAATTGTAACACTTCCTTTTTCAAATAGTGAACCTATTTTTGAATGAAAATGTGCATTTAAATGGTTTATAAACTTTATAAATAGAGTTTATGAAGCTGCTCTCACTGCACTGAGCCAAATGCAGCGATCACAGCAGAGACGCCAGACACGTAGAGTGCTTCACAACGCCAAACAGCATGGTCACACCTGAGAGCAAAAGCCGCACACACACACCCAGACGCACGCACGCACACACACACACACACACACACACACACACACACACACACACACACACACACACACACACACACACACACACACACACACACACACACACACACCACACACACACACACACACACCACACATTAACACACAAACAGACTCAGACACAAACACAGACATAGACATAAATACACAGACACACACTCGTTGTCTCTTACACTTGTGCGGGCACACAAAATGCCATAAAACAGACAGACCGAAATACGCAGACGCACACGTTAGCACACACATATTCATAACATAGACAGATATTCGCAAACATAGACAGATATTCACACACACAGACAACTATAGATGCAGACAGAGACACACCGAGCCCTCGGGGGATAGTCTTTCTGCCACATGGACGCTCCACTCGTCCACTACAGCAGCAAGAGGTGGTTTGACGTGGCCGTGACTGTCTCGTGGAGTGATTTCATTGTGTTGGTCAGCTGTGGGGAACAACCACAAGCCCTGCGTCCACGCTACCATAAGGAGAGGCCTCCACAACCAGGAGACAGGCCAGTTTGGACACGCACCACTCGCAGGCATGAATCAAACCTAAGTAAACTTTGAGTCGGGAGAAGAACGAGTTAAGGAGTTTGGTTGAGAGATGTGAAGTACACGAAAGTAGGACTCATAAACCTGACCCTTTTCATAATATTCTATTGGTTTGAACGAGAATTTAAAACTTCATGATTATTTTAGGGGACATTTATCCACTGACCTGTCAGGGACTCGTTATTTGTGAGGTGATTTGTTAAGAAGCTATTATGTATTAAGAGCTGAAAGCAAAATGTAATAGACTCTGTGCACATAGTGTAAAACACTGAAATATGGGGAGGATACAGTCAACACTGTTTGACTCAATGCAAACTTTCCTGGCTACACATCCAGGAATGCCAAGGTTTCACTTGGAGAGAAAATACACCAGGTCTCTGGACTGATTCAATGTGAGGAACAGAAATAAAAAATAAGTATATTTGATCCTTCAGAATAAAAAGAAAGTGGTATTTAAAAATGGTTGACCCTAATTTACATCTAAGTCAGATTACAAGTCTACATTCTTTACAGCCATACTTGTTTTTTACTGTGGTACTAATAAGTAGAAGACCAAATGTTGAACATGGCAAATCTTGAAGTTGCTTGAAGTTGACATTACAAACTACGTGCCAACAAATATCTCAAAATGCATAAGTTTCAAACATTTTTATAGACTTTTTAAATTTACTTAATAAATAAATGACGTGAGGTTATTTCTTTCTGTGTACTTTAATGACTTTTAGATAAGCAAACATACAGAAACACCGTAAAAACACAACCAAGAGATCATAAAATATATTTAACCTTATGGCCACTTTTTTCTCTCGTGTTTTTCATTTGCAAGAGGAAGCTTCTCGAACCGCTGCCAGAGAAGCAAGAGACGCTTCCAGCTGCGGAAGCATTTGGGTTTTCCCTTAAAAAAAAAAGAAAAAGAAAAACTGTCATCGCAAGACCTTTAATAACAGAAAACCTTCGACTAAATGATATTGCATTTTGGTGTATTAAACTTGTGATTTTCTGTATTACCTGGCCAAATGACAACCTGATGTCTCATTCAGACATTTACACTCATCCAATAAAAACAGACCTGATCAGGGAACTGTGGAAACAATGTGGGGAAAAGTCAGATGATGGAAAAACCTCACTGTGACAATCACAAAACGTCTCCTAAATGCCCAGAATGTCACAGATCGGTGCCTTTTGGTGCGTAATTATCAAAGGGGGTGGATTTTTCCTTTTAGTCACTGAGAGCCACGGGCTATGATGTAACCGCCATGAGAGTGCGGGGCCTTTAGGAAGGACCGAACAAAGACGCACAGAGACGTCTGCTGACCTGACATTACAAACCCAGAGAAGCCTTGGCCCTCTGATGCCGGCCACCCTTGACCTTCTCCGCCACAGCGACGTACACACACACAAGCATCTATATAGACACACACAAGACCTTAGTAACTGTTGCTGTTTTGCTTTCTCTTAGTCCACACCGGGCCCACCACCCCATTAGCCAACCTTGCAAGGTGATCGCACATAATTAGAGATACCTTGCTTATAGCTTCCTTGGCATTCACATCATTTTCATTTAGCCCCTACATTTAAATTACACCTGATCAACACTCCACTCCCTGTGTCTCTCTTTGTGTGCATACCATGCATGTATGTGTACAAGTGGGGCTGCAGGCAGGCCACGCGCCCTGATGAAATCGCAGTAATCCTCAGGGGCCGATAAAGCCCTGTTGGTGGCAGTCCGGGAGGCCCCAGGCGCTCGCCGCCGGCCCAGCCTGGACCAAGCAGGGACCAGGAGCTGTAAGCTGCTTATCTTTGTGTCAGCCGCAACCAAGACACAGCCTGCACTGGTGCTAACAGGCAGAGGAGGACATGTACACACACAAACACATGGGGCTGAGCACAAAAAGCCTTGAGGTGATGTCAGGGTGCGAGGCCAGGAGATGAGACTGCACATTACAGCTCAGTATTCTTTAAAAATACACAATGAAACCCAGTGGTATGAGAATCCACACTGATCCACACTCAACACTGCAAGGTTCTCCTGCTCAGGTGAAGTTTTCAACCTTCATGAACCACCTTAAAACAAGAACCTCCTCTGGGCTCCCAGAGTCTGCCTGTGGAGGAGGTTTTCCTGGTGCAAGACTGCCACCAAACAGGCCGTAAAGAGGAACTGCAGGTAGAAATCTCTTAAGGTGGACTGGTGTAGATTGTTAACTCAGCAGCAGGTTGTAAAACTAATGCTGTGGCTCTGTGTGAGGTGACATCTGGCTTTACATTACATTTATAAATATGGATTTGATTTTAAAAGGGTGTAGGCTGAGGGGAAAGTGTTGCTCGCTATTTTTACAAAAAGAGGGACAATGTCCTTAGAGGAGGTCAGATGTTCAGTGGCAATGGCCTCAAGTTCACACACACACAGAGTTATGGATGCCGTTTAAGGTGCTTGTTTTTGACCAAAATAAAGATTAAAACGTGTATCAGGACCCTGAACATCCCCAGAATCCTCCACACACACACACACACACACACACACACACACACACACACACACACACACACACACACACACACACACACACACACACACACACACACACACACACACACACACACACACACACGTATACAAACACCTCTGACATAATGAATGGTGGGAAGCTGGTGAGTAAACAGCTCACTCATTGCTCAGTTAAATGACACACGTCAACCAGGTCTTGTGCAGGAAAAGATCAGGATTTAAAGGGAAGTATTCTTTGTGTTCAGGCATTCGTTCATTGATTCAATGAGTATGTAACTGGCTGTTGCAATAATAACATAATATTATTATGATATAACAACATAGAAAGAGGAAGATACATACAGGAAGAGCCATGGATTACGGCCCATCACTGCAGAGACAGCCATATATGGCAAACTTCACAAAAGCAGAAAACATGTTTAGGTTCAATGTTGCAGCAATCTATAAACACAAAATCTATAAGTACGCCCGAACTGCTTGGAATTAACCCATTAACCGCCAGGATCAAGCGCATGAGACTAACAACCTGTGCTGAGAGACACAGAGAGATGAATAGAGAGAGAGTGAGCAGATTAGATAAAGCAGAGAAGGATGCAAACACAATGGCCAGATGAAAGAGACGTGAGATAAGAGGATCAGTGAGACACAGCGCAGGACCGCTGCTTTGACAGGGGAGTGGACCTGCAGGGGGGGGGGGTCTATGGCACACACACACATCAGATAGTCGGATATCAAGGCACTCAAACACACACACACACACACACACACACAGCTGATCTATATCGTTTTGTTGTCCTGTCCTAAAAACATAATCCAAAAATGTGTTTTTATTTTGTCTAAATCTTTGTTAAACGGCTTTTTAAAAGGATTTTAGACAAATCACAAGTGGAGCAGAGCACATGACGAGCTGCAGTAAGTAAGAGACAGCATTGACAGTAGTAAGCATTGAACTGGAAACTTTCTGTTTCTCTGTTTACATGTGTTGTGACTTTGAGCAGCTCAGTGCATTGAGCTCTCTCCCGGTCCACCGTCCACAGGGGCCATTTACTGTTATTCCATCACAGGCCCCTGGGTTTGGACAAAGCTAGTGCACACAACGACACTACACAACAAACCTGCTGCACATGAATCCACTACACTTACACTTAATAGTGTCCTAATAACACGCACATCCCTCTTCAACTTCTGTAAACAACAGCCCACATCACATGCACTGAAATCTGAACATGTTATATAATAACAAATGAAACAGACTACTATTAGAAGTGTCTCCAGGCGTGGTTGACCTGCAGCCTCCTCAGGTGTCCTCCTCCTCCTCCTCCTCCTGCTCTTCCTGCTCCTCCTCCTCCTCTGCGGAGGCTCCAGTGTCCAGGTCCTCCGTGTCTCCTCCGGCCAAAGGTCCCTGGTCCTTCAGTCCCATTGTGTTGTCTTCTTCACAGCTGTAGCACGTCCCTGAACCCCCCTGCGGAACATGCTAATATTAATTGTTTAGCATTAGCCGCCAACAGAGAGTCATGGAGAGCTGGAAAAAACAACAGAACAAGTCTGAAACAAGCCGGTTAACTTCTGTAATTCTTCGGTAACTCATGTTTTAGCTTAACTTGTTCATTTGGAGTCTTTCTCTCCAGAGAACCGCTCCGCTCTCACCTCAACTCCGCCATGACAGCTTGTTGACAACACCTGACACCGATCTGACCAATCAGCGGCGACTGCTGTCGCCATTGGCTACCGACCGGCCAATCAAGCAGTGCACAGGATAAACGACTTTATACCAGCATCAAATATGATGAAGATGAAGAAGATGCTGATGATAATAGAGATGTTGATGAAGGCGATGATGATGATGATGATGATGATGATGATGATGATGATGATGATGAAGATAATAATGATGGAGATGTTGATGAAGATGAAGATAAAGAAGATGCTGATGACGATGGAGAAGAAGTGGGAGATGAAGAAGATGATGATGATTATGATGATGATGAAGAAGAGGTTGTAGATGATGAAGATGAAGATGTTGAAGATGAAGATAATTAAGATGATAAAGGTGATGGAGATGAAGATAAAGATAAAAATATAGATGATGAAAATGACAATGAAGATTATAATTATTATTATTTATTCATCAACATTAGCTTTTGGTGGCTAATGTCAGCTTTACTTAATAATATACATGTATGCTGTATAATTTCCAAAAGTGCAAGATGGTGGCGTTGAAGAGGAGACGTGTCGTCCTTATTCATAAACAGTCTATGGTCCCTAGAAGTATGATAATATAGAGTGTTTTCCATGTCTCTGTCTTAATGTACAGTTAAGGGATAATTGCATGGCAGAGAATTGTTGTCTTTTTTCTTGAGTTTTAAGTGGGATCAAACCAAAACAACTTAATTCAGCGACTCCTCTTGTGCAGCAGCGATGCCTTTCCTTTGTCCTCCTTTCATATTTGACATCGATGAGTTTACTCTGGCAATGAAACGTGCTCTCGTTCCTGCAGGGAGACACGGCCTTAATGAAAACAGATTGCAGGAATGGAAATACGAGGCGTGTGCCAAGATCTATAATCTTGGGCAAAAAACGTCAACAACAAAAGCTGATTGCACTGAAATTGAGATTTCAGATCCCTGACTGGGAAAGGCTCGGGAATTGCATTTTTTTACCTCCGAAACACTTGATGAGTCATAATTAAGGAGGCCAAATTACAACTGATTATGAGAACATTTTCTTCTCATTATTTCAAGCTGTTAGCACTTGATGAGGGCAGCTCACTCATGTTCTTGACGTAGAGCGTCTCCTCAGGCGACGTCACTCCCCCTCCCTCTTATCGGAAAAAACCCAAATGATTCACCAATCACGCTACGTCTGCACGGCGCTCGGGAGATTTAGTTTTTGCCGTCGACCGACGTCAGCTCGGCATCTTGCTAACGTCACAACAAATTTGAGCTTTCGCGAGTGTTTTGGAGCGGAGGGCTGAACCCGCGGCCAATTCCGAGCTAAAATAAACAAGGATGAGAACAGCCATGTTTGGAGACGAGAAATAGACCAGAGTTGGAAGCCTCCGACCTGTTTTTGTTGCTGCTTGGGTTTGGACAATGGCCAGAGTTTGGAGCCCGGCAGTTTGCTGACTTTTATTATTTGTAATAGCGTCCTTTGGGAGATGGGAACGGATCAAACCAAAAAGGGGGGGTGGGGGGTGAGACTTTACAGGAACTCGGATTTTTCATGCTTACTGAATATCTTAGCAGCTGCGTGGCAAATTCGAGCATCAGACTCAGTACCCGTGCCAGTTTCCATCTAATGCTCATGTAATAATTACTTGTGAAATAGCAACAGGCCACAACTTTCAAAATAAAACGCTGTCACTGGAGCTACGACTGTCATAACAAGAAGAGAACCAAAACAAATCAAGAGGAATCAGTGTTTCAGACCAGTATCTTTTATTTTGTGCACAATTTATATGCAGTTACAGTTACAGGTGTGTGATTTTGTTTAGTCTGCATGAATAACATGCTTTTTGTTCACATGGATGTTTTGTTTGTGGATATACAATATAAAGTTTGGAGAATCAGAGTTCTACCTGGTGATGACTTGAGTTTGCACCAACCTGAAGATATTAAGCTCCTGCATGAACCGATCCTGGTCTGTTGGAGAAATATTGCGTTGTCGTACCACTGGGAGAGCTCTTGGAGAAACAGAAACCCAGTCGGGTGCACGCAGGGTGATGGAGCTAGAATGACAACCATTTCAGAATCAACAAACAACCCAACCAGTTTAAAAATTCATCTACACACAGTAGACGTCTCATTAGAATGACATAATATGAGTACTCACATACAGAATCAGTTTGACTAGCGATTCCTTAACTCTTATTTCGACAGTACAATTAGTCTTTTTACTATAATAGCATAGAATTTATACATTAATCATGGATATTATTCATTTTGGTGCGCCACCGAAATATTTTCCTCATGTGGCCACCCCTGTTGAAACTTTCTCAGGGCTCCACTGCTTCTCATGGTCATAATCGTCTTTTAGTTGCCTGAACACAACAACCAAACCGTAACCACACTGGAACCTATTTCACCTCTTTTAGTCTTTTGGTTTGCTGCTGCACAGAGCTGCATGGAAAACATGACACACCTCTTACGAACTTTAATTCCTGACACAATTAGCTGTAATACAGTTAAGTTGAGTGCAGCTAATGAAAGGAGGACGGGAGCTACAGTATGTAATGGGTTTAGAATGTCGTGCATGTGTTTAACCAGAATTTTAAATAAATATATAATGCACTAGACGTTTTAGAGCAGTTATGCAAAGGTGGATGAACATTGACCAGTTTGAATAAAAAAAACATGCATGCTTTCTTTTCATTGAAACATATAATTTGCCTGTAAACACATGGACATGATGCTCGCCCTGTGTTCCTCTCGTGCTCCATCCTCACTGACCACCAGCCTCCAGATGAGGGGGTGGGTCTGTTTACCAGAGGGGTAAACAACCACAGCCTGGGTGGCTCCTGGACTCTGTTACCCCTTTTCCCTGCATCCTCACGCTCTTCTGAAGACGACTCGGGGCAGCCACACACTTCTTAACCCCTTGTTCCACCGCACAGGCAAACCCGGATACCTCATGTTGTCATTTCAAAAAGCGAAGGAGGCAAAGATTCAGATGTTCCCAGCTGGTGTAAATACCCAGAAACCTCTGGGGTCAGGGGCCCGGGCTCTTGTCCCCGA
Source organism: Hippoglossus hippoglossus (assembly GCF_009819705.1). Classification (NCBI taxonomy): domain Eukaryota; kingdom Metazoa; phylum Chordata; class Actinopteri; order Pleuronectiformes; family Pleuronectidae; genus Hippoglossus; species Hippoglossus hippoglossus. Next base: position 5,196,665 of record NC_047152.1, on the reverse strand, counting down.
GGGAACACTTCCCACTTGTGTGATTTATTCCCGAAAATAAAACAGCATGTTATTGAATACATTAATTCCATTTATGCATCCTCTCTTTTTCAGTTGTTTACAGAGGCCTCCACTCGTTGTACACTTTTTCCGTACACTCGCATAGTTTTAAGAGGGTGTGTTAATGGGACCGGACCATAACAGTTTATGTTGGCCGGACGCCGCTTCATCCACACACTCCTTCTCATGTCGCAGCATTTTTGGCCCTGTCAGCTCTCTTCCTCGTCTTCCACCCGAGTTCTTTAACCCCCGCGTTTTGTCCTCGTCTCAACTTTGAGTCTTTTTCTTCTTAACAACCACCGTCTTTATTTTTCCAGTCTTTTCTTGATTTATTTTACATGACAGAGTATTAGGGCCACTTAAAGGGGAAAGGAATCTGATGTTTCAATAATAAAGTCATAATATTAGGAGAAAAGAATTGTATTTTTATGAAAATAATGTAATATTACAAGAAATGATAGCCTAAAGGCTCATTTATGTTCACGCCTTGTTTCCACAAAGCTCTGTATGCAAGTTCCTATGGCAAACTCCATGATATCCAATGAGTTGCAAAACAATTTTTCCCTCTTTTGATCCGTGTACATTGAAATTGTTCAATTATGACTTTATTCTTACAATACTACAACTTTCTTCTCAATTACTAATATATCCTTGTAATAATTATTCTTGAACTGTCAATATGGCCCAAATACTCGATCGTAATTTTGCTATTTATACAACAGGAATTGTGTTTTACCTTTGCACACTGAGCCACATTGTCTGAGTTAAATCACCGTCCCATCAAAAGTCTGCTCGAGAGGAAGTCCTCTCTAAATCCACTCTGACTGTCAACATTGCCTCTCCTGGTTGATCGTGCACACTGCGAGGAGCCTTGAAGAAAGTCGGATGCAAAACCAGATGGCTGTAAAGTGAAGGGTGTTATGTAATGAGGTTCAGTCGGGTGACATCTTACTGTAAACACCTCCTCAAGTTCCCTGCGGCTGCTTGAGGAAGTGTGTCTCGTAGAGGAAGGAGTAGGTGAAACACAAGAAGAAGCCAAGGAGGAGAAAACAGATACATGAAGCATGTGTGCGAGAGTCACCTTCGACACAGAAAACGCATGTGCGTGCACGTAGCTGCTCATTGTGCGCTTGTCTATGTGCCGAGCGTGTTCTCTCGTCGCGTCCTCTCCCCCGTGTGTCCATTATGGCGATAAGGCCTCCATTGAAGTGCTGCCAGCCCACAGATAAAGAGCCACAGTGGAGCTTTCTGTGAACATGCCGCTCCTGCAGACCCCCGCCACCGCGCCGGGGCCAGGCTCCCGTCAACACCCCCCCACCCCCACCCCCAAAACCTCCCCATGCATCCCTCCAGTCCACATCTATCACATCCTCACTCCTCATCTGCTCTTTGTTTTCCATTCCTCATTCTCTGGACCAGACTTTTTTCGTTTCATCTACAAAGGACAAATCTGCATATTCCTGGTAGAGGAATTTTTTTGATTTCTTGTCTCTAAACATTGTTACACTCGTGTCAGTGCACCGGTTTGTGCTCCGTCGGACACTTACTGTCGCCCAGTTGGGCTCTGAGTGGTGACCACGCATGGTTACACCCTCACAAACACACGCCACAAGCTTAGCTGTCCACTGAGCACACGCTCTCAACCGCCCGTGCTTACATAGGGTCATAATACACAATGCACATGCACACAATGGCACAAATGCATTTAGTCAAGCAGTGAACATTATTCTCCTCACACAAACACACACAAACACACACACTCTCTCTCTTGCCAGCTTGCTGACTCAGATTCGTGTGTGTGTGTGAGAGAGGGAGCGATGCAAGGTGCTTTGAAGTGTCGGGTGGGTTGGAGCCACATATTGGGGGCGCAGCAGGAGGCTGGCAGGTCGGGCTGGTCCTCCTCCTTCTCCTCCTCCTCCTCCTCCTCCGTGCCTGTTTCCTTAAAGGACCCCCGAGACCCAGCATGCACTCTGGTGCTGTTTGATGACGGCCAGCATACAATAAGCCAAACTAAAAGCACTTGAGGAGCCACAGGAACTGGACTGAATGTCACACAAACCTGATGTATTTCTCTCACCTCTGTGACTCAGCAAGAAAATATATAAATCCAAACGTTGAAAGGTGAAATTTGGCGATACTGGAGGACGTCAGTCATCATCGGTCCTTTTTCCTCATCAGAAAAGAATCACATCATTGATGACTTCTGTTTTCATTGTTCTTATTCGCAGCTTTTTATTTTCATATTCCTGCGACACACTGGTGAACTGTCAGATGGGATTAGCGGCAGCTCCCCCGGCCACCCTCAAAGGTTAAGTGTCACCGATAATGGATGGATGATGGATTTTATTTTCAAGTGTGTGATTTCCACACTGGTGGTAAAAACCCCTCTATATGCTGTTTAATTTAGCTATAAAAACAAAAACAGCCTCACTTGACTGAACAATATTAATAACTATCATGCCTGAAGAGAGGATTCAGTTTTAATATGTCTCATGGCTGCAGTAAAACCAGAGACCTAACAGCATTACAGGACAATAACTCCTCACGATGTTCTTTCACGGTTACTTAGACTTGTGGAAACAAGAGCTGTCCAAATATAAACAGAAGTTTGATTCCAGCGACCTCTGACCTCTTTTCTATCTAATACAGAGAAGCTGCTGGAAGGAGTCAGTGGAGAGCCTTGTGTACCTGTTTATTCTATACCTGTGATATCAGTAGTGCAGATAAGGCTCAATCAACAGCGAGGGGTTTTCTCTGGTGTTACTCGTGCATGAAGCTCACGACCAATGCAGACAGGAGATTCATGAAGGGCTCTGCTGGTGGAAGAACAAGTGACGTGTTCTCTGTTTGTCAACCGTTTCCCCTCCAGCTGAGAGTAGTGCTGCTCTCGCTGGTGTTTTTCCACAGTTTGTGGTGCAGAGGGCCAGAAAATCCACTGGGTTGAATAATGTCTCCCCATGAATCCCCTTTCTTCGAAATGTTTTCGAGGAAATGTGTTTGCTGCGTGGCAACTGAGATGTTTTTGTACGGAATTGATTTAATGGTCACGACGTCAGGCCTGATTATGAAGGAAACTGATATTGAAAAAAATCCCTCTTGAAGAAGAGATGGAAAATCGGATTAAATAAAGATTTAATAGACCAAAATATGTCATGTTTCATACATGTTGTTAGGGTTAAGTTGAAATATGATATTGTTATTGAAAGATCATGGTTTTGACAAAGTATTTAATGAATCAACTACATAACGTTTCTCTAAATATCGTTGCTGGACTCGAGATCTAGACCATAGACTCTATATAAGGATGAACGACATGACTGATCCCCCAAAGTGTCTTAATAGCCCCCTGGTGGCTGGGTGCACTACAGGTCATAAATCTCCTCCTCCATGTTTTTGGATTGGACATTGACTGAACTAATGACAAACGTGGTTTCTGTCATTTTAAGTAGTTCTTATCATCTTCTTTACCTGTCGATTTCTCCAGTAAGTTTTGTTTTTTAATTAGTTACTTGATGCAATGGAAACGGGTTGAAATGTTATGACAGGGAAAACACACACGTTCCGTCGGTAAAAGGGCCGAATATGAAACCAGCGTCATAAATTTCAAACTTACATCCGACGAGTCTGCACCTCACAATTTACACCCAGTGTAAATGCTGCAAGTGAAATTCATATTATTATTAAATGTTATTATATTTCCTAGACCGTAACCAGGTCTATTAATTGCCTAACCCTTGTCATGATCATATTTTATTTGTTTTCTGTAACTAAAGTCATACCTTGGTTGCCATGTGCATCATAGAAAGCAATGACTGCATTTGTGATTTCTGGGAAATTCACTTAATTTATGTCAAAGCGGAGAAGGCACGTTTGGGGGGGGGGGGGGGGGGGGGGGAAGTGGGCCGTGGGCACAGCACTTCATCACAAAGCAACTCCTGGAATGTGTTGAGTGTAACGGGCCGACGGTGTCTGAGAGCGTCTGCGGGTGTTTTGTTCCTCGTTAAAGCCACTTTTGGTCGAGGGGGAGGCTGGCGGACGACGTGGAGAATTAACTCTTATAAAAAAAAAGAAAGAAAGAAGAAGTGGTTTGTCATATTTGTGGTCGGCCGCAGGTTTGGGTTTTTATTTGTTTCTTGTTTGAGCTCTTCCTGGCAACCGCGAAGCCCCGAGATGTCCACGACTGTGGAATCTTTTACGTTTTACGCCGTCTGTCTGGAGGGCGAAGCTGCAGGCTGGAATCTGATGATGTTGGCAAACTGAAAACCTATATCTCATTAAAAAATACAACTTGAGATGATGCTTTTCACAACACGGCGAAAGCAAAGTTTAAAGACACTGTTTCTCTGTGTGCCATCTCGTATTGGAATGGTCGGGACGGAAAAATCCTCAAAATTCTTCCAGTTAATCAAATTAGACAAATACAAATAACCTCCTCTTTTATTTAGACTAACTAAGTACAGTAAAGCCACCGTGATTGCAGGAAATTGCTTTTTTTTCGAAAGCATATTTTTCCATGACCGACGAGTGTCTTCTCTCCAAAAGGTGGATTGCATTGAGACCTGTGCTCAGAATAGTTCCAGAAGCAGAAATATCCATGTAAATTATATCTGATACTCGTGCGCTCTGTGACCATGAAAGGAGCAGAGCGTGGCTGCCTGTCATAATATGTCCTTGGAAAAGGCCCGGGTCACATACTTCTCATCTTGGCGTTCACATGGAGCTGGATGGAGCTCTTGTGCACGGTGGAATTTGTTGTATTCAGATGATTAAAATATTTGGGTGGCTTTTTTCCGCAAACGGAAAAATACGATTCGCTTCCTATCGCCGCCGTCCCATCGACTACTTCCTCTTCAAACCTGACTTCTGCGTTTATATATTTACCTGATGTTTGACTTGAAAATGGCTGTGACCTGTGTCTGTGCACACGCAGTTTCTATCTTTCCACAGGGGGCTGTCGTTTTGAATACACATACACTCACTTCAGGGGCTGCATGTGCTGCCAGCAATCTAGAAATGTATTGTGCTTGCTCTTGTTCACAGTCTGAAGGACCTATGGCCACAATGCATCAAAAAACAGAACAGTAAATGAGAAGTGAAGGCCAGGATATGCCTATTGTTTGTTTTACTTCCACATATGAGGACTGCTTTCAGATCTTGTCATCTTTCCCAGAAACATAGAACGTGACATAAAAATTGTTTAGTATCTTGCCCTCCCTGGCAATTTCGTCATTGGCTCTTATCGTCCAAAAGCTCTTGAATCTTCTTTCCAAGTTTCCAAGACGTCTTCTACGTGTATAGCTTCTCTTTTTCAACCTGAGATATTTGTATTCTACTTGAAGAAGAATGAAAAAGTGAGATTCAGACATAAGGTTCAAATCTGCCTAGTTTCCCAGCTTTAGGTGATTATTATTTAAATTCTGCCAGTTTCTGACCAATCGTCCCTCCGTCACCAGCTCCCCTGCTTGTCCTCTGTTGTTTGACAGTGTTATGGCTCATATTCAGTGTCTCGGTGTGTGTGAAGCTTGTAAGCATGTGTACTTCCATAAATGTGGAGCACAATCGTCGGTTCTACGAGCTGAAGGAGTCTGGTGCATATGGCAGCTATCTGGCTTAATTGCAGAGGATTTCCATTGCTCCTTCGCAGCTTAATCATCTCTCGCCGATGTTTTGTGGTCCATCTGGAAATGATACGCTCTCAATTAACTCCCGGTTCAAGGCTCGAAGACCCTCTTCCATCCTGGCCTGTAGCAGAGCAAGGCTTTACTACAGGCTCACCTAGGCCGCCGCGCTCAAACTCTCACCGTGCACGGAGGAGCTGCCGCCTCCACCGCACATCGGTTATCTGCTGGCCGGATTTTTTCCTCCTCGCTCCCTCGGCCTTGCGCTTTTGTTTTGTGAACCTGGTCCTCATTAGGCCTGGAAGTGGAGAATGGCGAATGGTTGAATAACTGTTAGATGACATTTGGAGAGGGGCATATTTTTTTCATTGTTTTTATATTTGTGCAACCTCTTCTGCGGCATTTCCACAACAAAGTCTGAGCCCCTGCATCGAGGATCGCTCGTTGTGCCAGCGTGTGTTATTCTCCCAACTGTTTGAAAAAACGCCAGCTCTGCAGTTTCTCTCTCTCTCTCTCTGCAGGCATTCAAACAAAGTCAATATGTCTCGGTTTGAAAACAAAAGTGAAAAATGACCAATTCCAATCTGCCACTCCAAAACTAAGAAAATGAGAGCAAATGGCAAAAACACTCATAAAAATTAATGAACTTCATGAGGATGGAAAAAGTGATGGGTTGCGTTTGAGTCTCCAGATCCTCGCCAGGGCTATAAATTGCATCCTTGCACTGATGTTTGTTTAGGAGCAGATGTTTTACTGAGATTTGGGAGCGACGCGAAAAAAAGCTTCGATCGGCGCGGCCCTCCTCGAGGCTTCCGATCAGCTGTCTCTGCGACACTGCTTCCCTGATAAAATGAGTGGGAGGGCGAAAAAAATGATGACTTTGTTTTTGTCTGCGCGCCCCATATGTACACGTTCGGACCACATGTGAGGGACGGTAGGGAGCGGGTGGGGGGGGAGCAGACGTTTGGGTATGAAGTCACATGGCAAGAAGCTCGCTAGGTGATGGCAGTCGGCCAGTATTCCTCCTTTTGATGAGAAGCATGTATCTGGTGCAACACGTGCGGAGGAAGGTATGGTGTCAGAGAATACCAGCGCCGCTGCATCATCCCACATCGCCTCAGCCGTCCCTGATCCGCCGCCTTTCTTCTCTCTGCTCTGTCTCTATCATCCCTTTCTCATCTCTATTACCTTCTTTTCTTCCCTCTCTTCCAACACTCCTGTTGCACACACACGCTCTCTCTCCGCACACCGTCTGGCGGCCTCCTGTGTGTCCACATGTGAAGCCGAAAGCAGGTCACGGGGATTCTGGGTTAGGCTTTTGTTTTTTTGCGTCGAGGTGAGCGTGTCACAACAGGATTGAATACTTCCCATGGTCCTTGACGCTCCCCAGGGCCCCAGTGTTTCCCTCCGCGTGCTGTTTAGATAGGGGGCCTCCCACCCTCATTTCCAGGGGCCCCCGGGGCACTTACAGCTGAGATGCAGGCTGCAGTGATTATTTGGATGAGGAGACGTGCACGTGCACTGCCACAACCCCACCGCCCCACCTCAAGTTTAATGCTTGCAAACTCACATAGACCCCCATCCCTTCATACCTCGGGGGCCTTTTCTCGCTGTTTTATATGTGCAACAAACAAGTTGTTATTTATTTACCGCAGCTTTTATTGCAGCATAAAGCATTTTATGGATTTAAGGATTATCTGATTGAGTTATAAATATGAAAATGATCCCAGTTAGTGTGAAATAAGGTGAAAATTAAGCACCTCACAGCATTGTGGTGCTTAATTCTCACCTTTTTCATGTTTTTATTCTTTTTGCAACAGTTTCAATTACTTGGTTGTAAATAGGGCTTTGACGTGTGGCTCTCAATAATTGAAACAACATTTTTTAACCTGGAACAAGCAGCAGTTTGGACGATTTGGAGAAATACAAGCTGCAATATATTTCACACTAAATCAAGAAGATAAACAGCATTAAGATTGCACGGAGTTGCAGAACAAGCCGATGCAAACTGAGGCTTAATTTACTGTACATGAGCTCAATATGAAATATAAGGGGGAAGTGTTCGTCACATGACCGTAGTCAGCACAGTTCCAGACCAATCTTCTGTCTTTGGAGGCATTAGCAGCGTGTGCCTATCACCAAGACCTTGTGATCCTGTCTTAAATCCGTCTGGAACTTTATGAGAATATAAGACTCCTCTGATCCCGATAAGTTTGAAAAAACCACCAGGATCTGGGCCCGGAATCCGAAAATGTGCCGACCTCTCTGATTACTCCACCTCGATAAGCATCGTTACTACTCGGATTGGAAAGATTTTGACTGTGAGGCATTCCCTTTTTAATGTCGTGGCTCTGGCATCATATTAAGGAACAAGGTGATTAGATTTGTTTTATCTCACTTCTCGTCTGTTGATACTCAAGAATACATTATCTAGAACATTTTCTCACTCGGGCGTTTCCCTGACATGGCAGAAAAAGTTCTGGAAAATCTCTGCAGAGAATTTCAGGAAAATGTCCAGACTTCAGTGCAAGTCTTCAGTAAAAAAAACATTTACATACAGAAACGCCAACGAAACACATCTTCCTTTAGTTAGCCGCTGTAACAAATGGTTTTTATTTTTAGATTCATGTTTGGAGGCACATTTCCACTCAAAAGAAGATTTTTTGTTGTGGGGGGAAATCGAGAATCCAGTCCCACACCGCAAATAGTAAACAGTTGTTGAGAAAGTCCCTCGGAGCAGTTTCACATGTCCTGAACGTGCTCTACTTTCCCTCAGACACAGACGCCTGATAACCCACTTTGATGGAAACCGTGGTGTAATGAGGAATGGCTCCTATCGCCATGACTCCCTCTGTTTGTCCCACTTTATTTTTATGCTGACTAAATCACATGGAGGAGCGTGACCTCCAGGCACCTCTGAAATGTATTTGGCACACAAACCAACTTTCCTGAGCATTGATAAGTAATAAATTCAATAATCATGGACGTAAAACCACTTTATGAAACAACATTTTTTTTGTATGAGTATGGATATCGAGCATTTTTCCTGAGTGACCCTGAAAGATAACACATTCCACAGAGTCCTCCCTGAGATAAGAAAAGAAGAAGATGCCAATATTGAGTCTGGAGACATTTCTTTCTATAAATTGTGGCACGTGAGCACGCAAACAGAATCCAGGTGATTTTAAAGCTGTGTTCAGTGTCACCATCACATGAATACCGAACCGCTGCCCAGCATGTGGCTGCAATTCTTGGGTATTCAGAGCGGAAAGTCTCCACGGGGCGACTGGAGAGGAGTCGAACATTAAAAAAAGGCACATCACATCTCCCCCGTGCTAATTAGCAGTTAGCATTCCTACGTGTCTCCTGTCTGACAGTGGATAGTAAACAGGGACGCTCTTTGTTGCGTCCGCCTGATTGATCGGCGCTCATTGTCCGCCAGCTGGGACGCGGGGTGTCTCGAGACAAGTCCAGTGAAGTGTAAATGAGGTTATATTCAGATCATCAACCCCACTGCTTCGACAAAAGGAGAGAGTGTAAAAAAAAACAAGGCCCTGGCACGTTGTTGCGTCGCCTCGCTGATGAGCTGCACTCGAGCGACCCTGAACTCTGGAGGACCTCAGACGTTTTTCTGACCCTCGGCTCGCAAACAGCTGCTGGAAGCTCACTTGTGCCAGATCACCTAATCTGCACCAGGCCCTCGCCCTGCATCTCATGGGAAGAAAACTGCTTCACCGTGCGAGTGCGGGTTTGTCCCATTTACAAGGAGCCGAGAAAAGGCATCCGTCCATCCGTCGGCCCCATAACTCAACCATCAACCAGGTCACCCCCGCCTCTCTTTGCCTCATGTGCTGCCCCCGTCCTCCTCTCTGTTTGTATTGTATCCATTCATGCTTTTTCTATATGATCTATATGTCCTGCACCTCTTTTCCTCTTCCTCCTCTTCTGTCCCCCTGGGTCCATCCATCAATCCATCTTTTTGTGTTATTTCTCCCACAAACAGATTCCAGGAGACGTCCTAACTTTTTTATTCCAAGAAAATTGGACATTTTATCATGGGATGTATCAGACGGAGGAAATTAATCCTGTAACGCCTTGTTGCACACTAGAGGATAGTCGGGCAGATTTCAGGTCAGATACAGTCGTCCTGGTGATCTCGTGGGCGTTGGCAATGTGAGATTATCTGTTGATACGATCCTGCAGTGTGAGGGGTTCATAGAGATAATCTTAACCTCACAGACTGAATCAAGACGTCAGCGATTTCGATATCAGGGAGAGTCGTGCAGTATGAAAGGGAAATGCCACAAACCCGATGTTGTGTACTTGTGCTACTTTTGTTTTTTGTTCTGAAATCAAGTTTGTGGTCCTGCGTTTCGACGGGAACCTCTTCTTTGCGATCTCACAATAAAAAATGTCTCCCACCTTTTTAAAATCAGCAAAGATTTTTTAATTTCTGGCATAGCTTGGGCCAGCTTCTCTTCTTCTTCTTCTTCACGATGACAATTCACTTACTTTACCTGCCATGAATGAACCGGCCTACACAGTGCAGCCCTTGTTCCTGCAACTGTGTGCATCAGCTCAGTCTTTTTTTTTTTCCTTCTTCTTCTTCTTCTTTAAACTCATATTCCTGTAAGGGGGCCTCCCTCCCCATATGTGTGGCAATGTGTGCTTTGTCAGGGAGGAGAGCGACTGCGAGAAAGAGCGATAGCTTCCCCTCCACTGTCCTGCCCTCCCCTAACGCTGAGTCGGCACATCTCCCTCCCCTCTGCTCCGGTTGTAATGGAAAGTTCTGGAGAGGCTGTAATGGAAGAATAACCTCAACCGATGTGACACACACGTCCAGACACTAATTGGAGGAATGCAGTCAAGGCAGAGCTGCCGACACCGATTTCAGCTACTGTTACCGCTGCGATTAACATAACATAAACCTTGGCGCACGGCGATTAATCCAAGCTGCTAGATAATGTTAGGCTCATGTTTAAAGTCCTCCAGTATCTTCCATTGTGCAGTATGCTATTATGCTGGAGCTGCTGCCTTTTGTATTGAAATCGTGACTTTGGAGGATTGTGTGTTGGAGCGCTGCAGACGTTTCTCTGCCAAACTCCCCTCTCCAGTCCAGAAACTCTGCATTCCAGGCTCTCTGATCGCCCCGCTTCCAGCTCCCTGAGAAAACGTGAGCGAAAATTGATTTTTTTCCCCCATATCTTTTGGTCTGGTCTCCTTTCCCGGCATCCTTCTGGTCGTTTCAAGATGTTGGCTCTCGGGATCCGAGCGGCCAAAGGTACCGGGTCAATTTGTCTGTCAGTCAGTATAATGACGACTGTAAAGCTGATATCGCTCCATATATGGAGGCGATTCGAGGCCGCGCCGTTCATCCGCACGGTTTTCTGGAAACGCTGCGATGATTTCAGGAAGCTCTCGTTTTACTAAATATGTGACACCGGCTTGTTGAGGTTTCAAATGAGGCCCTAATTTTAGGTGGAAAATTACCAGCGGTTTCACGAAAGTTTGCTGTGATACTCCGGGTGTCATATTAAATGTCTCCTGACCGTAACTCGTGGAAGCTCCGTGTGTCAACACATGCGCTGCGGTTCCAGTAACACCCCTGATTATTGATCTTTGTCTAATCTTTGACCTCAGCTTAGAAAATTAAAGGCTCCAGTCGCCCCTCGGCCCAAGTGGTCGGGTCTCCGTAGGATTAGATACAATATCTGCATCGAGGTTCACAGACTGCAGTCAACAGCCACTTTAAATAGAACAACACTACTTTAGGAGGAGAGTCCAACGCGATCAACAGGATTTACTCCATGGACGCACTTTGCTGGACTGTGTCCGATCATATATATATAGATCATGGCATGTATGTCAAAGTATGTATTATTCATATATAAATATTCAAATGGGAATCTATGAAGTTGTTCTAAATACATTTTTATATATAATTATTACTGATGTAACATTGGTGCATGGGAATCCTCCACACACAACATTCTTCTGCTTTTTACTGCACATACACACTCTGCAATTTGAATTGAGAACAAAAGTAAGATTCATTCATTCATAAGATAAAAATTACTCAATTGTTATTTTGCTTTTGCTGGATGTTATTGCTCAAAAATTAGATTCGGTGGAAGAAGAATTTGGAAACTAAAACCACAACATGAATGATTTACAGATTTAAAAGAAGATGAGTGACAGTCCCAGTGAATTTCATTTCTCCAGATATTTACCTATCCCATAAAAATGTCACGTTACAAATTCACGTAAAGACATACACCTACAAAATTAAAGGGAAAAACTGTATTATAGAACATTAGAGTAGAATTTTTCTGCCTGATAATCATTTCAGTCCTGGGCCCCCGATGGCCAGGCTCTTCATCCTCCCAGTTGATTTGAATTAGACCTGAATTGTGAAACCTGCCTCTGTTTGGTTTCCTGGATAAAGTGGAGATCTAATGGATCTCTGCGGCCAAACACTTCACTGCTTTCCCTCCCAGTTCTTCTGGAGAGAGACAGGCGGGCCCATATGACTCCAGTTATCTCGGACTCCCCGTTCATGAAAAGGAGAACTTTTGTTTCACATTCTTGAACATGATGGGTTTATTTCAACCCGGCGCTCAAATGAAAATACACAGAGGGAAGTGTGCGCTCGGACTAAATGCCCTCCACCTGCTCGCAAAGGAAACGCCACTCGGATTCTTGGTTTGTGGGCATCAGAGTGTGTGTGTACGTGTGTGTGTGTGTGTGTGTGAGTACATGTGTGGGCGTGTGCGTATACATGCATGTGTGTGTCTGCAAATGATTATGTGGTAATTGCAACCAAGGGCACTGCATTAAAAAAATGTTCATATGTGGCTTTATCAAGAGCGATGGTGCCATATATGCTACTTTTAAGGTGATGTATTATTTTCAAATATATATAGGGATATAGGTGAATGTATGAAATAGTTCCAATTATTCTTATAGTGTACATATGACATATATATATTTTTACTTCATATATGTACATATAGTTGATATAAGGAAGCTCAGTATATGTACATACTGTATGTTACCTTTACGTTTTACTGTGCACACACACAATAAAGGATCAACTCAACTATAAAGTTTGTTGTCATCACAAAACAAGGACTTTGTTACTTAAACTAAATCCCGGGAACTGTTCAAAAGTAAGATTCAGTGGGCGTGGAAGTGGAAAACGTGTTTGTCCAGAACTTGGAAACTATAACTGCAGCACATCGTGAATGATTTACAGTTAAAAAGCAGATGAATAACAGATCAGACATTGTCACTGCACTGACCAGAATATGCAAAAACCTTTAAAACTATCTATCTACTTAGATTTGATGGCTTCAGTACAAATCCCTTGTTTCTGAAAGGCCGAGCTGCTCAACGGGACGTGATTTCTTCATCGTATGTGTTCACCAGGAGACTGAGGGTGTTGCTCAGCGCATCCACCTCCGGAAAGTGTGAAACAATGGTGGAGTGGGAGTGACCCTCTGTTTCTGCCAGGGGAGTTGACTCACTCCATGTGGCTGGATGTTACTCAGCCTTCATTACTTCCCCTTTTCAGTTCCTGACAAACCACTGTGTCATAAACAAATCCCGCCATCTCCGTCCTGTGCCCCTCCCGTGGGAACGCAGGGCGGTGGGCAGGTGGGATGAGCTCCACTGCTGGCGTCAGTGGTGGTATCAGAAGGGAAGTTGCGGTTGTGGGCACTTCGGGGGCGGGGGTTATTTCCTTCTTGCTGGAGTGTAGGAGTGTGCCAGGGTCAGGGATTCATCTGACATCATTAGAAACAAGTATGTCACCGGGGAAGTTGGCACGCTGGTCATCGCACAGGAGGATTTCCCCCTTTTTTCCTCTGTTTTCTCTCGGTGGATTCTCTGAATCTGCGTCTTATTACATTTAAAAAGCAGCTGTTTTAGTTATGAAAAGCTGGACGGTTAAATGGTCCTGACTTTTTTCACAGAGCGCTGTAAAATATGGCTTTTATAGAAGCTGCAGCACTTAATTACTTCAAGAAATGTCGGAGTATCTATAAAAACCTCTCTTCCCCCCAAGTCTTTATCTGTCTGTGTCTCGCTTAAGACCCGAGTGGTTCTGTGACTCCATCAGTATTTTGACTTTCCCTGGGAAATGGTCTCATAAACAGCCGGGAGCCCCAGCAGGCAGCCGGGTGCACAGTGTACGGTGTGTGCGCCATCACAAACTAAATTATACTAACTCACCTTTATTAATCCAGTAACTGGTCTTTCACTGCGAGACACCCAGGGGTGCACAGCGGGGGGGGGGGGGGTTAGCATCATTACGCACAGGCTATGACGTAGTTCGTGAGGCTGGGTTTCGAGTCACGCGAATAAAAGTCTTTTAAAACAACGTCATTTGAATGTCTAATGTCTCTGCTAGATAAAACCAGTGAGTGGAAAGATTTACGTGAGTTTTCAATTCTAACTCGATGGGATGTAACTTCTTGGCTTGCTCTCCGAATGTTACTGGTTTCTGTTACAACACTCTCACAGACACCTGGCAGCAGAGGATCTGTGGAGGACACGTGTTCAGTGTCCAGAAACCCCGTCCACCCAAAAGATTCAATATGAATTTATGCACAGAGTGAATCTAACAAGCTCTGAAAGGGACAATGCACAAAAATGAACATGTATTCTTTGAGTCCAACCTGCACATATGCCCGATTTAGCCATATAAGCAACGATTACACTTGTTTTTATCTCTTCGAATAAAAACAAGTGTAATCGTTTTTACAGGTCGTCTTTTATAGCAAACAAATCTCAAAGCCCAACCAGGACCCTGGTTATTTACAGCTTTGCGTTGATCTGCGAACAGTTTCCTCACAACCACTCGAGCTGGACGACTGGAGGAACCCAAACGTTAGATTTATGGAGCCCAGTGTTTCGTTCACACTGAGGCTAAGTGGGCAGGAGTGGTCCCAGTTCGCCCTTTGACTTGGCATCCTCGCCGCCTGGGTCAACAGCAAACTCTGTGCGGGACCATTTGAGACATGGCTGCTTCTTGTGTAACGGACTGTTTGGCAGATCCTCCCGTTGATAAAGAACAGAGCGTGTGAAGACAACGCACGATTTACATGTTACTTTACATACAAGTCCAACAAACATGGTTTGAAGCAGTTTGGAGCGCATGTGAGGGCAGTGACCTCCCAGGCATCAAACACGGACAATGACAGGTGACAGCGGCGTTAAATCACATGTGAACGCAGAGACCGAAGTGGACATGAAGCGGCCGCTCGGCTCGTCTTCTGACAGGTGGAGCTCCAGCGTCCCTTTTCTCAAGTGTCTGACGGTTTCCCCTGCGAGCTTCGCATTCTTCTCCTCTCCCTCTCATCCCCAAGTGGACCGGCGCTCCAGGCCGCCCAGGCCACGACTGCGGTTACGTAACCCGGCGCTAAAGCTGTACGTCTCTGCGACATATTTACCTGGAATGGCTTGACCCCTGCTCGAGCCCGTGGGCCACAATGGCGGCGGCGGCGGCTGGGGGCTGTTTTTACTAGAGAACATACCAGCGATCAAGACCTTCTCAAACAAATATGTGGATTTGAGAAAAGCACACTGCTCCTGATGCAGCTTTGCTTTGAGACACTTTTTATGTCATTAATAAAACAAACACCAAAGTATCCCCGCTCTGTGCTGAGGGATGTTTATTCAGCTTTTCGGCACTCGCTCAGACCCGGGCCTGTTGAGGCCTTAACGCAACACTGGTTCAGTTAATCAGGGGCCAGCAGCTCCCACAGACAGTTACACTCAGTTTGGGTTTATTACCTCCACACATACCAGAAGGAGGGAAGCTGCTTCTGGTAGTCTGCCGGGCATCGTAACTCCGAATCCTGCGTGAATTTCAGCCTCATTGTTCGGGCACATTCTCATTTAGCCATGTAATATGCTCTTATTTTGAAAAACTAACACCCGGTGGGAACGATTAATCAGAGCAAACCTCGAAATCTTTAAATTTAGCTTCAAGAAAAGTGGAAATTCTGGTTAATTGTGACTGCAGAGGACTGCTAGACGACTCAAAAGCAAATTTACCGCCTTGTTTTGCAGTGTAAGATATAGAGCTCCCCGCTCTCTCTTATGCTTCAAATTACGTGAGGTATTTGGGAAAAAAGGGGAACAAGAATGTGTCCCCAGTGGATCCAGTGGAGTGCAGGAGGGTGTAAACTCTCGCTCAGGAAAAACACTGGAAATGTGGCATTAAAATCTGTCGAGGAAGCGCAACAGACGGGAGACGAGGGTCGTGCACGTTATCACAGAGAGGGAGAGACACAGTTACTGACTCTGTAAATTACTCGGCTCTTCTCGGGCAGCGTCGGTGATCCTTGCCTCCGACAGCGGCCCACACGTTAGCCATCAAAACCAGCAAGGCCTGGAGAATGAGTGCTTTCGATAATTGCTGTGTAAACCATGCCAATCAATTACTCAAGTATAAGGGAGGTAAGGAAAACAGTCTGATGAGGTTTTTAGTGGAAAACAAGTCTGGTGACACACACACACACATTTACACATATATGCATGAATTTCACAGTGGCACACACATGCAAAAATCCAAAGAGAAAGCCTGGGAGACTCACGCCGCAGCCCGCGTGCATCAGAAAGGCGAAACCTGCACGACCTTGAAGACACAAGGTCAAGTGAGTGTAGGGTCACGTGCAGTGCGAGCAGGGTTACTTTGTGTTTGTCAGTGTCTTCAGGAGCATGTCTGATGATTGAATGCATACTTTCGCATGTGTATTTCAACGTGGGAGCGTTTCCTCGAACATCTGCACGTTTGCATATTTCAGAATCCGCAGGCCTCTTGGTCCCCTGCTGGACGATTATAAAAAACCTCCTCCTCTCCCCCCGTGCGTAAACACAGTTATGTAATTGTACCACTACAGATGATAAATGGGGAGAGGTAGCGATG
The DNA here is from genome assembly GCF_009819705.1 of Hippoglossus hippoglossus. NCBI lineage: Eukaryota > Metazoa > Chordata > Actinopteri > Pleuronectiformes > Pleuronectidae > Hippoglossus > Hippoglossus hippoglossus. The sequence continues at coordinate 5,180,075 of NC_047152.1, read as the reverse complement.
GGAATCTCGCAGTCGCCGACGTCAGCACGGGGTGAGAAAGCCCAGCGGCAGGCATGGGCATGTGTGTGTGTGTGTGTGTGAGATAGAGACCGGGAGAGGAGGAATGAAAGCAGGAATGAGAGATGGAGCGGCTCTGTGAGCCAAAAAGAACAACAAGGCATGTAACCCGCACATTGAGATAGAACGAGAATCCACGAGGGAGCGAAGCCAATCGCTGACGTCCGCTCGATCGAATCCAAGCGTAGTCGACGTCAGCGATGAAGGAGGCATTTCTCCACGTTTAACTTTCCCCGTGATTGATCGCGCTCGTCTTTGTGGTGTACCTTTTTCTTGTCTGTACATTGTGCAGCCATCACACTGTCTGGGAGAGGAGCTCCGGCGCTATAACAGATCGCTGGCTCCTGCTCAGGGTGCTGCACACACACACCAAGCCACATATTCAATCTTCAAGCAAACGGGAGGAGTTGTTATAAAGAGGGAGAACAACGACTCATGTACTTGCTCGATCTGCTGATGCGGAGGAGCAGCGTTTCAACTTATCAGCTTTGGACAATCAGTCGGAGGATTTCACAGAACGAACATCAGCAGAAAAAGACGTGGTGCCGGGAAATCTTGATTCAGTTGTGCATGCAAAGCCGCTGCATGTAAGTAGGGTTTGTGTTTGTACAGTTCAAAGAGCCCTGCAGCTGTTGCGTTTGCATGGGAAATGCATTGAAGTGCTTAAAGTTGGTTCCAGCGTTAATGGATTTCAGGCTTTTGTTTCCTAAGCATCGGCACGAGGCTTCAATTCAAAATAACAGCGAATGAATCATCAGCATTTGTTCTTTGATTCCCTGGATTCAGATTCTCCAACATGAGAATATCTCTCAGTTTTTTTTATGGCTTTGTGAACTTTTCTGTTCACTTGGACTCAAAAGATGAAGTGATTCAATTATGGTAGTTGAAGGTCAAAGGTCAAGGTCAGGACAGCCGCATGTTTTTGCGATACATCAGGAACACCTCAAGGGAATGTCATTAGACACAGAATTTGACTTTGGAGGTCAAAGGTCAAGGTCATTGTGATAATTCCTTGCTACCCCGGTCACTACTGATAAGTCATTGGCAGATCAGGTTAAAGATCTTGCTCCCTTTGCCCTGTTAAGCCTTTACGGTTACAACACATAATACAATTGAGCCTCCTTCCTCTCAGCACAACGCTCCGTTTGACCGGAATTCTCCCAACACACGCAAGCGAGCCGGCAGCGCTCACCGGTGAGGGCGAGCTTCCGATCCTGGAAGCTGCAGAGAGCCCACCCCTCCTTCCCCCCGACACCCATCTCAAGAATGCAAGGTGCAAGAGCAGCAATTTCTCCCCCCAGCCCGGCTGTCTTAACACGCCACACACGGAGGCCATCATTACGGCTGGAGCGCACACCCGTAAGGTGGGGAAAGAGGAAGGGGAGAAGGAATGAAAGGAGGAACACCGCTGGACGTTGAAGGAGAAGGAGATTCGGTATCTAGAAGGAGTTTCTGTGCCATAAAGGAAAGACTGTGCAGCGCTGGCCTTGGTTAGGAGCCGGCCTCCAGTTACAGGCAGCACAATTACACTACAGTGTGTATCCAATCGTAATTCATTATTCCACATTGTTGTGTTTGTCCAGGTGTGCAGCAGCAGTCGACGGGGCGTTGAAGGGGTTTATGGGGGGTCTTGTTTCTAAGATAACACCAAAACACAATTAACCCCCCATGACACATGAGAAGCACTTCCTGAGCCTCGGCTGCACCAGCAGTTTCCACCCCCTTCCAACTGGTGCTAGTGAGGGGGTCTATTGTAAAAAGGTGTGTTTACTTTGGCCTGGGCTCACCTTTTTGCCATTACCTGACCCCCCTCCCCCCGACTGCACACACACACACACACTGGAGAGTTCACAGATGAAATCCAAACCGCATCGCAAATTACCTTTGTCACTGAAAAAAAAACTTCTCGCCCCTCCCACCCCCTTTGGTATCGAGGCCAAATGTTATTTTGCTGAGTTTCACTGGCAACTTTTGGTGCGTGCACACCCCCACACACACACACACACACACATTCCTTGCAAAGTGCTGTAAAATAAACAGCGGGCCACTAGATTTCAACGAGCCGAGATGGAGCGGGCGAGAGGGAAAACAAGCACACGCCAGCGAGAAAATGGGCAACCGGTCGAACGCGGAGCTCGGCTGTTTGTTGTTACAGATGGCCGCAGCTCTTAGCGGGCCTCCGTTGATTTTCATTGTGGCGGAGCGCGGAGAGAATAAAAGAATCAATTGTGAGGTTGGTAGTGAGAGATCGGAGTCGGAGACAGTGGAGGATTTATTGGTTTTGTATCAATCAGAGAAGCCCTACGTGCACTGCAGTGCGGCTTGGGCCAGAAAAGGGGCTTTGGGGGTGAATTCTGGTGGAAGGTCAGCAGTGTGATTAATCTGTGAACAGCTGGTTTTGCGACTCCCATCTTTAACCTGGCGTGCACGCTGCAGCAAGCGCAACACGAATGAAACAAACAGGTCTGTCTCTACTGATATCTCTCTGACTAACTCATCAATTAGGGAGTGGAGAGATTCCCAGATGGCTCCTGGAGGGAGATTGCAGAGACTGTTGGTAAAGACAAGCTATTCTGCAGGAAACTATGGGAATTATGGAAAATCCTCTGCAAATGGTCCGTAAAGGCATGTGCACAAACCAGCAGCGGTGCTCCTGGACGAAACAAGCCGGTGCCAAAACTGTTCTGTTTGTGTCTCCTTGTCTTTCCCTTCTCCGGCTGCGCGGTTGCATGTTTCTCAGCGTCGACACCTATCATTTAGGGAAACACCTCACGTGCAAGTATGAAGAGAAAAGGCGTTGAGCAATCTAGTTTTGTCAAAAAGGTACAAAGCGCTGGAACAGGTCATGCAGTTCTCCCTCATGTTTATCTAAGCAACAGCTCGTCTCCCTGCTGTTTGAACCTCTGTGCTGTTTTATGACCGGTGCACATCAAGGCCTCGGTGTTGAAAGCGGGGCGAAGCGGCTTTACGGTGAAGAAAGTGATGATCCGCTCCATCCTTGGACCATCATTAGATGTGGCTGAACCTCGTCTTTTACTCTGGAGCTCAGTTTAAACACCATATTCCGCAGACCCACTAACACACAAAACCATCTATTTGTGGCCGTCCCTGCTGTGACATCTGTAATCAAAGATTTGTGCTGCGGAAGCCATAAATACACACAAAACGTCCATGCACATGTGTATTAATCCGCTGTACACGTTCAAGCAGCGGGTGTCGGCGTGCACACGTGCACTGGTGCATCTACATCTGTGATTATGCATGTGTTTTTTTGACGGAGAGGGTCGGGGGGGGGGGGGGGGGGGGGGGGGGGGGGGTAACGGCCAAACAGCTGGCCCCCGGCTTCACACCCGTGGATGCTTCAGCAGAAACAGCTGGAGTTGTCGCCGATACGCCACCTTCAGCGCACCTGGAGGGAAGTGAGAGGAGGAGGAGAGGGACGGAGCCAAGTCGAGCGAGTCCGATCAAATTTATGTCAAAAGCCAAAACACACTGGGTGCGGTGCTTTGAGATAAAATGATTTGATTATAAATATATAGGAAAACAAGGGCGATGACAGAAGATGGGAAGATGAGGGAGAAGAATTTAGAAAAAGAGAAAAGGCCTTGGAAACATAAAATGTAATAAATGAAACGGGGAGAACAAAGATTAACAAACACAGGTAGAAAATAAAGAGAGAGCATGATTGAAAAAATGAGTGAGGGGGATTCTTTGTGTGGATACATGATCACGTTGAGGCTTCCAAGTTCAAGCTCCTCTGCTCTTAGCTCTGTGGTTGCAATTTCCCCTTCTTTACTGTAATCCAAGCCCGGGCAGCTCGTATGAAAACACTATCTGAGGGCCTGGAACTCACTTTGACGTCAAGAGGGTTTTCCCATGAGGCCTCAGGGATCCTGCTCAACAGCGCCTGCCCACGTCAGCACGAGTAAGAGCAGCAAATCTCTCTCGTCCGGCTGCCAAAGAACCCCCGCGCTCGGCACGTCCCGCCGCTGTGCAGAGTGCTCCCCTGGGACGAGGGTTTTTACGGCCCCGAGCGAGCGTGACTTCCAGATCACACGCTGACCGAACCTTGTTATGGTAGTGATGAGCTGAGAGGCCTGCGTTCTGTTCCACACAGAAAATCCTGAGTTGTTCAGCTGCACCTCTGACTAAACACAGAAAGTGATAAATGCTTTTTACGAGGTGGTAAGTGCACTTATTGCTGTAGTGATTTCTTGCACGGCAGTTCCCAGAATTCACTTGTTTGCCAGTGTCTGCTACGGTGATTGTTATCTTCTGCTGCGGCCTCTCGTGCAAACTGCCTTCTTCCTGCAACACATTGCAAGAGCTCCCGAAAAAAACCTGCTTCATTTTCAGAAATAATTCAACAATCTCATGACCCCAAAGAACACATTTATCTCCTTAGAGCTCCGCATTAAGGTGAAAAAAGAGCACAATCACTAAGATTGTGACTTTTACGTTGTGTTTTTTAAATGAGTCACAACAGATGACCAAGCTGCACTTATGACCTCAGACACTGCCCTCCTACGTCATTTCCCAGGAACTCCTTGCAACGTTTGGGGAGTTTTCTTCCTCCTTCAATTTTCTCAACTAACTTTGAACTCCATGGACCCGGGCTGCCGAAACGTTCCTGTGATTGAATTCTCTTCAGCACGAGATGCACAAGAGGTCAAGTGAACCCAGCGTCGGAGGCCGTGATAGATTCTCTGCTCACACGGACGAGAAACAGGTCGGGACGACTTCTGAGGGCCCGACATGAAACGCCTGAGGTTCAAGTCAGGCTTCGCTGTAACTCACAGGTCCGTAACCTTGTGTTCTGGAAGGGCAGGGCAGCAGAAGGCCTATAAAGGTCAAGTTGCACGGGTAACACCTGTTGGAACGTCGGACGATCTTCTTCCAGAAAGGAAACAGCATCAGCGAAACCACAACAACAACCGCAGCCTGGTCGACCCGGCCCTCTCATCTCTGGTTCATTCGGCCGCCTTGAAAAGCGTGTTGGTCCATGCGGGTGAAGGCGGAGAGGGCCAGCTCCCGCTCTGTAATCATGCCTCTTCCCTCCCAAACAGACAGCTGTGTAACCAGGTGAGTCGCTGGGCTTTCATCCTAATGACAACCCCTGGCTGACTGCTGTCAACGGGGCTAAAGGGGCTTAAGGCCAACTGCAGGAGGGATTAGGAACACGACTGGGAACAGCAATGCGTTTTCCATGCTGCTCGCCGGCTCTGTTACATAATGAAATCTGCCCTTTTGGAAAGTAGGGGGCAGGCGCTGCTGGGATAATTCTGCTGCTGCCTGTTTCGCATAGAGCGAGGGGGCGAGAGAGCGTAATCAGCGGCGTGGAGGTGTTTCTATCGCCAGATGGACATCGAACCAGGTGCACGGAATGAAAACACGACGGCGCGGTGACTGACGTCGGAAAACACACGAACGCTGAATGTCAATAAACAAGTTAATCCAGACACATGTCCCCCTGATCAGGGCTTGACGTGTCCACAACTACCACAATGCTCTTTCACATATGGATCCCACAGAAAAACGTGTGTGTGTGTGTGTGTGTGTGTGTGTGTGTGTGTGTGTGTGTGTGTGTGAAAACCCCACGCTGACCTACAGGTGTAGCCAATAAAGTTATGAATTTCTCAGGGAGACTAAATGTTCCCCGGGCAGCGTCACACGGACAAACACCATAATCATTCTCAGCGGAGTAATCGTTTGACACGAGGTCCTCGCAGGTGTTATGCAAGTTGTGGTAAAATGTGCGTTTGTTCTGCTGAGTGATGTTGTATCGAAGATGTTTTTTTAATAGAATCATCGCACTTTGGGGGATGTGATCCCAACTCTTGCAAAATATCTGCCGATAAGAAGAAAAAACATTTCCAGTATGATTACGGGTAACAGTAATAGATCGGTCAGAAAAAGCAAGAATAAGAGCGCATCCTCTGCAGAGCTCGTCTTGAGCAACACAAAGAACTTCTACAATTAATTTCCTCAGGTACTGTAAGAGTGTATCCGTAGTGTACAAACAGATGATGCATTTTAAAGATGAAACTTTCGAACAACATCATATCTATAATATAATATTAGCTCCATCTATGTGGAGCCAAGGATGGAGCTTTTTAAACATCTACACATATAACTGGACATTTCTCTGTTCCTTTCATTGACCCTGTGTTGCAGACTCTCGTAGGGGCTACAGCTCTTGCATATTCTGACATTGATATTGTCCATGTGTCCGCTTAGCCCCCCTCCACACACACACACACACACACACACACACACACACAACTCCCTCTTCTTCTCTGTCTGTTTCTCGGAAGAGGCACTGGGGAACTGTGGCTAGCAAGGCCTCTCTTTCTCTGTTAACACACCCCTCCACACATAGACACACACAACTTTTAGGTTTTCTGGGTCTGACCTACAACCAACCCTTCCATCATGTCTGTCGCAAAAGACACACGTGAAGAGTTTGAAACGCCACCCAGCATTTCGGTCAGACGTTTGTCGATATTAACAATTTTCTGGAGTTCGTTTCACTCCAGGAGTTTCCTACATTCCCCAGAATGCTTTTCACTACCATCCCTCGGAGGACAAGTCTGAACTTGCTTTCATTCAGAAAGTTTGGACAGAAACAGATCTACACCACAGAGCCAGACGGGCTACTGTTCAAAATGCATGGCTCTTTGTGTGATACAGTATTTCTACTCATCTGCAGGACCTTGTACTTGTACCAGTTAGTTGTGTTGTACTGGAGGTTGATCAGCCTTTAACTGGAGGCCCACTGTCGTTCAGGAGCAGCCGTGTCCACCTGCTGATGGAAACAGTGGAGCTAAAGTCCGAGGTCTTGCAGGGAACGAGGTCATTTTGGTTCTTTCAACCCGGGTGCAGCCACAACTATGCATCAAACACAGTAAAAGACGAAGTGGTTCAATGCTCCAGGACTGAAACCGACACATTAACTTGAGCCTGTATTATCCAAACACTCCCTCTCTGAAATCTGTGTTTATAGTTTTATTGAGGATTTTCAAACTTCACGCATATTTTCACATTTATATAAATGCACTGTAATCTTGATATTAGCTGCTTCAACTCCCGGGATTTTTGGCATAAACAGCCGGGTCCTGCTCTCCAAGGAGCCATGTGCTGCAGGACCCAGAGCTTGGTGGTGTCAGTGTGTGAAATGTGAGAGCGGCCACAGATCTGTCCAGACACCCCCGAGCAGAAGACATGAAACCATACTGCCCCCTACAGACAGAGGTTAGGGACAGAAAAAGTGCCAAGCGAAGCATTTTGAGGACGTATTATTTTAGAAGTGGGCTTTTAATCCTGATTCATGCACTTGGGATACAATCTAAACCATACATCGACGTATGATCTCCATCTGAGCTATTTCAGTTTAGTTTTGCCCTGTTTAATGATAAAGTATCTCCACTTAAACTTAAATAAAGCACTTACATGTGAATGTAGTTTGTCCTTCTGCTAAACATTGAAACCGTGAGAATTCTTTGAAACCAGTCAGGAGATGTTTGATACGGCCTCTGTCTGACAACATAATTCTGCTCTTCTGCATAATTACGTCTCTGTGAAGGATGTGGCTGTTCCCAGCATGAGGCCCGCGACAAAGTAACCGCCAGACGAGGGTTTTTATGAAGCTTAGACTCGCTAATTAACTGACTTACAGTTGCCTGCTCCACATCACACCATTTAGCCACATGTGGTGTCAGCTCAGGTTAAGGCGAACCAGGCCGTGCTTTATACTCAGGACAATAATGCGTTATATATATCATAAACTAGTATATAGTATACCTTTCACGTATAACGAGATGTCCCTGGGTAGAGCGTGCAGGAGGCAGGTGATGACGTATAAATTTCACTGTGGAAATCGTATGTTTTTGTTAACAGCCCATCAACGCAGGCCCCTGGCACTTTGAGTTTGATATTTTATCCCTCTATTGAATATTGACATACAATTAGCTCAGCATGAATCCCCTGTAAAACCACACCTTGACGTTGTACCACTAAAATATACAGAATATGTTGGTGGTGATCACTGAGGTGTTGATAGGTGCAGCTTTGTTGTCTTTGGACAAAGCCAGCGCCGCTCTTTCCCCTTGTTTTCAGTCTTTAAGGTAAGCTAAGCATAAACACTGAGCTGAGCTGAGTCTCATATCTACTGTGCACACACGAGAGTGTTTTCAAACTGAACCTGAAACCTTGGCGAGAAGCACGTGAGCGTGTTTCCTATCGTGTTCCTCTGAGGAAGCCGGGCAGGTCGGCAGAGAGAGGTCAGCTCAGGTGAATCTACCCGCAGCCTTTAACCATGACTTCATTATAGAAAAAGCAAAAACAATAGCTGCCTCCAGTAACTGCTGCTCCTATATACCATATAGCACCACCGCAATAACCACATAGCTCAAAACATGTTTTACACCCACCTTTTAAATGCTTCTACTGCCACGACACACTTGGTTCCGTGCAAAACTCGGAACTACTTCATTCGACACTTGACGCCAACAGGGAGTAGAAAAACATAGATTCATAAAATCGTTTACAGCCGGCCATTAGCTGGAAATGTGCTGGCTGTAACAGCGTCGTAATAAAGGATGTTTCGGTTTATGGCGAATTGATGGAGCGCGCCGTTATTTAAGCGGCTCGTCGCCACTCAAGGCCCCTTTTTGGATTTTGCACTGAGGTGAACTGCGAGCGTTCGTTTGGAGGGTGCTTCTGATGAGAGGACGTGAAGTGACCTCTCGTAGCAAAGCAGCATGTAGCAGGGAGAGAAAAATCCCACTGCCTGGATAGCCAGAAATCCAAAACTGCTCTCTAATCCGTCATTTTCATCTGGCATCAACTGGACCCTGTGCTTTATATGAACTCCAGAGCCTTTCTATCCACATCGTTTGTATTTGTCTACCTAAGACTCTCTCGTTACGCTTTTCACTCCCTCTCTGCTTTTCTACATCTCCTCCCGTGGGATGAGTGGGTAGGATGTGACTGCTAGACTCATAACAAGCCGGTGGAAACGAGCGAGACGCGGCAGCCAGCGGAGGAGCCCCGGTTGCTTCGCCCACCTTCTGATGACTTTACAACGTGACAAAACCACTCATCCTTGTTTTACCGAAGGAGGTGCGAGGGGCCAGGACGCCGAGGAGCACGCAAAACAAAGAAGGGATTGAAAAAATAATCACTTGGCAAGTGGTTATAGGAGAAGGGAGCTGCGGCGAGGTTGCATATATATCTGAATTTGTGCATTCAGAGATCACTTGCTCCCACACACAGGAGCCGATGAATACATCAAACTTCCTTCCTCTGGGAAAACCCACAATCCCACTGAGTCATTAATGAGCGCAGCAGGCGGCAGGAGCTTCCATCTATATACTGCATGTATATGTATTGGTGTGCTTGCTACAGGTATCTGGCCATTTGATTTATATTCTCTATTATATGCAAAGGCAGGGGGCCACCAATTGGGATTCATCTCATATGTCATGGCACAGCATTCAATATGTCAAGATATGTCACACCAGGTCAAAGTCCCAGACCAAACAATTCCTTTGGAGGGCACCGTAAAAATAAATTCCCCAAATTCCCTGAAACTCTTCAAAGGGAAATAAGAAAACCTAAATATTCCCTAAAATTACCCAACTTGTATAAAAGTGTCTAGCCATTCAAACCACATGAGGAGAGGTCGACAGAAAGGACTGTTTTGTCGGCCTCTCTTTTTATTCTGAAATTGATTGCATTGTGGCAGCAAATTGCAGATGCTGCGTCTCCACTGCTTCGATTAAACACGAGGAAGAAACAGCGAGTTCCCATCTCAGCCAAACGTAACCATCACACTTTTTTATTGTGATACCGTTTAGAATACTTTCACACGATCTGTGAGCGCAGCTGGGCCGGTTTAATGCCATGAAACTCTTCAACAAACACACTGAAATGCACACACGCTGCAACAGGAGCTTCTCTGTCTGGTCACACTTGGCCCACTGCAGGGGTCCTGCTGTGGTCAAGCCGACTGCAGGAATGCAGACTGGTATCCCGAAGGGCAGCGGGTTAAGAATCTCTCCGTCTGCCTTCCGTGTTTTTTACCTCCTTCTCCCCCCAAAACAGCGCTGGGCCTTGGAATTGTGCTAAAACAACAGGGCTCTCTTAAATTAGTGTGAAAGTCCAATTCAGCGTTTCCTTGACGGTTCAACACAAGCTCTCCCTCCCTCCAAACCAGTGCAGGGGTCTTCACTAGGCCACGGCTATGTGAACTCAATCCACACAGCCAGGTGATGGAGATGGAGGCCTGGCTTAGCGACTTGGATGGCACTTGGCCAAATGACCCACTTTCCCTCCGACCGGTTGTTTAGTTCTCGTGTTCCAGCTTCACATGTGCAAGAATCAATGCATCTAGCATGATGCAATGCTTAATGAAGCCAGGGAATAACTTCGCAGTGTGTGTGGACGTCTGTCGCTAATTTATATTTAGTATTAAATTAGATAATACCCCTGAGCTGTAGCCAGTTCAGTGGCTTTCGCTTCATCATCAATCCCGACAGATGGTAGGATGTCTGTTGTTTTGGTTGTATTTATCCAGACTTTACGAACTCAATGCCCGCTCCTTGGAGCAGAGCGAAGCATATTGTCAACTCATCACAGACAGAGCAAACCGCTGGAGCAGGCCGTCATCTCCAGATCTGTGATCCGGCGCTCTCGTGAGCCTCCTGCCGCGCGTGCCATACTGATGTAGATTGATTTATCCGCGTACCGTGACTGGGCAAAAAAATTGGCTGATTTGCTTTACATCAAAGCTCGGTCCAACAGTGTGTCTGTGCACACTTTCCTCCCGTGCGCCTCTCACACAGTTGGACAGAGACTTGGAGCGCTCCGACTTTTTCCCAAGCGAATCTGCCTCTGTGGCTTCTGCGTTATAATCAGTCACCCACAGGCTTCTGACCCGCTGACCACGAGCCCCGTCAGGCCCTCTGCCAGCCGCATTAATGACAGAATGAGGTCACGACCTTTACATACGGAGCCAAGGAGGACAGATTTAGGGATTCACCTCCTCTCAAGAGTACAACTACTCAGCCAGACCTTTCCCAAGAGTTCCCCCAAGACTCCTTATTCCCATCCGACTCCCCTTTGTCTGACACCTTCTCCAGCCTGGATACCTCTTTTCCTTTTTCAAGTTGCGATCCTACAGGCGTGCACATGACATTAATGTAAGGAGTCTAATCTCCGCGGCTTGACCTTGTCTCTTACTCAGACACAGAATTCTCATATTGCCAGGGCTCATTACAGGCTAAAGTAGAAGCACCAGATCAAGGGAGCTCCCCAGCAGGTTAATTTCCTCAACTAACCAAATCTCCTACATCAAATGGATCATCTTTCGGTCCACCTAAGCTCAGGAGCTCTGAACTCTGCGGCTGAGACTCGGAGGACCTCCAACTTCTACTTTGAAGTTGTGGAAATCAAAGTGAATGTCATTCGAGCCACAATACCTTAAAAAAAGGTATTTATCAGGAAGATAAGCTTATCAAATGGACTGCAATTTCCTCATGAAAGACAGACTCAACTATAATCTCCAGAGGTCGCGCATTCTGGATGACCCCCCCCCCCCCTCTCTCCATCTCTAAATTGCAGCATTTCTCAATCACTGTGTCCGATTTCGCTGAGTCACAGCGCAGTGCCCATATTTCCTGCAAGCACTTTGGGCTATTGTGGAGTATTTCCTCACACACAAACACACACACAAACACAAACCCCACAATAGATTTATGGCAACTCTGCAAAGTTTTAATTCCCGCTTCTCGACACACGCCCGTGCCCTTCACTGACACAGCCGGTCACGGTAATGCTGGGAATAATTAAGGTCAACTCCACCTCCACCTGACGCCGCACATCTGAGAAGCCTTTTTTTAACGGCCCTCCACATCCCGCCCGGGGGTCCCAGAACAACAACCTTCCTGCGTCACACGCAGACGCAGGGATTAGTCACTGATACGTGAGATGTGAGAGGAAGTCAGGGCGTGTTTAAGGGAAGCATGACATAGGAGTTCATTGGACGGTGACGCAAGGTAACGTGCAGTTTCCCACACATCTTACTCAGGGTCTGACATGGTTGAGTTTTGATAAGACCAATTCATTAATACAATAGGTCACAAATAGAAGAGAACAGGATAAGAAATAGAGCTGATATTAACAGGATGGTGCTGAAGAGGTCAAACTGATCTGAATGCCCATTTCAGAACTTTCCACTGTAGGTGTTGAAAGGCTCTGATTCTCAGTTTAGATCACAGCAGCAGGGAGCAAACCAAAAAGAGGTCAGCCTTCTGTTTGGATGAGAGCTCGCTCCAGCTGATCAATGCTCCTGGAGTGGAGGGCAGTCCGCTCCAAACAGTGAAATGCGTAACGTCTGCGATGTTCACTCTTTCTTTTCAAAACCGTGAAACGTTCACACTCTTGTTTGCAGCTTAAGATTTGCATAAAAGTGGCCTCGAGATTTTACTCTGCAACCTTCGGCTCTGCAAAATAATACTTGCTCCCAGTTTCCTACCGATGTGTGAGGCATTCTTGTGCTACTGGTTGTGCAGCAATTCAAAGTCATGAGTATTGGGATATTTTCACGTCTTCCAAAAAGCAACCGATGACCCTCATCGATTGGCAAGTTGTTTTTCCCACATATATTTCATAAAGTGGTTAAGCAAGGGGGAGGCTTCGGTGGTTTTCTTTCCTGCCAATTAGTGGAAAAAGAAATGCAATAATCACTAAATGTCACCGGCATGGAGGCGGCTTAAGAAATGTTATAATAACCCATAAACTTGATGCCAGCCTACAGAGGTTGTTTATATTCACAGGCCATGTGATCCTCCCCCAATGCTCTGCACTCCTGTGTGGCACTGGAAATGAATAACACTCTGCTACTCAATCTAGATGCAGGAACCAGGTTTATAGGGGGAGATAGGGCAGAGATTGCTTCCAAGTGTGGCTTATCTGGGCTGCAACCGACAATGGTGCCACGAAAACTCCCAGAGATTGATATCCTTGTCGACAAAAAAACAACAATGCAGTCGGCAGCTGTGCTATCGGCGCTGCAGTCTAACTTCCAACCCGAGCAATCGGCCCACAACCGATGACTTCATGCACCAAGAGGGCTCGTCAGCGGCCACTCCTCGAGCAGCGCCTAAAGATAATCTCGCCCGGTAAACATTTGGTTTCTCTAAGTGCACCTCTGCCGCGCCACTGGCTCTTGAGCGAGTTTAAACCAGCCAAGGTGCTGACAGTCGGCCACCTCACCGGCGTGTACTTCTTGGCAGAGGCTGCTCAGCGGACAAGATGCCAGCCCCCGGCTCTTAACATCACCCTACTGGAAGTGTGCACTCGGTCCCGTAAATGATGTCAGAGAAAGTGGCACAACCGGGAAACCGACGAAGAGGCACCTGTTACTCAGGTCCAATCGTATTTCGGCGCTCAGATAATGAATGGCGCTACTGAAAAGCTCAGTCTGCAGTTTTTTTTTTGTTTCTGGCAGAGCTTTTTATATTCTGCAATTTTGCACTCAGCTGCCAAGGAGTGGAGGGAAAAGGAATCGTCCACGCACGGATCGAGTTCGGCTTGAGCCTCCTCGAGTAGCACAAATGCAGAACAGGGGAATTACTGCACTTTAAAGTTTTTTTGAGGGGTCTCCTGTGCGGTGTAACTCAAAACCCTAAAACTGCAACAGGAAATACAGTTATATCTCCAGTGTGACAATCAATGGTGTTGTAATTATCCTTGATGCAGCCCAGGAGTCTGGTCACCGGGGGGGAAGTGAGGATGATATAGGCTAACAAAGGTCTATAGGAAAGACTCACTCACACACACACACACACACACACAAGCTTCATGGAAAATAAACTATGCTACACACACCGGAACCACGATTCCCCTTTCATCAGAAACATCCTTTTCTTTACTGGATTAGAGGTCAGGGATCTCAGCTTCAATGTCAAGGTGGAGGAAGACGGGGGAAGAAGAGAAGAAGAAGAAGAGACTGAAACAAAGAGGAAGATGAGAGGGAGGTTGCTTCCCCCTCGTCAGTTCAAGGCGATGAGAGGAACAGCTGTCGAGAGCTTCCTTTTTGGCTCCGCAAGTCCACACACCCCACACACACATATTTATTCAATTGCTATAGGTCACAGAGGCTGAATGATGAAGGGTAAATATGGTGACACCTTGCTGACACCCCTTTTGTCCAACCACTGCAGGGGTGCCTCCCCATCAAATGGCTTCCTGGCCCATTTGTCGGGACCCATGGGTGGGGCCGTTGCACAGGGAGGATGCACTGGGTGTGCGGACAGCGGAGGCACGAGGAGAGGGAGGGGAGAGTGGTTGTGTTTTGGCTCGGGATACCGAGGCCCTTTCTCCATTTTTCCTCTCCTTCCTGTGGTTTTATGGCCTACTTACCGGTAGCAGACTTTCATCTGGCTATGAGAGAGAGGGCGATCTCTGGCAGATCTGTTGCAGAGATTTTGACAGGGGCTCCAGGGGGAGAGGGATCTCCAACAGGGCACCTGGGCTGGACCGGATGGCCCAGGGGGCGCTGGCTAGTTCTGGGGCGATTTAACACCCCTGGGTGACCTATAGAGGTGTGAGCGTGAGAGGTGTGACCAAATATTTAAAAACAAGTTGCAAAAAAGATGAATTCATGACAGAAAAATGCAAATTTCATATGATTTTAAAGTATCTTGTCACAGAAAGCACCTTTTTTTAAAGGTGCACTAATAAAAGCCTGTTTTAACTTGATATATACTTTTTTTGTGCTTTTTTTGTGCTTTCTTGTTGAGAGCTTGAATAGGAAACTAACACACTAACTAACACAATTAGAAGTAGTGGGAGTTCGACGAATATTCATAAAGTGGTTAGAAACCCAACACGTAAATGTTGCTCTGTGTCTCCTGGACGTGCGTATAGGCAACTATCTGCAATCAAGTTAACAACAACCTGCCCATATACCTCATAGAAAATATATAAAGATGGAAGAAAAATTCCTCCCTGAATCCAAAATGACCAAAAATGATAGAAAACATCTTTGACTATGTACTTTGACTTTTTTGTTTGGCCCATGTCCCATCAACTAACATGGAGGAGACAGTTTGGCTTCACATTTGAGGTGCCACCATGTCCTCCATCTTTACAGTCTATAATTGACCTTAATACTGCAGCTTCACCTCATTTGATAGAATATGTTGATATTATCCATATGGAACAATATGATCTACTCCGTGAAAATGCACAGACCCACGTTCATTAGTCACAACTACATCTGCAGGGGGAATATCCGAGACCTTGTTTTGCACACATGGAACCTGTTACGGCCACAATGAATCAGATACGACGTGGACTATTCAAATGTGTTTAAGTGATCTGTAAATTTACTTCTCAATAATGGCACCTATTATGGAGAGGTTCCTGTGAAGCAGCTGCAAAAATGGCTTCTATTGTAGTCAGCAGGCGTTTCTGTCATCAGCGGAGGATGGATTTCATGACTGTGCAGGGCCACCCAGGCTCCAAACTGCAAGCTCATGGTGTTTTGGATAAAATCACATACTGGTATATAGGGCTACAGTATATTTCACTATAATGTTCTATATGTTGAATTTCTTCCAATGTCATCAACTGCTTTGTGCTTTGTGTTCGCAAAGTGATGGATGTGGAGGTTTGAGAGAAAAAAGGGTTTGTAAAATAAATAAAATATGTAACTTTGGCCTCTATAGGAGTCTCTCAATTAAAACAATAAAAAAGAAAACATAGTTTGAATATGTTGCCAATGAAAATCTACCTGAGGCGATTCAGGCGCAAAATCATGTTCCTGTTACGCAGCAATGAATTATTCATCGATTCATTACGAGTGTCCAGGGAAGGAAAAACACAGGCAGTGGGTTTTTCAGAAATTATGGCAGAGACGGACAAAAAAACGGTAAAGTGGCAAATTGAAAAGCGACCGAAATGTCCTGTTATGTTTAAAATTTTGGATTATGTACGTACACAGGTCAAGCAAGAAAAAAAGAAAAGAAAAGAAGAGATGCGAGTGTGGTGCCGGTCAAAAGTCGACAGATTATGAGCCTTGTGTTTCTCATTCTGTGGAGCGAGAGTGTAAAGAGGTTGTGTGGGAAAACCTCCTGCCCTCGCTGTGTAGTCCCAGAGCCCGAGGCGAAAGTCAAGCGTGACACATTAAGCGCTGTGATCTGGATCACCTGAGAGAAAGTGTGTGTGTGTGTGTGAGAGAGGGAGAGGGAGAGGGAGAGCTGAGCTGACAGAGAGTGGGAAAGAAATGTCAGAGAATGAGGCCAGAAGTCTGCTGCTCTGAATATCACGCTGCGATTGTTGTCAAAACATCACCAGGTCTCCATGTGCCTGAGAGCCTTGATGTGTGTGTGGTAGATAGCGAGTACAGTAGGTGGCATATCCGTGTTTGTAGGTCAGTGTGTGGGTGGGCAAACATCTTCCTGGCAACACCCCAATGCCCTTTTTCTTTTTTGTTTTGGTGGTTCTCTCTCCATCGTTGTATCAGTAAAGTGAACCATCCTGCAAACGCTCCGCTCCTTCAGGAACACTTCTGGTTTTGGACTCTGATTTGGCCGCGGCGTCTGGACTGAATCAGGCCACGGCGTGTTTGTGTGCGGCGATCCTCCTTCTACCTTTTTTTTTTTTTTTCGTGTGCCGTAATCACAGAAGACATAAATCATAATATGCGCACGCTCGCAGGGAAAAGCGGAGCCAACAAAAGCCAAAAGAGGAGAGAGAGGTTCTCGTGCGCTGTGTGTTGTCAAAACAGGTTTTGTTTTTACAGTGAATAAAGGAGGATGATTACTAGACGTGCTGATTAATTCCTCTTTCTCTTTCTGGGAGAAACGTACATGCATGGATGCATTTAATAGACAAATGTGAGGAGAGACTTTCATTCCAATGGAAACATATAGGTGCTGATTTATACCCCAAACAACTACTACATATTCAAATTTGATTAGTTTTTACATTTAGGTCCACTTCTATACATTTTTTCTTACATTAGTTCAGTGTAGACTTCAAGAATGGACAGGAATGACCTGCACTGTGTGATTAATCACTGAGAAATTGGTTTTCTTCTTTACATTTCCATTTGACAGGTGTTTGCATGGGGCCTCGCTCGCAGCCATTTGCTCTCCGGTGAACCCTCTCCCTCCGAGTGTCTCAGCATTTCCCCCCCACTGGTACACAGTCTATAAACATTTAGACTTCATTGGGTAATTTTCCTGTCAAGGAGAGAGTATGTGTCTGCTCCACAATTCCCTCCGGCCTCCTCGGAGAAGTGTGTCACCAAAAAATGGATTTCAAACAGAAATCAGATCACTTTTGTTTTTCTCTGCAGTGCAAATATTTGGGGAGTGGGGAGATTGGGTTTCGCGTTTTCTTCTTTTTCTTCTTTTCTGTTTTTTGCAAACCACCCATCGCTCCAACTTGTCGTATTGGAAAAAGAATCCTCCACGTGGAGCCTGAGCCAGGAAAGTTTTTCCCTGAGCTGCAGGCTCGGTCTGTTTTTATGGTGCGCTGAGCGGCTAATTGGCTTTGCAGACGGCCTTTCCCCGCAGTGACCCATGGCGCTAACGGCCTCAGTGCTCATCCACCACTGACAGCTTCACTTGAGCCGCCTGACGGGCCTGGGAAAGTGAGCGGGGGTCAAAGTAACGTAAAGCCCTCGGATGTGTGTGTTTGTGCGATTTCCATGTTGGCGTGGGCAGGCAGGTGAGGAGCCTCCTGTTAGGGCCAGAAATCTTCCTCAGCAGCTTCTGGAAATCATCGGCTCACGTTTCCACCTGATGCGCTCGCGAAATAAAAGCGCGAGTGGGATGAGTGTGGTGTTTTGTGAAAGCCGTACGTCTTTCACTACTCATTTCCCCCCGTCTCTGGCTTACTGCACTGATAGAAATGGATTAGTGTGTTTCAAGCCCCCTGACACATTTCAAGGCAAATCATTTCCAAACCCTCCTACGTGCAACTGAATCCCTCCTCAGGAGTGATCTCTACTGTCGGAGCCGGAGCGAGATGTTTAAAATTGTTATTTGTTTTAAACCGTCAGACTCCCACATACATGGTGATGTACTGACACGGTAGCACTCGAAAATAATCCCACGTGGGAGGCGAACCTGGGCCAAGCCATCACTTTCAACATGTCTCAGCATTGATGCATTAGATCACTTTTTCAATAGAGACTAATCACTTAGTAAGTGTGAGCACGCCCGTTACTCCCAGACCATCATAACAGGGCAGGGGGAGAGAGTGGGAAACAAAGATGGCCTCTGCAAATGAGCTGTGACCTGAGGTGGGAGTCCCATGAGGGGATGTGGGCCAAACGAGGGCATGGAGAGGGAATATGAGACAGATGATGTGTGTGTGTGTGTGTGTGTGTGTGTGTGTGTGTGTGTGTGTGTGTGTGTGTGTGTGTGTGTGTGTGTGTGTGTGTGTGTGTGTGCATTGGTCTGTAGAATACCTGGTTTACATGGAGAGCTCGTGCAGGAGAGGAGAAAGAGAACATGTGTGCACGTGTGTGTGTGTGTGTGTGTTAATCCTCAAAGACACCCTGTCTGCACTCAGGACGTCTTGTCTCTGGCTGCGATCGTGTAAAAGTAGGTCACGTTTTTACTGCGTTTAATTATGTTTTGTCAAAGCCAGAAGGTTTAGGTTACTGGGGGGGGGGGGGGGGGGGGCAATGTGTGCATAAACAAAACACACGCACAGGTAGGTTTACATGTGCAGGAGCTCCAGACACAAAGGATACTGCAGGAGACTTGTACCCAAATAAACTTTGGGTATAAAACCAAATGAAAATGTGAAATTTGTGAGAAATCAAAAGGGCGAAACTGCAGGTTTAAAAAAAATCACACCACCTCAGGACACTCATCAGTTTTCAGCCAATATTTGTAACAATTTGTTTTTACAGTTCTCTGTTCTAGAGGCTCCAAAACCTTCCAGGCCATAATAACCGAACCCTATACTTTCCCAAGGGACATTGATTTGAGCCAATGTGCACATGTTGCAATAAGATAAGATAAGACAAGACAAGACAAGACAAGATAAGATAAGATAAGATAAGACAAGATGTTACATTTTGTAACAATCATGGTTAAAATAAGCTATTTACAATAGTTTTTACAAGGGTCCCGACCCCTAGTTCTGGAACCACTACTCTATACAGTCCACACGTTTAAATATTCTATGTTATAATGAAATCAGCTCATCTCCTGCTCATCACACCCACAAGTTCCGCCTCATTTCTTGTTGTTTTCAAACCCACCCCTGACTGACGGCTCCTCATTGATAAACACAACACGACTGCGCAGCATCAAACACAGATACAGATGGAAATTATCATTGCGCTTGTAATCTTCTTTTCACAACACGGACTTGCTCGTGAGCTTCCCCGGCGAACATAACAATGTTTTAGGAGGGGAATGTAAACTCACTCTGCACTTGGCAACCTCACACGGCTCCAGTACACCCCCGAGACTCTGGCTGCAATTACATGGTCCAGTTTTGTCTAATCAGCCCAATCAATGGCCGCAGCCGCCGCCGGTGTTTACAGAGAGAAATTATCAGATAAGGTTCTGTTTGCACTCAGCAAATATTTGAAAAAAGATAAACTTGTATCGAGCGATTGGTTTATTTTTGTTTAGCTTTTTTTTTTTTTCTTACAGAAACTATTAACACTGCTTACAGTATCGAGACAGCTCCCCTGAGGAGCACGCACCATTTGGGAACGAGGTCGAAAGTGTTCACCGAGACTTTCCTCGGCTGTGTTAGAGTCGAGAGTGTGATGTTACCACAGCTCCTGACCATATAGACTGTAAATAAACATGGACGACGCGTCTCCACTTCCTCCCACTATCCGCAAATGAAGCAAAAATATACGCTGACATCTTCCGAGTTTGTCTGCGCAATAGCGATCGGCGCACGGAGCTGAGGAATCAAGGTCCCGCCACTACAAGCGCTGGACCAATCGCTGTCAGTCATGACGTTTCGCCCCATTTTTATAAAATCAAATAAATCCGAAATTGAAAAAAATGTCAGACATCACTTGGTCTTTAAAGTTTGATCCATTTACCATCAGCTAACATGGAGGAGGTAGGTTTAATGACCGATACTGCAGCCAGCCACCAGGGGGCGATCAAGATGCTTCGGCTTGTAGTCTATGCTACTGACACATCCAGAGCACAAATCCAGCTGTTTTCTAATCTTTCCGATCGACTCTGTCCTCACGATACTCGTCAATTTTCCTTCATCGTCTGACGTTGGATTTACAGGACGTGAAGAACTCCCTTTCATCATATCCCCAAACATCCCAGTTGTATATTTTACCAGCAGATGTGTTTCGTAACCTAATGGACATGTCAAGATTTCCTGCATTAACTGTTTACCCGATTGCGAGGGGGAATAAATTCCTCTTCGCGGCTCCACGGGGCTCCAGCGTCGAGTTTAATCAGCCGGCACCGTCAAACAGAGACGACTTGAATTTCAATAACATGTTGCGCCATTCCTAATCTAGATCGAGTCGGCTGTCAGCGCTCGACGTCTTGGGGCCGGACGGGACATTGTGTTCAGACAGAAATCGGCCTCAGCTGTTTGTGTGCGCGTGTGTGTGTGTGTGTGTGATGGAGAGGAAAAAGACTTGCGGTGGATGAGTTGGCTCGTGTGTGTGTTTGGCCTGCGGCTGCATTGTGTTAATGAGCTGCTGCTCTGCGCTGAGCTCATCACCTCCAACCAAGGTATCCACATTTACACGGATACACACACGTCCAGATCAGCGTGTGCATCCCCTGAAATTTACGACTTGATTTTGCCACATCAACAACAGCCGAGTTATACGGTGTCAGATAACCAGAGGCAGACGACCGGCCGGTGCTGAGTCTGCAGACGTGTTCATTACAACACGCAACAAACTTTTTTTCAAAGTGGAGGAAATTACAAGTTGTACCCTGACAGAATTAATTTAAATCTGGTGTGTTTTGTATGATTTAGAAAAAAAAATTGAAAATGTATCCAGATGAGGCAACAGCTTTAGTTCCTAACTTGATCCTGGAGACACAGAAACAAGAATAATATGTTGTCCATGTGGTTTTTAACAGTTTTTAAGAAAATCAAAACACTCAAAACTCACTCTGAATGAGGTGATGTCAATCTTTACAGAACTGGATTGTGCTTCCATCAAGTGCGGGGATATTGACCCCTCTTGAAACCATAGCTGTTGAGGTTGGGTGTGTTTACTGTGAGCAGGGGCCTATTCAATGTACATCAAGTTGGGGTGAGTTTATAGAGTTACAGACGTTTCAGAACCGTTTCTAAAAGGTGGGATACTCAGCAGAACCGGTCGGTGTCGGCATCTGGACACTATCAGCGACAGGTCTGACACAGTTGGCCGTCACGTGGCCGTGACTGTGGAGAATAAAAAGCGAGATCTCACATCGCCAGCAGGCCTAATAAGCGGCTGGAAGCGGCACAGAGAGAGAGAGAGCTCCTGATGTGTATCTGCTCGCCCCTAATTCTGTTTTGGTTCTCATGAACTCGCCGCTGTCGTCCCGCTGTTCAGTCCAATCCAACCGAGCAGCTAATCGGATTTCAAACATTGTTCGCTGCACGACTAGACCAACTCAAACAATGCTTATGTTATTATATTTGGCCTCGGCTAATTTTTTCCCTTTCATTGCAACTGTTTAGCTGGAGCTCATGAAATTAGGGCATGTTCATTTTTTGCGAGATTACATAGCACTTTTTGGGCTGCCAGATTATTGTGTAATTTGAACCGTTTAAGACGCCACTTCTTAAGTCAATCATACTAAACATTTTAAACCCAAAATAATTAAAAGCGCTCAGTGTTTCTTGGTGTGTACATATGCTGCATGTGTGCGTAACCTGCTGAGTGCGAACTCACGTGCATGAGGACGCTCAGGAATATAAAGCAGCGTGGTTTTTGTTTGTGCAGACGTGGCCCTGACCACCTCTGAAGCCGCTGAGGCTGTCCAGCTGCTTCACACTGATCCACATCTGGGACGAGTCTGGTAGTGGTTAAGGCGTGAGCACGTGCGCATGCACACATGCACACCGACTCCCACACGGTCACAGACACACAGTAAATCCCCTTACACATCCATACATACAGGAGACATTTCCACTTTTCCCCCCTGAAAAATGCCGACCTCAGCGATTGTTTTTGCGGCGCGGCCTTGTTGTGGCCCGTGACCTCCTTTTTTTTTCTCGATTCGCTAAAACGTGAACAGATTTTTCAAGGAAAAAGTGGGGGGACCTTCCCGGGCGGAATGGGGGTGAATAAACACACCCACCAGCCTCTCCTCCTCCTCCTCCTCCTCCTCCTCCTCTCCGAGCGAGACTAACCCACTTGGCGGTGGATCAGCAGTGTGGTTAGAGCAAGATAAACACAATCACACACACTCTTCACAGACTGACATTAGTTACAGGCGAGATTGGAAAACTATGGCAATGTGTGTACAATTAACCAACTCTTACCTTTATACTGCAAAAATACATATATACACTAAAAAAATATGATTTTTTATTAAATATCCCCGGAGAGACGTTTGATGTGTGCAACTTGACTCATCACTTTTACTTCTACAGGTAGTTGTATTTTAATGTGCATTGACACAGCAACGTTACATAAATGCAGACTAGCTTTTGTGCCTCCTTCATAACACAACACACAACTCAAGAAAGAACCGACTACAGTTATTTACCGGCCAGGCCTGTATTGTGTCAGACGGTGACACAATAAAAGAGAAGCACGGCCTTCAAAGCTTCGCAGAGGAGCCAGTTTCACCCACATCTCATTACAAGGTTTTGGGGTTATTGACGCTTGCACTTAAAGCTGGATCACTTATTGCAGCTTCAAATAAGATTGTGGGCTTAGACTCTAAGTCGATTTACACAAAACATCAGGGACTTTGGAACACACACACACACACACACACACACAGTTATTTTACAATGTGCCTTTTACTGCACGGGTCAAAGTTCAATCCACCACCTCACCTGGGTCGTGGATGGAGATCACAGATGTCAGACTTTTTTCACATGTGGTGACGAGGCTACAGATACATTAACTTCCATTTATCAACCCAGTCACCGCTGACACACGCCGACCACTTGGAATTTCAAATAAAGAAAGTTGAAAAATGTAGATTTCCTTGGGGCGATGCTGTGAAAAACCACAATCCAGACAGGCCCAATCCACACAATGTCGTAGCCTCGTCTAGACACACACGCACACACACATGTGAAGAAACGCTCGCTTGCACAGACAGATACAACCGAGGCCCGAGCATAAACTGATGCTCGCCCTCTCATCTGTCAGTCTCTGAAATGAGCTGGAAAAGAACAAAAACAAGACGGGGAGAAGCGGTCGAGAGGAATTCACGCCCAACACAAGTGATCCCGCCGTGCCGCACATGCCAGGCGGCGAGCTCGCCTCGCAGGAACGCAAATACGTCTGAGTTTGATCAGTGTGGGCACTTTTTCGGCGAGCTCGTCTGTTTGCAGGCTCGACTCGTAGCTTTTCCCTCTGGCGACGCGCTGGGGCTCCGAGTGGGACGCGGGCCTAATTGCGACGACTCGCCAAATGCTTCAGGAGAGCAGAGCGATACATCATCATTGGACATGTGCATACAAACACCCACGTGCACGTGCAGGCAGGCGCACTGGTTTTTCGCTGTCACAAGTCTGTGAGGCTTCTTGCTGGAGAAGGTTTTCTTGCCTGACACATCAAATCTGTGTTTGCCACCATAAAGGAAATACGCTACCGCATGTGCGCCTGTACGTACGGCTTTACAGGGCTGATTTTTCTGGTTAGCTGCCAAATGGGTGAACTTTTTCCTCAAAGAACAACACAACGGTTGCCAGAGAAGTTTCAACGATCACAGTTAAAGTATTTGCAAGTCACTTTAGGAAACTTTTCCGTCTACATTTCCCCTGATGCGGGAAGCGCCCGCAAATCTGGCGCTCGAACCAGGTCAAAACAAAGTGAAAGCATGTGGAAGTGTGCTCGAGAGGATGAATGAAGCCATTATGCTTATGGATGCTCTATTCTGGGTGTTGTGTGGTCGCACGGGAGTCGCACTCGTCCACTGCCGGGGCCTCCCGCTCCTCCTTTAGTTACACTCACACAGCAGGGCCTTGTTGACTTTGGTCGGGCTGACGTTGTCGCTCGGCGGGGAGCGCGGTGGCCTCGCTCGCGCTCATTTCGGGGTGGAAAGTCACAGCCGCCCTCTCCGGGGAGCAAGCGAGCAGAAGTAGGTGATCCCTGCTGCCAGAGGGCCAGACCTATATCCCACAAAAAAAAACGAACCCTCAACTGAGGACACCACTGTTCTCCTCCGAGTCAGCGGGTCCGTTTGAATCATGCACTGAGGAGGAAAGTGCACGGCTTGGTTTCATTTGCACGAACTCACAGATCTCTGCAGCTTGATTGCTGTAAACAACACGACCTGTTTCCAATTAGTTGTATATCTGCAATCATTTTCCCCAAATATTTTCTCGATGCACATCAGACACTTGTGGACTAATGGGAAAATCTTTGAATTTCTGAATAAAAGGAACACATGTCTTAGTATTCATTGAGCCGTCGTCCACGGGTAACACCCCTGATCTTGCGTCAAATGTGTAATCTGGAGTGAAATATCCTTTACGGTGACGGGAAGCGAGACATGGCGCACGTTTCCATGTCTTACAGTAGGTCACATTCACCGCACGCAGAAATTCCACACACACATTTGTAGGTCAGCTATGGGGGACAAGGAAAGGAGCTAAAAAAAAAGAAAAACTTTAAACCCACACAGGACGGCAGAGCGCCAACCTTGTACTGGGGCCATCTTGCCTAACTGGAAATTCCCAGCGTGAACTTTTCCATGCATGGTGCACAATCAACTGAAGGCATTGGTGTTACTACGGCGGCGATTAATCCTTCACCTGAAAACGGGGTCATGGTTTCTCGCGGAATTAGAAAAAAAAGTGCTACATGAAGCGTTTTTAAAAACAGCACTGTGTCATCAATTGAATTAAAAGGACCTCGGTGAAGTTTCCATCAACAGATGATATTTGTAGCCTGGCTCTCACTCCGGTGGTGTCGGGTTATTGCTGGTGTTTCTGGAAGTTCTGGTGACACTGCATGGGTTTGTTTTTCTTTTCCTGGAACTTTCAGAGGATTTGCACCTTGTTTGGTTTCGTGCCATGAGGTAACATCTTATTTGTGCTGGAAAGCGAAGTGGCAGATGGTTTCAGACTTTTCAGAGCCGTTATTATAACTCCCACTGTTTTGCTCCTCAGCAGTTCTCCGACGCGATGCAGCAGAGTAATGAACCATAAACCTCAGTTCAGATTAAGATGCATTATTAATATGAGTGATTAGGCACCTCTCGTCCTTAGTCAGTCTTTAGCTTTTTTTTTACGAGAGTGGTTCTGTGTGTTCAGTCCAGTCGGAGGTGGGTGTTTCAGACGTGGAAGAGGAGTCTGCACAGTGACTCAGAAAAAGCCATAAATCATGTGGGTGCATGAACCTTTTCATTCAGTTTTTCCAATCAAACGGAAAGACTACTACCGTCAAACTGCCAACACGCCGACGCCAGATGCGCGCCCGTCTACAAACCCACGTACTCGGTGATGACAGGACGTACGTGCAAAATGATTTTGTGCACTCCTTAGGTCGCAATTTGAAACATATCAAATGTGCAGAGTCTAATGCTAAGCGTCGTTTTTGACCTCAACAGGATTCGACCTGCGAGCCACTGAGTCACATACACAAGTGGGACGACGAGAGTTGATGGGCCACCACACCGGCCAATCAGACGCAAGAGTCAGTCACTTAGATTTCGATTAAATTGTAAAATATTCCAGATGCAACATAAGAGAGAGGTCAGAGGTCAGAAGAAAGGATTTATTCCCTGCAGGTGACACACTAACAGAGAAAAAAGGGAAACAACAAACTGATCATCATCTGTTGCGTTACCAGATCTTAACTGTGTAAAACCATCGGCGCTGCAAATAGTAATAAAGGGAAATAGAGAAAGGAGAAGCTGGACGAGCTGTGAACACTGGTTTAACTGCTCCATTGTAACTGTAGACGACAGTGAATGCTTCACGTTTATCTCGTTTGGCGTGGAGGAGTGAAGGAACGGACCAGGACAAGACAAGCTGACCCATTCGGCTGTTTCAGAGAACAGAACATCCCCTCCTCCATGAAAACACCCTGCAGCAACAAACCCACGGTCCACTCTACCTCTGTTTCTGAGCTGAGTGGCGTAGCCAAAAAGCGAGCCTCTGCTTGGTTTAACTTAGATCGCTTGAAAACACACAACACAGCTACACACGCACAAAAACAACCCCCCCCCCCCCCAACCCTTCACGCCGCAAATCCAACTGCAGACAAACTGCGAACTTTATTTCTGTTTTGACGAAAGTCTGTAACTTTACAGCGTGTCCCTGCCCTGTCTGGTTAGGAGCCATGCGTGTTTGTGCAGAATATTAAAAAAAGGGAGTGTGAATGAAAAATGGTGTCGAGGAAGTTTATCAGCGTGACACGAGCCATGCCCCGGGAATTAGTCACAGCCCGTGCACTTTAAAAAATACATTTATTGAGGCTCGGTAAATTCCCCCGGAGAAGATTCATCAGGCCCTGATGGGACGGAGGTGATAATGGAGTGAAGGGGGACGAGGGAATGTGGGGTTTGATGCTTGTGTGTTGTTTTTATTGGTGCTCTGCTGAATGTTGGCCAAGTACTGGGTTTACGAGACCCAGTCGCACACGCACACACACACACACACACACACACACACACACACACACACACACACACACACACACACACAAACACACGCACATGCTGGTATTCCGACAACCCTTCACCTCGCCCACTCACTCCTCCTCCTCCTCCTCCTCCTCCTCCCATAGATCTACTAACGCAGGACTGACCCTAACAATCTACAGCTGTTTGAGCCTGTGAGCGCCAAAACACTGAGGTGTGCTCACATGAACCCCCCCCCACCACCACACACACACACACACACATATAACTACTACTATAGTAAAATAATGTGATATAGAATATAGTGACATAAAAGAGAATTAGCATACACACAGATAGCAATACTGTACTGCAGCCAGCCACCAGGGGGCGATTGAGACATTTCTCTCATCCCTCTTTATACAGTCTATGGCTCACGACCCGCCAACGCCAGGACGAGATCCACTAATATCAACACCTTATATCTAAAAACAAGCATGAGCATGTAATATCAGATCCCTCAGCTTTTGAGACGTCAACTTAAATTTGATGTGTTTTTTTAGGATCTGAAATTCAAACCCTGTCAGTTTCTGAAACAACATCGCAGATTCGGTGGGGGGGGGGAAACTTGGAAACATCATCGACGCTGCTCTGACTGCACGACTTTTGTCTTTTGCAATAAAAACGGGGGGGGAAATACTAGAAGCATGTTTCATCTTTGCTTTGTTTACACTCGGCCTGTCACGTTATATGAGGAGCGCTTTTATGATTGTGGGTTTCGAGTGTTTCCCTCCTCGGCAGTGGAGTTGAGGTTGGAGGCCTGCAGCGCTTGCGGCTCTGCTCCTGGGTCGCCTCGCTTTTTACACGAGGCTGATATTGGACTGTCCTGGGACTCTCGCCGGCCACAGACCGACGCCGTGGCTCGGGCCGTGTGGTCGGCTCTTCAACGGGGCCGGAGCGAAACTAACACACTTCTGAGTGTTTGTTTTAATCTGCGTCGAGGAGCAGAAGGGTGGGGATTCGCCACATTGAGACAATTGCTTCCTTCGGGGCGACACCCAGCAAATATGCAGAAAAGGCATCGGCGCGTCTGATTATCTCAAAGCTTGTCGTGCAACACTGAGGCAAACCCACGCACATCAGACATAGGGGGAAAACCGAGGGGGAAAACACCGAAGAAATCAAAGCAAATGAGCCACAATGTAAAAAAAACCAACAATGTCTTATTTGTCTTAGGAGCAAATTAAAAATCCAGTAAAGCTCACATTGTTGAAGCCGCCGCTCTGATCATGCACGGGAGGATGTTGGCGGCGCCATTTCTTTCATTCCTCTCCAATCCACCAATCAGCTGCCTTGATGCGGACGTCTCCACGCGTCGGAGTCTGTGTCGGCTCCTTTCTGCAAACGTCTGCAACCTAAAGTGACCCCGGAAGAAAAAGACGTTCAAATGCATCTGTGAACAAATGTCAGATGTGTGTGTGCATCCTTAAAGACACCGAAAACTATGCTTTCTGAATGGATGACTGCCTAATTGGTTAATTGGCTTAATCTTGCCAGAGTGGAGTGTTTCATTGATGCCACTTGAAGTAAAAACCAAACACTGAATATAAAGATGGGCGATGCATCTCCACTTCCTTCCACTATCCAGAAATGAAGGCAAAATATCTGCAGTCAGCCACCAGGGGGCGATCAAGATGCTTTGGCTTCACTTTTAGGGAGCAGTGATGTCGACCATCTTCATGCACAGTCTGTGGTAGAAGCTGCGTCATGGTTAGAAAGGTGGATTATAGGTTATAGGTGTGGGACTCTCAGGTTAGACCCAATTTATAAATAAAAACACTCTCGGCCTTTGCTCGGATGCATCAGCAGCTCGCAGTCGTCTGCAAAGCTGAAGCGTTCATGCATGAAACCACGAGCACACACCAAATTGACCGAACTCTTCCAGATCCAGAACAGTCCGTCCTCCTCGGTCCAGAAACGCAGCAAATCACAGTGAAGTGAAATGTGCTGCACCAAGACGAGCATTAGTCTGCGGCCTCCTCTGTGCCGCTCGCGGTGATACCATCAGATGCTGACTCTGCCAGTTGCGTTGTTCTCTTGATAATCGCCGCTCATGAAAGATGCCACTCTGACATACGAGAAAGGCAATTAAAGAGGAGACGGGGAACTGAACTTCCCGGTGCCATCAGTCTCCATTAGCGTCAACGCCGGAGCCGGCAAAGCTTCTGCAAAATCCTCGTGGCTCGGGACTCCGTGTGCCTGGTGTGAATTAAAATGACTCAGATGGGTTTTGTGGCTTATTAAGAATCGAGAATTAGAACTGAGTAGTTTCATTATTGCACCTTGAAGTGGTCTGATGGACAAAATAACCACGTTTGATGCTGTGTGCAGGAACTTTTGGCGAGCAATCTGCAGGGAGTGTGTTCCTGTCGAGGGACGATCAGTGTGTGTGTGTGTGTGTGTGTGTGTGTGTGTGTGTGTGTGTGTGTGTGTGTGTGACGAGCAGCAAGTCGATGTGTTCGAAGAGGGACATCTTCATGAGAGAGTGACAGGAGAGACACAGAGAGGCAGAGGGATGCAGATGTGAAGATGTACACTGCCCTCCAGTGGGAGAGGAGGGAAAAGTGAAGGTGCAAGATGCAGCATGCCTGTCAGGCATCAGATCAGCACAAAAACACATGTGTAAATAGTAATGAGCGACACAATGTGTGAAATTTAAGATAAAAAAGTGCTTTTTGTTGAATATATAACAGGAAAAGTCTTGTTTAAGGTGTTTCGCTCAAATATCTTCAGATCTTTACAACTGCGCCTCTGAGATTTATCCCTTCATCCTAATAAATGAAGAGGAGAGTTGACTTTTGTTTGCTGCTGTTGACTGTGAGCTCTGAATTGTTCATAGCAACACAGTCCAAATTTTACAGTTTTCTCTTTTGACTCTATTGTTTTTAATCAAAAGAGACTTTCAGAGGGAATAAATTCATGGTGAACAGGAGGAACAGATTTTGGCTGAGAATTGATTTTGTGAATAATGTGCTTCTACTCTTTTATTATATATTTAATCTATACTTCCAATATGTAGGATGTGTCACCTGGAGTGTAGACACTGGTGGTGGAGGTTGTGGGAAATGGAGTTCAAAGCAGTGGCGTCTCCACGTTTAAACTTTAATTCACAAATATACTATCTTCTATTATCATCTGCATCGTTGTTGTGCTACCATCGCCATGGACACTAGAGGGAGACAAACCACTGGAATCTGCATGAGGGTTAAATTGTGCAGCATTTCTGATCCTGCAGCTGCAAGATCCTCCAAACCTGCTGTGAACTCACATGTATGTTATATATTATACTTATATCATCTTGAACTAGTAGCTGAGGGATGTTCAGAGATTTATGGCACATTCCAGATCATTTAAAACCCCACTTGTTTTAGATTTGATTTCTGGTGTAATGTGCTAAAATCTCCACTAGGAGGTAGAAGAGAACAGGAAGAAAGGTGAGGACTGGCCTCTCTCCTTCAAAAAAAAAAAAAAAAGATACATATACTCATTTATTTCAAGGTATTAATGTTAAATTTCCATTTAATTAAAATCTGTTTTTGCATAAGAGACCTAATGATAAATGTGTGTATCTGCTGCCTTCCAATTGGTATGCAGTATGTGGTCTGCACACACATACACACACACACATACACACACCCACAGATATTGTTTCTGAATTCTCCACATGCACATTGCAACACTTGTAATCCTGCAACATGTGACTGTGAGAGTCCCAGCTGGAGAAACACCGAGCAGGGAGAGCGGGTGAATAAAGTGGCTCTGACATTGATGAAAGAAAAAGAACATTTGTCCCTGAAACACATCCAGGACGAGCAGCTGAAAGCATTGATTGATATTTCACATTAAAAGTCTCTTTTCAAGCCGCCGTCCTCCAGCTCCTCGTTTTTTTGTTTATTTGGTGTGTTTGCTGTCTGCGTCGCTCGGAAGCTCATCGCTTCTGGCTGTTTGCATTTCCCAGAGATCACTTGTCAATCAAACATCACTCCTCGTATATATGGTATTTCTGGGTGAGCACTAGTATAAAGATCCATAAAGCAGAGCCTGATATCGAATGTTCTGGAGAATTCATTTTCCCAACTAAGCCACTTCAATAGACAAATAGCTTATTAGTCAATAACGCCACATTCCAACTGTGACTGACTCAGCTGAAGAGTCTGTTCTTATTCCAATAGGCTCTAATTGTTACCGTCATCAGTGTGATCACCCTCTGTGCTTTACTACTTTACTCTTCGTGTAATTACAGTGTTTTCATTGTTTTTTTTTACAGCGGGTAAATGCTGTTTTTTAACAAGATCGCACTCTGCAAAGCATCTGAAAAAAGGCCCCGACCAATCGATAAAAGAGCTGCAAGAGCTGAACATTTGCAACATATACAGGTGAGAGAAGCATCTGCAGCCCTTGGAGCACATCTGCACTCAGTCTAAGAACATAAAAGCTTTTGGCATCAGCGGCTCATTTGAATGTTATAGTTGGTGAAGGTGCAGCTAATTCTCGTTGTTCTATCCTTCTGTGTGGTGTCATTTATTGTATAATCATGCATCATATTCCATAGGATCATTAAATATTCACTGCAGCTGTCAGACTGAATGCAGTGGAAGAGAAGGTACATAATATTTCCCTCTTACATCTGTAGCACTAAATTGAGAATATTCAAGTGCCTCACACCTACATGCAGTATTTTATTAAGTGCTCTCGTATGTTCTACTTATATAAAGATAGACAATATGACTGTTCACCTGGTGGCTGGCTGCAGTACAGCACAGATTCCACCTCCTCCATGTAAGTGGATGGGACACGGACCAAACTAAAAAGTCAAAGCACACGTCAAATAAATGTTTTTACAGATATGATTTCTGTCATTTTAGGTCGTTCTCATCACACTGATGTGAGATCTTGTTTTTCCAGTAAGTTTGGTTTTAAATAGTTATCTGTATAATCTGTAGCCTGCTCCTCACCTGCGCTTCAGGCTCAAGCTACATTAGCTCTAGTAGCACACACCCAATGTTGCAAATAACTTGAGCTGCATCGTGGGTAATGTAGGCACCAAGGACAAAGACAGTTCTGGCTCTGGTCTATAGGATAAGAATGGACTCTGATGACTTGTATCGTGCTGGAAAGGTCACAGCTATAACTCATTGAATTGGGGCTGTACGTCCTGGGAACAAATCAATATTTCCTCCCATCAACTTCCACATGACAGACGCAGGAAATCCACAAATCCACTCTCCCAACATCTTAACATGTTCAGTTTGGTTCGTACGAACTTTAAACTGCAGTTCACGTGATTTTTCATTGTTTGTGCATGTGAACCCTCTTAAAGAAAAGCCTCCGCCGCCCTGAACTGCCGTAGGTGAACTAAAGGGAGTTGACCCCGGCCCTGCATGGTACTGCTGTTATCTTGTGATAAGCCCCCGATCGAAGCACCGCGTTTCCCCTTCTCAGCCTGTGCGGAGGTGTGAGAGGGGGGGCTGTTAAACCCCTCTCTTATTTGCTTTCCCCCTCAAAGGGACTATGCGAGGAATGCTGGGAATTCCACTGATCCCCCGGAGTGTCCCGGTGTGGCTCCCAGCGCTCCCCGCGTGCTCACGTTCTTGGGAAACGGCCGGGCTACCTGAAACCGGACACCCGCTTGACCACCCGGCCGTGGGAAACCGGGCAGAGTGAAAACACATTCAAGAAAATGTCTCGGGTAGATTTGCGGCCTGAGTTGCGGGACTGCCCCGAGATCACAGAGGCTCCTCAGCAGCTCTCGCAGGAATTCGCTGCACTGATAACTTGGGAGTTTGTTTCCTGGCATCTTCACCTGAGAAACACAATAAGCAGGCTCTGAAAAGCACAGCACAATAAGCCAAAGTGCATCTTCCAGCCGGGTATTTCACCTGTGGCGAATTGACTCTTGGGAAAGTGGGGTCGTTGGACTTAGAGCCAACACTGATGAAAACTGGGTGCGGTATAAAACATTGTGTTTCAAGCAATCACCGTAAAAACTGCTTCTACTGAGGATTAATCAAATCTTTCATCCGATCATTTCACTCCACAATGTCCACTTGTTTTCTTTAGCTGAAAGTACATATTGACCCCTGAGTCCCACACGTTGAAATACTCTGCTGTGGTATTTTTAGACACGCTGTATTTGCAGTGTGTGACATTGGAGGGTGCAGACGCCCGGGGAGCGCTCCAGGCACCAGGCACCAGGAGTGGATGATGAGTAGCGCGGCCCAATTTAAAACCCCGCACGGACACTTCCAAATCAATGGGGACCACCGGCGGCGTCCCAGTGGGACTCCTTACTGCAGGGAGGCCCGGGCTGTGGCAGCATCCAGCCGCTGTTGGAGCCAGAGTCAGCGCTTATCACAAACCAGTCAACATCTTCAGACGCCCGGAGACTGTCCTCGAAGCACCTCAGCTATACCTCCATGGGAGATGAGGCCAAGCCATGGACGACGTGTTGCCACTTCCTCCTACTTTCCAGAAATGAAGCCAAAATATCCCAGACACGAACGCTTACTATACATCTTGTGTATTTGGAGTCTGCGTGGTAGTGATGGGGGATGGAGCTGCGATGTCGACGCATGCACTCCACCAATCGTGAGTCGGTCTCAGCCGTCAATCATGATCTTTCACCCAGTTTCTATAGAATCAATAAAGGGACCAGTGCCTTCAGGTCTGCACGAGTTTATAAATCTGATTATTTTTGCATACGCCATTTTAGCTTTTGAACATACATACACTTATAGTATGAATCCTCTGAAATGAATCCAAGAGGTACTTTAAGTTTTTCTTTTCCTTTATGTCCTCACCTCGGACTTTTAAAACCTGCTTCCTCCTCCTCGTCTCACTTCCTCCTCCGGTGCGTTTCCTCTCTAAACTTACTCCACATGTCACTTGACAAACGTTATCTCACGCCAAATTAGATCATCGCGTTAACGCGCTCTATTGATCCACACACACACACACACACACACACACACGCCTCCATCTCCTCTTTGACCCCCCTCACCAACCGCAAAGGATTGTGGGGAAGCCGTGGAGAGGCCAATGAGGGCCCTCCAGACTTGATCGCTGCCGGGCATCGCCACCCACCTTGTGACTGCTCGCCAGCCGTTGCCGTGGCAACAGCAGCAGCACTCGACGGGAGAGGATCCTACTTTTCTAAAAAGACGAGTGCGCGCGCGTTGAGTGTTTTGTGTGTTTATTTAAATCTCGAAAGCCAAACTCCTCGACGTTGACCTTGAGAGGAGAGATGTGTCATGACCCTGAAGATGAATCAAAAAACAATGAAAGGCCTGAACTCTATTGATTTTTGCAGCTTTAGGGTTTTGAAAACATGGATTCAGAATTTTGGCAAAGGAGATTGCATTTGTGCATATTTTTAGTGCGTGATGGAGAGAACGTGTGAGGGATGAGAGAAAAGATGGAGTGCATGTACTCGTGTGTTTGTGTGTATTAAAGAGAGGTAAAGAGGAGACGGGAGCAGCGTGGGCTGAGCTCTTCATCTTTATTCATAGCCGAGCTGATCTCTTCACAGGTTCAGTGATCGTTTGCTCTTCTCCCCCATCGCTGCCTCTCTATCGGCTTCTCTGTCCATCTTTATTATTGTCATCATTACATCCTTTTATTTATTTCTCTCGTTTTCACTCACACACACATTTACAGGTGTGTTTTACACGCACACACACACACACTTAGACATGAGTCGTGACTAGTTTGGAGTAGACGGCTGCAGCCAGGACTTTTAAAGTAAAACAAACCCGATTCAATTCGATTATTAAAGGTGATTAAAAAATAAACTTTTGTGAATTCTGAACCAAAAGGTCAAAGGAAATCTGCAGATCTGCTTCACGCCACAAAACACTCAAACACTTTCGCTTTAATCCCGACCAATTATAGGAAACCACAGGAATGGAAGCATAGGACTAATTAGGCTGTCATTTATTTATAGGCTAATAAAATGTTACTTTTTAAATGGTGATAGCTCTATGTACATGTTGCAACTGTCGAACCCCCTCTCTCACCCTCCTGGCCCAGATCCGGCCCACACACCACGTGCAGTAATGGCACTTGGGCGGTACGTTACTCTTTACTTAGGTTTTTTGGGGTTTGATTTATTTATTTCTAATGAATCAAGCTACTCTATGATCTTCCCATGCACATACATAGGGATATGCACGCACCTATCTGGGTCTACAGTGTCTTACCAATGTAATGGAAAGGAAGGAAAGGAAATTGGCTAAAAGTTGCACGATAATGTGTCAGAAATGTCTTTTTGTTCTCAATATAAAATCCACTCCAACTCAACCGATTCTACAGACTCTTTGTTCCACTCCAAGTTCTGCCAAAGCCCAAATCATCGACTCAAAACTGAAAACAGCCTTTCTTCATCTTTGTCATCACCTGCCTCCTCCTCCTCCTCCTCCTGCTCTTCCTCCTCCTCATCCTCTCCGCCCACGCTCCGCTTTTGTTGACTCTTGTCCTGAGCGAGTGTGTACTTCATTGTGTCTGTGTGCTATTTTATCAAGACATTTCCACCCTCTCTTCTCGAACATACTTTCTACTTAATGCATTTCATTATGAATGTGATATAATTGCCGGGATTCTTTTTTTCGCTGTGAAAAGCCGAAAAGAAAGAAAGAATCTGACACATTATTTAATTATCACATGTTAAAGTTAAAGTAAAAGCTTGGATGGAAAAAAATATAGCAAATTGTGCGTAAGATCTCGTCCTATTAGAGTTCATTTGACTCAGAACATGTATGAGCAGTAATTTTCAGCCTAGTGGAGCTGGATTATTATCATTTATAACAAGTATTAAGTGTTTTTTTTGTCACATTATGAATTCTCCGTGCAAGCCAACAATGGCTCGCTTCTCATTGGAACTAAACGTCTCTATCCGCGTCGCGCTGGCAGCTTTTTCCTCGCCGATCGCAGCAGCGAAATTAAGCAACCAATTTGTGTAAAGCACAAATGCACTCCTCTCGGCGGCAGGATTCACACTTGACTGTTGCCATGGCTCTGCGAATCTGCCAGTGTCTATCTGTCAAGGCCGGAGTGTTTGACAAAGATATTGTCAGGGAAGATGATTCACTTTGCACTCAATAGTCAGCGTCAGTGTGTGTGTGTGTGTGCAGGAACGCAGACGGCTTGGTCGGATGTGTTTGTCCACTCCGTCGGGGGAAACAAGCAAATGAAAGTTCAACACTGTCTTTCTCTAAGAGCAGGAGCTCCAATAAAAGAGGATTAGCCGAGGATTTGGCCTCGGACGGTTTCGGGCGATTGCGGCCGCTCGAGCGAGGTCACGCCGCTCGATACGCACAGATACTGAAAGTACAGTCAATGCGAGAGCGTCAAGTCGTCGGTGCCAAAAGTCTCCGCAAACAAACCCGTCAGAAATCAGATGGACTCCAGTGACAGATTCACGACATTCTCGGCTTCACGTGGAGAGTGGTTCTGGCAGACAGGAGATGTAGCGCTTCTCGTCTTTGTTGTAAGGGAGGCAGTCGGTTGCCAGAGGACGCCCACGCACCCCATGTGTTCTTGTGCACTTCTCTTGTGCACACACACACACACAAACACACACTGCAAAATGCCTCAAAATATATGAAATTTATTCTGCATAGATTAGTCTATCTCCAAAATGCGAGGTAGAAATATAAATTAATACAGTAAAGTAGTATATTACAGAATCTATCCATCTATCTATCTGTCCATCTATCTATCTGTCCATCTATGTGCCTGTATATAAAAATGGACGACATCTCTTCCTCCCACTACGCCGCCATCTTGTGCTTTGGGAGCCAGAGCCTACACAGTAGCGTTCGGAGGATGGAGCCGCGGCATCGAGGTCCCACCGATACATGATCTCGACCAATCGTGAGTCAGCCTCAGCTGTCAATCGTGGCACCCCCGTTATTATAGCATCAAATAACGAATTCAATCAAACCTTTCAATGTATTTATCGTTATAGACTAAAAATGAGGAATGGCATTTAAATTTAATGGTGAATAAGTAAAGAAGTAAAGTAGATCCTTTAAGATTTTAAGTGACATTGTGATCATCTACGTAGTTTTGAATTAAAACTCAGATTCTCATCAACACTCATTCATGTTCTTGTAGAGTGTTTCCAGAGCAGCGCAGACTGATTCCTGACTCCTCACAGACATCGTATCATCATCACCGATCTAAATTGTTTGCTGCTTTTTCAATGAATTCACACCTCAGCACATTTCCGACAGTTTTTTTTTTTTTCTTTTCTTCGTCAGACACTTAAATCCAATTAAAACAGCCAGTGACTCAGCACACGCTCAGTCACTGAGGCTTAGTGGCCTCAGGCAGATGGCAATTCCCAGTATGTGTTTTTCCTATGCAGAGACATTAAAGTGTATGTATTGAATTCTGGTTTGTGAAATGCTTCGGTGTTTGTCAATTCAGATCTTTAACGTCCAGGTTTGTTTTCTACATGAAGCTGCTCATTGTGGTTTAACGCCTCACGGGACAGAAACATTAAAAACATCCACATCCTGTGCTTCCGCAGATTTACTCCTAAAATGTACACAAAATACACATATGTACATAAAATGGACTTTTCCTCACCCACTCATGCTGCGTCTTGATTTAAACTTTTCGGTGATGAATAATTCCTGAAAGCAAAACATCAAATTATACAAAAGTTGCTCTCCACTGCGACTTCGTGCTCAAATACATTGAATTCATGATAGAAAGGCAACGCAAACATTATTATGGAGGAGGAAATCTAAGTCACCTAAATAAAGAGCGAGTATTGCATTGAGTGTTGTGGTGATTACAGTGGATGAGAGACCTGTGATTTTCTTGGATGGGTTTGAAACTGCTGCTGAAACACTGGAGCACCAAGTTAACAGTGACCGTTTATTGAGGGGGTGATGGACGGATGAATAATTCTTCAGCATAATAAACATAAATCAATATATAGCAGTGCCTACCATTACTAAAGTAAGAAATATATATATATATAAATTGGCTTAAAGAACGTATGCGTTCACAGAGGTTAAAGAATCTGAGCATCAGCAAACAAAGATAATAACTTTATCCTCTCCACTTTCCAATTCAATTCATCCCTCATTTAATTCTAACTCAGAGGTAGTTTTCAACTAAAATCACCAAATGCTCAGGGCCATTAGGAACTGGTATAATATCCAAAACATGCAGGGAATTTGAGCACATAATAGGTAGAATAAAGCAAAGGAAAGGAAATAAGCTGCTGGAAGAACAATTTGCAGAACGAATTCAAACAGACGTACCAGTGGCC
This sequence comes from Hippoglossus hippoglossus, assembly GCF_009819705.1. Taxonomy (NCBI): domain Eukaryota; kingdom Metazoa; phylum Chordata; class Actinopteri; order Pleuronectiformes; family Pleuronectidae; genus Hippoglossus; species Hippoglossus hippoglossus. The sequence goes on along the minus strand of NC_047152.1, from coordinate 5,141,894 downwards.
GCATGGTCTCAAACAAAGAGATTTTGGTCGGACACACCCAGACCTTGTAAGACCTCCCCTTATCCAATCTCCTCCTCCGCACACACAGGTGAATCCTGCAGCTGCTCCAGGGTTTGAATTCCCCCAGGACAGAATGTAGCAAACATTTATTAGAGAAGAGAAGAGAAGAAGTGATTAACCTTCAGAATTCACTTACAGCCGCAGGTTGCCCGAACGAGGTAGAAAAGAGGACAAATGAAAGTATAAAATAGATCAAAAACAGGCAATAATAATAAAAAGAAAATTAATTAATATTAATTGGCAACGCGTCGTCCATCTTTATTTACAGCCTGCGATCTTGACGCCCCTTTTCTGCGTGCACGCACACCGCAGCTTTATTTTAGCGCCACAGTTCAATATCTAGCTCATAAAAATTCATTCACCCACGTTTCAAAGTAACATCTTCACCTGCTCTGTCACTGGTTCAGTCTAAAAAAACACAGGTGATGGTTAAAGAGAAGTTGGAGATGGATGAAAAGACTTTGAGGCTTCTGGGCTTAATTAAAGACATTTTTTTGTCTTCAGAGAACAAACCCGGGACGATTTGATTGATGCTATTTATTTACCTGAGAGCGCATGTTTGAAACCGCTTCCTCCGAGGTCAGCGATCATTTATTCAGCATGACTCATTCGCCTCCAGCACAAATTCCTTGAAAGTATGAACTCATGTTAAAATGAATATTAGCGCACAGGCACACACCCCCGCAGACCTGCTGCTGGTTTGCCCACACACACACACACACACACACACACACACACACGCAGACTGTGTGTGTAAGCGAATGCTGTTCATGCATGTCTAGTAGAGCTGAGCTATGTGGAGGGGATCTTTGATGTCAGCCAGGCAGCCAACCAGCTTCTCCACTATTTGCATTCAGTCTCCTGGGTCTGTTGGCTCCTTGGCCCCTCACCAGCTTCAGATGCAGGTTACAGAGGTAGCCAGAGGGAGATTCCCACACATTCCTACTTGTGAGAGAGTGTGTGTGTGTGTGTGTGTGTGTGTGTGTGTGTGTGTGTGTGTGTGTGTGTGTGTGTGTGTGTGTGTGTGTGTGTTTAAGGTTGTGTGATTTTGTGCATGCACGAGCCTGTGTTGTTGCCGGCTCAGAATGTAGCCGTGTTGAGTTTGTGTGTAAGAGACATGCAGAGGGAAGAAAAGAGGCCGAGCGAGAGTATACCTGGGCCGGCACCGCATCAAAAGTACAGAAGTCTTGACAGCGAGGAAAAGCGAGTGAGAGGAGAGTGGAGAGGGAAAACAAGCTGGAGAGGATGAGGGAGAGAGAGAGAGAGAGGGAGGGAGAGAGCATGCACGGGTAGTGAGCGGAGAGGGAGTAAAGAGAGTGAGGCCTCTCCAGGAGGTCACTGAGTTTCTGGATCTCCGCTCCTTTTGTCCCACAGCACATTCCATAGCAACAATCTGACCAGTCAGCCAGGGAGCCGCAAAAATGAAAAGAAATATAAAGAGGAAAAAAAAAAAAAGAAGAAGAGAAAACTCTCAGCCCACCTCAGACTGGTATAGAGAGATTTGCAGATTTGAGTTTCTCCGCAGCACAGATTTGATTTTAGACTCTTCGCTCCCTAAAGGCCTCTAACACATTTTTCTATTTTTTCCTTTTTTACAAAACACGCTTCACTGGAATTTAGATTTTCATTCCTTTTAATCTTTTTGATTAAATGTAAATTTGAAGGATTAAAGATTGATAAGCAGACTCAATAAAATTTGAAAAACATATGATATAAGACATCATTTAAAAAAGTAACCACATAGCTGGTATGTAAAATAAAGCACATGCTGCTCACACACGCATTTCTGCTGACAGCAGGGGGCAGTATTGGAAATTTCTCGCATTACAAAATGTCGCATCCCTTTGCTATGTCCCCGATTGACAGCTGGTGGCGGAAATGTGCCAAGAAATGTAAAAACATGCAAATTACAATGTTCCGTTAAGTTTTAAGGTTCAAGCGTTTTCAAAAACACAAGGTTACTCATTAAATGAAGCACATTAAATAAAGTACTTTGAATGGACAGGTGTGTTTTCACCTAAAAATCTTTAAAGCTTTCAGCTGCACTGGGAATAAAATGTAATTGTGTAGCAAGGTAGTTTTGTGAAGTGTACCCATAATGCAATGCAACAGGAGAGCGGACATCTCTTCCAAGGCCAAACAATCGTGGATTCAGAATTTACTTCCCCCACACGGCTGATTATTATTTAGATCTTAATCAAGATCATGACATGAGAAACTGACAAAAATTCCAAATAATTAGTTATATTTCACTAGACATGTTTGATATTAATCCGATTGAGACAATAGTCTGAATAGGACACTGCCATGTAAACAGCATTGTCTGATAACCTTAATCTAAATATGGTCACACTGGGAATAATCAATAATCAATGATGTAATTAAGACGTGGAGAGTATTTCGATCGCATTAAAACGTCCTATCGGAGCTTTCACTGCATTTTGCCCCCTCCACATGTACGTCAGGCACCAACCGCTCGATGACACGTACCCTGGGCTCGGGTGTAAACAATAGTAGTAGTGGTGAGTGCGTAAATCTGCAGACAAACAAAAAACAACCAGCAGATACTTGGGGGGGGGGAACAAACTTCCTTGTTTTTGGTGATTTACGTCGGAGTGGCCCTCAAAGCTGCTATTTCCAACTATGCAAATCAGCTCCGCCTCAACACAGGAAATGAACAAATCACCTATCGCTCGCTGATTTCGGCGGCCCTCTTAATGCATCTCCCCGCGCACCAAAGTCAGGGAGTTTGCTCTCGTTCCCGTCGGTAATTTGAAATGTAATTACCCATCATTTTGAAGTGCTCCAGGAGCCTGACACCTACATCTTCCTCCCCCAGCCCCCCAGCCCCCCCCCCCCCCTCTCACTCTGGCTGTTTTTGTATGCTGCTGGAGGATTGTATATTTTCCACCACCGCACATTTTTGAGCACTACCCCTACCATTACCTATGTAAATGACTCAGACGGGCAGTTTACAGAGCCACCTCTCCCACACCATGACTAAATGAGTGCTTTTTACATGCGCGGGCAGGATACAGGATCCTTTCCCTGCCGAGGTTCAGGGAAAAATCTGATCGGCCCGTGTAGAGGAGCGTAGATGAAATGTTAAAAGCAACAGGACATGAACAGTGATGTTTAGATGCATCAATAATATGTGTATAAAGATGTACGACAAAAATATGCCAGATACAAACGGCGCCGAGGATGCAGCCAGTACCAGTGCTTGACCAATCACGAGTCGGTCTCAGCTGTCAATTATAATGTTTAACTACTTTTTTATAGCATCAAATAACTAAGTAAAACCAGACTTACAAGAAAAATAAGCTTACGAGAAACTTATGAGAAACTTTGGCCGGAAAATGAACACTTGGACATCCATGAGTGAGTGAAGAGAACTGCCTAAATTGATGGAAACCATCGTAGAGAAAAAAAATCCATTTGACGTCTACTTAGTCGGAATGAATTTGAAGTTTACGAAGCTGCAGGATTTTGCGTTGGACAAGTCAAGCGATCATTTTCATTTCATTGTCTGTATCGTGGCTCTATTATGCATAAACCTGCCCCGTGAAGCGAGGCCTCCGTAACCTCACGAGCTCAGGTTCGACGCTGAGAAATATTAGTTTGGAAAACATCCACGGAGACTTGCAGAGCAGAGTGCGCCAGTGTATTAATGAGGTGGGTGCAGGTCCAGCCCTGAGAACAGAGGCAGGTACGGCTGAGAATACAATTATTGCACGTTTCATACAGTCTCTGCAAAAACAGCAGAGGATTCGATTCATCTCTGACAACAAGGGCCTGACGCTGATCTTTATCATGACAGGGGATTAAATGTCGTGATTATAAGTGATTATTTTGTCCCATTCGTCACATCAACACCCGGCAACGCCAACGGGAGTCTTTTGTTCCCCGTGAGCTCCCGCGGCCTGAAATTGTGCAGCTACCTGCAGAGCGCCGGGCTTTTCACAGTGTCCTTGCTATTATTTACAGTTGTTTACCTCCGCCTGCCTCACACACACACGAGAGATAAAGCCTTGCTCTTTGTCAGATATTGTTTTACATCATTATCCCTGGAGAAATGAATCAATTTTTCCATTAAATTAAAACGAATCAGCTTCCGATTCTGCCAGATAAGGAGATTGCACCACTGATAGGTAGAAATCGTGGCTGCAGCTGTGTCCTCATCCCATTTGTTTCGTATTCAAATTTCTATATTTCTGTTCATGCACAAATGCAAATGTGAGTTTAAACGCCTGGGACGAGCTTTTCTGTGACTTTATAAGTACAAATGCTTCATTGCCCATGGAAACGCAATGAATCTTGGGATAGGTCGGGCCGGGAAGGAGCCACAGGTTTGTTTCTCGGGGATGGAAGGACACATTTAGAAGGCGCCCCTGAATAGCTTCACTTCTGGGGAGCTGTCGTGTTCAGGTTCCAGATGTTTCGCCGGGTCCCACATCTGGTATCGTCGTCCTCTAAATAAACTGCAGTTGCCTTTCTGAGGCGAAGCATGTGGCAGCATTCGTCCTCCGTAGCTCCATGGACGTCTGGCCTCCTACCTCGAAGATGTTTTCATTTTTTTAATTCTACCTCCATCTCCCCTGTCAGAAGTCATCATTATAGTGATGAAGCCTGTCAGCTGTCAATCACTCCTCCTCACCTGCCAATCCCTAATCACCACCCACTCTTTCGTATGATGGCTGCATTAAGAAACACAAAAAAATAAACTATTTCCAAGTCTTAAATCAGATGAACTTATATCTTCTTTACAAAATAATACAAAAATATGTTTTTTAACGCTGATTCTCTGAGCTGGTCAACGTGTTGCATTCTGGGGACTCAAACCGGTAATTTTCTTTGCCATTATTAGATTTAACCCCTGGTGATGTCAGCGCCGAATCACTTGCATTTCTTCTCATCTGATGGCTTCACCGCCTCGCAGAGCCACACGCAGGCATGAATTTAGACCACTATTTTTAATCTTGTTGCAGTGCAGGTGGCTCAGATTCCCTTTATTTCAAATTAGCTCGAGCTGCTGAAGCTCTCGAGCTCTTTTTTCCATCCTTATCGAAGAGAATTGACATTTCTCTACATCTTTGAGTCATTTTTGTGCAGAAATTAGGTAAAAGAGTATTTCTGTGATGTTCAACGTTATGTAAAAGCATCACCACAGGATGAGCTGTTCACCCAGGTAGCCTGATGGCCTGTAGCCGCCTATTCAACCGCTCCGCCACATGGTTTTGCACATATTGGATGTAACCACTGCCATTACAAGCTACTCGGCATGAGTCACAGGTGTTCAGCGCCCGAGCTGGGGATACTCTGCTGCCCTCCTCAAGACATATACCCCCCTACCCCCCCCCCCCCCAAAAAGAAAAAAACATGCACACAATTGATGCGTAGGGGTGTGGAGTGGTCAACTGATGAGGCACTGTGGAGGCTGAGAGCTCTGGAGAGTGGTGTGTGTGGGTTGGAAGCCTCCTCTCCTCGGAGTAAAACACACATACATAGATACACACACACACACACACACACACACACACACACACACACACACACACACACACACACAAAGCTGGGGGAGGTGGAGGCAGCCGAGCTCGCCTCGCCGGCTGTCCATTGATCAGTGGAGAGGTTGGTAGACTTAAAAGATCAGTGTGGAGACTGGTGGAGAGCAGAGAGAGGGATGGAGAGGAGGATACCGGGGTCCTGCAGGATAAGGCAGAGACGGAGAGATAGAGGGAAGGTGAGCAAGAAAGAAAAGAGAGAAAGGGAGATAAGACATGAGGAAAGTGTGTGAAGAGATGAGACGTGAGGGCGAGGGGGAGAAATAGACAGGCAGATGAAGGCGTCTGCTGGTTGCCCTGGGTTTTAACAGTCTGGATAAAGCCTGCTGGTAAGCACTTGATGTTCCTGTGTTTCTGCATGCAATGTATGTATATGTGTGTGTGTGTGCCTGCATGGGTGCCCACATTTGTATGCCTGCCTGCGCCTCGTGCTGCCCATGCTTCACCGTAGAGCCACTGCAGAGAGCGAGATGCCAGGCGTTTGTCTCCACGGTGCAGCAGCAGCAGCAGCAGCAGCAGCAGCAGCAGGAGGAGGCGCACCAAATCCTCCAGGCTCTCCTCACACTGCAGACAAAAAAAAATCGTCCAATGTGTTATCTGTTCAATTAAAAACAGCAGCACTCTCCGGGCTGCTGCTGCTGCTGCTGCTGCTGCTGCTGCTGCTGCAAGATTCATCCACTCACACAGCGTGCATGTGCATGTGAAAAGGTGTTAGGGTGGGAAAGAATCACACGCAGACTCTCAAGTTGTCGCCTCTGAGGAAAAGAAGAGTGATGTCCCCCCCCGACTGCAGCTTGTGTGTGTGTGTGCATGATTTGACATTTCTGTGTTTTTCTACCAGACTGTTGCATTGCCTCATGTTGCCTGTGCTGCAGGCAGTTTGTAAAACAAGCCCGAAAGTGATCACTGCAGTGTCCCTCAGTCACAAGTTCAATCACACCGGCTGCCTCTCGTTCATATAGAGGCTGTGGCATTGAACCTGGATCGAGCTGCAGTCAGTGGTGATGCAGTCAGTTTAATAAAGAGGAAGGTTCAGCACTCGGAGGGACCACAACGCAAACCACCATTGACAACTAAACATTTAAGATGATCTTAAAGGACTGGTCTTGCAAATGCATTTGAAAATAATGGAGAATATAGAGAAAATGCTACTAAAATACTCCTAAAACCAAAATATCCACCATTCAAAACCACATTTACCATCATTTCATCATCCAGTCGTGCATTTCAAAATAATGGTGACTATAGAGGAAATGCATGGTCTCACTATAGCAAAACACCAATGAAAGCTTATGTGCAATTGGAAAACACACCCTCCACCTTTCAAAACCACATTTAGGATTATTTAGTTATCCCGGAAACAAAATGAAGGAGTGGTCGTGCACATGTATTTCAAAATTATGGTGAATAAAGAGAAAATGCATGCTCACTCTAAATAAAAGCATATGTGCAACTGCAAAATATTAATATCTACTATTCTTAATATTCAGAAATGCAGCTGCTGGTGTCGCTTTTTTATTTGAGGCTTAAAATGCTGTAATCAAGAGCGAGAATGGAATCAATAGAATGAATTTACAAGGTTTGATCACTATTTTAGAGACAAAACCTTTAAAACAACGTAAAAAACCAAAATCAGTCCAGTTGATCCAAATGATCACATTGGGGGTCGCAGCCAATAAAACGCAGGGGTCCCTCCTCTTCTCCTTTAACGCGACACACACACTTGTTGCTCGCTGCCTCCGGAGGGGCCCCGGACCACAGCTTGTGCACCACAGAGCCCCCCCCTCTCTTATGATATGGAGGCAACACGCGTTGACGTGTCGCGCTGCTGCGCTTCCGACCTCTAGTATTGGTATGCGTCTCCGGCGCGCACGCACACTCTCTCTCCCCTCTCTCTCTCTCTCTCTCTCTCTCTCTCTCTCTCTCTCTCTCTCTCTCACACACACACACGCGCGCACCAAACACTCTCATGGGGACATGCGGCCAAGCGGACGCAGCCTGCACGGTAAGTGGAGCCACTTTTTCACAGGGGGGGGGGGAATCGATCACAGTAGAAGTGTTCCGCGGCCTCTCTGCGCGTGTTGCGTCGCGGCTGTTGTTGTCGTGCGCGTCGGGATCGAGCGGAGACTTTAGGAGACTTTTTCCTCTTCTCCTCGGCACCACACTGTCCGTGCGGATTGCGCAACGCGGCGTGTGATCGCGCCGGAGAAACCGGTGGGGGGGGGGGGGGGGGGCAATTCAGTGTTGTTGCTTTTTGTTGTATTCGTGACACATTGTTGCTGTGTGAGTCCACCTCATCATCCCGGGTATGCGCTTCGCTTTGCTGTGGCCATGCGGGGCTTCTCCTGGTGGGTGGCTGGGGGGGGCGAGCAGCACATTTCAGCGTCTACGCTTGGCTAAAAAAAAAACGCACAAATTCACGTGTTTTGTTTTTTTCAACACAAACCCGCATCTGCAGTGTTGTTGTATCGTCACTTGTGTTTTTCTGACTCACAACTTTAATGCTGCGCTTCTTTGAGGGGCCAAGTGTGTGTGTGTGTGTGTGTGTGTGTGTGTGTGTGTGTGTGTGTGTGTGTGTGTGTGTGGTGAGGGGGGGGGAGCAATGCGCAAAGTGTGTGGTCTCCAAGCTCACCCGCGCAGAGACGCACGGTTTACGCACGCTCGCACACACACACTCACACGCACACACGCACGCACGCTTGTCTGTCACGCTCGGGCATGGATGTCTCCGGGTCTCAGGAATGCGCCCGGTGTTTCTCTCTGTATTTTTCACATTAAGAGCAGTTTCTCTCAGAAGCGTCGCCACCAGCGTCAAGTCCGCCGCCGTCACCCGCGCACATCCAGCGGGATGTCTCAAAAATAAGGGTAACACCTTTCCAGTTTGATCCACGATACATCCACTCACTGTGGGTGAAGTGCAGTTATCACTGAAGTCACTCATTGTTACAGTAAATCAACAATTTCACAAATTTGGTTTATTTGTTTTAAAATGTGGATTCATGTGCAAATTACTTTTGTCAATATTATCAACATTTTGTCTATAAAATGCCAAAATGTAGTTTAAATTGAAATTTTTCTCAAGTCCATATCAATGTCTTCAAACACCTAATCAATAATTCATTATTTGTTAGTTCCACTCAACAAATTAGGTTAATTGACAATTAGAATAATTCCTGTTAATTTTGACTTATTGTGAATAAACTAAGATTTTCAGCTATGAATAATGACCATATGACTTTTTATATATAATCTCTTTATGATTGCTGTTGTAAGGGCAGCCTTTATATGTCTTTATTTTCCTATATAAGCTAATTGTCATGAGCAAACACAGTCTGTTACCATGGAGATAGTCTCTATCATGTTATAACAGGCCACTTTTGTTTTTGCGGTCCAACTAGTTTTCTCCTGAGTGCTTTTAATTTGAATGTAAAAGCCAGAGCAGCTTCCGCTTCGTTCCTGGTGAACTCCAGCCAGTCTGACACTGTTGGAGAGAGGGAGAGGGAGGGAGGGATGGAGGGAGGGGGTAGCCCCAGCCTGGAGAGGAGAGAGGGGGAAATTCTTGTGTTTTTTGGTATGCGATTACCCAGCGGAGAACCCATGACTGAGGGGGAGGAGGAGGAGGAGGCGGAGGAGGAGGAGGTGGACCGGGGTTGAGAGTAGGATACATTCCTCGTCTTCCTCTTTAAGTTTGAGCCGCACTAGAGGAGCAGCTGACATGTTGCCTTCCTCGCTCACATAACAAAGTTCCCAGCTGATGCATTACAACCGGACAGATGAAGAGAAGCTGAGACACAAAGAAGCTGCTCTCAACTCCGGACATTCTCCCGTTCGTCCGAGTCAGTCGCTCAAAAGTTGACTTTTTTCTGGAACTTCTCCTGCCAGCCCCCCCCCCCCCCCCCAGTAACAAGTCAGGAGAGTATCCCAAGTTAGCCCGTGTGAGAATACAGCAGGAAAATCTCCAGGAATTGGTTGGTGATGTTCCTAGAACACAAATATCTCAGGATGAAAAAGAGGAGGCATTCACGTACAACATGTCAACTTGAAAGACAACGAATTTCCAGGGCTTTAGGGCGATAAGGCCGGCTGTAAACAAAAACACGTGAAGACTGACGCAGAATGTATACGTCACGTCCCGCCTCCTGCACGCTCGACCCAGACCCCACCCCTCGCCTGAATGTGCCGGACATCTTCCCGTTGTTGTGACCTCGTCTGACCCGGACGATCTCCTGATGCGTTCTCCATACGTGAAAGGCAAAAATGTCCAGAAAATTCCAGAGTAAATGTTCAGAAAATGTATCTAATGTTGACCAAATTTCCCTTTTCCCCTTTTCCTCTCTCGTAATTTGTGCACGGTTCCTTAAAAAGTGATGAATTCACTTCGTCACCGTCAAATCCTTTTTACCCTCAGGTGGTCAAACACACAAACACAGACACACACACTCCCCGCTGCTAACCCCACATTACATCTGACACATGAAAACGGGGCCTCGGCACATTTGCATAAAACCAGCCGAGCTCTGCCTGTTCATCAGCACCCATTGAAAAGCATATTCGCCCACTCGCTAACCACAATTACTATAATGGACTGATCCGCGGATTATGCCACCAAAGTGGTTTTAGCACGCATCTGCATAATTGTTCTTAGCACATATATATATGCTAAGCGCCCGTGGGCTCCTGGCTGCCATTAACGGAGAGAGAGAGCGTGAGTGAGGAGCCGCGCAATGCTTGAAGAACAACGGCAAATTGTGTGCCAACTGTGTGGGTGTTTAGAGTGTGTGCGTGGAGTCAGTGCTGGGAGGAAATGCACAAAGCATCGTCTTATTAAAGTTGTTTTTGGGATTAGATTCCTTCTCGAACAGAGCAGAGGCTGAATAGAGCAAGTTACACATGCAGGGGTCAACTCAGGGGCTCATGAGCAAGGCACTGAACCTGCAGCTGCTCCACTGTGCACATGAGTAGATTTATATGCATTTTAAAGGAGGGCGTTTGAGCTGCATCCTGCTGACTCAACTTGATAGATGAAAGTTAAGAAGCGATTCCCCGGGAGTTTTTTACGGTGTTGGATTCGTAAAACCTTTTTAGCCAAAAGTATTTAATATTAAAGCCTAGTGATTTTTACAGCCTCTTGCAGACGTAATGTTGGTTTCCACTTTTCACCGATCCCTCATTTCATCACCTCCTATTGCAGAGTCCAACAATGCATCAAATATTTAAACAAAATAACTTAAAAACTCAGACGTTTGCTTACAGGCTTTTTCAGATTCATTCAGAGTTTATCACACCAACGATGATCCAAGTCGTAGACAGACGAGGAGACAAAGACGAGATGTTGTCAAGTGTCCAGCTTTGCCAAAGACTCAGAAGGAGTGAAACCAGCGTCACGTGACCGACAGATGGACGGACACATGCGGCAGCGTGAGCCAGATCCAACAGCTGAACCCAGACTTCCTGTCGCAGCCGCTGTTCAAACACAAAGTGAAGGCTTCGCAAATCTGCTGAACTCTTTCCTCCGGGAGGAAAAAGTGCTGTTATCCTCATCGAATTCAATAATGTAAAACAAAAAATATAAAAAAGCAGCAGTTATTGTCTGTGGCTGGTGCGTAATGATTTTTCACGCAACCAGGCCGCTGTTACTTCATCGCCCTCATCTCTTGAAAGAAGGCCAACGTCCCCCCCCCCCCCCACACACACACACACACACACACACACACACACACACACACACATGCAGAATCACACCCGTTCGCACTCCCTCCATTTTCTCCCCACAACTGTGCTAATTACTCCCCCGTTTCCATGGCGACGGGTAGCACTTCTTTCTTTGTCATCGTCCATCGCAAAAACACGCATCCCCATCGTTCAGCCGAGGCGACACTCGATACTGTCGAGTGGACTGATCTGGATCTCGTCGTCCCCCAATTATCAAGGGCGCGCAAATAAATGAAGAGTTTCTACTTTTGTGTTTCCACCTTTATATAGTTTTTAATGTGCATTCCAGGGATTCTTTACATTTCCCAGAATGCCTTTGGACAGGGGGTTGTATTATGTGACGACAACAGCAGAGCTTCAGTTTTGCCAAACTCACATAAAATGCAGTGTCTCTTGAGGTTCCTTTTGTCGACCCTGGGACAACCTGTAAGTCAGGACGGGGGGGGGGGGGGAGTGTGTTAGCATTGAAAAGGGTCAGAAAACATGGAGGGGTGGTAATTTGTGTGCGTGTGTGTGTGTGTGTGTGTGTAACCTAAGAGAGGGCGATAGCCGGAGATTATCACACCTCGCTTCATTACTCATTAAACACACAGGAATGTGCCGTCTCTCTGTGTCCGGCTGGATGGAGCGAGACTTAACAGGATACTTTAAAGAATTTAATTCACTTACATTACTGCTTATTTAGATTTGCTGTGCTAAACTACACAATACACACAATATTTGTTAGCTGTTGACAACAAACAACATTACTACAGATTCTGTTTACATGTAATAAACCACCAGTGTTTATTCTCTTTCGTTCGTATACGTCCAAGTGGCATTAATAATTAATTTTGCAGGGTGAAGGGGGCTCGCTCCTCCTTCCTGCACGTGCCTTAATAACACATTATCCTCAATGACCCTGGGTTTTATGAATGGGCAGCAGGGAGCTCTGTCATTGGCTGGGAGCGACGGCCAATCAGGGAGGAGCACTGGCAAACAGAGGTGGGAGTGGATGAATGGAGAGTCAGACATTTTTAGAGGTCAGGGCCCGGTGTGTGTGTGTGCGTGTGTGTGTGTGTGTGTGAGAGAGAGTGTGTGAGTGTGTGAGTGTGTGTGTGTGTGAGACCTACTTGGTTTATTGTAGGCATCTATACATAGCTGTGGGAAACACGGGGCAGACAATCGGCCCGGTTTAAAATTAGCAGTCAGGGCCACCTGCCTGTTCCTCCACAAAGGCGGAAACGAGGGAGCGCGGGGCAGAGATGGAGGGAACAGGAAGGGGGGGGGGGAGGAGGGATGAGAAGGGGGGGAGATGGGGCATTGATCCCTCTGGTGGTTTAACTCCTTCTCTCCTTCTTTTTTTTGTGTGTGTACCTCCCTCGACACAGGGAGACATTGTTGGGCAGACTGGATCTGGATTTGAAGGTGGGGGGTTGGTGGTCCCGGGCCAAGCAGAGTTCACATACCTCTCTGCTGGAGCCCGGCCAGATTTCACACACCGTATAAGTGGGAAACAGGGGTGGGGGGTGGGGGGGGAGTTAAAGGGCCCTTTGCGATCAGAGCCAATGAAACACCTTGTGAGACTAAGTGATTTCTTTAGAATTAAAGAGCCACCTGCACCCCCCCACCCCACCCCCCGCTACATACAACACCAATGTCACCATATTTCACAACTCACGTTTCCTGCCTTCGCCCGACAGGAAGTCTCCGTCTTCTTAACTTACATGCATGTTAACTCTGGCACCTCGTTTCCTAGAATCCACACCCACCACACGAGTTTTTTCTTCCTGTGAAGAAGGGAAACATCTTCTAAAAAGCAATATGAACAGCGAGTAGTTACTTCACGGCCCCCAGAGGACTCTGCTCTTATTGCTGCTTTCAAATGCGTTCCAATATTACATTTGAAAATGTCGGATGCTTAATTTCCCTTGGACCCTAACTCAGTCGTCTTGTTCCCTGTCTGCACTCTGATATAAACAAAATGAGTCTCACCCGTGTTTTTCTTTTTCTTTCCAGTGTTCCTGTTTGGACACGACACTCCAGTGAAGGTGTTGGACTGTCCTCCTTGGTCAATCTGTGCAGCTCGGCTCCGACGACGGCCATCTTGGCTCCAGCGTTGGAGCAGAGGGACAGTACAGCGCTGAAAGGCAAAGACGGAGATTAGTTTTTAATTCTCCCCACGTGCACCTCAACCTTTTTTTCCATATTTGTTTTAGAGATGCTTTGATTCATGAAGCTGCTTAAAATCCAGGTAATACTCCCCCAAATGGTTTCGTTCACATGGAAACAATGGACCGCAAAGATGGACGACACGTCTCCACTTCCTCCCACGATCCAGATATGAAGCCAAAATATCCTGGATACGAACGCTGCCATCTTGCGTAAAGTCTGTTCAGTAGCGTTCAGGGGAAGGAGGCGTGGTAGCTCGACTAATTGCATCAATTAATCAATTAAAATCAAACTTAGCAGTAAGATCAAACTTCACATTTGATGTATAATTTGACTTTTTAATTTTCATCCATGTCTCATCCACTAACATGGAGGAGGTGGGGATTGTGAGCTATACTGCAGCCAGCCAGCAGGTGGCAATTGAGATGTTTTGGCTTCACTTTTGGGGAGCAGTCATGTCGTCCATCTTTGATTTACGGTCAATGGTGGAAACACGCTTGATACTAGAAAACAGAAAAGAGTCAAACAACTTTTTCCCACATTACGTCAGGAAAATTGCAAATATATTTATGGGTAAAGTTGAAAAAGTTGCCTAATCTTCCTCTAATCATTTTATTTATGAGTGTTTCCGATGTAACGTTGCCTTTATTTAAGGACTTTCTGTAAAAAGTTTGTTTAACACACCTCCTACCCCAGGAAACCCACTTGTTAGTCTCGTTCTCTCAGTGTGAGGTTGTTTTTCTCCTGTTCCACCATTTCCTGTGTTGGCCGCAGCGTGTGAACATCAGGTGGCCATCCTGGCTCTGGGTGGCGCTGCAGAGCTGTGGGGGCGCCCAGCGGTTGCTCAGTAGTCAGTGTAGATCCTGTGGGGCTGGCAGCAGCTACATCTGGCTACTGGGTCTCCGCTGGCAGCCACGTTGCACAGGATACACAGGGACGACACGTGGGGTTGTCGCACAATTGAATGTGATGTTGTGTCGTTCGGACGTCAGGATTATTAAAAAATAAAAGTGAAAATGAAGAGAAACTGTATAAGTTCTGAACCTGGCATACAGTGTAGGATTCTGTGTGTCAGTCTACAGCTACATTGTCTGCTGGGTTTCAGGCCTGTACTCACACACCCTTCCATTTGTATTATTCTAAATAACTACATGTACAGTGTGTGTGTGTGTGAATGACGACATTGAACCAATGAAAATGGATAATTTGACAACTTTGTGTTTATTGACTCATCATAAAACATTCTTCAAACAATAAAACAATTTTAAATGTCCGTTTCTGTACAATGCTTGCTAAGCAATTTTATTTATATATAGAAAATGTAAGAGGAGTCGTGTTAAAATGACAAAACTCCTTCAAATTTAATGGCAGGTACTCTGGGAAAAAATAACAGCATTCCATCGACAAATTTTTTTTCCAAGCAATAAATATGTATTTATAAATAGTGTAAATTTACATCAAGATTAGAAACAACAAAACAAAAACAAAAAAAATCACAAATTAAACTTTATTCCATAAGTCTATGTGCAACCCATTTTCTTTGTGACTTGGCTAGTAAGTTTTTTTTCTAGTTATTTCCTTTTTTTTACCTAAGAAACAAACAAAACGTTGTAGTTTTGAAAAGAACGAGACAGAGATAAAACATAAAAGCTGTATAAAAAAAATTTAAAAAAGGAAGAAAGAGAGAAAGAAAAGAAAGAAATCACCTAAACTCTTCACATTACAAATTTTTTTGGGGAGATTTTGCTGTCCAAAGAGTTTCTGAATTACCATCTATACCATAGAAAAAGACCAGTTAGGCTAATGCTCCTTAGGAGGGAAGAAACAAAGAGAATTCAGGGGAAATCTATAAATCAAATCCAACATTTCATCCTGTTACCAGAATGGAAAAAGAGAGAAAGAGAAGGAGGGAGAAAGGTTGTCAAGTCAGTAGTCTTTTATGGGTGGTGTTGCCAGTTGTGTCAGTGAACAAGTATCTACAAAACATTTTTATCACGCCTTAAAGAATCCCGACCCCCCTGTTCCCAACCGTTTTTGATTAAGTCCTCCAGTAAAACAGGGCAGAACCATTGTCATTAGAGGGGGCAGGCGGGGAGGGGGAGACAAGTCCTGTTTAGCGAGCTCGGCGGCGCCCCCCTCTGGAAGGGCCGGGCCCCAGCACTTCGAAAAACGGGTTGCATAGACAGACACACTCAGCCTCCAGCCGTCGCTATGGAGACCAGCCATATGGGAAGGGCGGTGGAGAGGGCGGGGGCGGGGGGGGGAGACGGCCTTGGCTTTCCTGAATATCAGAAATGGTCCGTGTATGAAGATGTTTGTTTTGTTCCATTTTTTTTTTTTTTGTATTTGTTTATTTATTTAACACAAGTTCCTGTGCATGGGCGTCGCGGCTCCGCAGCAGAAGAAGAAAGAGGCGTCGCCTAATGTCAAGATGAAGATGAATGAAGAGGAGGGGCCTGGGCGGGAAAATGATACGAGAATTAGTCATTGAATGCATCACAGGCCTCTGGGGTCAACAGGTCAAATACCACAGACACAAAATAAGAACTATGTAATTTATCATGTTGAAGTTGTACTGCAGATATATTTGGCTTTATATGTATAAAAAACTACTGTCACTGGTTGCTTGATAATCAATAAAGCACCTGACACCTTTCTTTAAACTATGTCTTGTAATTAAATTGAATATTAACCACTCAACAAACTTTTTTATTATATATAAACATCCCTGACTCTTTGTTTGGGGTGTAAGCTAAAAGCATATATAGGAAACCATGTGCCATTAAATGCCAATAGAGTCCGACCAATATGGATTTTTGGGGGCGATGAGATATGAGGGAGTAAAAGAAACTTGATTGATGCTGACAAATAAATATATTTTAAAAAATTGGCAATGATTCCTCAGAAGTAGGTTTGATAGTTTCCAGTTTAACCATAAACTTTATATCAAATAACTATGAATCAACAGAAAACACAAATAAAACCAAATATATAGAACCTGGAATAAGAAAATATATTTTTTTCACATAAAATGTAAACATAAATGCACATCATTGTTCTGTCAAATAGGTGAAAAGCTCATATTCTCAGACATATTGGTCGGGCTTGAATTTCCACCTCTAAGATAACATGAATGGGACTGAAATGAAAAGACCATGAGCACTGATAAAAGTTTGTGCTGTCAAAGTTAGACAAGTTCAACAGAAAGATCTGTTCTCGTTCCCGAGAGAAGTCCAGCTCTCCTTCACTCTGCCGAGCGACTTACTAATGTGAACTGGTCGTAGACCTGCATCAGGTCGTCCATCCTGTGCATCTCCAGCACCACAAAGTCGTCCAGTGTCGCGCTGCCCTTCCTGGCGCAGTCCTGGCAGTGGACCACGTGCTGCTTCTTGGAGAGGAGCTCGCGGCGCACAAACAGCAGGTCGAACACCTCCACCTGCAAAGAATGAACATGCTTCATTTAGTGAAAAACACACCCTGCGTCGTTCCTTTTGCTTGAGAAGTGTGCGTGAGAATGAACAGCAGGCGAACACTGCAGCGGTGATGTCATGCACAGACAGATCCTGGAGCTGCTGCACAGACGGTGAGTAATGGAACGATTGCTACGACACAATAACAGCAGATGTTAAACGGAGACGTTTCTGCTCGACAGCTGAGAGCCCTGCACTCAACTTTGCAACCATTAGCATTAGCGAGCTCAAATGAAGTCGGCCCTCGGTGCAATGTCACGGAAGCAAGCAAACCGTCATTGTGTTGTTCGGGATGTGAGTGGGAGCGAGCACATGGCGAGACATTAAAAAAAACCAGTGTGAGCGATGTGAGATCCTGTTTGAATTCGCACGCCGTGGCGCTGAAATGTTCCTGGTGCGCTCCACTGACCTCGCAGATGGTGCAGTAGTGAGCCGGTTCGTCCCTGGTCCTCGGCTTCAGTACGGTCTCCTTGCCCGCCGACACCAAGGCTTCCTTCACGCTCTGGCACTGCTTCAACGTCCGCAGCAAGCAGTACCTGCCGCGACAACACACAGAGAGACGCGTGGTTAGAAAAAGACGTACAATTCAAACAAATCGCAAAAGTGCTAAATGTGACAGATCCTGTGACTCACTTGATCATCTCAAACAGCTTGTGGTCGGACACTTTGATGTTGCGAGCCATGTTCCAGGAGAGGTGCACCATGGGAACCATCGACTTGACGCTCTGGAGCTTGTTCCACTCGTATCGCTCCACCGCCAGCTTGTACTGGTGAGCTGAAAATGCAGAGAAAGTTACGACCAAAAGCTGGGATGCACCGATTAATATGGAAACTTTCAAAAAGGTCAAATAATTAGTTAAGATATTTAAAATATCACAGGAAAGGTCACAACAAGAGTGATAACTCCTGGTTGGTGGATAAATATAGAAACTTTCCCACTGGTGCATTACCAGATGTTCTTTTTCCCGTCTTAAACTAACTGTGTCCTGCATCTGCAACATTAACCGATATCCCATGATTCAATGTGCGTACCCGTGAGAGGTCCCACGTTCCACGCGATGTTGTTGCACCAGCCGATGGCCTGCACCCAGTGCACGGTGCCGGTGTTGAGCCACACCAGGTCGCCCGGCCGCTGGATGAACCGGTACACGGGCACGTCGGCCTCGTACAGGTCCTCCAGGTTGGGCCACCACGAGCCCATCAGGAAGTTGATGTTGTTCCTGGAGGTGAGGGGGAGAGAGAGAATTGTGATGGATGCATGAAAGAAAGAGGAGAAAGGAGAAAGAAAGGAGAGAAGATCATCTTACTTTTCACAGAAGTTGCTCATCACTCCCCAGTAAGGCTCGGGCACAGCGAACCACTCACAGTCTCCGGGTCCGATGTTGATGTTGACGGCACAGAAGTTGTTGTGCTCCTGGTGACCTGGAGGGACAAACAAGGAAACTCCTCACTGAGCGAACCTGCACATCAAAACTGACTGAAGCAATAACCCTCCGAAGAAATAAGCACTGACCTGCTATCCTGCTCCCGGGGACCTTCATGTAGAGCTGAACCGTGTTCATGCCCAGGATGGTGTGACCCACGTGGCTCAGCAGGTTCCCGGCGGATACGACCCGAGCGAAGGCCGGGAGTTTACTGAGCTCCTGGAGCTGCTGTTTCCACCTGGTAGAGAACGAAGATGAGGAGATTGTGAAGTCACAGGCTTTTAAATCGGAAAATAATCAGTGTCAAGAGCAGGAGGAAATCCACACTCACTTCCTTTCGTCCGACACATCGATGTTGGTTCCGAACTTGATGTGCTTTAAGGGTCCTCTTCTTTTGCGTGCAACACTGTTGATACACAGGAATATAAAATTAGCCACAGTTTAGTCTGGTCACCCTCAAGAAAAGGGGGACGTAGCAGAAGCTGTGCAGCGAAAAGGTGCCAAACATTATGACATAGCGTCTGAACTGTAATTACTAGGGTGGAGGCTCACATGCTGGATATTGTCTTGCTTTTAAAACCATTCCTTGAACAATTCAGCCAAACCAAACCAAAGCAAATCCTGGCGCAAATAAAACATTTAAAAGTCTGGAGTTTTCGAAAGGAGAAAACAGATCCAAACGTTACGTACCTCTCTGCTGATGCTGGCTCTGCGTCCGAGGGCTCTTTCAGTGCCTTCTTCTCATTCTCCTCCTGAAAACAAACAGGAAGAGTTTCATCAGATTTCCTTCGGTCTCTCTGATCTGACCCTAAATATGTTTCTTTTAAGTGAACTCCAGGGGGCGTAGTTAAAAGCGTAACTGACCCGCAGGGATTCCTGGAAGGAAGCAGCCTGATACTGGGCGTATTTGGCGATAGTGGTGTGGGCGCGGGCGCTTTCGCAGCGCCACATTTTCTTGGTGCCGGCCGGGTCCCAGTTCTCGTCGGCGGGCTGCGAGAGCTGAGTCCAGACCTCCACCAGGTGCTCAGGGTTGGCCTCCACCAGCGTCTTTGTGGAGAACAGACCCAGGTCTGCAGAGAAATGGCAGAGACGGCTTTGTTAACATCATTTAATCACAAAATATGATGTTTTATGCAGTGTTTCATTTGATAAACTATGTATTTACCCAGTTTGAGAGCTCCAGCCAGTCCTCTGATGACAGTGACGGGGTTGGAGGGGTTTGTGCAGAACTGGTGCAGAGGGGGGAAGAAAGCATCCCTCTTGTTCTCCAGCTGGTCGGGCAGAAAAACAGACAGTTAACATACATACAGCATACATGCATCTTAAGACCACTTGCGTCCGTCCTCTGGGTCGTACTCACATAGATGCTGGGTGTGGGGGGGTTGAGCTTGTCTTTGGGCAGGACTGGCGAGGGCGGAGGGGGCAGCCGGGGCGGGGGGCACTTGTCGAGGAGGATGCTGCTGTTGGAGAGACCGTTCTTCCCCAGGTTTCTGCACAGAGAGGATGTTTTCAGTCGTGGCAGGAAAACACTACATCAGTAAAATAATTAGACACGACTCACCTCAGATCTCATGTATTTAATCCAGTATGAGCAGAGTGTAAATGTCACGTGTAACCAATCAAATGTGAAACTGCAAACAAATGGAGCTGAAACCATTCAAATGTGTTGGGAATAATATCTGCATGGCAACAGGACTGCCCAGTCGCCTTCAGTGTTGTTTATGGTTACATAATATTTTTCCACCGTTCCTGCAGTTACACTGCTAATCCACTGGGAGGAGATCTCTTCAAAAGAAAAAGAAACGCACAGTTCGACTGCTGCATGTCCTCATTTGCACCGACTGTAAATACAATTCGGTGCCACACTCGACTTCATGTCTACATCATTTTGGAAAACATGGAAGAAACACATCAAACAAGGCTGCATTCTTTTTTGTGTTTATGGTAAAAACAGCATTTATGGGAGCTTAAATTTACTGTATTCAAAAGTTGCAAATGTTGTGAGGCTTCATGATAATAAGAACGGATCCATGCAGCCATTACTAATGATCACGACCACTTATCAAATCAATACTTTCCTCTGGAACACACAACAACAGGATCGTCAAGCGAGAGCATGAGAGAGCATCTGCAGGAAGCCAAATAGTAAAGAGGCGGCGCAGTCTCACCTGCAGGCCTTCAGCACGTCTGTGGAGCTGGGGTAGATGGAGACTGAAGACGACGATGACGAGCTGTGTCCGTGTGGGGGCGTAGCTTTAAGACCTGTGAAGGCAGGCGGCTCGGCCTTCTGCGGGCTCTGGGAGTCCTCGGAGATGCCCCCTTTGCCGTTACCATTCACGGCCGGTGCAGCAGATGTGGTGGTGGTGGTGGTGGTGGCAGCGGTGGCAGGACTGTGGACACCAGTTTGGGTGTGTTCTGAGGATTTGGGCGAGGGCGTGGCCGTGGACATGGCGGAGATGGGCGAGGAGGCGGCCGAGCTGCCCTGCGCGTGGGGGGTGGAGGGCAGGACGGCCGGGTGGATGTTGTTGACCTTCTTGTGGGGCTCGGGCGTGGCGGATGCTGTGGATACAGTCCCTTCTGACGATCCCTCGCCCACATCAGGCCCCTTCCCCCCCGCCAGCAGGGCAGAAAGTCTAAGATTGTCTGCGCTAAGGCTCGGCTTCTCGCCACCTTCTGCCACCTTGCCGCCATCCCCCGAGTGGACATGATTGGCGAGGCCGTCTGCCTGTGCCTTTTTGCCATCAGCCGACGGCAGCGGCGATGGCGTCTTGCCCTCTGTGCCCCCGTTGCCAAGGGACGCGGCCGCCGTGGCGAGGGCGGCTGTGGTGTTGCTATCTTTGGTAGCGGACGCACCGGGTGCTGCTCCACCTGAGGTAGAGGAGTGCGGGAGGGAGGGTGGGGATGGGAGGTGGTTGTGAGGCTGCTGCCGTGGCGATGGGGCGTTAGTGGAATGTCCAACCTGATTGTTGGGGTGCACAGGGGCAGTGGAGTTGGGGGTCTGCGAGTGAGAGGGTGCCCCGTCACTGTTGGAGCCCATCGCATGTGGAATAGACCCTCTCTGAAGCCCCTGGAGGAAGAAGACAGCAACTGTTCAGATTGGCAGGAAAACATAGAGCTGGGGCAACATGTCGTTAATAAAGTTGCAAACATATTTACAATAGTTTGGCAGGTTTACACCTAATGATTTTAAAGTACGAGTTGTGGACTCCACCCTTTGTTCCTTTTCTATTTTTAAACCTTTTTTACGAGCATAGTTTGCGTCAGAGACTGAGGATGTTGTGGCGTGTCTCACCTGAGAGGTGTTTAGGTGCAGGGCCTGGTGCGGCGCGGCGTCCTGTGTTTGCGTGCTTGTGCAGGTGTGAGGTAGCAGTGTTGGGTCGCCGCTGCCGGCAGGTTGCAGGTAAGGCACGTCTCCGTTGGGCCCCGTGTCCGACGGCCCTGGCTGATTATTACTACTACTGTTACTACTCTTACTGTTGTCGCCCACGGGGAGGGAGTCCGAGGGTCCTTGCGTCCCGGGGCCCATGGGCCCGTTGGCCAGCAGCTGCGGCGGGCACAGGGGCCGGTGGGGTCCCAGGTGGGGCCGGAGGCTGGGGTTGGGGGAGGGGAGGGAGTTGGAGGTGGGGCCGTTGGGGAGAGAGGGACGCACCGGACCTCCTGAGGCGTTCTGTCTCATCTGCAAAAGAGAACACAACGTTACTTATTATGTTTGAGTAAAACTGGCTGAAGAACCTGAAGTGTGAGCTCAGATCAGTAAAACACACCTTTAATTGAGTCACCGGTCAACGTCGGAACTTTTCTATTTACACATTGAGTGCCCACACATGCCGGGATGTGAGCAGACTGAGTCACATCTGAAAACGACTGTCAGTGTTTACACTCCTCGGAATTAGTGACTTTATATATTCTAACAATCTGGTTTGAGCCTTTAGCTTTTTTTGGAATCATGACCTGTGTATTACGTTTTCCCTATTATAGGCATAGACGTTTATGCCTAAATGTACTGTACTCGAAATCTACATTTTTGAAGTATTAAACATATATTTTTGTTTACCTGGTGCTGGTGCTGCTGCATCATGGCGAGCTGAGCCTCCAGCTGCTCCAACATTTGAAGCTGCGGTGGCTTCAAGCTGGCGCTGTTACTCCGCAACTGTTCCAGCACCTGAAGGGCAGACGGGGACAAACCCCCCCATTAGCTCATGCGAGAGTGGAAAATGGATGCGGCCTCAGCTAAGACGACTTTAAATACAATAATAGAAAACACTAAGTTGCCAACCTGTAATTTCTGTGGGGAGAGGTACCAGTTGGGAACTGGCTGTGCTGGATTACTGGCCCATAATTCACCCTGGAGATTGAAAAGACAGTTTCCGTTGAATTGAGGACACAGGCTTTAAAATGCATGGGTGTAACTCTGCATATTATGAGAGTTAAAGATGCCAATGGATTTACCTTCGAAGGGCTGGAGGCTCTCCTCCTCTTGGCTGGGCAGGACTGGTCCTCCGCTTGGCCCAGCGAGCCCAAGTGAGGGGGCAGAGACTGACCCGAGCCCCCTCCCTCTGCACTGTGATTGGGCTTACAAGCCTGGAGGGAAAGGGGTGGCGGAGGCGCAGGCAAAATGGGAAACAAAAGGAGGACATAAAGGCCACAGAAACCAGGAGGATGGATGGATTAGAGAAAAAAGGAAATTGGGTATGGAATTAATGAAAAAATAAGATGCAGGGAGGATGGGGGAGGGGGAGGGGGGGAAAGCAATAATGCGATGTTTATTTATCAAGGAGTAAAGCGGCAAAGGGGGGGAAGAGGTGCAAAAATAAAGCAGGGGATGGAGAAAGAGGAAGAGAGAAAAAAAGGAGAGCGATATTGTCATTGTGTGCTGGCGCATAAACAAACAAGCAGGACATGTGGAGCAAAACATTCCTGCGTATCTGAAGGTGTTGCTTCATAGGGCAGCGACAGCCCCGGGGGATTTCTCCTGTTAAAGAGGAATGCTGGTGGAAATTTACCACTAGCGCTTCTCATCAACACCCGCAGCGCTCGCAGTCGTCACAGTGACTCGCTACGATTCTTCACAGGAATTCAGTGCTTTTCGTTTTCAGAGAGTGTGAAGGGGAATTGCAGCCGTTTGAGCTAAACTCCCACTTTTTTTTTTTTTTTTTTTAAAACCAAAGGATTTACAACACGTTCCACACACTGCAGAGCCTTACCGTGACCTCGGAGGGAGCCCATGAGCCAGATGCGACTGATCGGAAATTTAGTTTCACAAAGCGTTTCGGATTTTCTCTTTTTCGGTGCAAGAATGTCGGAAAATATGCACGCAAAAATATTTCTTGCATTGGAAAAACAGTGGTGCTTTCTTAAATATTAAGTCAAATTTTCACATCTGTCACATCTGACCCATTTAAAATTCATCCGTCCGTTAACTTCCTGACTCCATTCACACTGGAATAGGTCTCACAGTGAATTGACTCTCACCAAGTCAAAGCTGCTACAAGTCAACATATTCCAATGCCCACGGGTCAATAGCACAACAATGATCACGCACACAAACATGGGACACACTCGCATCTACTGTATGATGAGCGTGGATGAATGAAGTGGTGATGGGGGGACACTAGGGGGCATTGCTGAGGGGCGTTGTGAGCAGCTGTGGGACATCTAAGGTCAACTACTGAAGAGGAAGGGGGGGAGGAAGATGGGACAGAGCCAGTGGGAAGCCTGGGCGCACGCTACGCCAGCACGACCTCACCAATCACACCGGGGCACGGGTCAAAAGCCACAACAAAAAAAAAAGAAAACGGGCCCAAAAACGTTGCTGAGAATTAGAAACACAGCCACTTGACTTTGAATTAAAGCACTTTAATCTCTTCACAAAGGCAATTTCTCCCAAAGCAGATTAAGAGCAAAACAGTGTGGCCCAGGTTCAACAAGTTTGCCTCCTAAAAGTGGGATTTGTCCGTGAACTGCAGGGGGTGTAATCCCGAATACCATATTGGATTAAAAGCAGGGTTGATTGAAGGAGAAATTGAATGTGGGGGGTGGGAGGGAAACCAGCAGAAGTGCTTTGAATTTATTGTATTTTTTTTTTTTATTTGAGCGTGATGGGTGAAGCCGAGTGACTCGTGCGCTGAGGAGAAGAGAGGGGGGCGGAGGGGGGGTGCAGGGGTGGGTAACACTTGGCCGGACACGCCTCCGCGTTTCAAAACGGACTCCTTAAAGCTGCCACGGACGAATTGTGGTCGCCAATTGAAACAGAAACTGAGCGGTAACGGTGACGTCAAGGAGGTCAGCGTTCATGTTGCGGTTGTGAGCCGTTTTTTCTCTGTGCACGTTCTTTAGACATGTGTGGGAGGTGGCGTGGCGCTCAAGTGTTACCCGTGCGTATGTGCAACAGTGCATGCTCTTGTGTTTGACCTGCAGGTATGTCTGTGTGTACATTACGATTATGTGTCTCGAGTGTGCACTCGGTCAGAGGGAGGTAGGGAGGGAGGGACGGGAGAGGAAAGGGTTGGGTGAGGGAGGGTGGGAGGGTGGGGGGGGGGGGGGGGGGGGGGGGGGGTAAGTTGCTCTATCTGGTCTCTCACCTGCTGTGGTGCACTGCTCAGGCCTCCCTGCCTGGAGGTTAGCTCGGCTGGGATTGGCAGACTCCATGCCTCCTCAATAAGAGGGAGCATTTTACTTTTACCCTGTAGGCTACTGAGCTGGGGGTTACTCAACTGAGCCTAGGGGAATGGAGAACGACGTGAAAAAACAAAAAAAATAATAAAACACAAGGCTTTTCTTTTAAAAAAAAAAAAATAAAGGAAAAAGAAACGATGACCTCAAAACAAGGAAATGATCAGCAATGGTAAAAAAGGTAGAGGTTACAACACAAGTGAGGCTGCGATGTGTAAACTTGTGCCCTGGCTGGCTGATTATACCTGTGTCATGTACAGCATCAACCACACAAGGAGGTATTGCTAACCTGGATGACATTCAGCAACAAGTGAAATCCCAAACACAGTAAGAGGTCCATTAAAACAAGCAGGTGAGCTTGTCTTAATGCCACCAGCTTGTGCTAACGTAATAACTGGTGGAAATGCAACATTCCTTCATGCATATGTAAAGGAAAAATGACAGTTTGGACAAAAATAGAGATGAGTAAATTAACACATGAGGTATGGGGATTGTTTGAACCCCGGTTGTTAATCCGATAAATAAATTACTACTATTATTCCCCAAGAGGGCAACACAAGACTTGACAGTTAAGAATGTGAGGTAATAAAGCCCAGGGGAAGAAAAAAAAATGTATGCCACCAGACACGAAATCAATTTGATTTCAGCTCCCTGGATAATTCAATAAGATGTGGACTCATTCAGCACAGTTGTGGCCTGACGGGGGATGTTAACAAAGAACAGGAGAAAGGCCGGAGGGTGCGATGGTGGCGGCGCACAGGAAAACCTCTGTAGAAACGACATTCTTTCCTCCCTACGCTGGTGGAAGTGGAGGTTTGGGGGTTTAGGAAGGTTCAGGAAAGGAAGCGGAGGAAGCCAGCGCCTGCTTTAGGTGACGTTTTTTCGACAGTCGTGTTATTAAGTCAGTGGTCAGTCGTCTTTTTCTATCTGCATTTTGTGGCATTCGCTGCTTATCGTCCACACAATCTACATAAGAAATCCCGAGGTGATTTAGGGGGAGAAGAATAATGGATGTCCCGAACTGATCAAGGTATTCTTTTCACTTTCAGCCAGCAGCAGTTGAAATGAATGATACGACAGAGTGCATCAGTTAGCACCGAGCGGAGCGGCGTTAAAAACCACTGATGCTCATCTCTCCACACTTTCACATAAAATAAGTGACTATAAAAAGTAGTATAGGAAACCTGTTTAAACGGTTTTACTGCCTCAGGCCATATAAATCAACACTGCTACTTTCAATTAACGATATCTACGCTGGCAGTTTGTGTAGAGAGCAAAGTGACGACAGCCATTTTGGTTAAAAAAAGTCACTTTGCATCTATTTCAGCCAAATTTTGCCATCTGTACAATTCTGTTATTGGTAGACAAGTGCATCTCAGCTTCATATATGGGATTATCAGACTGCAGCTGCATCCAAACAGCCGCCTCCTGATCTAAATCCCTCTCTCCACCCACCTGCAGGCATTTGATGCGGTGGGTGAGCGCGGTGGTGTTGGTGCAGCCCTTGCTGCGTGTGGCGTTGATGTAGCACTTGATGGCGTCGTGCGGCTGGTTGCAGGACTCGTACAGC